>NC_069506.1:226937738-227612738 GCF_027579735.1 Bombina bombina | reverse complement strand
AAACTCCAAGGATAGATCATTGTGCTATTTGTATAGGAAGAGGGTACCATTAGAAGTCACACTGAATGAAGACCTTCAAAGCTATGATGTAATAACTACAGAGAGAGACTGCTGGTAGCCAGGACAGGCATAAGTGTAAAGGTGACAGGAGCCGCGGAGGGGACTCTGCTTATTCTGTAAACCATGGTTAACCATTTCAGCTTTGCTGCATTAATCACAGCAGAGAGCTGGGTACAAAAGGGGAGGGGGGAAAACCACACAGCATTCTGCCCCTTAAACACACATCCCTTTGTTTAACATCATCTGCAGCAGAAAGCAAGTCCCTTAGCACTATGACTCTCTCCTCATCATTACCCATTGCACATCACAGCCGCATGGGTATCACTTGCAATGTGCTGCAGGCCTCTCTAGACCAAAATGCATTAACCACTCCAATGCCAAAATGACCTGCAGAGCGCACCCAGAGGCACTTACATTAGATAGAACGAACAGTGGGTGACATAAATGAATATGCATGCTATTGTGATGACAGGAGGTGTACCTGACATATACAAGGAGTGACAGGGAGCTATGTACGCATTCCTGGGCAGGCACGTTCATTCAGTACGCAGGTGACACTGACACAGTCAGCGACCTTACCTTTCTCTGCAGTGCACAGAAGTAGCATCCCCAGCACAAAGCAACGATCCAGTGTCCGTCCAGAAGCCATGGTGAGGAGCCGTCTTCCCTGCTGCTGTCTCCTCTCTGCCTCCCTCTGCACCTGCCTTGTCGCTAATGTATACAAATGAGATGCAAGCTGATGGGTGGGCCTGGGTAAAATAAAACCAATGGAAAGAAGGGCTGAACTCTCACTATGCATAAAGGGAGGTGTCTGTTTACTAGTCCCATGCGAGTGGAAGGGGCGGTCAAGGGTTTTAACCTCTTCACTGCAAAGGAGAGCTGTGTGGGCTGTACACAATGCTTCCCAATCCTACACATGCTGCAGCCTCTGGCAGGTAAGGGGTTAAAGCTAAAATAGCACTCCCAGTTACCTCCCAACAGTCAACCTGTTAATAGTTATGTATTAGAGAACAGATTTTGCAGCTTGACAAAGTATCACAGATTTACCAGTGCAGGGAACACACAGGACAGGAACAGGTTAAGGGGCTTGCAGTTTGAGTGAGGGGGCTGAGGCTTAGGTAGTTTTAGTTCGGGATTGGCCAGGCGGGGATGGTGGGAAGGGCATTAGCTTTATATTATATGCAGGAGTTGCAGGAAGCAAACCTGGTTTCTTCCATCGTTTCTTATTTGCATGATTTCTGCGTGACTTGAGGATGCAGCAGAGTGGTGCAGGCTCCAATGACAGAACCAGGACAAGATTCAAGAATACTGCGTGGCTGAGTATATTGATAATATTCCCCTTCTCAAACAGCTGTTCTCCCTGCACAGTCTGTGCATAGTCTCCTTGTCTCTCTCCCTGCTGTTTCTCATGGTTTGTAAAGTGTACTTACTGTATTTACTGGCGATGGGAAGTAAGGAGGGGGTTGGGTTAGATTAGGTGTATTGTTCAGAGAGGTAAGGTAGAGGAGGTCTGGGTTTAGGCTAGGTGTATGGTTTAAAGGGACAGTCAACACTAAATTATTATTGTTTAAACATATAGATTATGCCTTTACTACCCATTCCCCAGCTTTGCACAGCCATCATTGTTATATTAATATACTTTCTAACATTTAAACCTCTAAATTTTCTGCTTGTTTCTAAGCCACAACACAGCCTCTTATCCCATGCTTTTATATTTGTTTTTCACAACAGGAGACTGCTAGTTCATGTGGGCCCTATAGATTGCATTGTTCTCATGACCCGTAGAGTTATTTAAGAGTCAGAACAACACAGCTAAAATGCAAGTCAATAGATAATAGTCATGTGATCAGGGGCTGTCAGAAGATGCTTATATACAAGGTAATCAGAGTTAAAAAGTACAGGTAGCCCTCAATTTACGCCGGGGTTAGGTTCCAGAAGGAATGGTTGTAAATCGAAACCGTTGTAAATTGAAACAGCATTATAAACCTAATAAAATAATCGCACAACACAGACTTCACTTGCATTTTTCTGCAAACAGTTCTTTCTATGCATTCCAATCTGGACTTATTTATAGACAGGAAGATCTTGTTCCTTTGAGATCTGCTCGATAGCTCAGGTCTGGTTAAACTGATTGATTGCAGCTTGCTTGGCTTTGCTGCAACACAAACGGACAGCTCCACCTACTGGCTATTTTAATAAATGTACTGCTTCTCAATGCTTTTCAGTAGCAGTCACATGACTGGAAAAAAAGGTTGTTATTCTGAAACGGTGTAAATTGAACCGTTGTAAAACGAGGGCCACCTGTATATTAATATCACTGTGTTGGTTATGCAAAACTGGGGAATAGGTAATAAAGGGATTATCTATATTTTAAAACAATAAGAATTTTGGTGTAGACTGTCCCTTTAACTTAATAGGCTATCTCCTGGATTGGTGCAGGTGTGATAAGAAGTTTGCTGTCAAAAGAGTGCAGGGAGAGAGTTATATAACAGGCTGCACGCAGTAACTGAGCAGAAAAATAATTTTGTTATTTTGTGCTTGACGGTTTTTCAGCTAAACTAGTGAACTCTTCTATCAAGATGACAACTAGGAACAGAAAAATACCTAGGAAGTACTTGGATGGCGAGAACATGTGGAGTGGCAGTTCGGCATAAGAGGAAAAGAGGGCAAGCAAAGGATGGAGACCCACAGTAGGGGAATAATCATTAGGGAGTGGTCCATCCCGAGCTGGTAGGAAATTTAGCACATGCTAATAAAGAGGTAATGGATTCTATTCCAGGACCCACTGTGTCCCTTCCCCCTGTGTCTTCCTCACCTTCTGGCAGGTTGATGGCCTCTGTAGTATCATCCGGTTCTAAATTTGCACAACCTCCAGCTCCCCCTTCTATACGCCGGCCGGCACAAATAACATCTCTGGATGTTTCTCCCTTGGGAATACTCTTAGGTCAGGGAGGCCCTGTGGCATCGGTTTGTAGCATGGCCGAGCGGGGCAGATTAGGCACAAGTGTAGGTCCCGGGTGTTATTTAGAGCATTTCCCTGGTTGTAATAGCAGGGGAGGTTTGTGGCTAAATTCACCACCATTTGGGGCACTTTTGATGATGTCACAGGCATGCTCAAGGGTGGGAGCCGCCATCTTGTGGACCATATTATTTTTTTATTTTTTTTTACCACCGATCACCTTTCCTCTGAGATGGCAGCGCGGGTGGGAGTGCGAGTGGTGCAGCTAGATCGGGGCTGGGTGGGCATTTAGCTAGGAAGATGGATCCGGGTAGGGATAATGGTACTGATGGGGCATTAAGATACACAGCAAGGGAAGAAAGGGGAGTGGGGAGCCGTAGAATAATATCTTATGCGGCGCCTCCCTGTGAGGAAGACCTTTTCATATATGGGGATTAAACTAATAATACCTGATATTATGCTGTTGAGGAGGATGGGCTTATAATGCATAATGAGTCTGGTCAATGTTATGATAATAGCTCAATAAGTACAATACATCAGCAGTACACTAGGGGGTCTTCTTATATACATTCAGTGAAATCGCCTGGGGTCAATAAGTATTTAAGGGTCTATGAGGGTCATCTATATGTTAGGATTGATGTATTACCCAGTAATGTACCTGATTCTGCTAAAAATCAAAATGTAAGAGTAACATGTCGTAGCCACAGGTTGATAAACAGACTGATTCAAGAATCCTGGTCGAATCGTCTTATGAATTCCCTAGCTTTTCCCTCAAAACTTCTGGAAAGGAGGTGGATTTAGGGAGGATGGCAGGCCCCTTTAAGTACAAACCGTTGGAACAGCTGATATCACTGTTATGAGTGGTACCCAAAAAAGATGCTGGAAAATTTAGAATGATACAGCACTTGTCATACCCTAAGGGTCAATCAGTGAATGATGCGATTAGTAAGGAGGATGCTTCAGCGTCTTACCAATCATTTGATCGTGCAGTGTATTTGGTTAGGTTGGCAGGCCGCGGTGCAGACTTAGCAAAAGTTGATAATAGAGTCTGCATTCAGATTGTTCCCTTGACACCCAGAGAGTTTTAGATTGATGGGTTCTAAGTTTGAAAGCAAGTTTTTACATTGATAAATGTCTGCCTATAGGGTGTGCAATAACTTTTGCGTATTTTGAAATGTTCAGAACTTTTTTGCATTGGTTGGTTGAGAAAAGATCAGGGAACAGGAACATAGTGCATTAGTTAGATCATTTTATGGTCATTGGTAAACAGTGTACAGGATTCTTGGGGTGGTGTTGAGCACATTTGAAGAATCAGGGGTGCCTGTGACAAAGGAAAAAAATTCAGAAGGTCCCTGTTTTGAGCTATCTTTTTTGGGACCAGAGATCATACGATGGGGTAGATTTTTAAGCAGCGGATGATGCATTCTACGTCCATCGTTTAGTTAAGCAGCAGTGGTCGTAAGCCTCCTGCTCCTTAACTTCTCAGCCACCTTTTTAGGTGGCGGACTAAAATCATCCCAATCTGATCGGGATGACTGACACCCCCTGCTAGCGGCTGGATGGCCACGAATGAGCAGGGGACAGCATTGCACAAGCATTTCACTAGAAATGCTTGTGCAATGTTAAATGCTGACCGCGTACGCAGTCAGCATTTAGCAAGGTAGAGCAAATCATGTCTGCCTAATCTATCGTAAATCTACCCCCATGAAGCAACAGTGCAGATTGCCTGAGGAGAAAGTGGTTAAGATGAGGGCGGCTATAAAACAGGTGATGGGTAAGAGGAAATTATCACTCAGAGATGCAAAAATGTTGGGGTTTCTAAATTATGCATGTAGGGTAGGAAGAATTTTTAAAAGGAGAATGGAGATGAGTACAAGGGGTGTGGTGATACCAAGCCATAAGACCAGATTAAATAAGCAGTTAAAGGGGGGATTTGAAAGTTTGTATTTTAAAAGACTTTAATGGAGTAAGGATTTGGGAACAGAAGGTGCTAGCAAATGAAGTTCAATTGTATACAGATGCTGCAGGAGGAGAAAGTTGTGGTGCATTTTTTAATGCAAATGCTGTGCAAGAAAATGGGCTCAAGTGTGGCAGGATAGAGGTTGGGCAATGAATTTGGTGTTGCTTCAATTGTTCCCGATTTTGTTGCTGCCGTAGAACTATGGGCTAAGGAATTGGCTAACAAAAGCATTGTCAGCCTCATCTTCCCAGGTCATAGCATATGTAAAGCACTTGGGTTTTAAAATGCTTACAGTATAACATCAATTTTAGAGCTAACCCCATACCAGGTGTAAAAAAAAAAGTTATTGCTTGTTCTTTGACAAGGTTTAAATGGAATGTTTTTAGAAAATCAGCACATAAAGGTGGATTGCCTTGTTTATCTTTGGCAGATTGGGAGCAATTAGAGGTCATCTGCAATTAGGTCAATAAATCTGTGGCACTGAGGAAGTGGACAGCATATAGTAAGCATTGGAAAGATTAGAAAGAGTTTGTAGGAAACAGAGGGGGGAAAAACATAAGCTTTTCTTGGAATACTTGGTGGAATTTAGGCAGTAAGGGTTAAAGGAAAGTTAAGCAGCATATTGGCAGGAATTTCGTATTATGCGCAGTTGTTTGAGGAAAAGATGTTACAAAATGGTTTATAGTTAAAGGGACAGTCTACACCAGAATTGTTATTGTTTTAAAAGATAGATAATCCCTTTATTACCCATTCCCCATTTTGCATAACCAACACAGTTATAATTATACACGTTTTACCTCTGTGATTATCTTGTATCTAAGCCTCTGCAAACTGCCCCTTTATTTCAGTTCTTTTGACAGACTTGCAGTCTAGCCAATCATTGCCTGCTCCCAGATAACTTCACGTGCATGAGCACAGTGTTATCTATAGGAAATACGTGAACTAACACCCTCTAGTGGTGAAAAACTGTTAAAATGCATTCTGAAAAGAGGTGGCCTTCAAGGTCTAAGAAATTTGCATATGAACCTCCTAGGTTAAGCTTTCAACTAAGAATACCAAGAGAACAAAGCAAAATTGGTGATAAAAGTAAATTGGAAAATTGTTTAAAATTAAATGCTCTATCTGAATCATGAAAGTTTATTTTGGCCTAGACTGTCCCTTTAAAGTATTAAGAGGTTGTTCAGCAGGGGAGGAAAAAACTAAAAGATAAAAATGGAACCCATTACTGCAGAAATTTGCAAGCGTTAGTAGGAGCATTAGATGTTTGTGTGGATGCTTTTAAGGCAAGGCAATTTACAGCAGCTTTTGCAGCAGCTTTGTGAATAAAGGGACACTGTACCCAAAAATTTTCTTTCGTGATTCAGATTGAGCATGAAATTTTAAGCAACTTTCTAATTTACTCCTATTATCAAATTTTCTTCATTCTCTTGGTATATTTATTTGAAATGCAAGAATGTAAGTTTAGATGCCGGCCCTTTTTTGGTGAACAACCTGGGTTGTCCTTGCTGATTGGTGGATAAATTCATCCACCAATAAAAAAGTGCTGTCCAGAGTACTAAAACCAAAAAAAAGCTTAGATACCTTCTTTTTCAAATAATGATAGCAAGAGAACGAAGAAAAATTGATAATAGGAGTAAATTAGAAAGTTGCTTAAAAATGCATGCTTTTTCTGAATTACAAAAGAAAAAAATTGGGTTCAGTGTCCCTTTAAGCAAGCTAGTGGCTCCAAGTAAGGGGTCAGTGGAGTCCAGTTTAAAATTGGAGGATGTTAGGTTTGCTGAAGAGACAGTTTTAAAGTTTATTAGAAGATCTAAAATGGATAGGGAAGGAAGAGTGGCATGGGTAACGGCTAAGGCGTAAGGAGGTAAAATCTTTCTAGCTACATGTCTAAACAATTATTTTGTTTTTTGGGCATAAAGATGGGAGTAATTTAACCCGGTTTTAATTTTAATTTTTTTTTTCAGTTGGCAGTTGAAAAATTGGGATGGGATGCTAGTTATTTGGACTCTCATTCCTTCAGAATAGGAACAGCTACAAGTACAGCGTCAGGGGTTCCAACTGAGCAGATAAAAAAAGATGGGTAGGTGGAGGTCAAATGTATACAAAAAATATCAGGCCTTTGTCAAGATAATTTTTTTTTTTATTTTTAAATTGTTTTCTTCTTTGGATGACTGTTGTTAATTGTGTTAGTAAGGCTAATATGTGAATTATTACAGGCAGAGCATTAAGAGTATGGATACTGGGACAATCCTATCTGCAACGACCAAGCAGGGACTTAGGATTTAGCTCTAGGGTAGTAGATGGATAGGAAAGAGGAATGAAGTGGAATCAGTTAATGGAAATAGCGCAAGTATCTAGGAGAAAATGGGGAATGCCTGATATCTTGATATACATCTAGAAGGCAACGATATAGGATCAGTACCTTCAATTGAGCTACAGGAACAGGTGAAAGATACTTTTAAATGGTCCAAGGTAAGGTAGCATGGCAAGAAGCCAAGGTAGTGTGGTCAAGTGTCATTTCTAGGAAGTTTTGGAGGGATTGTATCACACAGAAGGGAGGATACAAGAGTAAAAAGGTGACTCAAGCTGGAAGGAAAGTGATAGAGGAAAAAGAAGGTAAAGTATTAGAACATCACTCATTTTGTGTAAGAAATAGAGCTTTACAGAGGCGATGGAGTAAATTTGTCGACGGACGACAACATTGAGGACATCAGGAGTATGATACAAAATTATGTTGAGGTGAGAAAAGGTCATGATGGGACTTGAGGGGGTGGCGGTAAAAGGATACTCTTTTGACAGTAAAATATTGCGACCTGGCACATGAGTACGGTGATAATCGGGGAAGTCTGTAGGGTATGGGGACATTGAGTGTTGGTCAAACTTCTATGATCTCCTGGTCTGCAGACCTTTTGGCCTGTTGACATTTTTTTACACCCCTCAGTTACGCACAGTCACGCTTTTTGGTTAAGTTTGGCCACCTATTTCTTTACAATGCTGGTGCATTGAATTGTTGATGTGGTTTCATTTGTTTATGATTTATTATTTGACAGTTTAAGAGGATCGCTCAAATTTGGCTATAAAGGTAATACTGTTTAAACTAATATGTGACCTTTTTTAATGCCAAAAATGTCTGTCATAATTACTGAATAAGGGTAAAATTCATAAGGGCAGGGGCGTATTTTGACCTAGGCAAACACGGCACTTGCCTAGTGCGGCAGATTGGGAGGGGCCCGCACTATTTTTGTAGCTATTTGTAAGAAGCTTAGTTATTTTAGAAGAATACAGGTGTATATGACAGATTTGCCCAAAGAGCTTACATTCTAGGGTGGTATAATAAGACTGTCTATGGAGCTTAGAGGTAGCGCTGAACCTTTCTTTTATTTAGCTAGCTATTGCCTTTAGTTCTGTTGGCTTTCAGCACTTTTATTGTGTTTGGGGAAGTATTGTTTCAATTAATCTGAGAAGAGCTTGCTGATTAGTGGCTAAATGCAGCCACTAATTAGCAAGCCCTATCCTGGGTGCTGAAACAAAAATGGTCCTGCTCATAAGCTCACGTTCCTGCTTTGTCAAATAATGATAGAAAACGAAGAGAAATTGATAATGGGTGTAAATTAGAAAGTTGCTTAAAATTGCATGCTCTACCTAAATCGAGAGAAAAAAAAAATCAGTCCAGTATATCTTTAACAAAATGTGCAGAGTTTTTTTTATAAATAAATAAATAAAAAATATATCTATCTCCTACTGAGCATGTGCAAGAATTCATGGAATATACATATATGCATTTGTGATTGGCTGAGGGCTCACATGATATAGTGGGAGAGAGTTATATAACAGGCTACACACAGTAACTGAGCAGAAAAAAAACTAATTTTGTTATTTTTCCATCCCTCTCTCCCTAGATATAAAACAGGGCTAGCCACAACGAAGAGGTTTACGTCAAAAAGTGCAATCAAAACACAGATAGGGGATTGTCTCTACCCTGCTATACAGAGGTTCCAGTGTCCTCACTAATATTATCCCAGCTGATTGCATTCATATAATGCATTTAATTTAAGAAATGAATCGAGGACACTGTTTGTTTATATATTACTTAGAGTGTTTCTTTAGGACAAGCTTTAATCTTGGAAATATCATCCTAACATATAATTTTGGGTAGGAGCACTCCCATTTTCTTCAGTACTATCCTACTCACCCATTAAAACTTTGGTCTCATCTGCATACCACAGATAACCATGCCCATTACATTGAGAATAAAGATGCTCATAATATGACCCCTATTGTAAATTTAAAGACCTGAATAGCGTGATGAGAGGGACCTCAACTTACATACTCTGAATACATTACCTTTACGTGTAATTTGCTGAGAGATCTAGACATCTTGTTTAGCTATATATATTACGCCAGCTGATGGGCTATACTAAACAAGCTCACAAAGCATTGACTTATATATTTTAAACTGGCTCTTAGGCGTCTTCATTGCTATAATTCTTTCATAGAATAATTATATTTAATATAGGTGCTGTCATATATATCTACACTACCTTAGTCTGAGATGCCTATACACTTTGACCCAGCATTAGTCATTTTACTTTTTGGTAGTTGGTTAATTTGGATTTTGAAAGACACGCCCCCCCTTCCCCCACCTCTCCTTTCCTTTTATACGAGCGTCTCTTGCCCGCTGCATTTCCTTTCTTAACCCTCTATATCATATTTTAGCTTACTATACATTATATGTTTATACATTAATCCTGAGTAACTACATTTCATATAACATCCCTGATGGAATTGACCTAAAATTCGCCAATACAGTACAGATGGCCCTCGGTTTACGACGGTTCAATTTGCGCCATTTCAGAATAATGCCCTTTTTTTTTGCGATTGAAAAGCATTGACTGCTATTGAAAGCATTAGCACATGCATACGTTAAAATAGCCAGTAGGTGGAGCTGTCCACTTGTGTTGCAGCAAACACATGCAAAGAAAAGCAAGCCAGACATGATCAATGGATCAGCTTTCAAAGGAACAAGATCTAGCAGCCACTTCCCTTAGCTGCAGACTCAATGCAGAGAACTGTTTGCAGAAAAAGGCAAGTAAAAAACGTTTTTGTTCATTAAACTTAGTTTGATGATGATACAGTCTGTTGTGTGATTAAACACAGACAGGCTAATCAGTGTATAACCAGATCTGAGCAATGGAGCCGTTTTTAAAGGAACAAGATCTAGCAGCCACTTCCCTTAGCTGCAGAAAAATGCAAGTAAAAAAAAACGTTTTTCTTAATTAAACTTAGTTTGATGCTGATACAGTCTGGTGTGTGATAATTTTGTTTTTGTTCATTAAACTTTGATGATGATACTGTCTGTGTGATAATTTTATTAGGTGCGGTTTAGCAAATGTTTTTGTTCATTAAACTTAGTGTGATGATGCTACAATCTATTTTATTAGGTTTATAATGATGTTTCACATTTAAAGTTTTCATTTCAAAGCTTTAAAAATAATGTATTGGGTGTTACTTATGTCAATTTTGAGAGGGGCCTGGAACCTAACTCCCTCACTTCCCATTGACTTACATTATAAACTGGGTTTCAATTTACAACGGTTTCGATTTACAACCATTCCTTCTGGAACCTAACCCCAGCGTAAACTGAGGGCTACCTGTAGTTACTTCACATTCATGGTTTAAAAAGAAAAATGAGGTTTTATCTGTTTGTCCAGGTTTTTCCTTTTTTTTTTTTTTTATGGGTTTTAGATTTTATTCTTTTTATTTTAGCTCACATCTTTTCTGACATCTACAATTTGTAGAGAATGGCTATTTGGATACCTGTCTATTATTATTTAGCCCGGGTTTTCCGGTTGCCTATTCTCCTGATAAATATACTGACATGAACAAAATGCGCACCCACCTGTGAGTTAATATACAAGTCTGGAAAGTTAATGTATACTTATTTATTGTACCTGTGACAAACTTATTTTTGTTGTTGTTGTACCATACGAAAAAGCTCAATAAAAATTATTAAAAAAAAACAAAACAAAAAAAGTTAATGTTTGTAAAAATATGTTTAAAAAATTTGAATGTTGAAAAAATGGAATATTAAAAAGAGTAATTGAGAAAAAAAAACAGATAGGGGCAAATGCTGTGGTGATTTTGCCATTCTATATAAGACCACCTGTGTGGTTTGCCCTTTTATGGGCTATAATGCTTTTTGGCATGAAATCAGCTTATGGTCTGTCAGACGGTCAATTGCAAGTTATCGCCCATGGTTTAACGGTCATTCATATATGCTATGTGGTGACATATTGCAGCCTGGCACGTGTGTACGGTGATAATGGGGGGGAGGTCTGTAGGGTACGGGGGCATTGGGTGTTTGGGGTTGATTTATGAAGCAGCGAATGCTGCTTTCAACCCACTCCGCTTTAGTTCCGCCTGAAGCGGAAGTTAAAGGGACATAATATTCATATGCTAAATCACTTGAAACTGATGCAGTATAGCTGTAAAAAGCTGACAGGAAAATATCACCTGAGCATCTCTATGTAAAAAAGGGAATATATTTTACCTCACAATTTCCTCAGCTCAGCAGAGTAAGTTCTGTGTAAAAAAATATATACTTCAGCTGCAGGTAAAAAATGAACAGCAGCCAATCAGCATCAGCAGTGCTGAGGTCATGAACTTATTTTTTCTACTGTGATCTCATGAGATTTCATAGTAAACTTCCTTAAACTAAATAGGGAAATAAGATGAGTATGCATGTAAGCTCACTCCCTTAGCTGTCCCGGGACAGACAAACTGATTTGCTGTTTAGAAGTCCTTTACAATGGGATGTGGCTACTGAGGAACTTGAGGTAAAATATCATCATTTTTTTTTTTTTTTTTACACCTAGAGATGTTCAGGTGATATTTTCTAGTCAGCTTTTTACAGCTATGCTGCATCACTTTCATGTGTTTCAACATTTGGGTATCATGGCCCTTTAAGAAGCGGTCCTAAGACCGCTGCTCCTTAACTCGTCTGCCACATCTGAGGTGGCAGACAGCAATCGGGTTGATCGACACCCCCTGCTAGCGGCTGCAAATCTGCAGGAGGCGGCATTGCATCAGCAGTTCACAAGAACTGCTGGTGCAATGATAAATGCAGACAGCGTATGCTGTCGGCATTTATCGATGTGCAGGGGACATGATATGCTACATTGTATCATGTCTGTCCGCACAATAATAAATTTACCCCATAGTCTGTCGGTCAAACTCATATGCTCTTCTGGACTGCAGATTTTCGGCCTGTTAGTTGCCATTTTTTACATCCCTGAGTTGCGCGCTGTCACGCTTCTTGGTTACGAGAGGCCGCCTATTTCTTTACAATGCTAGTGCATTGAATTGTTGATGTGGTTTTATTTGTTTGATTTATTATGATCTGACAGTTTAAGAGGATCACTCAAATTTGACCATAAAGGCAATTTAATACTGTTTAAACAAATACGAGATCTTTTCTAACGCCAAAAATGTGTCTGTCATCATAAAATTTGGATAAAATTTGTTAAGTGGTAAGATTATTGCATCGGTGGGCTTTTGGTATTGCTGGGAATAGAAGCTAAAGTTTAAATTCCTTTGTCGCCCTCTGTCACTTCCCTCCCTGGTTCAGACAATGGAGCTGCATGTTGTGACCTCTTCCCATGGATCAGCCAGTTTCAGTGGAAAGGGGAATGAGACAGCTTATGCTCTCTCTGCTGACAGGTGCCAGTACTGAACTGGACAGTCTAGTATTTTAGCGGTTATTCAGTAAAATGTGTATATATACTGGACACCTAATCCATGTTTAAGTCTCCTGAGTGGCAGTAAAAAAAAATGCAATGCCTAATATGCCTTTATGCATTACAAATATCACTTATAAATGCTTAATTATGCATATTAAAACAACTTTGCAATATACTTTTATTATTTAGCCCCATTTTAATGCCATTTAGCTCTAGAAATTGTGGATTTCCAGTCTTTAAAACTCAAAGAGCACATGTTGGGCTTTAGAAGCCTAACCCTGCCACATATCTATTTAAAGGGACAGTCTAGTCAAAATTAAACTTTCTTTTTCCAGTAGGGAATGCAATTTTAAATAACTTTTCAATATACTTTTACCATCACATTTGCTTTGCTCTCTTGGTATTCTTTGTGGAAGCAAAACCTAGGTAGGCTCATATGCTAATTTCTAAGCTTTTAAACTGCATCTTATCTCAGTGCATTTTGACAGTTTTTCAGTTTGACACTACTAGTTCTTGTTTGTCATAGATAACATTGTGCTCACTCCTGTGGAATTATGTATGAGTCAGCACTGGTTGGCTAAAATGCATGTCTGTAAAAAGAACTGAGATAAAGGGCTTAGATACAAGGTAATCACACAGGTAAAAAGTATATTAATATAACTTTATTGGTTATGCAATACTGGGGAATGGGTAATAAAGGAATTTACTTTATTTTTGAACATTACACATTCTGGTGTAGACAGTCCCTTTTTGATTTGCAGTTTTTTATTTATATTTTCTGCTTAAATATTAACACAATAAAAATGGCATGCCCTGTATTATTCATACTAAAGTCTGTACTTGGCTTCTCCAAATCAGGAAATTTTGTGGTTGAAGTTTGACCATTGCAGAAAACAAGGTTCAGTTCTAATAAGAATCAGAATCTGCTGATATGTTCTATTGAAAGACTGTGTGTTTATTGTTCCTTTTTAAGGTCATGAACCTTGGCCCTTTCTGGGGCTAGACAATCTGCCCTCCATCTGTAGGCCCACATGGGGAGCTTCCAGTTTAGGTGTGGGCCTAGAAATCGGTGCAGGAAGTGCTAAGAAAAAGCGTGTGATAAAGGTTCACAGTGCAGTTTACTGCACTTGGCAGTACCAATTGGCTCTTTTCCTAAATGCTCATTAGATATAAAGAACAAGGTCTTATCTCACAAAATTAACTAAATGGACAATTAAGAAGAGCGATTGGGGGGGAAAAAAGCCTCTTCTATAAAAGAAGCAACGTGGGACACCTGGATATCCTTGAAAAGGCTGGCTACGACTGGTGAAACGTACGTCAGATCTGATTAGACCATTTGGACTTTGATGTCACAAGGAGGGTTGGGACTTTGAAATTTACACTCTGCAGCTGTCTGTGAACACAGTGGCGATTCAACAGTCAGCTTTGTGTTTTGCAATTGTTCCCTTATCCTGAGTGATTTTACTTGAGTAAATAAATTGTTTTTATGAAGTTTGATGTCCCTTGATCCATCTATACCTTAACACATGAGCTGTTTTACTGAGAGCTAAGTTATAACTCCCAAGAGTGTGAGTAGATAAATCACCACTATATATATATATATATATATATATATATATATATATATATATATATATATATATATATATATATATATATATATGTGTGTGTGTAATGGAATGCAAGACTTCACTGTTTGTTGTTTTCCTTTTCTTCCAAGAACTTTAACTTCCGGATTCCTGAAGATCATATATCCTTACCAGTGCTTTATCACATTTTTTTTGAGTGGTGCTGGCTGCTAAAGTTTTAGGTAGTTGCAACATATTTCATGATTTAGATAGAACATACAATTTTAAACAACTTTCCGATTGTACTTCTGTTATCAAATTTTCTTTGTTTTCTTGTTATCCTTTGCTGAAAGCAAGAAGGTAAATTCAGGAGTGTGCATGAGGCTGCAGTTTTGCAACAATGTTATACATTAGCAAGAACACTAGATGGCAGCACTATTTCCTGTCATGAAGGGCCCCTGACATGTGCATGCTACCTACCTAGGTACCTCTTCAACAAAGAATAACATGAGATTGAAGCAAAATTAATAATAGAAGTAATTTTAAAACTTTTTTTTATTATTATTGTGTTCTCTGTCTGAATCATGAAAGAACATTTTTGGGTTTCATGTCCCTTTAACTTTGTGTTTCAGGTTATCCCCTGGGGTAAGGTGTTTAACAAGTGGTTAGTCTGAGCAGCCGCATTCATCTGGATTCATACATATAGCTTGGCAGGGTAATACTTGTAGATAAGCTACTGTAGCTTAAATACTTAGAAAATGTTAATAATATCAAGATATGGCTTCAGTCGCTTATGGGTAATTGTAAGCTAAACTTTCAGATGCAACAGGGTTGATGGCTTTGTGGTCTTCTTTACAGGCTAGTGGTGTGCACC
Source organism: Bombina bombina (assembly GCF_027579735.1). Lineage (NCBI taxonomy): Eukaryota > Metazoa > Chordata > Amphibia > Anura > Bombinatoridae > Bombina > Bombina bombina. The sequence goes on along the minus strand of NC_069506.1, from coordinate 227,597,578 downwards.
TGTGTGGTCTGCAAGCTGGTTTAGAGATGGTCTAGTTAAAATCTGACCTTATTCAAGTATTGTCCTATAACTGTGACTGAAAAATTGTGCAGTAGTATTTTGGTGTGACAATGTAGTGTTGTAACATCACAAACAATTTGTCTTTTCAACCCCCCTTTTTACCAGATTCCTGAACTTTATAAACTTGCATTGCCTTTTCAACACATGTGCTAAGGGTGCCGAATGAGATAAGTGATGACTCCCATTTCTGCTGGGATGAGTTTAGGCATAGATGGTGGCTTAGTTGTATAGAGCTTGTCCAATGGAGGCAAGTTAGATGCTATCACTGATGACGCTACTGGAGTGGCAGCAGTCAATGTGATTGATATTGAACTTATTCTTAGGTTTCTGAATTAGCAGCTATATAATTTTTTTTTAACAAAGTGTTAGGCTTTCAAGATTCAACAAAAAAAAATCTGGTAAACACACATTCACCTACAATGCCACCTAAGGTAAAAGACAAGAAACCCAAAAGTCTGGATAATAGTATTGAAATCACATCTGACCCAGATAACCCCCTTTTGATGAGACAATTATCTGAGTTTTTCTCACCCCAACTTGACAGTATAAAAAAAGAATTAAGTGGGATCACAGCTGAAATATCAGCTATAGCAGGGGAGTTAAAACAATTTGCATCTAGGCTTGGGGAGGCAGAAGACAGGATATCGGGGGTAGAGGATCAGATAAATACGCAGGAAGAGATGGTCAATAAGCATGATCATAAAATAGCACTACTAACAACTAGGATGGAAGATATTGAAAACCGCGCTAGACGCAACAACTTAAGATTGTTAGGTCTCCCAGAGATCCCGGCCTACTCTGATCTCTTATATGTTACTTCACAGTTACTCCCACAAATCCTAGGATTTGCTAAAGGAAAGCTGCCAATCGCTATAGAAAGGGCACACAGAGTAGGCCCAAAGAGACTAAATCAAGATGGGTCCCCTCGAGACAGGATGGTCATATTTAAAATGTTAAATTTTCAAGACAAACTAGAATATCTCCAACTCTATTGTAAAAACTCACCCCTGGCTATTGATAATTATAAGTTATTATTATTTCAAGATTTTTCTAACGAAACACAAATTAAAAGGAGGGAGATGTCTCCATTTTTTCCACAACTTTTAGATAAAGGTTATAAAGTAAGAATGGTATACCCTGCTAAAATTATTGTAGAAAACAACGGTAAAATAGACACTTTGAATAATAGTCAAGAAGCCAGAAACTTTCTGAGAGACAATAAAACTTAAACATTTGGTCCAGTTGGTATTATTTATACTGTGTGCAATGGTAACAGATGTCAAATATATTTTTTTGTACACTTTTTTCAGTTTTAATAATGATGTTGCATATGATATAATACACTTCCCCGTGTTTATAGATAGGGGATTCCCCTATTCAGATTTTTCTTTTTTTTCTCCCCTTCTTTTTTTTTTTTTTTTTTTTTTTTTTTTTTTTCTTCTTCCCTTTTATATTATATTGATTCATTTTTATTTGGTAATATATAGAAATGTCAGTATCAATTAAAATTCTATCCTGGAATGTTGGCGGAATAACATCTCCCATGAAACGAAAACGATTATAGTCCAATTAGGTAAACAATTACCCGATATTGTATTCTTACAAGAAACACGGCTCAAAGTTAATGAACTCCCTAAACTTAAGACACGATGGGTAGGTAAAGTCATAGCGACCCCATGTACTAACCGGAAATGTGGTGTAGCAATCTTAATCAATAAAAAATTAGATTATCAAGTTACAGCTACAGAATTGGACCCTGGTAATAGGTTTATAATATTACATATAACTATAAATGGTTTTCCCTATATTCTTTGTAATATTTATGGTCCAAACCATTTTGCTAGACCATTTTGGGATACAATCCAAAAGAAATTATTCCCATATTGTAGTACCAGACTGGTAGTTGGAGGAGACTTCAATATGGTTCTTTGCCCTAAAATGGATAGACTTTTTATGAATAAAAAATATGCCAATAAATCTACTAAATATTTTAAGAATTTTTGTCTCTCTCTCAAGCTCAATGATATTTGGAGAATCAAATTTCCTGATGTCTCCTCCTTTTCTTGTGAGTCTAAATCATACACCACATTTTCCAGAATTGACTATATTCTTATTTCAGAACAAATACTCCTGTCAGATTTAATACCCAAAATTCATGATATTCTTATCACAGACCATGCGATAATTTCACTCGATATTTATTCAGGCCAAAGAACAAGCTCTTATAGTTTTAGTTTTCCTCGTTATCTCTTGAGTAATAACAAATTTATACAGTGGTTAAAGATCCAATGGCAAGACTATTGTCGGAACAATCTTTCTTATTACAACAAAACAGAAATTTTTTGGGAAGCCTTCAAAGCGGTTCTTAGAGGACAGCTTAAGGCCTATATGGTTCATTACAAAAAAAAATGGCTATTAAAAGAAAAGCAATTATCTAATCAGGTAAAGAACTCTTTTAACCGATATAAATTGCAACCCACTAGACACAACTGGTCAGTATATAGGGAAAGCAGAACGGCAAGAGATGTCTTTATTAAACAACAATGTTTAGAGTTGGAAAATAAACTTTCTAATCGATTCAAAGGTCGATATGGATACTCAGCCAAATACCTAGCACAAATTGTCAAGAATGATAAAAGCAGGAACTTTGTGTCGGCTATTAAAGTTAATCAGACAAGATATACTGAGAATCAAGATATTAGAACTGCATTTTTTAATCATTTTCAGAAATTATATGCAACACAAGACATAGATACCATTAACAGAGATATATTTTGGGCTAATTTAAAAATTTCTCAATTATCTGCAATAGACTTAGAAATACTTAATAATCCAATTTCTACGCAAGAAATAGTGTCAGTTATTAAAAACGCAAAAATGAATAAGGCAGCGGGGCCAGACGGGATTCCAATAGAGTTTTATAAAGCTCTCTGAAGAATTAGTGACATTTCTGCAGGTATTCTATAATAATTATTTCTTATCTGATTCCACAATATCGAACTATTTCTCGGCTGCAAATATAACTCTTATTCACAAAAAAGATAAGGACCCTGAACTTCCCTCATCATACAGACCCATATCCGTGCTAAATGCGGATTACAAAATTCTCCTTACTATTTTAGCCAACAGATTGAAAAACCGTTTGCATAAAATAATCCATGCAGATCAAACTGGGTTCATGTACGGCCGTAATGTATCCTCTAATCTCAGTAGAGCTGAAATCGTATTAGACTATTTTTGGAACCAGGATCCCCTTCAAAAGGAAACAGGTCCAGATAAAGCTATCCTATCCGTAGACGCCGAAAAGGCTTTTGACACCATATCCTGGGATCATTTACTATGTTCATTGGACCATTTTGGTATCAAAGGACATTTTGCTAAATTTATCTCAAAAATTTATTCTAACCCATATTCCTCACTGCTTATTAACGGTATTTTGTCCGATAAAATTTTCCTTGGTCGAGGCACAAGACAAGGATGTCCATTATCCCCCCTATTATTTAATATTTCTATCGAACCCCTGGCCATTTGGCTACGACAAAAACTATATCAGGAATTCAGATTGGCTCTATGACTTTTAAACTATCGCTTTACGCGGATGACTTGCTTATATTTTTAGAAAGCTCGGCTAATTCTATCCCGAAAATCCTTAAACATCTGACCTTTTTTAGTTCTTTCTCGGGCTATAAAATTAATGCTCAAAAAAGTGAAATTCTGTGGATACAAAAAAAGAGAGGAAGCTATCTAAACCACCGTTTTAAAAACACAGATAGCATTAAATATCTTGGCATAACATTACATAAAAACACGAATTTGTGGTATAAATTAAACTTTATACCAATATTAGAAAAAGCTATTGTTGATTTGAAAAATTGGGCTTCCCTTCCTTTGGCCTAGATTTAGAGTTCGGCGGTAGAGGCTCCTAACGCTGGTTTTGGCCGCCCGCTGGTATTTGGAGTCAGTGATTAAAGGGTCTAACGCTCACTTTTCAGCCTCGACTTTTCAATACCGCAGATCCCCCTACGCCATTTGCGTAGCCTATCTTTTCAATGGGATCTTTCTAACGCTGGTATTTAGAGTCGTTTCTGCAGTGAGCGTTAGAGCTCTAACGACAAGATTCCAGCCGCCTGAAAAAAGCAGGAGTTAAGAGCTTTCTGGCTAACGCCGGTTTATAAAGCTCTTAACTACTGTACCCTAAAGTACACTAACACCCATAAACTACCTATGTACCCCTAAACCGAGCTCCCCCCACATCGCCGCCACTCGATTAAAAATTTTAACCCCTAATCTTCCGACCGCCACCTACGTTATACTTATGTACCCCTAATCTGCTGCCCCTAACCCCGCCGACCCCTATATTACATTTATTAACCCCTAATCTGCCCCCCACAACATCGCCGCCAGCTACTTACAATAATTAACCCCTAATCTTCCGACCGCAAAGCGCCGCCACCTACGTTATCCCTATGTACCCCTAATCTGCTGCCCCTAACACCGCCGACCCCTATATTATATTTATTAACCCCTAATCTGCCCCCCTCAACGTCGCCGACACCTACCTACACTTATTAACCCCTAATCTGCCGAGCGGACCTGAGCGCTACTATAATAAAGTTATTAACCCCGAATCCGCCTCACTAACCCTATCATAAATAGTATTAACCCCTAATCTGCCCTCCCTAACATCGCCGACACCTACCTTCAATTATTAACCCCTAATCTGACGACCGGAGCTCACCGCTATTCTAATAAATGTATTAACCCCTAAAGCTAAGTCTAACCCTAACACTAACACCCCCCTAACTTAAATATAATTTTAATCTAACGAAATAAATTAACTCTTATTAAATAAATGAATCCTATTTAAAGCTAAATACTTACCTGTAAAATAAACCCTAATATAGCTACAATATAAATTATAATTATATTATAGCTATTTTAGGATTAATATTTATTTTACAGGCAACTTGGTATTTATTTTAACTAGGTACAATAGCTATTAAATAGTTAAGAACTATTTAATAGTTACCTAGTTAAAATAATAACAAATTTACCTGTAAAATAAATCCTAACCTAAGATATAATTAAACCTAACACTACCCTATCAATAAAATAATTAAATAAACTACCTACAATTACCTACAACTAACCTAACACTACACTATCAATAAATTAAATAAACACAATTGCTACAAATAAATACAATTAAATAAACTAGCTAAAGTACAAAAAATAAAAAAGAACTAAGTTACAGAAAATAATAAAATATTTACAAACATAAGAATAATATTACAACAATTTTAAACTAATTACACCTACTCTAAGCCCCCTAATAAAATAACAAAGCCCCCCAAAATAATAAATTCCCTACCCTATTCTAAATTAAAAAAGTTACAAGCTCTTTTACCTTACCAGCCCTGAACAGGGCCCTTTGCGGGGCATGCCCCAAGAAGTTCAGCTCTTTTGCCTGTAAAAAAAAACCATACAATACCCCCCCCCAACATTACAACCCACCACCCACATACCCCTAATCTAACCCAAACCCCCCTTAAATAAACCTAACACTAATCCCCTGAAGATCTTCCTACCTTGTCTTCACCATCCAGGTATCACCGATCCGTCCTGGCTCCAAGATCTTCATCCAACCCAAGCGGGGGTTGGCGATCCATAATCCGGTGCTGAAGAGGTCCAGAAGAGGCTCCAAAGTCTTCATCCTATCCGGCAAGAAGAGGACATCCGGACCGGCAACCATCTTGATCCAAGCGGCATCTTCTATCTTCATCCGATGACGACCGGCTCCATCCTGAAGACCTCCACCGCGGACCCATCTTCTTCCGGCGACGTCCAACTGCAGAATGACGGTTCCTTTAAGGGACGTCATCCAAGATGGCGTCCCTCGAATTCCGATTGGCTGATAGGATTCTATCAGCCAATCGGAATTAAGGTAGGAATATTCTGATTGGCTGATGGAATCAGCCAATCAGAATCAAGTTCAATCCGATTGGCTGATCCAATCAGCCAATCAGATTGAGCTCGCATTCTATTGGCTGTTCCGATCAGCCAATAGAATGCGAGCTCAATCTGATTGGCTGATTGGATCAGCCAATCGGATTGAACTTGATTCTGATTGGCTGATTCCATCAGCCAATCAGAATATTCCTACCTTAATTCCGATTGGCTGATAGAATCCTATCAGCCAATCGGAATTCGAGGGACGCCATCTTGGATGACGTCCCTTAAAGGAACCGTCATTCTGCAGTTGGACGTCGCCGGAAGAAGATGGGTCCGCGGTGGAGGTCTTCAGGATGGAGCCGGTCGTCATCGGATGAAGATAGAAGATGCCGCTTGGATCAAGATGGTTGCCGGTCCGGATGTCCTCTTCTTGCCGGATAGGATGAAGACTTTGGAGCCTCTTCTGGACCTCTTCAGCACCGGATTATGGATCGCCAACCCCCGCTTGGGTTGGATGAAGATCTTGGAGCCAGGACGGATCGGTGATACCTGGATGGTGAAGACAAGGTAGGAAGATCTTCAGGGGATTAGTGTTAGGTTTATTTAAGGGGGGTTTGGGTTAGATTAGGGGTATGTGGGTGGTGGGTTGTAATGTTGGGGGGGGGGGTATTGTATGTTTTTTTTTACAGGCAAAAGAGCTGAACTTCTTGGGGCATGCCCCGCAAAGGGCCCTGTTCAGGGCTGGTAAGGTAAAAGAGCTTGTAACTTTTTTAATTTAGAATAGGGTAGGGAATTTATTATTTTGGGGGGCTTTGTTATTTTATTAGGGGGCTTAGAGTAGGTGTAATTAGTTTAAAATTGTTGTAATATTATTCTTATGTTTGTAAATATTTTATTATTTTCTGTAACTTAGTTCTTTTTTATTTTTTGTACTTTAGCTAGTTTATTTAATTGTATTTATTTGTAGCAATTGTGTTTATTTAATTTATTGATAGTGTAGTGTTAGGTTAATTGTAGGTAATTGTAGGTAGTTTATTTAATTATTTTATTGATAGGGTAGTGTTAGGTTTAATTATATCTTAGGTTAGGATTTATTTTACAGGTAAATTTGTTATTATTTTAACTAGGTAACTATTAAATAGTTCTTAACTATTTAATAGCTATTGTACCTGGTTAAAATAAATACCAAGTTGCCTGTAAAATAAATATTAATCCTAAAATAGCTATAATATAATTATAATTTATATTGTAGCTATATTAGGGTTTATTTTACAGGTAAGTATTTAGCTTTAAATAGGAATAATTTATTTAATAAGAGTTAATTTATTTCGTTAGATTAAAATTATATTTAAGTTAGGGGGGTGTTAGTGTTAGGGTTAGACTTAGCTTTAGGGGTTAATACATTTATTAGAATAGCGGTGAGCTCCGGTCGGCAGATTAGGGGTTAATAATTGAAGGTAGGTGTCGGCGATGTTAGGGAGGGCAGATTAGGGGTTAATACTATTTATGATAGGGTTAGTGAGGCGGATTCGGGGTTAATAACTTTATTATAGTAGCGCTCAGGTCCGCTCGGCAGATTAGGGGTTAATAAGTGTAGGTAGGTGTCGGCGACGTTGTGGGGGGCAGATTAGGGGTTAATAAATATAACATAGGGGTCGGCGATGTTAGGGCAGCAGATTAGGGGTACATAGGGATAACGTAGGTTGCGGCGGTTTACGGAGCGGAAGATTAGGGGTTAATAATAATATGCAGGGGTCAGCGATAGCGGGAGTGGCAGATTAGGGGTTAATAAGTGTAAGGTTAGGGGTGCTTAGACTCGGGGTACATGTTAGAGTGTTAGGTGCAGACGTAGGAAGTGTTTCCCCATAGGAAACAATGGGGCTGCGTTAGGAGCTGAACGCTGCTTTTTTGCAGGTGTTAGGTTTTTTTTCAGCTCAAACAGTCCCATTGTTTCCTATGGGGGAATCGTGCACGAGCACGTTTTTGATGCCGGCCGCGTCCGTAAGCAACTCTGGTATCGAGAGTTGCATTTGCGGTAAAAATGCCCTACGCTCCTTTTTTGGAGCCTAACGCAGCATTTGTTTTAACTCTCGATACCAGAGTTAAATTTATGGTGCGGCCAGAAAAAAGCCCGCGGAGCGTTAACAGCCCTTTTACCGCCGAACTCTAAATCTAGGCCCTTATCTTTTATAGTGCGAATAAATTTAATTAAAATGATAATATTTCCACGTATATTATATATACTACAAAATCTTCCAGTTTTTATTCCCAATAAAGAGATACGCAAATTTTATTCTGCATGTTCTCAATTTTTATGGAAAGGGCACAGACCCCGAATATCAATAGCAAAACTCTCACAAAATAAGAGGGACAGTGGTCTGTCCCTTCCAGATATTAAAATGTACAACCTGGCCACTCTAGTTAAAATTGCCTTTGATTGGATCACTGAAGCAAACAAAATTGCTATAGTAGAAATAGAAAATAATTTTATATCTCCTTTTTCCTTAAAGGCTCTTCTTCATTGCCCGGTCAATAAAATACCGACAAATATTTCAAATCTATTAACATTTAGAAACATAATAATAGCCTGGCAAAAAAGTTGTAAGATATTGGATATAGATTACAGATCCTCCGTCTTTTTACCGATACAAGGTAATCCACAATTTACCCCAGGTATACATTGTGATATTTACCGAGTCTGGGCTCAAAAAGGACTTAAATATATTCAGCAATTAATCTCTCCTTTGGGAGATATTCTTCCTTACAATGATCTCTTAAACATGTTTCAACTTCCCAAACATAGTCTATTCGCATTTTTTCAAACACGTCACTATATAAATTCTCAAGAGTTTCGTGGGGAGGAATATTATCAATGGTCTGAGATAAATAAAATCATTAAAAAAATGTCGGATGGCAAATGCACTATTGCTCTTTTATATAATATAATGCTGGAAAAACAAGCACAGCTGCCTCTCTATAAGTTGTCGGCTTTTTGGCTTAAATCTTTTCCCCAATTTGAATCCTCTAATATAAGCTGCAGCGTTTCAGTCCTTAGAAAATTGAATATTCCAACTAGCTGGATAGAATCGCATACTAAATTATTACACAATGCATACTTAACCCCAGCTAAAATAGCTAAATTCTCTGGTGTCATAACCCCAAAGTGTCCTAAATGTAGTAGTACAAATGTGGACGTGCTTCATATGTTTTTTAAATGTCCAAAGGTCAATCAATTTTGAGGCAAGATCAATTTATGGTATAAAAAGCATTATCAGGATAACTTTAAAATTCAAGCCTTCCATGTAATTTTTCTTATTCATTCTCACCAGATATTATTGAAACCAAAAAATATTAGTGTATTAAACACAATAATTTTGGCAACTAGAACTTTGATCCTTAAGAATTGGAAAGAGTCGCATACATTTAAATTTACACATTTTCGTAATTTGTTGCTTCAGCAAATAATTTTCGAAACATATAATACTCGCCTCTATTCTAAAGGCAGGGTTGAGGAATTTTTTAATAATTGGAATCCCATACTTAAGCTTTATCCTGTCAATATACAGAACCTTATCCTTGCCCCCACGGGTCATAGAAACTAATTATAACCGCTTATCTCTTTTTTTTTTTGTTTTTTGTTTTTTGTTTCTTTGTTTGTTTGTTTTTTGTTGTTTTTTTTTTTTTTTTTTTTTGGTAAACAGAAAACTTCCAGTCTGTACAAAAGTAATGAGGGTCTTGCTTTATTATATATAGACGAATAATGCTTATGTTTTTGATCATTATTTACCCTGCGTGGTGCATGACAAAAGCAAATGTGCTAAAACTTACTTTGTATGCATTTCTGGAAATTAAATAAATGGTTTAAAAAAAAAAAAAAAAAAGGTTGTAGCAGAGTTCAGCCAGCTCCTTTGGATTTAAGGGACGCATTGCTTTGTAGTGGCTGGCTGTGTTAGGACAGGTTTTACCACAAGTGTGTAGTTCCACTTTTAAACGCAAGCTGTTTCTTTGCACTTTTTGTTTTGCCTTCTATTGGTAGTTGCCCATAGAGGAGTTAAGGTGGCAGGCCTAATGGCCCTTTCTTTCAGGATTGGGGCAGTTACAGAAGCAGCTGGTCAGGTGTTTCAGCTGCACAGATCCAGAGAATGGGATGCTGGAAATCTGGCTGCTTTAATTATATTAAAGGTCCCTGAACAAAGGTAATCTTTTTTTTATTTTTTATTATTATTTTAACTTAAAGGGACAGTCTAGGCCAAAATAAACTTTCATGATTCAGATAGAGCATGTCATTTTAAACAATTTTCCAATTTACTTTTATCACCAATTTTGCTTTGTTCTCTTGGTATTCTTAGTTGAAAGCTTAACCTAGGAGGTTCATATGCTAATTTCTTAGACCTTGAAGCCCACCTCTTTCAGATTGTATTTTAACAGTTTTTCACCACTAGAGGGTGTTAGTTCACATATTTCATATAGATAACACTGTGCTTGTGCACGTGAAGTAATCTGGGAGCAGGCATTGATTGGCTAGACTGCAAGTCTGTCAAAAGAACTGAAAAAAGGGGCAGTTTGCAGAGGCTTAGCTACAAGATAATCACAGAGGTTAAAAGTATATTATTATAACTGTGTTAGTTATGTAAAACTGGGAAATGGTTAATAAAGGGATTATCTATCTTTTAAAACAATAGAAATTCTGGTGTAGACTGTCCCTTTAAACAAAATAAAGTTGGGGCAGAGGTTAATTGGGTTTATTGTTGTACTTTACAAATTCCCTTGTAACAGTAAATGGAACCTAAAAAAGAGAGGCGCCACATGGTGTAGTATTGACTAAATCGTCCAGCAGGAAGCAGACCCTGAGCCCCTAGTAGTGGCAACTCACAGAGGAAGCGGCACGACCAGAGTACCAGGCAAGACAGCACGGGACCCACAAAGTCACCCGTATGACTCACACCAGCGTCAGGAGCGCTCAATGTCAGATCAGGTGACCAGGAGGTCCAATCCGGAGTGCCGTATGATGTCAGATGCCAGAAGGCTTAGAGGATCAGGCAGAAGAAACTGGGCATAGCCGTATGGAGGGTAGGGCAGCAGACAAACGTGTAGGCGTGATAGAGCCCAAAGATACTTATTAAAAACCAGGAGCAAGTGGAAGTAATGGATGTGTAAAATTTAATAAATTACACAATAATGCAGCAACGCGTTTCTCAGCAACACATGCTGTTTCATCAGGCTGTATAAGCTATCAACAACTTGCTCCAAATATAAAACAATAGCTGACCAATCCAAAAACTGACATGAGACCACACCTTCTAAAATGTTCAATCACACACTAGTGGGTAAAAAGCTGTTGGATATATGTCAGTCTGTGAAAGGTGAGCTTTCAATCGAGTAATATTAACATAAAAACATAAAAGAAAATACATGATACATAATAGCTTGTTAGAATCATGTGAACATGGAAGATAAAAATGCATAAAAGAAAGCACATATCAATTAGTAAAAGACAATCTTAAATACCTCAAATCAAAAACCAATAAAGAACCACAACTGGTGGACTAATAAACTCTGGTCATTGATAAGGGGTATATAAGTGCACATAAAGATGTGCAACACTTGGGCAGATCTATATTGGTAGAAATCTATCACAAATACGTCTGGGATATATGGCTAACACTGGAAGCAGAAATATGAGAAAAACGGTACAAACATCACAGATACTAGAAAAAAATACAAATAGTAAAAAAAAATAACCTATATATGTCCAGAGGGGTGTGGCGCAAAGTCTGTGAATAGAAGTTGCTAATCAATAGATGGTGGTATATATGGTCAGGTAGGCTGGCTAAAGGGTTGACAATCTGTCAAATTGGCCGGAGAGGGAAATATAATCTTGGCAGAGAATATTTGCCTAGTATACTAAGTGAGGAAAATAGAATATAAACAGATAGGAGGGTGTCCTAATCAAAAAGGGACAAATTTATCTTCAAGAGCCCAGACGAGGAGATTAATAATACAAGAGACCTCCATGAATGTAATGGTCTATAATACATTCCTACTAATCTCATGGGTGAGACAAGACAATATAAAACTAAGCTAAAATGGGACCCAAACATGATGGTATTGACAGATGCGGTCCAGATACTTATAGATGGCTTCCTGGCTAGAATATATATATATATATATATATATATATATATATAAAGTAGGTGGGTACTAAATACCATACTGGTAAATGTTATAGGATTCAACATCTGATCATAGGACTGGTGCAGCTAGTTGAGACCTAGGAGATAGTCTTGAGAGCTACTGACAGTATATAATACTATAGTAGTCTTGGGAAATGAGTTCATAGGGGACAGAATAAGTGGGATATGGCATAAAGGAAGGGACAAACCAAAAAGCATAGCATGCCAAAGCATAGAATATTTTAGTTAAAAGCTGCTAGAGCTATATTGAGATTAAGCCCAGTAGTGTGTAAGCTCTTACAGGGACACTGAACCCAAATTTTTTCTTTCATGATTCAGATAGAGCATGCAATATTAAGCAACTTTCTAATTTACTCCTAGTATCAATTTTTCTTCATTCTCTTGCTATCTTTATTTGAAAAAGAAGTCATTTAATCTATGGTTCAGTACCATGGACAGCACTTGCTGATTGGTCAGTTAAATTAATCCACCAATCAGCAAGAACAACCCAGGTTGTTCAACAAAAATGGGCCGGCATCTAAACTTGCATTCTTGCTTTTCAAATAAAGTTACCAAGAGAATGAAGAAAATTTGATAATAGGAGTAAATTAGAAAGTTGCTTAAAATTGCATGCTCTATCTGATTCACGAAAGAAAAAAAAATTGGGTTCAGTGTCCCTTTAAGCACATGGATACAGTAGGTCTCCCTCTGTCTTAACCTAAAGAAGCGATTGTAGAGATGTGAATTGGGGATGAGCTCTATTGGTGTAATTAACAATTATTCTTACCAGGATGTTTGAGATTACAATGTCTCTGGACACTGATTTTTATAGTTATTTTTGATGTTACGTTGGTGTTCAGACAATCTGATACTTAATCTTCTACAGGTGCGCCCAATATATTGTACCCCACAAAAACAGGTAAGGAGATAAACAACATATTTAGAGGAACATGATATGTGGCCCAAAATGGAATAGTGACGGCCGGTAACATTGGTTTTAAAGGTCTTGTTCTTATGTGAAATGTAAATACATAATTTACATCTCCTATTATTAAATTTGTAACTGCCATAAGAGATTTCTGATGGCTTGATCTTCGCGTTAGTGGGGACCATATTCCTTTTATTCCTTACAATATTGCTGGGAGCTAAGATCGTTTTTAGATTGGGTGCCCTTTTTTAAACAACCTTTGGTGCATTTCCTATTAAGTTGCCTAAAATCGGATCCTTGGTCAGGATACTCCAATGTTTGGTAATTGCATTCTTTATTAGTTGGTGGTTACTATTAAATTGAGTGATGAAAAGACAGGATTTTTCCATCGGTTCTAGTTCGATTATTGTTTTTTTTAAATTTTTATGGTTACAAAAATATGTATTCCTATCATCAGATCTAGCTCTATAATAGCTCTTATTAATGATGTGTGGCGGGTATTTCTTTTCTAAGAAACGCTCTTTAAGAATCGAGCTGTGTATTTCATAATCAACAAGGGTACTGCAATTACTTTAGGGAGGCACACAACAGCAGCACTGTATCTTTAAAATTTGTAGGAATAGATAGAGGAATAACAAATGGAAGATGAGGTGATGAAAAAAGGTAAAAAATACCTTACAGTCACGGGGATGTAGAAGACGAAGAACAGCCGTCAAAAAAGGCAAGATTACAGACACGAAACAAAGGTATTTTTAATTTGTCCTCACAAATGAGTCCTTGGTAAAGGACATTTGTTTAGTCCTACTAACGGGCATAATATGTTCTCTCTATTCATAGATCTCAACCGTTTTACACAAAAACTATCAATGCAAAAATATTTGCAGAAAACGTTTAAAAGATAACACTAGATGCCCTGTTTTAACTGATAATATGGACAGCAGATTAAATGGACAAGATGTTCCATTTTTTGAACCTGACACTTTAGCTGAACAACTCCATGAAGGCTATTTTCACACTAATTTTAGAAACAAATCTAATTTTACACCTTCATTACCCAACAATACTCATATTGAAATCTTTAAACAGTTGGTAAATGATGAATTTGAACTTATTCCTAAGAACAATAGGTTAATTTGGAACAATTTGTTTCCTAATGAGAAGAGGGCCTTACGTGATCTTAAGAACAACAAATCTCTTGTCATTAAGCAAGCAGATAAGGGTGGTGGGATAGTTCTGCAAAATCTGGAGGACTACCTCCTAGAAGCCAGAAAAATACTCCAAGATGTATCCTATTAGATCCATCTTAAACAAGATCCCACTTCTCAATATAAGAACAAGCTTAAGGGTCTTTTAATGAGGCTTTCAAACAAGGTATGATTCTCAAAAAAGAAAAATATTTTCTAGTTCCCAATGAACCAAATGTGACTTTCTATTATCATCTGCCTAAACTTCACAAAAATTCGACCTGTCCCCCTGGCTGACCAATTATAGCCGGAATAGGTAGTCTTACAGATAATGTGTCAACTTATGTAGACCATTTTCTACAAAAGTATGTTCTTGGCTTAGAATCCTATATCCGGGATTCATCTGATCTAATAGAGAAACGTGAACATCATCTAATTACACCTGATTGTCTTTGGATCACTTGTGATGTCAAAGCCCTTTATTCTAATATACAACATCATTTAGGCCTTTCAGCAATAGCATACTATCTTGAACAGGATCCCTATCTTCCCTCCAAATTGTTGTCTTTAATATCGTTCATTTTGAAACATAATTATTTTCTGTTTCAGGATTAATTTTATTTACAGATCAAGGGGACCGCGATGGGTACCAGGTTCGCCCCTAGCTATGCAAATTTTTTTATGGGATTTTTTGAAGAAAAATACGTATATGATCCAGCATATGGTACTCTACAGTCATTATATTGATGATTTGATTTTTATTTGGAAAGGTGATGTCACTTCTGCTAATCTTTTTGTAGAGCATCTTAATCAAAATCATAGGGGTCTACTTTTTACCAGTACCATTGACTCAAAGTGTATTACTTTTCTTGATCTCAATCTGTAGTTTAGTAACATTAGATTGTAATAGTTATCTTGATTTCACCAGCAATCATTACCTGCCTTGGAAACGCAATGTTCCCTACGGGCAGTTCAAGCGAGTACACCATAATTGCAGTACCCTTGTTTATTATGAAATACAAAGCTCGATTCTTAAAGAGCATTTCTTAGAAAAGAAATACCCTCCACACATCATTAATAAGAGCTATTACAGAGCTAGATCTGATTATAGGAATAAATATTTTTGTAACCATAAAAATATAAGAAAAAACAACAGCCGAACTAGAACAGATGGAAAAATCCCCTCTTTTCATCACTCAATTTAATAGTAACCACCAACTAATAAAGAATGCAATTACCAAACATTGGAGTATCCTGACCAAGGATCCGATTTTAGGCAACTTAATAGGAAACGCACCAAAGGTTGTTTATAAAAGGGCACCCAATCTACAAACGATCTTAGCTCCCAGCAAGATTGTAAGGAATAAAAGGAATGTGGTCCCCACTAATGTGAAGATCAAGCTATCAGTAATTTCTTATGACAGTTACAAATGTAATAATAGGAGATGTAAATTATGTATTCACATTTCACATAAGAACAAGACCTTTAAATCCAATGTTACCAGCCGTCACTATTCCATTTTTGGCCACATATCATGTTCCTCTAAATATGTTGTTTATCTCCTCACCTGTTTTTGTGGGGTACAATATATTGGGCACACTTGTAGAAGATTAAGTATCAGATGGTCTGAACACCAACGTAACATCAAAAATAACTATAAAAATCAGTGTCCTGAGACATTGTAATCTCAAACACCCTGGTAAGAATAATTGTTATTCTATTACACCGATAGAGCTCATCCCCAATTTACATCTCTACAATCGGTTCTTTAGGTTAAGACAGAGGGAGACCTACTGTATCCATGTGCTTAAGAGCTTGCACCCCACTGGGCTTAATCTCAATATAGATCTAGCAGCTTTTAACTAAAATATTCTATGCTTTGGCATGTTATGATTTTTGGTGGTTTGTCCCTTTATGCCATATCCCACTTATTCTGTCCCCTATGAACCCATTTCCCAAGACTATTATAATATTATATACTGTCAGTAGCTCTCAAGACTATCTCCTAGGTCTCGGCTAATATATGTATGTTCTAGCCAGGAAGCCATCTATAAGTATCTAACCGCATCTGTCAATACCATCATGTTTGGGTCCATTTTAGCTTAGTTTTATATTGTCTTGTCTCACCCATGAGATTAGTAGGAATGTATTATAGACCATTACATTCATGGAGGTCTCTTTGTATTATTAATCTCCTCGTCTGGATTCTTTGAGATAAATTTGTCCCTTTTTAGATTGGGACACCCTCTTATCTGTTTATATCCTATTTTCCCCACTTAGTATACTAGGCAAATATTCTCTGCCGAGATGATATTTCCCTCTCCGGCCAATTTGACAGATTGTCGACCCTTTAGCCAGCCTACCTCACCATATATACCACCATCTATTGATTAGCAACTTCTATTCACAGACTTTGCGCCACACCCCTCTGGACATATATAGATTATGAAGATAGGTATTACATGCCACTCCCCCCCTTTTTTTACTGTTTGTATTTTTACTAGTATCTGTGATGTTTTTACTGTTTTTCTCATAATATTTGTGCTTCCACTGCTAGCCATATATCCCAGAGTTTTAGTCCACCAGTTGTGGTTCCTTATTTTTTTTTATTTAAGGTATTTAAGATTGTCTTTTACTAATTGATATGTGCTTTCTTTTATGCATTTTTATCTTCCATGTTCACATGATTCTAACAAGCTATTATGTATCATGTATTTTCTTTTATGTTTTTATGTTAATATTAATTACTCGATTGAAAGCTCACCTTTCACAGACTGACATATAGCCAATAGCTTTTTACCCACTAGTGTGTGATTGGGCTCTATCACGCCTACACGTTTGTCTGCTGCCCTACCCTCCATACGGCTATGCACAGTTTCTTCTGCCTGATCCTCTAAGCCTTCTGGCATCTGACATTATACGGCACTCCGGTTTGGACCTCCTGGTCACCTGATCTGACATTGAGCGCTCCTGACGCTGGTGTGAGTCATACGGGCGACTGTGGGTCCCATGCTGTCTTGCCTGGCACTCCGGTCGTGCCGCTTCCTCTTTGAGTTGCCACTACTAGGGGCTCAGGGCCTGCTTCCTGCTGGGCGTTTTAGTCAATACTACACCATGTGGCGCCTCTCTTTTTCTTTTTTAGGTTCCATCTGATTTCTTCTATCAAGAGTGCTGCCTCCCCTGATCACACTTACTGCCTGCCTACACGAGCGCACCTCTTTGGGACCCCGGTGTCCTAGAATCTTGTAACAGTAAGATGCTTGTGGATAGTGAAACATTCATTCATCCACCGGGCAGCAATGAAATCAGCTGCGTCTTATGGTGGACAAAAGCTGTCTAAGTTCTTGCCATGTGAGGATTTGCTGGATATGGCTCAGAAGCATGTTATTGTCCTACCTGTCCTAGTTCAGGAAGTGCAAAGATACTTTGGGCACTATGATGTCAGAATTCTTAATTTAGGTTGAAATGGCATACAGTGGCAGACTTAATGGCAATGTTAGCGAATATACGGTGGCTGCGGACGGTTTTTCAGACTTAAAGATGGGTACTGGCATACTATTTCCTGAAGCAACCCTCTGGAAAAGGACAGAAAAAAATCACTTAGAGAAAGTTCAGAGAAAGGCCACAGAGCTAATAAGGGGAATGGAGAATGACAGGTTAGTCAGACTGGGTCTGTTTTCTCTAAAAAAATGGCGCTTGAGAGGTGATATGATTACTTTATATAAATATATTCAAGTCCCATATACAGAGATGGCAGAAGCTCTGTTTATTCCAAGAAAATGTTTGTGACAAGAGGTCACAATTTAAGGCTGGGGGAAAGGAGATTTAATCTCCTGCAATGTAACCGTTTTTTCACTGTAAGAGCAATAGAATTGTGGAACTCATTACCTGAGGAGGTAGTAAATGCCAATACCTTTGATACATTAATGGTTTAGACACATTTCTGGCTAGAAACAGAATTCATGGATATGATTGCTTGTGTTAAATGGGTCACCCTTTTTAATGGGATTATTTTAGGCTCAACTGGAATTTTATTCAAGTATATTAGATTTGTATAGGTTTAACTCAATGGACTTCTGTCTTTTTCAAACTTATTTGTTATGCTAATATGTTAGATATTACCCTTTGGTATAAAGCTGAAAGAAGAACATAATAGTGGCATTTGATAAAATGTGTGAAAACACCCACTAGGAGCTGAAACACTAAGATAAAACATTATTTATTTGTATGGAAACTGAAATAATCAAATGGTAAAGGTCGGAAACATTAAGATATCACACTTTAGTATGGCTCGTAAATAATAAGATACTTTTTGCAGGGCAGAACCACTATGTTATCACCTTGTGGGACAGGGCTGAAATACTAACATCCTCCATGATACAAAAGGATAGAATGCATTCTATCCTTTTGTATCGTAGAATCCTCTTTGTCTGGTGTGACATTCTTGAAGAGCTTCAAGTAGTCCCCCCTTCAGGGAAACAAAGTCTTAAGCAGTGTTAACTTGTGTGGATTGTGCAATAATGATCACAGTACTTACCCCCAATCTTCACGGCTTACAAACCTGGCACGGTGAACACGATGAGTACTAGTGCCCTGTGTGTTACTGGATTACCCCAGTGGCCGTGGGTCCATGCGCTTTAGCTTGGAGCCTCCTCGCTCGACAAGCCCGCTTCCCCGCACGCCGCCTGTTCCACACTCCTAACGGCACTCGGATATGACGTCACTACCAGGTGCCGACTTACGTTGGGGGGGTAAGGGGATTCCCGGTCCTTCGATACTGGTCTCACTGACCTCCTCTCGGTCACCTCGTACAATCCTGGCAGGTAAATCCACAGGGTCTGGGATACAAATGGGCTGCAAGTCCAGAGAACGGCTCAATTGCAAATAATGAAGAAAAGTCCGGAGCCGCAGCAATAAACTTTAGAATGTTTATTTAACAATAAAACAGGTCTGGTAAAAGATAAATACTGACATGCCCTTCAGTTATGATAAGCTTACGCGTTTCGGCATTATTGCCGTATTCATAGCTCTCAAGATTCCTTACAACTGTTAGGCCTAATAAAGGAATTAAAACCACCGGATTGGCTGATGGGCATTAATTGTTTAACTCATTCATATCCCATAAGTTTCGGGATTCCCTGTTAACATAAACTATTACCATTATAAATTACCTGTAGGTCAAATAAAGTACTTAACTACAATAGAAGGAAAAGTGTAGGGTTAAACCCCCTAGTACTAAACGTATGTATGTATACTAGACATTACCACACTAATGCTAGCTATTTCCCTAATTACATCAAAAGATTATTGAACTTACTTTTAACCTTAATGTTCACTGACTGCTTGCTTCTTATTCTAAATAGAATGAATAATTTATTAAAATTCTATTTGAAAAAATATATATGTTCTATTTGAAAATATGTTCTATTTAAAGACATACCAGGCAACCCTTGTTCACAATAACCCCGTATTCCTATGCTTGAGCATGTAAAATACTATCTTGTTGGTTTATAAATTTATGAGAGAATATTATATCCATATTTCTCAATTTTCTCAAATACTTATAGAGCTAAAAGATTATTCAAGCAAAACAGTTAGGTGCTTGTTATCTAAACTTAATTGGCTCTGATAATGTGTAATAAAACCATCAACAATAGGATATAGGGGCTCTACGAGTGTATTTCATAAAGGATATACTATCCTAGCCTGTTGCATGCTTAATGCCAGTGGTTTATGAGGTCATAGGCTGAATTTAGCCCGGTAGGATGTCTTGTTCTCAAATGGAAGATCCAAAAGATCTCTCTTCGTGCAAGTGCTGTCTTCCTATCCCCCCCTCTTCGACCAGCTTTTACACTCTCTATTATGGTCCATCCAAAGCTTGAATTATTTTTATTATGGACCAATTTGAAATGCTGGACTAGTGGGGTTGTTAGGGTACCAGCCTTAATATCGGAGAGATGTTCTCTAATACGTGCTCTGGTCTCCCTTGTGGTCATCCCTATGTACTGCAAACTACAGGTCACACAACTTGCCAGGTAGACTGTGAATGTATTTCTACAATTCATGCACTCTCTGTGGTCGTAGTGTTTCTGAGTAGCACTACTTGTAAAGCCTTCACCTATCTGCAGATGTTCACATGCTTTGCATGTGATGTTACTACACCTGTAGACTCCTTTGAATCTGAGCCAAGAGCTTGTCTCCTCTCTTGGTGCCTCTTTGAGTTGTGTGGGGGCCAAAATGTTTCCTACAGAGACCCCTCTTCTGAAGGAGCATCTACATCCCTTGCCTACAAATGCTGATAAAACTTCATCAGCCGCTAACATTTTAAAGTGTTTTCTCACTATTTGGCAAATCTCATTATACTGTGTGCTGTAATCAGTAACAAAGTAAATGTCCCCACTTATTTTAGTCTTTGGTTCTCTTTTTTCCAATAGTGTCTCTCTATTGGAAACCAAGACTTCTTTTCTGACTCTATTGATAACATGTGGTTTATAACCTCTCTTCAAAAGTCGTTCAGACAATTGTTCTGCATGTTTTTCATATTGGTCATTATTACTACAGTTCCGTTTCAATCTGGTGAACTGGCCTTTAGCCACAGATCTGAACACCTGTTTGGGATGACTTCTCCTGGCATGGAGGAGTGTGTTGCCCAAAATAGGCTTCCTGTACACTTCGGTTTCAACACCGACATTGGGGATCCCAATCAAAGTGAGATCTAGGAAATTGATTCTTGTCCTATTGAGTTCAAAAGTGAACTCTAGACCAATGTCATTGTTGTTAAGCCTTTCCACAAAAGTCTTTGCACCTTGTTCAGTGCCCCGCCAGATCATCTATGTACCGTTTGAAGAACTGTACATTGTCCCTGTGCGGGTTCTCATCTCCATAAATGCGGGACAGCTCCCACCAACCCATAAAAAGGTTGGCGAAAGAGGGCACGAATTTCGCGCCCATTGCTGTCCCGCACCTCTGGAGATAAAACACCCCCCCAAAGGAAAAATAGTTGTGTGTTAGTAAGTATCGCACGACCCTTAATACATACTGTATTAGGTCTTCTGAAAAGCGTGTATCTCTTCGCAGGAAAAATTCTATAGCCATTAAGCCCTTATCGTGCTGAATAGACGTGTATAGTGCTTTCACATCTATAGTCAGCCACATGTCTTCATCTTCCCAATTCAAAGTTTTCATCAATTTTAAAACATGGGTAGTATCCTGTAGAAAACTTGGGAGGTTACCTACCAACGGTTGTAATACACTATCCACCCATTGTGAGAGTCTTTCAAGGAGTGATCCTATCCCACTAACGATGGGCCTACCTGTGACTCCCTCCAGGGATTTATGAACCTTAGGTAGGTGGTTAAAAATAGGTAAGATAGGGTTGTCCACCAGGAGAAAGTCACAGGTGGGCCCATCCAGGATACCCAATTCGCTGCCATCATCTATGATCTGTGTGAGTTCTCTTTTTAACCTACTCGTAGGGTCACATCCTAAAACCATGTAATGGCGCGTATCTTGAAGCTGTCTTATCGCTTCTGTCACAAATTGTTCCCTTGACATTACCACAACCGAGCCCCCCTTGTCTGCACCCCTAATAACCAGACCCTCATTGGTCTGTAAACTTCTTAGGGCTTCTCTCTCCTTGAAACTTAGGTTATGTTGTTTACCAAGGGGAGCTTGGTGTAGCAATGTCAGGTCCTTTTCTATTCTTTCCTGGAAAACCTCAAGTATATTACCCCTATGGTGAATGGGATAAAATTTGGAGGCTTCCTTAAATTTGGGTAATTGGTATGCCTCCCTGTGGTCGTCAATTGCTCCTTCAGATAGGAGTGACTCCATGCTTACTAGATCACAATTTTCATTGAAGGTAAATTTGTTTCTAGTACTCTGATTAGCCAAATTTCCAGTGATTCTCACATTTACTTCACTATCCTCAGTATTGTGGAAATACTTTTTTACTGTCAAACCTCTGATCAATTTATTTACATGAACAAGTGTGTTGAATAAATTGAATTTTTGTGACGGCACAAATCCTAGGCCTAAACCTAAAACCCTTTTTTCCATGTCTGATAATGTGTAGTTAGATAAATTGATCACACTCATATCATTGCTCACTGGTACTTGCTCCCTAGTTTGCCTCGTCTGGTTGACCTGCGGTTTTGTTTCACTTGTCCACCTTGGTCCCCTCTGCCTCTTCCCCCCTCCCTCCGGTTTCTTGGGGGGAAGGCGAAAAACCTGTTCTAAATCCTGCCTGTCACTCTGGTCTATTCTCCCTACTCCTGCAGTGGGTGTGCCCTCATCTAGAGTGTACTTAGATCCTCCCTGATGTTTCTTTAAGATTGAAGGTATAATTGGATTGGAATCTTTTGGTCTTACCACTGGTTGGGCAACCACAGAAGGTGTATCCTGATTTCCAATCTCATTATCCTCACCTCCTGATGCTGAGCTATCGTCGTAGGACTCAGCTTCGCTTTCCGAAAATTGGACTCTCTTTCCCCTATTGCTCACATGGTCTTCCTCAATTTGATTTGAACTATCCATGCCTCTATTCCCCTTGTTATTGGAGGGGCCTCTGCCCCTTCCTCTACCTCGTGATCTTTTGTACGCCCTACGTCCCTCTGATCTATCCTTCCTGTTCCATACAAATACTCTGTTATTGTCATAATCTGATTGATCCCTTAGGTATTTGTTGTGTTTACTATTAATGAGTAATACTTTGGTCTCCAAAAGTGTTTTTTGTAGTATTCCATCAAATTTTGGGTATTCAATTGCGCTTCTCCTAAGATTTAGCTCTATTTGTAGAGTCTCGATCTGTTGATTTATCATGTTAAGGGACTTAGTTTTAAAATTGACCAAATGCAGCATCAAGCGTAGTGAGCATTCTGATAGAATTATATTCCATTCGTTAATAAACTCCCGATCCTCCGTTTGGAAGGTAGGGAATTTATTAACCCTCAGTCCCCTTGGTATAATTTTTAACTCATAGTATTTGTTGAGGGTCATTATATCCCATCTTAATTTACTCTCTTTAAGAAGTAAAAACTCCATTTCTTCAAATAGTTTTGCCAGTGTAAATTTAGACCTGTCTGTACAAAACACCTCTTCCAACTCAAGGGTATTGTCGTCTCTTTCCTGAAATGTCTTTAAAGAGAAAAACTCCCTACCTTCACTTGTAACTACAACCTCCATAATTAGTCTTATATTTAAATAAATCCTTTCAACTGAGTCTTAGGGAATACTCTAATCCCATAGAGAGTAAGCCAATATTCTACTATGCTTCCAATTGATGTACTTATTTCAAAACAGTAGATCAGTAATGGACTTTATCAGAGACTATTGTAATCTACACAGCTGCTCGTGTAATGATTGACCAATAACATTAAGGCAGTGCAACATATCAAATACATCTGTTGTGATTATGGCTGATGAGGCTTAAATTAATATGTTTTACATAGTGTATACATGGATCATAAGATTCATAATATGGGTAAGACATGCAACAATTTCAGTTGTTATTAAACAACCAGTATGTTGCCGTATTATTTAACAATTCTCAGTTAATTTAAATCAGTATATTGTAGTATTATTCAGCATACTATAGTGTTATTCAGCAATTCCCACCACAACACCCATGGTATACAATATGATTTATGATTCTAAACAATGATTACCACCTAATCTCCCTTCATAAGCCTGCGGTCTACTGAAAAGTAAGTGTGAAGAGGAGAAAAAAGATGAACAAATGCACTAGTAATAATTGCTGATCGTAACATATGTCAATTCATACAGTCCAGGTAATTTATAATGGTAATAGTTTATGTTAACAGGGAATCCCGAAACTTATGGGATATGAATGAGTTAAACAATTAATGCCCATCAGCCAATCCGGTGGTTTTAATTCCTTTATTAGGCCTAACAGTTGTAAGGAATCTTGAGAGCTATGAATACGGCGATAATGCCGAAACGCGTAAGCTTATCATAACTGAAGGGCATGTCAGTATTTATCTGTTACCAGACCTGTTTTATTGTTAAATAAACATTCTAAAGTTTATTGCTGCGGCTCCGGACTTTTCTTCATTATTCTTGAAGAGCTGCCTGACGTTCTGGTATTTCCTTCTTTGTTGGAGATTGGATATTGGACTTCATCAAATACAGATTTAGGAGACACTTTGGTATACATTGGACTGAGTCCCTTTAACACTATTTTGTGCATTTTTTTTAATCTTTTTATTATTTTCTATTTTATTTTCTATTTTATTTTATTTTATTATATTTTTTATCTGATATTTCATTTTAATTTTTCTGTGAATTATTTGAGGTATTGCTTGTGATATTTTCTTTATAGGTTTATTTGGCCATACATTGTCCTTTACTGGGCGTGTTGTGATTGCCACCTATTGAGATATATATAGATAGATATATATATATATATATATATATATATATATATGCATCCCTGAATAGTAGAGTCTTTAGGGAGCGCTTGAAGTTTTCAAAACTAGGGGAGAGTCTTGTGGAGCGAGGCAGAGAGTTCCACAAGATGGGAGCCAGTCTAGAGAAGTCCTGTAAGTGGGAGTGTAAGAAGGTAACAAGAGAGGAGGAGAGTAGGAGGTCATGAGCAGAGCAAAGGGGATGGGAGGGAGAGCATCTGGAGACAATGGCCCCTATTTATGAAAGTCTGGCGGACCTGATCCGACAGTGCAGATCAGGTCCGCCAGACCTCGCTGAATACGGCGAGCAGCATATTCAGCATTGCACCAGCAGCTCACAAGAGCTGCTGGTGCAACGCTGCCCCCTGCAGACTTGCGGCCAATGGGCCGCCAGCAGAGGGGTGTCAATCAACCCGATCGTACTCGATCGGGTTGATTTCCGGCGATGTCTGTCCTCCTGCTCAGAGCAGGCGGACAGATTATGGAGCATAACTGCTGTTTCTGGCGAGCCTTCAGGCTCTCCAGAAACATGGAGCATCAAGCTCCATACTGAGCTTGATAAATATGCCACAAGGTCTGAGATATAGGGGGAGCAGTGCAGTTGAGGGCTTTGTATGTCAGAGTGAGAATTTTGTGTTTAATCCTGGAGGCAAGAGGAAGCCAGTGAAGGGATTGACAGAGAGGTGCAGCAGATGAAGAGCGACGTGTAAGAAAGAGGAGCCTGGCAGAGGCATTCATTGTATATTGTAAAGGTGCTAGGTGGCTGTTGGGGAGACCAGAGAGGACAGAGTTGCAGTAATCGAGGCTGGAAAGGATGAGAGTGTGGATTAAAATTTTAGTTGTGTCTTGTCTAAGAAAATGTCTAATTTTAGAGATGGTTTTTAAGGTGGAAGCCGCAGGATTTAGCCAAGGACTGAATGTGAGGAGTGAAAGAAAGATCTGAGTCGTGTGACCCCAAGACATTGGGCATGTAGGGTACGGGTAATGATGGAGTTGTTGACAGTTATAGAGAGATTGGGGGTGTAGATTTTGGATGAAGGAGGTAAAATAAGGGGCTCAGTTTTGGAGAAATTTAGCTTGAGGTAGTGAGAGGACATCCAGAAAGAGATGTGAGAAAGACAGTTAGTGACATGGGTTAGCAAGTAAGGAGATAGGTCTGGTGCAGAAGTAGTAGATTTGGCTGTCGTCTGCATACAAATGATATTGGAACCCGTGGAACTTTGTTAGGGAACCTAATGATGATGTGTAGATTGAGTAGGGGACCAAGGACAGAGCCTTGCGGTACCCCAACAGAAAGTGGTGACAGGGCAGAGGAGGCCCCAGAAAAGGTTACACTAAAGGTACCGTTTGACAGATGGGAAGAGAACCACGAGAAAGCTGTGTAACAAATGCCCAAGGATTGGAGGGTGGTCAACAGTATCAAAGGCTGCGGACAGATCAAGGAGGATAAGCAGAGAGAAGTGGCCTTTTGATTTTGCTGTAAGTAGGTCATTGGTAACCTTAACGATTGCTATAGTTATAGTAGGGAGTTTTTTTGTATACTTAATCAGGTAGATTGCAGACATTATGTAGGTGTAGGCGTTCTGTTGAAGTTAACCGGGCATTCCAGGGGAGAGTAGAGAAGAAATGACGTAGGTGTAGGCGTTCTGTGGAAGTTAGTCAGGCATTCCAGGTTAGTATAGGGAAAACATGATCTAGGTGTAGGTGGTCTGTGGGAGTTAGCCAGGCGTTTCAGGAGAGTGTACCTAAGACATGACGTATGTGTAGGCAGTATTGGGGAGTTAGCTGGGCATTCCAGGGAGAGTATAGTTAAAGTATGACGTAGGTGTAAACATTCTATGGGAGTTAGCAGGGAATTCCAGAGTTTAGAATGGTATTAAATAGGGAAGTAGGCAAGTCCTGATCCATCACACCTAGGTGTATTGTGTTAACAAACTCTTTGTGTAAAACATCTTAAACAGAGATTTGTTTGTGTTTAAACTATGAACAAAAATGAATAATTATGCTCAATTTGCTTTTGTAATTCCTAGACTTCCATATTTGCTATTTGCATTACATTTACTTTTCATTAGCTTAACAATTGTATAAATGCAGTCTAGTGTAAATAAATCCATTTATAGTGACCATGTAAGCCAGCTATGTTTATATTTTACTGTTGTGTTGTCATTTAGTCAATCAACCAGTCAGATCTGGTCAGGCCCCAAAACTATACATCAGCTATATCTCATAACTAAATGGAAATAAAACTCACACTAACTACAGCCAAAGTAATTGCCAAAATCTTTGCTACTCCAGATGGATATAACACTTAAAAATTTATATAAATATTATGATGACACAGAAAAGTTTATACTAATGTTAATTAAATGTCAATATAAAATGTTATGATTATCCATGCATTGTTTTAGCATTATTATTATCTGTTATTTGTAGACTATGAGCATAAAGCATTGTTATATAAACACTTTAAAGTTTTATAACTCCTTGCGTGACCCCCTGCAATTAGACTTACACCCCAAACACTTAACTGAAACTGCCCTCACCAAGGTTACTAACAATCTTCTTTCTGCTAAAATTAATTACCAATATTCTATACTTACTCTATACTTACTTGACCTTACTTTGGTCTCTGTGACACTGCTCTCTCTTGGATGATATCTACTCTTATCTTTTTCACAGGTCCTTTTCAGTGTCATTTGTTGGCGACTCCTCATTTTCAATGTCTCTGTCAGTTGGAGTACCTTAAAGGGACATAAAACAGTTTGATATCTGTGCATATCCTAAAAGGGCTAATTAATTAAAAATAGTTTGCACAAAAAAAATTGTTTAAAATTGCTCGCAAGTATTTTAAAATATTTTTCAAAAATAAGCAAAATTAATTACATAGCTAAGCTGCCTGGAGCAGCCAACTCCACTCCCTTATCAGTGTTTAGACACAGGCATTGTATTTCAACAGAGTTCACATCTTCTAGGCATGCTCCAGCAGATAATCCCTATGTACTTTTTTGCATTCTACCAAAATTACAATAGATATAGATACATCCATAGAAGGAAATTTGTGGGGGGACTTAAAGCTTTACATTTCAGCAACTAAAAAGAAAGGGTCAATGGCGAGGCACTGCAGTTTAAATTTGCAGGTAAAGTGATTAAAGTACATGTTCTATTTTGCCTGTATCCCAACTTGTTTTATGTCCCTTTAAGGCTGTATTCTGGGTCCTCTACTCTTCTCCATTTATACTTCTTTACTGGATAAACTTATCAACACCTATGGCTTCAAATATCACCTCTATGCAGAAGACACACAGTTCTACCTCTCTACCCCCCCCCCCCGCTCTCTGTGTCCTTTCTCACGTCAGTGACTGCTTATCCGGCATTTCTTCCTGGATGGCCTTTCACCACCTAAAGATTAACATTTCCAAGACTGAGCTCTTTCTAAACGCCCCATAGCTCTTCTCCGATTTCTGACTTTTCTATCTCCATCAATGGCATCACTATCTCCCCATCACCCCAAGTCCACTGCCTCAGAGTTACTCAACTCAGATCTGTCCTTCATCCCCCACATCCAATCTCTGTCTTCATCCTGCAGCAACCACTTATGCAATATTTTTAAAAATTGCCCTTTTGTGAGTGCTAACACCTTAATCAAATAATCCACTCCCTTGTAATTTCCTGACTTGACCACTGCAATAACCTACTTCACTGGCCTTCCTCTCTCCTGCCTCTCCCTTCTTCAATCCATCCTATATACCTCTGCCAGGCTAATCCACCTCTCCCGTCACTCTGTATCTGCTGAACCTCTCTGTGATTCCCTTCATTGGCTCCATTAAATTAAAAATTCTCACCCTGACCTACAAACCCTTACCAACGATGCACCCCACTAAATTTGCCTCCCCCCCACAGGGGCGCCCTTAGGCGGTCAACTTGTCTTCCTTTATTGTAACACCGGCCCTGTAAGTTGTGATGATGTAGCATTGTTTGGTGAAACTGAAAATTGCACAACACCATTCTTTTGCAATCCTGTCTCCAGATAACCAATCGAGCAGTAGCAGGGCCTGTTAGTCACCCAAATGAGCTTCTTAAATTTATGGCTGCAGACTTGCTCATGTAAGCCTGCACTAGGGCAGTCCGCTGTCCTCCATAAAAATAATGGACAATATGTTAGTAAATGGGGAGGGTCACACAATGCCCCCCAAAAAAGTTGACCGCCCACTAAATATATTTGATCCCACTAAATATATTTTTCACAGCTCAGCAATCATTTACCCTTTGTATGCCAGTAACATACAAATAAATACTTTTACCTCTCTGGCTGACACACGTAAACAGAAGTGTTTTGACTACCTTGACTGCCCCTCATTTATTTCTGTTTCATATTTGTAATGTGTTGAGGAATAGGATCCATTAAACGGACACTCAGGGATTACATTTTTTTTCTTAAGGGCCAGATCATGAGTGGAATGCACATGTTTGTGCACAGGCTATAATGGGTTCATTGCGGGCGTTAGCACTCATTGGGCTTAATGCTGGTATTACGAGTTGAAAGTAAATGCTTGAACGGTATCGCGATTTATGCTAGAATGATTACCGCATCCTCAGAGCGCTGTTTAACTGTTTTGCGAATCAAAAAAGTTGCACAAAATACATCAAAAATACATTACAAAAGTATATTTACACTCATAATAACGCAATCTAATAAAAACTATTAAAATAAAATATTGCACAAAAAAGTTATAAAGGCTCAAATATATTAGATCTCAGGCGTTAGAACAAAAAGGCAGGCAAAGGGCTTTAACATTGAGATACAACACATATATACATGTCTAAATGTATGTATGTATGTGTGTATATATATATATATATATATATATATATATATACACTGTATGTTTACACATAAAAACACAAATACATATGTATACACACACATTTGTAACGCTTCCGTCGGTGTCGCCAGTTGCGCATCAATCCTCAAAGGATTCACCACCCTGCCATTTTTGGAATACACCTGGATGCAGCGTAGCAAACCTGAAGCCTTTAAAAAAAAAAAAAAAACGCCACCGCCCACACAAAATAACGAAAAAACCCTTAACTGACTGCAATAAATAAATAAACAAGTAACCGCCCGCACAAAGTATTAACAAACGCCTAAACCGCAAACCCCCAAATCGCAAAATAATAAAGTAATTAACCCCTAATCCACAAATAACATAATTAAAATATTAAGCCCTAAACCGCCAACCCCCCACATCGCAGTAAACATAATTAACCTATGAACTCCTGAACTGCCAGACCCCCACATCGCAATAAACTTAACCTATTAACCCCTAAACCGCCAAACCCCCACAAAGCAAATAAGTAATTTAATTTCTAAGCCTAACACCCCCTAAATTAACCCCAATACTAAGTATATATATATATATATATATATATATATATATTCCAAAACAGAGTAATACAGCGCTAGTAAATATAGATATCCAATTTTAAATATCAGTACTGTCTCTCGAGTACAAGTCTCTCCTTGTTTTAATCCCAAAACATCAGATCACATGTGAAGGGGGGAGAGTAGATAAAAAGAAAGGTATTTCTCACTTGCAGCTTATCCCAGGTGAATAAAGGAGTCTACTTAGGCAAGGGAGATCCTCCAAGGAAAATCTAAAACAGAAGAGGGAAGGGCGCAAAGCAAAAAAGGCCTTCCTAGTGTAGTATGTCGTGTAACTTGAAAATTATTCAAAACAATGAAGCCAATTGAACACTCACATGTAACAACCTCAGCTTATTTGAGGTATGAATGAAGCTCTGTGTGGTATATAACCACTGTGGATCTCGGCTCCTTTTCCCTCAAGTACCAGATCGTCCGTTCTTTTCTTGCAGGTGTAGTCCTCACCTCCCCAACAGAAGATTAACCATTTCAGGAGAGAGGTCCAAATCCTGTTCCCAAACGATCCTTTTGTGACCTCTTTATACAAATTATAGAGGGGATTAGGGATATGGGCTTACAGGGATCTTAAATAGACTAATTGTTTTATACAATCTTTATTGTCTTCCCATATATACAGGGAGTGCAGAATTATTAGGCAAGTTGTATTTTTGAGGATTAATTTTATTATTGAACAACAACCATGTTCTCAATGAACCCAAAAAAACTCATTAATATCAAAGCTGAATAGTTTTGGAAGTAGTTTTTAGTTTGTTTTTAGTTATAGCTATTTTAGGGGGATATCTGTGTGTGCAGGTGACTATTACTGTGCATAATTATTAGGCAACTTAACAAAAAACAAATATATACCCATTTCAATTATTTATTTTTACCAGTGAAACCAATATAACATCTCAACATTCACAAATATACATTTCTGACATTCAAAAACAAAACAAAAACAAATCAGTGACCAATATAGCCACCTTTCTTTGCAAGGACACTCAAAAGCCTGCCATCCATGGATTCTGTCAGTGTTTTGATCTGTTCACCATCAACATTGCGTGCAGCAGCAACCACAGCCTCCCAGACACTGTTCAGAGAGGTGTACTGTTTTCCCTCCTTGTAAATCTCACATTTGATGATGGACCACAGGTTCTCAATGGGGTTCAGATCAGGTGAACAAGGAGGCCATGTCATTAGATTTTCTTCTTTTATACCCTTTCTTGCCAGCCACGCTGTGGAGTACTTGGACGCGTGTGATGGAGCATTGTCCTGCATAAAAATCATGTTTTTCTTGAAGGATGCAGACTTCTTCCTGTACCACTGCTTGAAGAAGGTGTCTTCCAGAAACTGGCAGTAGGACTGGGAGTTGAGCATGACTCCATCCTCAACCCGAAAAGGCCCCACAAGCTCATCTTTGATGATACCAGCCCAAACCAGTACTCCACCTCCACCTTGCTGGCTTCTGAGTCGGACTGGAGCTCTCTGCCCTTTACCAATACAGCCACAGGCCCATCCATCTGGCCCATCAAGACTCACTCTCATTTCATCAGTCCATAAAACCTTAGAAAAATCAGTCTTGAGATATTTCTTGGCCCAGTCTTGACGTTTCAGCTTCTGTGTCTTGTTCAGTGGTGGTCGTCTTTCAGCCTTTCTTACCTTGGCCATGTCTCTGAGTATTGCACACCTTGTGCTTTTGGGCACTCCAGTGATGTTGCAGCTCTGAAATATGGCCAAACTGCTGGCAAGTGGCATCTTGGCAGCTGCACGCTTGACTTTTCTCAGTTCATGGGCAGTTATTTTGCGCCTTGGTTTTTCCACACGCTTCTTGCGACCCTGTTGACTATTTTGAATGAAACGCTTGATTGTTCGATGATCACGCTTCAGAAGCTTTGCAATTTTAAGAGTGCTGCATCCCTCTGCAAGATATCTCACTATTTTTGACTTTTCTGAGCCTGTCAAGTCCTTCTTTTGACCCATTTTGCCAAAGGAAAGGAAGTTGCCTAATAATTATGCACACCTGATATAGGGTGTTGATGTCATTAGACCACACCCCTTCTCATTACAGAGATGCACATCACCTAATATGCTTAATTGGTAGTAGGCTTTCGAGCCTATACAGCTTGGAGTAAGACAACATGCATAAAGAGGATGATGTGGTCAAAATAATCATTTGCCTAATAATTCTGCACTCCCTGTACACATAAAAACTGTAAAATAGCTGTACAAGCTTCCAAATACAAACGGTTTAAAAATCACTCCAAATAGCTGGAGGAACTGAAATCGTGCCGTAGCACCAGTATCTAAGTTTCGGCTAGTGAGGGGGCGTGGCCTGATGCGTTTCACAACGCAATTGGTCGCTTCATCAGAGGACCTCAGTTTTTATGTGTATATACCTCATATAAGCTGAGGTTGTTACATGTGAGTGTTCAATTGGCTACATTGTTTTGAATTATTTTCAAGTTACACGACATACTACACTAGGAAGGCCTTTTTTGCTGTGCGCCCTTCCCTCTTCTGTTTTAGAAAAACAGCAGGTATATAAATAAATATGAATTTATGAATAAATAGAACATATTGTTCTATGTGAAGAACATTGGAATGTGAAATATTCATATTTTCATGTCTGGTTAGTGCACATTAGAATATGCGATCGGGTTTGTGCGAGAGTTTTTTCCCCACTTTTTTTCTCTTTCTTCTCTTTTTCTGTCTTTCTTTTTCTCTCTCTTTTTCTCTCCACATGGCTAGAGCAGTGTGTCTGTTCCCATGCAAAGCAGTAAAGATTTATGTAGCAACACATGCGGAGCAGTATGTGCCTGCCATATTGATGAGTCCTATGTTTGCATGCAGAGCAGTGTGTGTGTGTATGTATGTGTGTATGTATGTATGTATATATATATATATATATATGTATGTGTGTATATATGTATGTATGTATGTATGTGTGTATATATATATATATATATATATATATATATATATGTATATATATATATATATATATATATATATATACAGTATCTCACAAAAGTGAGTACACCCCTCACAAATAAATATTTTATTATATCTTTTCATGTGACAACACTGAAGAAATTACACTTTGCTACAATCAGGGTCGTTTTTTTTTTTGATTGTGTTAAAGTGGCTGTGCTTGCTTGATAATCTACTGGTATTGCAAATGTTAAAATACACAGATCACAAACATATACATTAAAAAATATATATATATATGTTGCAAAAAGTGAAAAAAGGCACTAACTGAATATGATATAAAGCATAACATTTAATAGATCATGTTAAAAAAGGCATAACGTTTCGGGAACATTACGTCCCCTTTGTCAAATGCATGATACAGCAAAAATACAGAGCGGTATACCCAACACTAAACCCATCACCTTAAATAGTCATGCATGTGTACTCCATAGGACGCCGAGCAGCAATTTGCGGCCTGTGTGCAGTGTCGGAGGGCAGTGACGTCATCAGTCTGTATCACGCCCAGACGTGCACTCGCAAAGGAGCGTAGGGGAGAGCTGTCAGCAAGAGAGAAAGGGATCGGTCTCTTGTCAAAACAAAGTAAAGTAAACGAACAGCCATTAGAATGTCATACACATCGTATCGTTATAAAAATGCATAACAAGAAATATCATTAGCGCAAAGTGAAGTAAGACACTGCATGGAGATAACATGGCATGAAACATTTAAAAACTTTAAAATATATATACATTATTTAACATTTTACCTTCTGAAAGACAACTTTATGTGTATGAAGTAAAAGAGGGAAGGAGTAAAATACCCACTATATAACCTACATTGTTAATAACAAAGAGGATGACAACAATATAAGAAAATGACAACATTACAGGAAATGTTCATTCTTTTGTGTCAATGTTTACATATATCCCTAATAATCATTCATACACCCAAGAGTATGGTAGAAACATTAACAACTGAGGACTTAGATACTCAAACTTAGAGGACTCTTTCTATGAGGACTTAGACATTAAAATTTTCGTATTTTAGGGACTTTTTTGTATAGACAATGACATGAACCAGGGTGGAAGCAATGTCCAAGAATAAGGCACTACTTAAGTTCCTGTGTAGAACGGCCCAAAGTCCAGAATGGTATTCAACCCTTTTGGTGTTATGGTGTCAAGTGTATAGATCCATCTGGTCTCCAATCTTAATAACTGATTGCCCCTATTGCCTCCTCTTGTCAGTGGTGGCACCTGGTCGATGAGCATGGTTCTTAAACTCGAGACACTATGCTTACAGCGGGCAACTGGCTGATCAGAGTCCCCTTTCAAAAGAGCTTCTCTGATCGCACAGCGATGATTCGCCATCCTTTCCCGGAAGGTGGTTACCGTCTTGCCTACATACACAAGGGAGCATGGGCAAATCAGAATATAGATCACATATGTGCTTGTGCAAGATAATCTTTGGTTGATTTTATAGCGTTTATTGGTGTGTGGGTGCTGAAATTTGTCGCCTTTTAACATACTATCGCATGTGACACAGTCCCCACATTTGAAACATCCCTTTTTGTTGGATTTCAACCAGGTCTGTCTCTCATAACACCTCACAGGGTCATTCTTGACAAGTAGGTCACGCAAATTCTTAGCATGACGATAAACAGTCCTTGGATGTTGTTTCCGCTGGAACGGTAGCGATTTATCTGTTTTGATCAAGTCCCAATGCTTCCTAATGGCACAATTAACTTGCTGGTGCATTGTATCAAAAGTAGTAATGAAATTAATGTGATCAGCCAGTTGCCCACCACTTTGCTCGCTGTTAGCATAGAGTCTCGAGTTTAAGAACCGTGCTCATCGATCAGGTGCCACCACTGGCAAGAGGAGGCAATAGGGGCAATTAGTTATTAAGATTGGAGACCAGATGGATCAATACACTTGACACCATAACACCAAAAGGGTTGAATACCATTCTGGACTTTGGGCCGTTCTACACAGGAACTTAAGTAGTGCCTTATTCTTGGACATTGCTTCCACCCTGGTTCATGTCATTGTCTATACAAAAAAGTCCCTAAAATACGAAAATGTTAATGTCTAATTCCTCATAAAAAGAGTCCTCTAAGTTTGAGTATCTAAGTCCTCAGTTGTTAATGTTTCTACCATACTCTTTGGTGTATGAATGATTATTAGGGATATATGTAAACATTGACAAAAAAAAGAATGAACATTTCCTGTAATGTTGTCATTTTCTTATATTGTTGTCATCCTCTTTGTTATTAACAATGTAGGTTATATAGTGGGTATTTTACTCCTTCCCTCTTTTACTTCATACACATAAAGCTGTCTTTCAGAAGGTAAAATGTTAAATAATGTATATATATATTAAAGTTTTTAAATGTTTCATGCCATGTTATCTCCATGCAGTGTCTTACTTCACTTTGCGCTAATGATATTTCCTGTTATGCATTTTTATAACGATACGATGTGTATGACATTCTAATGGCTGTTCGTTTACTTTACTTTGTTTTGACAGGAGACCGATCCCTTTCTCTCTTGCTGACAGCTCTCCCCTACGCTCCTTTGCAAGTGCACGTCTGGGCGTGATACACATTGATGATGTCACTGCCCTCCGACACTGCACACAGGCCGCAATTGCTGCTCGACGTCCTATGGAGTACACATGCATGTCTATTTAAGGTGATGGGTTTAGCGTTGGGTATACCGCTCTGTATTTTTGCTGTATCATGCATTTGACAAAGGGGACGTAATGTTCCCGAAACGTTATGCTTTTTTAACATGTATCTATTAAATGTTATGTTTTATATCATATTCAGTCACTGGGGTTTGTATTTATTTACTTATTGTTTACAAATGCTTATTAGTGATGGGTGTATGTGTCATTTACTCCATAATGACAATGGCAAGTTTTCACAAGCTCACATGTAAGTGTTTGTGTTTTCTATTACTGCCTGAGTGTGTGTGTGCCTATTTATCCCTGCCTGTGTGTGTGTATCTGCTAATTACTGCCTGAGTGTGTGTGCCTATATATCCCTGCTTGTGTGTGTGTTTGCTATTACTGCCTGAGTGTGTTTATGCCTATATATCCCTGCCTATTACTGCCTGAGTGTGTGTATGCCTAGCTATCCCTGCCTGTGTGTGTATGCCTATCTATCCCTACCTGTGTGTGCATGTCTCTGTCTATTATTGCCTGTGAGTGCATGTCTCTGTCTATTACTGTCTGTGAGTGCATGTCGCTGTCTATTACTGTCTGTGTGTGCATGTCTCTGTCTCTTACTGCCTGTGAGTGCATGTCTCTGTCTGTCACTGTCTGTGAGTGCATGTTTCTGTATGTTACTGCCTGTGTGTGCATGTCTCTGTTACTGCCTGTGTGTGCATGTCTCTGTCTATTACTGCCTGTGTGTGCATGTCTCTGTCTATTACTGCCTGTGTGTGCATGTCTCTGTCTATTACTGCCTGTGAGTGCATGTCTCTGTCTATTACTGTCTGTGAGTGCATGTCTCTGCCTATTACTGTCTGTGAGTGCATGTCTCTGCCTATTACTGTCTGTGTGTGCATGTCTCTGTCTATTACTGCCTGTGATTGCATGTCTCTGTCTATTACTGCATGTCTCTGTCTGTTACTGCCTGTGTGTGCACGCCTCTGTCTGTTACTGCCTGTGTGTGCACGCCTCTGTCTGTTACTGCCTGTGTGTGCAAGCCTCTGTCTGTTACTGCCTGTGTGTGCACGCCTGTCTGTGTTACTGCCTGTGTGTGCACGCCTCTGTCTGTGTTACTGCCTGTGTGTGCACGCCTCTGTCTGTGTTACTACCTGTGTGTGCACGCCTCTGTCTGTGTTACTGCCTGTGTGTGCACGCCTCTGTCTGTGTTACTGCCTGTGTGTGCACGCCTCTGTCTGTGTTACTGCCTGTGTGTGCACGTCTCTGTCTATTACTGCCTGTGTGTATAGTATAGTTGAAAAATAAACAGCTATTACTGTTCTTTATCAAATTATTTCTGTGCAAAAATCTCATAGACTTTAATAGTGAATTTTGTAAAAAAAAAAAATTGTTATAAC
Source organism: Bombina bombina (assembly GCF_027579735.1). Lineage (NCBI taxonomy): Eukaryota > Metazoa > Chordata > Amphibia > Anura > Bombinatoridae > Bombina > Bombina bombina. The sequence goes on along the minus strand of NC_069506.1, from coordinate 227,560,394 downwards.
TTTTCTAAATAATTGTAATAGACCCCTACATATGTTACAAATACACCCAGTAACATATTACAATCCTTTAGAAAATCTTACCTGATGACTTTTTTGCAAAGTTCAACTTTAAAGTATTGGAAGTTTTGTAGATACATTTTGGATAAGAATTTAAAGGGATTGATATGCATTAAACAAATAAATATGCATAGCTATAAGAAAAGTATAAATATAATGGCAATTAGTAAAAGCTATAAAGATATTTTTAGATAATATCAATATATTTGGAAAAATCATTGTAGTATAAAAAGGACATATTTATTTGAAATAATTTTTTATTGATATTTAAACAATACAAAAGAATAAACAAGACCTTCACTGAAGACATAGCCACTTAATGACAGATAGATCAATGAGACCAATATTAGTAGACAGTAACTAAGATTTACTAAAAGCATTTAAAACATTTACATTTGTATCGCTATATAGATGGAATTAATTGGTTGATTACTCCTTAAACAACAGCTATCATGCATCTTGTCTGTCAGTTTGTCTGGGGGACCTGAGTGGGGTAAGGACACCCCCTGATTCCCATCTTAACCAAAAAAATTATGAATATCTTGAATACAAAGGGAGTACAGAGAAAAGTTGGGAAAATCAAAGGAGGAAGAGAAGAAGATAAGAGGGGAAGATGAAGAAGAGTAAGAAAAGAGTGCCTCCCGACCATGACACACCCAGGTGAATTTTCATCAATAAGGATAATATTATGATTAACCAACGGATGTATAAAGGCATATAAGATCTCTGCTGTATTGGGTCTATTGACAATTCAAACAGTATTATATGGAGTCATGTGTGATCCAATAAAACCAGACTTTGTGAAAAGCTTCCTGAGTGTCTTGTAATATTGCTGCCTGTGCGGACATATTGTATATGTGCCTAATTTTATGTAAAATTTCGTCCCAGGGGGGAGCCCCTTCCTTCCAGTGACGGGCTATACATATGCGTGTAGCTGTACATAAAATTTTGATAAATTGATTAATGTCTTTATTAAACTGCCTTAAGCGTACATTCAATAGGGCTTGGTTAATCGACAACTGAATGGGGCTATCTAGTATCCTACTTAAAAGGAGTGATAATTTATTCCAGATTATTTTAGAGTAAGAGCAGTCCCACCACATGTGTTTGTATGTGCCTTCGACTTCACAACCCCTGTAACAGAGCTTGGACCCCTGTTTAATGGAATGAGAGGTGATAATTGGAGTGAGATGCCATCTGAAAATTGTTTTAAGGCAATTTTCCTGCATGTCAGCACTCAACAGGCCTTTACTCGCATTATATATTACGTTATTCCAGTCGGAAATATCAATTTCTGTATTGAGGTCAGCCTCCCATTTGAGCTGAAGGCTTGTTTTAGTGATTTGTGTGAAAGATTGAATTAGTTGGTATAATTGTGAAATAGTTTTTCTAGGTCTGGATGAGGAGCTACAAATTATTTCTAAGGGAGTGAATTTGTGACCAGTCAATGAAGGTAGGTATTTATGTATGATGGAGGATATCTGAACATATAGAAACCAATGTAATTTGGATGGAGACAGTTTATCCTGAAGTTATGTGTATGTCATTAATTTGCCTTTGTCTACTAAGTCTGCGATCCTATAAAGACCTCTGTTTTCCCACTTCTGTATAGCTGGGATCTGTTCTGAAGGTATGATTACTTTTAGGGGGGTCTTGAGGGATCTGTTAGGGAGAATTTTGAGAGATGAAACAAGAGTGGACCAAGCTTTGAGAATGTAATCTGTAATTGGGAATTTATTAAGTTTTTGGGTTTGAGCTCTATGTGGGTCCCACAGAGCCAGCTCTTGAGGATATAGTTTATTTATGTCTGACTCCAATGTGGTCCATCTTATCTCATCTTCCGTTTTGTTAAGGAGAGTAGTTTGGGCTAACCTAGCTGCTTGGAAGTAGAGTCTGAGATTTGGTGCGCCCAGGCCTCCCAGTTGCCTATGTCTCGTAAATATTAGTTTAGGAATTCTAGCTTTTTTAGTCCCTCTTATAAAATTGTTAATGCAAGCTTGGAGATTGTCTAGATCACAATTCGGGATGCCTATCGGTAGGGTCAGAAATAAGGCATGGCTTCACATTTTTCAAGGTTCACTTTGTAACCAGATATAGTGGAGAAGTTCCTAAGGGTGTTGTATAAATTTGGCAGAGATATAAGGGGTTTGGTTAGGGAGAGCAAAACGTCATCTGCAAAAACAGTGAGTTTATAAACTGATTGTTCTATGTTAATACCCGTAATGTCTGGGGAGTTCCTAATGTGTTGCGCCAGGGGCTCTATGCAAACAGCAAAAAGGAGAGGGGATAAAGGACAACCCTGTCTTGTCCCATTTAAGACTGAAAATCTGTCAGATTGGTGTCCCATTGCCTTAACGCATGCCGAGGGATATGAATATATACTCTGGATCACTGTAATAAAAGAACCCCTAAAGCCCATGGTATGTAGTACAGCTTGCATGTACTCCCAGTCGACCCTGTCAAACGCCTTCTCTGCGTCCAGGGATAACAACAGAGAAGGCATTTTAGAAATATGCAAATAATCAATTAATGATATCATCCTTCTGATATTATCTGGAGCTTCCCTATTTTTAATGAAGCCAACCTGGTCTGGGTGAATTAGTTTTGGGAGCAAGTGTTTTAATCGGTTGGCCAGAATTTTGGTAAAAAAATTTAAATCTTGGTTAATGAGGGAAATTGTTCTATAATTATGACAGAGGGACCTGTCCTTATCCGGCTTAGGGAAAAAGGAATTTTAAAGGGATAGGAAAGTCAAAATGAAACTTTCATAATTCAGGATACACCAAAAAAATTTAAGACAATTCTATTATTCTTGTTCTCTTGGTATCCATTGTTGAAAAGCATATGTACATATCCTTAGTTGCAGCAATGTACTACTAAGAGCTTAACTTGTGGTTGGCCGCAACACACATTTGTCTCTTGTCATTTGTTCACCAGATGTGTTCACCTAGGTCCCAGTAGTGCACTGCTGCTTTGGAGCTGACCTATAAATGACAGAGTGACATGCAAGGTCTAGGAGGGGGACTTTAGAATCTGTGAGGGGGGGGCGCATTTTGGAATTTTGCCCTGGGAGCCAGATTCTCTAGAAACGGCCCTGGCTACAATGTATAGTTGTCAGTGTTAAGCCTGTATAGCAGTGTAAATTTGCTGTCCCTTTAAAATAACTCAACACACAGCCATTAATGTCTAAACCGTTGGCAACAAAAGTGAGTACACCCCTAAGTGGAAATGTCCAAAGTGTCAATATTTTGTGTGGCCACCATTATTTTCCAGCACTGCCTTAACCCTCTTGGGCATGGAGTTCACCAGAGCTTCACAGGTTGCCACTGGAGTCCTCTTCCACTCCTCCATGACGACATCACAGAGCTGGTGGATGTTGGAGACCTTGCGCTTCCCCACCTTCTGTTTGAAGATGCCCCACGGATGCTCAATAGTGTTTAGGTCTGGAGACATGCTTGGCCAGTCCATCACCTTTGCCCTCAGCTTCTTTAGTAAGGCAGTGGTCTTCTTGGAGGTGTGTTTGGGGTCGTTATCATGTTGTAATACTGCCCTGCGGCCCAGTCTCCGAAGGGAGGGGATCATGCTCTGCTTCAGTATGTCACAGTACATGTTGGCATTCATGGTTCCCTCAATGAACTGTAGCTCCCCAGTGCCGGCAGCACTCATGCAGGCCCAGATCATAACTCTCCCACCACCATGCTTGACTGTAGGCAAGACACACTTGTCTTTGTACTCCTCACCTGGTTGGCACCACACACTCTTGACACCATCTGAACCAAATAAGTTTATCTTGGTCTCATCGGACCACAGGACATGGTTCCAGTGATCCATGTCCTTAGTCTGCTTGTCTTCAGCAAACTGTTTGCAAACTTTCTTGTGCATCATCAATTTGATGCAGTGTGCGGCGTATGGCCTGAGCACTGACAGGCTGACCCCCCCACCCCTTCAACCTCTGCAGCAACGCTGGCAGCACTCATAGGTCTATTTCCCAAAGTCAACCTCTGGATATGACGCTGAGCATGTGCACTCAGCTTCTTTGGTCGACCATGACAAGGCCTGTTCTGAGTGGAACCTGTCCTGTGAAACCGCTGTATGGTCTTGCCCACCGTGCTGCAGCTCCGTTGCAGGGTCTTGGCAATCTTCTTATAGCCTAGGCCATCATTATGTAGAGCAACAATTCTTTTTTTCAGATCCTCGGAGAGCTCTTTGCCATGAGATACCATGTTGAACTTCCAGTGACCAGTATGAGGGAGTGTGAGAGCGATAACACAAAATTTAACACACCTGCTCTCCATTCACACCTCAGACCTTGTAACACTATTGAGTCACATGACACCGGAGAGGGAAAATGGCTAATTGGGCCCAGTTTGAAAATTTCCACTTAGGGGTGTACTCACTTTTGTTGCCAATGGTTTAGACATTAATGGCTGTGTGTTGAGTTATTTTGAGGGGACAGCAAATTTACACTGTTTTACAGGCTGTACCCTCACTACTTTACATTGTAGCAAAGTCTAATTTCTTCAGTGTTGTCACATGAAAAGATATAATAAACAAATTTAAAAAATTTGAGGGGTGTACTCACTTTTGTAAAATACTGTGTGTGTATATATATATATATATATATATATATATATCATGAACACTAGAGCTATGCTTGTCTTTACATGCAGAACAATATGTATATATGATAAGAACAGTGTGTATCTTCATATGTAGAACAATATGTACGTAGCATTGTGTAGTTCTAATATGCCGAGCAGTGTCTATTTGTGATGTGCAGAACAGTGTGTATGTGTGATGTGTAGAGTATTTTGTATGTGTTATGTGCAGAACACTGTGTATGTGTGATGTGCAGAGCACTGTGTATATTTGTGATGTACAGTAACAGAGCAGTATGTATTTGTGATGTGCAGAGTACTGTGTATGTGTGGTGTTCAGAGCAGTGTGTATATCTGACATTTTTCAGGTCCTCCTGGCTGCTGCAGATCTGAATATAAAAGACTGGTTGGTCTCCTGTCTGTGCCCTACTGCAGGTGAATGCTGGGAGGTGTGTGTGGGAGGGTATGTGACAGGTCCTTGCTCCCAACTAAGCTCCTTTTGTTAATTGTGCCAAGCAAAAATCCCAGTTTGAATGGAGCCCTTTAAAGTGCTTGTGAATGTAGGACGAGACGTCACTGACTTCAGTGAATGAGTCTGTGGTTCTTTTAGTGTTTCTAAAACAGAAAGAGCCACCAGGAAAAAATTATTAAGTCCAGATTGGCACACTCCAAAAACTACCACATATTACAATGTAATCCACAATTACAGTAGTTTATACCACATTTTGTTATTTTATTTTTGTAATGTTATTAACACACACGCCCCACCTATACCTGGTTTGAGAGCATGTCTAGACATGGGGTTAATTAACCTTGCCTTCTCAGTGTGCGCAGATGTAGATAAACCCTGTGCTATAATACAGGAATTTTCTGATGCTTTTCAAGGCATTGGACAGATTCCAGGTGAATGCACTATACACCTACACCCCACAGCCATCCCTGTTGCATACCCACACAGGAGAATTCCATTCATGCTGCGTAGTCGCCTCAAGGAGAAGCTAGACAATATGGAGAAATCAGGGATTATTGTGAAAGTGCTTGAACCCAGTGACTGGGTCAATGCCCTGGTAATTGTGGAAAAACCCTGCACTGGAAAACTCAGGGTTTGTTTAGATCCCAGAGACTTGAATAAAGCAATCAAGAGGCCATATTACCCTCTTCCAACTTTGGATGACATCACCCTAAAACTTGCTGGAGCACAATTCTTCAGTGTACTAGATGCAAAATCTGGATACTGGGCGATCAAACTCTCAGAAGAATCATCCAAACTAACAACATTTAATACAGTGGCCGGAGGATACAGATTTCTCAGTTTACCCTTTGGACTGATTTCAGCTCAAGACGAATTTCAGAGAAAGATTTATAAAACTTATGAAGGGCTTGAGGGTGTGACAGCCATTGTTGACGGCATACTCGTGTTTGGAAAAACAAAAGAGGAACATGATGCAAACTTGCACGCCGTACTGAAGAGAACCCGTGAAAAAGGAGTACGCCTTAACCCAAAGAAAAAGTGTGATATGTGTCTTAGAGGTTAGTTATTTTGGGCACAAGCTAACACATGAAGGCATCAAACCTGATCCAGAGAAGATCAATGCCATAAAAGATATGCATCCTCCCAAGAACAATTCAGAGCTGGAGACCATCCTAGGTATGGTTAATTATCTGTCCCAGTTCGCACCAAACTTATCTGAGATTAATGCGCCATTGAGGCAGCTTCTGAAACAGACAAATGAGTTTGTATGGGGCGAAACTCATGAAACAGCTTTTGATAAAATGAAAGAGATGATTACAAAGAAACCTGGTCCCATTCTATGTTACTACGATCCTAGCAAAGAGCTCTGCCTGCAGGTTGATGCGTCAAAGAGTGGCCTAGGTGCTGTATTGCTCTAAGAAGGCAAGCCAATTGTCTATGCTTCTAAATCTCTCACACCAAAAGAAGAAAACTATGGTCAAATTGAGAAGGAGTTACTGTATATGCTGTGGTGTTTGGATGCAAACATTTTCACACGTATATGTCTATAGCAGAAAGATTGTTGTTGAATCTGACCACAAACCTTTAATACCCATAAGGAAGAAACCCCTTGCAGCTGCACCGCCACACCTTTTGAGAATGATCTTGTAGCTACAGAAGTATGACATTGAAATAGTACATCGTTCAGGAAAAGATATTTCAATAGCCGACATCCTGTCCGGGAAATCAATACCATACAGACTCAAATCACTGAATGAAGGAATGGATGCACAGATTCACACAGTCATAACCAATCTCCCTATTAATGACAGGAAACTGACTGACATTTGATTTACAGAACAGGATCCTCAACTCATTATGATGAAAAACACAATCAAATCTGGGTGGCCTAACGTAAGGAAAAGATGTCCTTCCAGCCTTGTTGAATACTGGAATCACAGAGATTACATTTCAGAGATTCAAGGGATCCTATTCAAAGGCAAGAAAATTATTGTCCCAGGTGTGCTGAGGCCAAACATTCTAGAGCGTATACACACTGAGCATATGGGAATTGAGAGGAGTAAGCAAAGGGCCAGAGACATATTATTTTGGCCAGGAATGAACAAACAAATTGAGGATATGGTCAAAAAAATGCCCTACCTGCCTAGAACGCCGAAAGTCTAACCCTAAAGAGCCCATGATCTCTCATCAGATTCCAGAACGTCCATGGCAAATCATTGCAACAGATCTTTTTATGTGGAATGGCCAGGACTCCTTAATCGCTGTTGATTACTACAGCAGATTTTTTTTAATTGGAAAGACTCCACTCAACCAGATCAGCGACCATAATCCGCAAGCTAAAGGCTATATTTGCAAGACATGGTATACCTGAAAAGGTAATTTTAGATAATGGTCCGCAGTATAAATCAGGTGACTTTGAAAACTTTGCAGTTCATTGGGACTTTGCACATGTAACATCCAGTCCCCACCATCCACAAAGCAATGGTCTTGCAGAAAAGACAGTGCAAACAGCAAAGAGACCATACTAAACAAAGCAAAAGCTGAAGGAAAGGACCCGTACCTCAGCCTGCTGGAACACAGGAATACCCCTGTGGATGGATTCAAGTCTCCCTCACAATTGCTCATGAGTAGACGTCTACGTTCTATCCTGCCAACAACTGGGGAACAACTGCAGCCTCAGGTAGTTGATCAAAAATGTGTGCGTGCCAAAAGAGAACATAAACAAGCTAAACAAAGACATTACTATATTCAAAATGATATTGCCAGTAACATTAGGGTTATAACATTGATACAGATCATCAAGGAGGGGCATAACTCATAGATTAACAAAAGATGTATTTCATATGTAAAGTTCTATTATCTGAGAGATTGATAGAGTTGGTAAAATACCTTTAAGTCCATGTATATTGTTTTATGAATGTCGACAGTTAAAGCAATTTTGGGAACTATGTAAGAATTGTGTATACACTGTATGATCAAACATACTACTGTGATTCTGATATATACTGGTTCATTGTGATATTTCGCTGATTACCATTATAATACAATGGAATATGTGTGTATTATGCATCTTTTAATATGGTAGATTTTTTTTAGGACAGGTGTGATTCTGATAATTACACCTGTGAATGGAGGGAGTGGGAGGATCCAATTAAGGGAGTATGTAGGAGAGGTATAAAAGCCAGTGTATCCATGTTATCAACAGATGCCTGATGAAACAGCTAGGTTTAAGCTGAGAAATGCGTAGCAATCTGTTGCATTTATCATTTTAATCACTTTGGTTTTTAATATTGTTTTTAATAAAAATTATGCTTAACAATATGGAAACCTGAGCTTTATTGGACCTATCCCTGGCACACCTGGGCTTCATTCACAGATACCTTGGATTTGCTGTTTTGTAAGGAGAAGAGCTGCTGTGATTACGATTTTCTATCCACTGCTGTAATACAAGTCTACCAGCATAGAAGACTGTATCTCATACACAGGAACACCTAGCAAAGACTCAGATAAGACTAATCACCTCGTGCACATTTTGTGTATTTGTGCATATTGTATTTTATTTATCTGGTGTGTGTATATATGTTAGTATGAATCTGTATATTTAATGTGATAAGGTAATTAATTTTATGGGTTGTTTTTCCAGTTGAGCGCCCCCTAGAGTTGGACACGATTGTGTCATCAACAGCTTTTCCTATAATCGCACTGCACAGCATTTGTCCACATTTACACAAGAAAATACTATTCGTTTTCAGCAAGCCAGTGGTCAGTGGGTGCCTGCCACTATTCTGCAGCCTGCAGACACACAAAGATCTTATCTCATCCGCACCAGTGATGATCAAGTTCTCCGTCGTAACCAACGACACCTGATGGAAACTAAAGAACCTCAACTAGAAGCACATGAGCCAACCCTTGAGAATCCCAGCACAACCACAAATTCACCTGAAATCCCAGAACAACTGAAAGAAGACACTGACAACGCTGAAACATGGACAGCAGGTTTTCAATTCACACGTTCTGGTCATATGGTGACACCTCGAAACATTCTGGACCTATAATATAAAATATAAATGTGATATTCTAAAATTTCATAAAAAGAGAGATGTAATGTTATCAACATGTCATGTGATGTGTTTGTTAATTTGCATACAGAATGTTGATTGGCTGTTGATGTTTCTACCATATATGGTAACAAGTTCAGTTAGGATAATAAACAGTTAGTGACTAGATGCAGCTCTGTGTTCTCTGAGTTATTCCTTGGTAAGACACTAATTTGAGTGACTACACAAGAACAATACAATTTTCATATTAACAATTGATAACCTCAATTCTCTATATGACATTTCCACTGTTTATAAAAGTTAAATGGACATTGTATTGTAAACTATTCAACTCTTTCCTTTAACCCCTTCCCCCAGTTAGGACGTTCTATATCGTGGGCTGGAGGGCGTGCCTAGCTTCATAGACACTCTCCCTGACCCCATCTCATCATTAACATCACATGATCAATCGCGTGATTTCAATCTTTACTTATTTGTTTACATCAGAACATTATTCCGATGTAGACAAATAAGTCCCGGGAGGAAGGGGTTAAAGTATTCCCAATTATCCATTTAGTTGTTGGAGTATATTAAAGGCCAGATTAGTAGAGGGCTAAATATCGCTTTTGTGCGCTGGTATTACAAGTTGGCAGCAATGCAAACGTGACCTGACCTTCGCATTGCTGGGAAGCATTGCACTCTTCCATAGGCATGAGAACCTAGCACAGCAAAGAGGGTAGTTAGCGCAGCAAAGTTTATATGTATATGACTATGTACATATATATTCATGTATTATGTGTCTTTACGCATATTAACACATAAATATATAAGAATGTACATATATATTTACTGTTCCCATAGACCGCAATGTAAAGACACTTTTCAGTGCCGTTTTTTTTCTAACACCCTGCAGCCTCCGACTTCAGCCCCCAAAACCTGCTAAGTGCAGTTGTTTTTTTATTTTTTTAAATGCTACATAAAAAAAAACCTAACACTTACGTTTGGGGGCATCTGGGGGCCATTTATAAAATTAAACATAGATTTTATCTCTGGTTAATTTCATAAGTGATAAATGCTACTTGTAATGACTGGTTATTTATTGAGCGCGCGTGCAGGCGCTTGATCATTTAGAGCTCCACTTGTAATCTAGCCCTAAATTGTTTACAAACCTGTCTTTTACCTTTTAGTTTAGCCTGTTGAAACCACCAACTATAAAGAAAATTGCAAATAAAATGCAACAACAAAATGTATCACAGGTTCTTAACACAAGCGAACAATAATATAAATCAATCAATAAAAAGTGACTATAACCGTCACACAATATATACAAACCAAAATTAAAACACTACAATTTTCAGGTGTAGCAATGTAAACAAGAGGTAACAGCAGAAATCAAACTCAGAGCCTATTTGTAATGGTGTTCCTGCAGCATACCTGCTTACCTGAGTGCATTGTCCCTTTAACCCCTTAATGACAACTGACGTACCAGGTACGTCATGCATTAACAAGCAGTTAATGATAATAGACGTACCTGGTACGTCAGTTGTCTAACACAGTGCTGGAAGCGATTGCGATCGCTTCCAGCAGCTCTGAGGGTATTGCAGTGATGCCTCGATATGGAGGCATCCTGCAATACCTCTTTACAAGCCTCCGATGCAGAGAGAGCCACTCTGTGGCCCTCTCTGCACCGGAGCGTCGTTGGTGGGTGGGAGCAAGGCAGGGAGGCGGATGGGCGGCCTGCCAAGGGCCTGTGATGTGGAGGGGGCGGGATCGGAGGCCGGAATGGAGGCAGCAGTGTCCGGGGGCATGCACGGACGCGCGCGCATACACGGGGGGCGGCGGGCGGGTGCATGCACGGGGCGGGAGCGGGTGGGAACTGCTACACTACAGAAAAATGTAATACAAAATTGGGAGAAAAGGGGGGTATTTTAATATCATAAACAATCGAAGGGTTCTGGGAGGGGGGGGCAAGCTACACTACAGAAAATGGCAAAAAAGCCCAAAAAATAATAAAAGCATATTTTTTTTGTCAGTACCCAAGATGGCGCCCATTAAGCTAGAGGGGGAGGGTTAGAGAACTGTTTGATGGGGGATCCGTGAGGTTGGGGGCTAAGGGGGGATTCTATACAGCAGCATATGTAAATATGCTATATAAAAAAAACAAATATACCTTTTATTTTAGTACTGGCAAACTTTCTGCCAGTACTTAAGATGGCAGGAACAATTGTGGGGTGGGGGAGGGAAGAGAGCTGTTTGGGAGGGATCAGGGGGTCTGATGTTTCAGGTGGGAGGCTGATCTCTACACTAAAGCTAAAATTAACCTTGCAAGCTCCCTACAAGCTACCTAATTAACCCCTTTACTGCTAGCAATAATACACGTGTGATGCGCAGCGGAATTTAGTGGCCTTCTAATTACCAAAAAGCAACGCCAAAGCCAAAGCCATATATGTCTGCTATTTCTGAACAAAGGGGATCCCAGAGAAGCATTTACAACCATTGTGCCATAATTGCACAAGCTGTTTGTAAATAATTTCAGTAAGAAACCAAAAATTGTGTAAAATGTAAAGTTTCTTTTTATTTGAACGTATTTAGTGGTGAAATGGTGGCATGAAATATACCAAAATGTGCTTAGATCAATACTTTGGGTTGTTTACTACACTAAAGCTAAAATTACCCCAAAAAGCTCCCTACATGCTCCCTAATTAACCCCTTCACTGCTGGGCATAATACACATATGTGCGCAGTGGCATTTAGCGGCCTTCTAATTACCAAAAAGCAACGCCAAAGAAATATATGTCTGCTATTTCTGAACAAAGGGGATGCCAGAGAAGCATTTACAACCATTTATGCCATAATTGCACAAGCTGTTTGTAAACAATTTCAGTGAGAACCCGAAAGTTTGTGAAAAAATTTGTGAAAAAGTGAACGATTTTTTGTATTTGATCGCATTTGGCGGTGAAATGGTGGCATGAAATATATCAAAATGGGCCTAGATCAATATTTTGGGATGTCTTCTAAAAAAAAATATATACATGTTCAAGGGATATTCAGAGATTCCTGAAAGATATCAGTGTCCCAATGTAACTAACTCTAATTTTGAAAAAAAGTGGTTTGGAAATAGCAAAGTGTTACTTGTATTTATGGCCCTATAACTTGGAAAAAAAACAAAGAACATGTAAACATTGGGTATTTCTAAACTCAGGACAAAATTTAGAAACTATTTAGCATGGGTGTTTTTTGGTGGTTGCAGATGTGTAACAGATTTTGGGGCTAAAAGTTAGAAAAAGTGTGTTTTTTCCATTTTTTTTCTCATATTTTATAATTTTTTATAGTAAATTATAATATATGATGAAAATAATGCTATCTTTAGAAAGTCCATTTAATGGCGAGAAAAATTGTATATAATATGTGTGGGTAAATGAGTAAGAGGAAAATTACAGCTAAACACAAACACCGCAAAAATGTAAAAATAGCCTTTGTCACAAACGGACAGAAAATGGAAAAGTACTGTTGTCATTAAGGGGTTAAAAGGACATTAAATACCTTTTGATTTATGTGTGTATACAGGTAGCCCTCAGTTTACACCGGGGTTAGGTTCCAGAAAGATTGGTTGTAAATCAAAACCGTTGTAAATTGAAACCCAGTTTATAATGTAAGTCAATGGGAAGTGAGGGAGATAGGTTCCAGGCTCCTCCCAAAAATGTCATAAGTAACACCTAATACATTATTTTTAAAGCTTTGAAATGAAGACTTTAAATGCTAAACAGCATTATAAACCTAATAAAATAATCACACAACACAGAATATATAATGAAACTAAGTTAAATGAACAAAAACATTTGCTAAACAGCATTATAAACCTAATAAAATAATCACACAACACAGACTTCACTTGCATTTTTATGCAAACAGTTCTTTCTATGCATTCCAATCTGGACTGATTTATAGACAGGAAGATCTTGTTCCTTTGAAATCTGCTCGCTCAGGTCTGGTTAAACTGATTAATGTCAGCTTGCTTGGCTTTGCTGCAACACAAGCAGACAGCTCCACCTACTGGCTATTTTAATAAATGCACTGCTTCTCAATGCTTTTCAATAGCAGTCACATGACTGGAAAAAAAGGTTGTTATTCTGAAACGGTGTAAATTAAACCGTTGTAAACTGAGGGCCACCTGTATATATATATATATATATATATATATATATATATATATATATATATATATATATATATATATATATTACCAAGAATCCTCTTGTGCATTAGTAACTTGCCTGGATGTGCTAATTTTTCTATACAAAAAATAATAATAATAAAAAATAATAAATATATATATACACACCTGTATGTATGCGTGTGTATATATATATATATATATATAAGATATTTGTATGTATGTATTTCTATGTTAAAGCCCTTTGCAGCCTTTTTTCCCTCTAACACCTGAGGCCTCATATCTTTGAGCTCTTATAACTTTTTTATGCAATATTTATATTAAATATTTTTTATGAGACAGTTATTATGAGTATTTTAAATGTATTATAGATGTGTTTTGTGCAACTTTTTGGTTGGGCGTGACCAGAGCTCTGAAGTTGCGCTATCCTAACATGCATTAAATTCAATTGCATGTAAGCAAACGCATTTACTTTCAACTTCCGACACGCACAAAGATTTGCAATATACCCCTTATTGCTTGTGTGCAATATCATGCCAGTCATAATCTAGCCCGGAGTGTTATTCTTTGCTCGAGACTATGCGCAAAATAACGCGTTCTCAGTTGCGCTCACTCTGTAATCTTATCCTTTTTGTTTTAATTCTTGTGGGATATGTTCACCAATAGAGCTGTTGGAATTTTTCATGTTAACCAGGGAGCTATGCACTTGTTGTTAGTTTAAAAATAATAATAAAAAAAAAACAGCTTTAAGGAAACTAATTTTATTGGATTCTTAAAATATTTATGTTAAAATGATCGTCTTTAATAAAACACATATTGTAGTTAAATGGTTACATAAAAGTCTGAATATTATATTTTATTTACTCATAAATACAATTAGAGAATGAATTGAATGACTTGTATATGAGTTTAAGGTTTCTATATAATGTTACAGGGTAGCGGCTAGTGAGATAATAAATCTCTGACAGGGAGCGAGCAGCGCTAGAAGTGTTTTTATTGAATGTTTTTCTCTTTGTATAGTGAGATGCAATAACCTATCTAGCAGCTATAGTCAGTACGTGGCTTATTGCATAATAACGTTCATAGAAACTACTAATACCTTTGATTACAGGGGTGGTTTAGTGTGGGTTTCTTCTATATGGAAATATGAATAGACATTTTTATATATACTGTGTGTGTGTGTGTATATATATATATGTATATATATATATATATATATATATATATATATATATATACACACACACACACATCTCAGATATTTCTCTCATTACAATTTTGTGAATGTTCATTTGCAATCTGGATCGAAAAAAATGTATTCCCCTCCTCATTAGGTGCCTTCATTATGCTATTTCCGGATTTGATATACAGGTTATGCATATATTCACCAGCTTTATTTGATTATTTGGCCTCTCAGAGCAGTGTGTATATATATATATATATATATATATATATATATATATATATACAGTATATAAAATTTCCCCAAAGATCTCATGTCTAAGCTTAAATTAAAGGGACACTCTACACCAGAATTTTTATTGTTTAAAAAGATAGATAATCCCTTTATCACCCATTCCCCAGTTTTGCATAACCAACATGGTTATATTAATATACTTTATGCCTCTGTAATTGCCTTGTATCTAAGCCTCGGCAGAATGCCCCTCTTATTTCAGTTCTTTTGACAGACTTGCATTTTAGCCAATTAGTGCTGACTCCTAGGTAACTCCACGGGCATGCGCACAAACGTATCTATATGGCACACATGAACTGATGCCCTCTAGTTGTGGGAAAGAATGTAAAAATGCATTCAGATAAGAGGCGGCCTTCAAGGGCTAAGAAAATTAGCTTTTAACTAAGAATACCAAGAGAACAAAGCAAAATTGATGATACAAGTAAATTGGAAAGTTGTTTATAATTACATGCCCTATCTGAATCATAAAAGTTTATTTTTGACTAGACTTTCCCTTTAAAGGACCATTAAATCCAGTAGAATTGCCTAATCAAAAAGTGCATAATAAAAAGTCATTGCAATAGCACTAATTCTGAATTTCAAATGAACAATAGATTAAAAAAAAAATCAAAATCAAATTTTACTTTAATTTGCTGGCCCCCTGTATCATGTGACATCCATCAGCCAATCAGACTCATATAGTGCTCTTTAAGAGCTAGCACCTCAAAGTGTGCATATAAATAGACTGTGCACTATTTGATAATGGAAGTTAATTGCAAAGTCTCTTAAAACTGAATTCTCTATCTGAATAATGGGCGTAAAATTTTTACTTCAGTGTCTCTTTCATTATTTGTGGCTGTATAATTATATTAGATTCCTCTCTTTCTTGGTCACTTAAAGGGACACTGAACCCACAATTTTTCTTTCATTTTCTTGCTATCTTTATTTGAAAAAGAAAGCTAAGGAGCCAGCCAATGTTTTGGTTCAGACCCTGGGCAGCACTTGTTTATTGGTGGGTTATTTTATCCACCAATCAGCAAGAACAACCCAGGTTGTTTGCCAAAAATGGTCCGGCATCTAAACTTGCATTCTTGCTTTTCAAATAAAGGTACCAAGAGAATGATGAAAACTTGATAATAGGAGTAAATTAGCAATTTGCTTAATATTGTATGCTCTATCTGAATCACGAAAGAAAAAATGTGGGTTCAGTGTCCCTTTAAGTTGTAACTTGGCACCTTTCTGTAATGGCATTCTGTGTTAGGGTCAGAAGTGTGTAGGTATCTTGAACACTATGTGGAAGCAGTGTGCAGCAATGCTATACAATAAACCTGAAGAGGGAGCTTTAGAGTGCAGTATCTTTAGCCATTCTATAGTGACATGAACATGACAGCTGTGTAGCTAGAAGCACTGCTTAATAAAATTTGTTTGAACACAAATGGAGGGGGTATTTATCTTTGGATATTAGTAAGTGAATACAGAGATTGTTCACTGCTATCCCTTAACACTGCCTGCCTCAGTCTTTCTCGCATTTATGCTTCTGACTCTACTTCAGTATGCCCTCATGGAAAGGGTTAAGTTAAAATGAAGGAAACCAAGAGAAAGAAGAATTTTTAACAATATAAGCAAGGCTTATTAAATATATGCTTTATGTCAATGATGAAAGTTTAATTTGACTTCCATGTCACTTTCACTGAAAATTTCACAGATATGCTACTAGGGTTATCAGGTGTCCAGTATTCAACTGGACAGTCCAGTATTTTAGCAGGCTGCCCAGTAAAATCTGATTTGAAATAAGGAGGTATCCAGTGAAATCTTCCAACTTATTTATTAAGACCAATAGTTAGTGTTACATTCAAGACGCAAAATCTGTGGAAAGTGGAAAAAACATAACATAAAACCTGAAGGTGGGCAGTCTTACGCGTTTTGGCTCGCCAGTAGGCTATCTCATAGACTGTCAAGTAAAATCTTTACAAATATATGGGACACTTAAATTACCTTTTTTTTTTTAAATTGTTTTTTAACCCCTTAATGACAACATCACTTTTCCATTTTCTGGCCTAGATTTAGAGTTCGGCGGTAGCCGTCAAAACCAGCGTTAGAGGCTCCTAACGCTGGTTTTGGGCGCCCGCTGGTATTTGGAGTCAGTGATTAAAGGGTCTAACGCTCACTTTTCAGCCGCGACTTTTCCATACCGCAGATCCCCCTACGCCATTTGCGTAGCCTATCTTTTCAATGGGATCTTTCTAACGCCGGTATTTAGAGTCGTTTCTGCAGTGAGCGTTAGAGCTCTAACGACAAGATTCCAGCCGCCTGAAAAAAGCAGGAGTTAAGAGCTTTCTGGCTAACGCCGGTTTATAAAGCTCTTAACTACTGTACCCTAAAGTACACTAACACCCATAAACTACCTATGTACCCCTAAACCGAGGTCCCCCCACATCGCCGCCACTCGATTAAAATTTTTAACCCCTAATCTGCCGACCGCCACCTACGTTATACTTATGTACCCCTAATCTGCTGCCCCTAACCCCGCCGACCCCTATATTATATTTATTAACCCCTAACTTGCCCCCCACAACGTCGCCGCAAGCTACTTAAAATAATTAACCCCTAATCTTCCGACCGCAAATCGCCGCAACCTACGTTATCCCTATGTACCCCTAATCTGCTGCCCCTAACATCGCCGACCCCTATGTTATATTTATTAACCCCTAATCTGCCCCCCACAACGTCGCCGACACCTACCTACACTTATTAACCCCTAATCTGCCGAGCGGACCTGAGCGCTACTATAATAAAGTTATTAACCCCTAATCCGCCTCACTAACCCTATCATAAATAGTATTAACCCCTAATCTGCCCTCCCTAACATCGCCGACACCTACCTTCAATTATTAACCCCTAATCTGCCGACCGGAGCTCACCGCTATTCTAATAAATGTATTAACCCCTAAAGCTAAGTCTAACCCTAACACTAACACCCCCCTAAGTTAAATATAATTTTTATCTAACGAAATACATTAACTCTTATTAAATAAATGATTCCTATTTAAAGCTAAATACTTACCTGTAAAATAAATCCTAATATAGCTACAATATAAATTACATTTATATTATAGCTATTTTAGGATTAATATTTATTTTACAGGCAACTTTGTAATTATTTTAACCAGGTACAATAGCTATTAAATAGTTAAGAACTATTTAATAGTTACCTAGTTAAAATAATTACAAATTTACCTGTAAAATAAATCCTAACCTAAGATATAATTAAACCTAACACTACCCTATCAATAAAATAATTAAATAAACTACCTACAATTACCTACAATTAACCTAACACTACACTATCAATAAATTAATTAAACACAATTGCTACAAATAAATACA
The DNA here is from genome assembly GCF_027579735.1 of Bombina bombina. Taxonomy (NCBI): domain Eukaryota; kingdom Metazoa; phylum Chordata; class Amphibia; order Anura; family Bombinatoridae; genus Bombina; species Bombina bombina. The sequence goes on along the minus strand of NC_069506.1, from coordinate 227,542,216 downwards.
ATTAAATAAACTATCTAAAGTACAAAAAATAAAAAAGAACTAAGTTACAGAAAATAAAAAAATATTTACAAACATAAGAAAAATATTACAACAATTTTAAACTAATTACACCTACTCTAAGCCCCCTAATAAAATAACAAAGACCCCCAAAATAAAAAATTCCCTACCCTATTCTAAAATACAAAAATTACAAGCTCTTTTACCTTACCAGCCCTGAACAGGGCCCTTTGCGAGGCATGCCCCAAGAATTTCAGCTCTTTTGCCTGTAAAAAAAAACATACAATACCCCCCCCCAACATTACAACCCACCACCCACATACCCCTAATCTAACCCAAACCCCCTTAAATAAACCTAACACTAATCCCCTGAAGATCTTCCTACCTTGTCTTCACCATCCAGGTATCACCGATCCGTCCTGGCTCCAAGATCTTCATCCAACCCAAGCGGGGGTTGGCGATCCATAATCCGGTGCTCCAAAGTCTTCCTCCTATCCGGCAAGAAGAGGACATCCGGACCGGCAAACATCTTCTCCAAGCGGCATCTTCTATGTTCTTCCATCCGATGACGACCGGCTCCATCTTGAAGACCTCCAGCGCGGATCCATCCTCTTCTTCCGACGACTAGACGACGAATGACGGTTCCTTTAAGGGACGTCATCCAAGATGGCGTCCCTCGAATTCCGATTGGCTGATAGGGTTCTATCAGCCAATCGGAATTAAGGTAGGAATTTTCTGATTGGCTGATGGAATCAGCCAATCAGAATCAAGTTCAATCCGATTGGCTGATCCAATCAGCCAATCAGATTGAGCTCGCATTCTATTGGCTGTTCCGATCAGCCAATAGAATGCGAGCTCAATCTGATTGGCTGATTGGATCAGCCAATCGGATTGAACTTGATTCTGATTGGCTGATTCCATCAGCCAATCAGAATATTCCTACCTTAATTCCGATTGGCTGATAGAATCCTATCAGCCAATCGGAATTCGAGGGACGCCATCTTGGATGACGTCCCTTAAAGGAACCGTCATTCGTCGTCTAGTCGTCGGAAGAAGAGGATGGATCCGCGCTGGAGGTCTTCAAGATGGAGCCGGTCGTCATCGGATGGAAGAACATAGAAGATGCCGCTTGGAGAAGATGTTTGCCGGTCCGGATGTCCTCTTCTTGCCGGATAGGAGGAAGACTTTGGAGCACCGGATTATGGATCGCCAACCCCCGCTTGGGTTGGATGAAGATCTTGGAGCCAGGACGGATCGGTGATACCTGGATGGTGAAGACAAGGTAGGAAGATCTTCAGGGGATTAGTGTTAGGTTTATTTAAGGGGGTTTGGGTTAGATTAGGGGTATGTGGGTGGTGGGTTGTAATGTTGGGGGGGGGGTATTGTATGTTTTTTTTTACAGGCAAAAGAGCTGAAATTCTTGGGGCATGCCTCGCAAAGGGCCCTGTTCAGGGCTGGTAAGGTAAAAGAGCTTGTAATTTTTGTATTTTAGAATAGGGTAGGGAATTTTTTATTTTGGGGGTCTTTGTTATTTTATTAGGGGGCTTAGAGTAGGTGTAATTAGTTTAAAATTGTTGTAATATTTTTCTTATGTTTGTAAATATTTTTTTATTTTCTGTAACTTAGTTCTTTTTTATTTTTTGTACTTTAGATAGTTTATTTAATTGTATTTATTTGTAGCAATTGTGTTTAATTAATTTATTGATAGTGTAGTGTTAGGTTAATTGTAGGTAATTGTAGGTAGTTTATTTAATTATTTTATTGATAGGGTAGTGTTAGGTTTAATTATATCTTAGGTTAGGATTTATTTTACAGGTAAATTTGTAATTATTTTAACTAGGTAACTATTAAATAGTTCTTAACTATTTAATAGCTATTGTACCTGGTTAAAATAATTACAAAGTTGCCTGTAAAATAAATATTAATCCTAAAATAGCTATAATATAAATGTAATTTATATTGTAGCTATATCAGGATTTATTTTACAGGTAAGTATTTAGCTTTAAATAGGAATCATTTATTTAATAAGAGTTAATTTATTTCGTTAGATAAAAATTATATTTAACTTAGGGGGGTGTTAGTGTTAGGGTTAGACTTAGCTTTAGGGGTTAATACATTTATTAGAATAGCGGTGAGCTCCGGTCGGCAGATTAGGGGTTAATAATTGAAGGTAGGTGTCGGCGATGTTAGGGAGGGCAGATTAGGGGTTAATACTATTTATGATAGGGTTAGTGAGGCGGATTAGGGGTTAATAAATATAACATAGGGGTCGGCGATGTTAGGGCAGCAGATTAGGGGTACATAGGGATAACGTAGGTGGCGGCGGTTTACGGAGCGGCAGATTAGGGGTTAAAAGTGTAATGCAGGGGTCAACGATAGCGGGGGCGGCAGATTAGGGGTTAATAAGTGTAAGGTTAGGGGTGTTTAGACTCGGGGTACATGTTAGAGTGTTAGGTGCAGACGTAGGAAGTGTTTCCCCATAGGAAACAATGGGGCTGCGTTAGGAGCTGAACGCTGCTTTTTTGCAGGTGTTAGGTTTTTTTTCAGCTCAAACAGCCCCATTGTTTCCTATGGGAGAATCGTGCACGAGCACGTTTTTGAGGCCGGCCGCGTCCGTAAGCAACTCTGGTATCGAGAGTTGCATTTGCGGTAAATATGCTCTACGCTCCTTTTTTGGAGCCTAACGCAGCATTTGTTTGAACTCTCGATACCAGAGTTAAATTTATGGTGCGGCCAGAAAAAAACCCGCGGAGCGTTAACAGCCCTTTTACCGCCGAACTCTAAATCTAGGCCTCTGTCTGTTTGGGACCAAGGCTATTTTTACATTTTTGCTGTGTTTGTGTTTAGCTGTAAGTTTCCTCTTACTCATTTACTGTGCCCACACATATTATATACTGTTTTTCTCGCCATTAAATGTACTTTCTAAAGATACCATTATTTTCATCATATCTTTTAATTTACTATAAAAAATATATAAAATATGAGGAAAAAATGGAAAAAAACACACTTTTTCTAAATTTGACCCCCAAAATTTGTTACACATCTACAACTACCAAAAAACAGCCATGCTAAATAGTTTCCAAATTTTGTCCTGAGTTTAGAAATACACAATGTTTACATGTTCTTTGCTTTTTTTGCAAGTTATAGGGCAGCACTTTGCTATTTCCAAACCACTTTTTTTTTAAAAATTAGCGCTAGTTACATTGGAACACTGATATCTTTCAGGAATCCCTGAATATCCCTTGACATGTATATATATATATATATTTTAGAAGACATCCCAAAGTATTGATCTAGGCCCATTTTGGTATATTTCATGCCACCATTTCAATGCCAAATGCGATCAAATTAAAAAAAATGTTCACTTTTTCACACATTTTTTCACAAACTTTAGGTTTCTCACTGAAATTATTTACAAACAGCTTGTGCAATTATGGCAAAAATGGTTGTAAATTCTTCTCTGGGATCCCCTTTGTTCATAAATAGCAGACATATATTGCTTTTTGGTAATTAGAAGGCCACTAAATGCCACTGCGCACCACACGTGTAGGGAGCTTGTAGGGTTAATTTTAGCTTTAGTGTAGTGTAGTAGAAAACCCCAAGTATTGATCTAGGCCCATTTTGGTATATTTCATGCCAACATTTCACCACCAAATGCGATTAAATATAAAAAAATGTTACATTTTTCACAATTTTATGTTTCTTACTGAAATCATTTACAAACAGCTTGTGCAATTATGGCACAAATGGTTGTAAATGCTTCTCTGGGATCCCCTTTCTTCAGAAATAGCAGACTTATATGGCTTTGGCGTTGCTTTTTGGTAATTAGAAGGCTTCTAAATGCCGCTGCGCACCACACATGTATTATGTCCAGCAGTGCAGGGGTTAATTAGGGAGCTTGTAGGGTTAATTTTAGCTTTAGTGTAGTGTAGAAGACAACCCAAAGTATTGATCTAGGTCCATTTTGGTATATTTCATGCCACCATTTCATCGCCAAATGCGATCAAATAAAAAAATTATTCGCTTTTTCACAAACTTTTTCACAAAGTTTAGGTTTCTTACTAAAATTATTTACAAACAGCTTGTGCAATTATGGAACAATGGTTGTAAATGCTTCTCTGGGATCCCCTTTGTTGAGAAATAGCAGACATATATGGCTTTTCCGTTGCTTTTTGGCAATTAGAAGGCCGCTAAATGTAGCTGTGCATCACACGTGTATTATGGCTGGCAGTGAAGGGGTTAATTAGGTAGCATGTAGGGAGCTTGCAGGGTTAATTTTAGCTTTAGTGTAGAGATCAGCCTCTTGCACCTGACACATTACACCCCCTGATCCCTCCCAAACAGCTCTCTTCCCTCCCCCACCCCACAATTGTCCCTGCCATGTTAAGTACTGGCAGAAAGTCTGCCAGTACTAAAATAAAAGCTATCTTTGATAAAAAAATAAAAAAATAGGCATATTTACATATGCTGCTCTGTAGGATCCCCCCTTAGCCCCAACCTCCCTGATCCCCCCCAAACAGCTCTCTAACCCTCCCCCTCTAACATATTGGTAGCCATCTTGGGTACTGGCAGCTGTCTGCCAGTACCCAGTTTACAGTAAAATATATATTTTTTATATTTTTTCTGTAGTGTAGCTTGTCCCTCCCAAAAACCAACCCCCCCACCTCCTCCCAGATTCCTTAGATCATTTTAGTTTTATTTTTGTAGCCCCCTCTCTGCCACTTTTTTTTCAATATTTTTTTGTAATGTAGTGGTTCCCACCCGCTCCGTGCACGTGCACGCGTCCGTGTACGGACCTGGCGATCCCGCCCCCCTCCACATCACACGGCCCATCGATGGCCGCCCATCCGCCTCCCAGATTGGCTCCCACCCACCAACGATACCGGCCATCAATGTCCGGTGCAGAGAGGGCCACAGATTGTCTCTCTCTGCATCAGATGGCCAAGGAGGGTTATTGCAGGATGCCTCGATATCGAGGCATCACTGCAATAACTGGAAAGCGGCTGGAAGTGATCAGGATTGCTTCCACCGCTTTCCAAGACCAGGGACGTATGCCATACGTCCTCGGTCGTTAAGTGTATTTTTTTGAGGATGTACGGCGTACGTCCTTGGTCGTTAAGCGGTTAAAGTCCCTGTATGTTAGCTATATATAAATATATGCCTTAACGCATTACAAATATGGAGCAGAAAGAGGAGGCAGTCAAGGGGGGGCAAGTCACTTCTGTTTTGTACGTTACTTATAGTTAAGGGGTAAAATGACTGCTCAGATATGAAAAAATATACATGATGGGTTCAAAAGTGGGGCCTAAGGTAGACTTTTGTGTAAGACATTGGGGTAGATTTAATAAGCAGCGGATGCTGCTTTCTACCCGTGAAGTTTCATAAGACCGCTGCTCCTTAACTCGTCCGCCACCTTAGGTTTTGGACTGCAATCATCCCAATCAGATACGATCGGGACGATTGACACCCCCTGCTAGTAGCCGATTGGCCTTGAATGTGCAGGGGGCAGCATTGTACAAGCATTTAACAAGAAATAGCTGAAAGATATAATAAACACACAGCGCCCACTGATTCAAAGTAGCTTAAGAACAATTTATTATGCACAAAAAGATAAAAGTTACACTTACAAGATTGTAGTGTTAACACAGCATATCATAAATGTGAGAGCAGTCATCTGTTAGTCTCCGTAAGCTGATTTAGACCATATCGTCCTTCCCTGGAACTCTGTCTATACTTGTAACTCCCAGGACTAGTCACTCTCCTGTAACAGCGGATTTTGTAGCCAGATGCTAGCAATTTCCACAGCGAGATCCTGACCTGTCAATCTCAGCACAGACTATATGACCGTATGCTGCCACTAGGATTAACCCTTGATGTATTAAACTTCTTCAGGGGTGGTGGGGGCGTTCTGGAAGGCGGCCATGTACAGCAGCAATTTCATTTAGCTCCTTGAGTACATCTACAATAAGACTGAATAACTCTTCTCAAATTTAACATTTCATCCTGAAATTTATCGAGCTCTCACAGGAGAAGATAAGGAGTTGTATGATACCTTAATTTATATGTTTTCTTCAGCTAGGTTCCAGAAGTTAGAACCTGGAAGGTAGGCCGCAAATTCGTCACACACATTCATTACCCCCCTCGAGTCTCTTAAATACTCAAGTAGAGCAGTATTAATCTGCTACAGTTAACTTCACTAACCAGAAAGCTACACAAAGCTGATAATATGGAGGACTCATATACTATACTGCAAGCTAAATTGAAAGCCTTGGATTGTCTAATAGATTGCAGATTTACGGACCTGAGGGACATGTGCCAAGCAGCAAGTATGTCGGGCTCACCTCCTAAAGTGCAAGGAAATATTCCGGTGAATGCAGTTACTATAGGGCCAGATGAATCTACTGAACCACGGCCGGGACCCTCCCCATATATTGTGCCGCACAACCTTAACTCCATGTCTCAACTGCAAGGTGTCATGCCTGAAGAACAGCTCACTATTTGCCCATGGTCGCCCTCGGCTCCCCTGGGAGGAGATGCGGCCAGTCCCCGCGGGGGTGAAGAGGATTCCGTACCAATGATGAGAAGTGCACCTTCAGAAAGCACCAGGCGCTCAGAAGGGCCGACGACTTTGGCCAGTAGCGCGCAGTGGAGCGTCTGCTTAGAGTTACTGCTGAGTAGGCAGAAGAGGTCCGGACCGGGCATGTCTTGTACCGGTGTCTTTGTAGATGGATATCTAACACCACAGACTGGGTCCTACTTACTATTCAAATGCCGTACTAGAGTTGGTGTGGGGTAGTTATGGACGCTCTGCAGTGGCTATTATGCTTCCCAGTGTTAGTAATGAACTCATGGTTTAGTGTGAGTTTTGGACATCCTAGCAAGGGATATGCAATTAGACTTGAAGTACCTTGTCATCTCAAGCGTAACTATGTTGTTGTTGTTTTTTTTTTATTTTCTTTTTCTCTTATGTATACTTGTCTCTTTTACATAACCTTATGTTTAAAGCCAGCCTTTTGCAAGCGATAAGTAATACCAGTCAAGGGGCTAAGTCTATTAGTAATCTTACATATAGATTTTATCTGGTTTGTTGTGTGGGTACTTTCAGATGGAATTATTATCACTCAATTAAATAACAGCCCCCGTCTTTGGAGATAAATTTCATGCCTCCCTAATTTGGCCAGTATACAGTGCAGTCCGATTAGGACCCCCATCGGACTATATAATTACTTACATACGCATGTTATTTCTTTTATTATGCATAACCTTATGTATGGTGACAGCAGCTAATGTGTGGGGGGCATTGTTTCGTGTATAAATAGGGTTGCCTTTAGAGATGTATACTGATTTTTCGGATCTGGCCAAACGTATTCATATATATAACTCAGCTGACGGGGCTAAACCATTTATGTTAACCACGTGTGGTGACTACTTCGCCTCTCTGATAGGAATCCTACAATTCTTCTACATACATATATGACAGATTCCTTATGAACCTATGTATTGAGATACCTCTCAGATATCTAGCCCCTCTTACAGTATTCCCCCAAGTATGCTGGGTACGCATTCGTCTATACAAATGGGGATATAGTCATATACTGAACCATGAAAGGTATGGTTGAGATATTTAAAACATTAACAAGGTCTATCTCTAATGGTCCCTTTACTTAATTAAACCCATCTTTTATTGTCCCAAGAGCCTCTTGGTTGCTAAATAAAGTGAGATAGTTTACCATTACAATAATAGAATTAAGGTCACTGTTTCTGACTCCTCCTCTGTGATAATTTCAAGTTTTGTGGCTTATAGATTAGACTAGCGGTGTTAATCCGCCATGGATATTGTATTGATATGAGTTGTTCCTATATTTTTACTTATAAGTGAAATTGAGGTTGGTTTATTAAAGTATTCAGCTACAGGAGACAGAGAGAAGTGTTGATAGCCCACTGATAGTCAAAGATTAACATTCACTGACCTGATCTCTAATTCTGTGCATCTGGTAGGAGCAACTTTTAATGATTTCCTATATTTTGCAAAATCTCAGATAACACATACATTTCTATTTTACTCAGTATATCACTCTATAGGATGTATAAGTTGTTCAGTATTCTTATATTATATAAAATTTACTTTGTGTTCATGTAGGAAACAAAAGGGTAAAAGAGGTAATGCCAGATTATGTTTATTTTACTTTACGTTCGCATACATTGTTCTGTATTCTCAATTTGTTCTGTGTATGTCTGGAGAGCTACATGTATGATGTCTGCATTGAGATTTCACTACCCCTTTATATGTTGTTATTTCACTATGACTCAGATAAACAACGCTTTGTATGCAAATTTCACCAGTAACAAATACGAAATGTATAATATGTTCTTATGTTATATACCTTGTATTACCTCAATAAAAAAACTATGATTAAAAAAAAAAAAAAAAAACTTCTTCAGGGGTATTGATTATGTGACTTTGCTAAAATCCTTAAAAAGCAGCGAAATTTTAAAACGCTTGTACCGGAAATTAGCTGTCAAAAAGCCGGTTCCTACACAGACATACATTCTTACTGGGTCCTAATGCACCATCAATGCACCATACTAGTTCTTGTTACAACACATCATTTAAAATTTAAAAGACCCAACAATATAATTGTGCTCTACAGTAAATCTATACACAAAAATAATAATATTATATTCGCAATTGAACATTGTAGCTTTTTCTTTGGAAAAATTATATTGTAGGAATATTATACTTGGCAAACCGATGTCTAAATCAACACTTAATGTAACAATCTCTTATGTATATTATCTCAAATATGCCATACCCTTAAGAACTCCAAGGAGAAAAGACACCCTAAACAAAGTCGAAATCTAATGTGTTCATTTTAATTCCTACTTTGTAAGAATCAACTATATTGTATACATTTCTAATTTAATTTATGAATGTAAGTTCGATCCAATCGCAATAAACTTCTATTTGTGTTTTTATTTAAGAAGGAAGAAATCACGAATACCTTAGTAGTGTCATTATTGTAGCAATCTTATATTTATGAAAAGGCCGCTAGATCTAAATCAATGTTTAGTCCTATTGGATAGAGACTTTTTAGTTCAGTAATCCAAAAAGTCTCTCTCCTTCTTAATTTGGTGAGACAATTTGTTCCCTCTATTTTATAGGGGACCCAATCAATCACCTTAATTTTTAAGGCTACAGGATTACTTGCATGAAAATCCCTAAAGTGATCCACTACATTATGGGGGGTAGTTATCAAGACGTCAACCTCAAATACGTTGGAATTCCGCAGCGTATTTGTGGCGAGGCTGATTCGCCTTAGTTATCAAGCCCTAGATACCGGCAAAAGTAGAATTTTGTGACGTAAGCTTCGATCCGCCGGACTCAGTCCGACACAGATCGATTCTTACGTCACTCCAGATGTTCCGCACACAAGTTCGGCACAATCTGACTACTTTTGCTAGTTATCAAAAAACTAGCAGGTACGCGCAGCACTTTTACGGCCCAGCGTACCTGGTTTTCAATCCGCTGCGCTGGAGGTGGCGGATCCCATAGGAATCAATGGGAGTCTGACCATAGCGAAAGTTCATGTTCGCTGCTGACAGACATCCCATTGATTCCTATGGGAGATGTCTGCACCTAACACCCTAACATGTACCCCGAGTCTAAACACCCCTAATCTGTTCCCCTACACCGCCGCAAGTAAATAAAGTGTTTACCCCCTAAACTGCCGCTCCCGGAGCCCACCGCAAGCTATAATAAACATGTTAACCCCTAAACCGCCGCTCCCTGACCCCGCCGCAACTATAATATATGTATTAACCCCTAAACCGCCACTCCCTGACTCCGCCGCAACTATAATATATGTATTAACCCCTAAACTGCCGCTCCCTGACCCCGCCGCAACCTATATTAATTGTATTAACCCCTATCCTACCCCCCCTACACCGTCGCCACTGTAATAAATTTATTAACCCCTATCCTGCCCCCCACTACACCACCGCCACTGTAATAAAATTATTAACCCCTATCCTGCCCCCCACTACACCGTCGCCACTATAATAAATTTATTAACCCCTATCCTGCCCCCCACTACACCGCCGCCACTGTAATAAAATTATTAACCCCTAAACCTAAGTCTAACACTAACCCTAACACCCCTTAACTTAAATATTAATTAAATAATTATAAATAATATTTCTATTATGAACTAAATTAATCCTATTTAAAACTAAATACTTTTCTTTAAAATAAACCCTAATATAGCTACAATATAAATAATAATTATATTGTAGCTATCTTAGGATTTATTTTTATTTTACAGGCAAATTTCAATTTATTTTAACTAGGTACAACAGCTATTAAATAGTTATTAACTATTTAATAGCTACTTAGTTAAAATAAAGAGAAATTAACCTGTAAAATAAAAACTAACCTAAGTTACAATTACACCTAACACTACACTATACTTAAATAAATTATTCCTATTTAAAACTAAATACTTACCTGTAAAATAAACCCTAAGATAGCTACAATGTAATTAATAATTACATTGTAGCTATCTTAGGATTTATATTTATTTTACAGGTAACTTTGTATTTATTTTAGCTAGTTAGAATAGTTATTAAATAGTTATTAACTATTTAATAACTACCTAGCTAAAAGAAATATAAAATTACCTGTAAAATAAATCCTAACCTAAGTTACAATTAAACCTAACACTACACTATCATTAAATTAATTACATAAATTACCTACAAATAACTACAATTAAATACAATTACATAAACTAACTAAAGTACAAAAAATAAAAAAAGCTAAGTTACAAAAAATAAAAAAACTAAGTTACAAACATTTAAAAAATATTACAACAATTTTAAGCTACTTACACCTAATCTAAGCCCCCTAATAAAATAACAAAGCCCCTCAAAATAAAAAATGCCCTACCCTATTCTAAATTAAAAAAGTTCAAAGCTCTTTTACCTTACCAGCCCTTAAAAGGGCCTTTCGTTGGGCATGCCCTAAAAAATTCAGCTCTTTTGCCTGTAAAAGAAAAATACAACCCCCCCCACCATTAAAACCCACCACCCGCATACCCCTAATCTAACCCAAACCCCCCTTAAAAAAAACCTAACACTACCCCCCTGAAGATAATTCTATCTTTAGTCGTCTTCACTCAGCCGAGCAGCGATGGAACTGAAGAGGAGATCCGGAGCGGCAGAAGTCATCATCCAAGGGGCGCTGAAGAAATCTTCCATCCGATGAAGTGATTCTCCAAGCGGCGCTGAAGAAGTCTTCCATCCGGGCGATGTCATCTTCCAAGTGGGGTCTTCAATCTTCTTCTTCAGGATCCATCTTCATTCCGCCGACACGGAACATCCTTCTTTCCCGACGGACTACCCTCGAATGAAGGCTCCTTTAAGGGACGTCATCCAAGATGGCGTCCCTTCAATTCCGATTGGCTGATAGGATTCTATCAGCCAATCAGAATTAAGGTAGGAAAAATCTGATTGGCTGATTGAATAAACCAATCAGATTGAAGTACAATCCGATTGGCTGATCCAATCAGCCAATCAGATTGAGCTTGCATTCTATTGGCTGTTCCGATCAGCCAATAGAATGCGAGCTCAATCTGATTGGCTGATTCAATCAGCCAATCAGATTTTTCCTACCTTAATTCCGATTGGCTGATAGAATCCTAGCAGCCAATCGGAATTGAAGGGACGCCATCTTGGATGACGTCCCTTAAAGGAGCATTCATTCGTCGGTAGTCCGTCGGGAAAGAAGGATGTTCCGCGTCGGCGGAATGAAGATGGATCCTGAAGAAGAAGATTGAAGACCCCGCTTGGAAGATGACATCGCCCGGATGGAAGACTTCTTCAGCGCCGCTTGGAGGATCACTTCATCGGATGGAAGATTTCTTCAGCGCCCCTTGGATGATGACTTCTGCCGCTCCGGATCTCCTCTTCAGTTCCATCGCTGCTCGGCTGAGTGAAGACGACTAAAGGTAGGATGATCTTCAGGGGGGTAGTGTTAGTTTTTTTTAAGGGGGGTTTGGGTTAGATTAGGGGTATGTGGGTGGTGGGTTTTAATGTTGGGGGGGGGGTTTGTATTTTTCTTTTACAGGCAAAAGAGCTGAATTTTTTGGGGCATGCCCCACGAAAGGCCCTTTTAAGGGCTGGTAAGGTAAAAGAGCTTTGAACTTTTTTAATTTAGAATAGGATAGGGCATTTTTTTATTTTGGGGGGCTTTGTTATTTTATTAGGGGGCTTAGATTAGGTGTAAGTAGCTTAAAATTGTTGTAATATTTTTTAAATGTTTGTAACTTATTTTTTGTAACTTAGCTTTTTTTATTTTTTGTACTTTAGTTAGTTTATGTAATTGTATTTAATTGTAGTTATTTGTAGGTAATTTATGTAATTAATTTAATGATAGCGTAGTGTTAGGTTTAATTGTAACTTAGGTTAGGATTTATTTTACAGGTAATTTTGTATTTCTTTTAGCTAGGTAGTTATTAAATAGTTAATAACTATTTAATAACTATTCTAACTAGCTAAAATAAATACCAAGTTACCTGTAAAATAAATATAAATCCTAAAATAACTACAATGTAATTATTAATTACATTGTAGCTATCTTAGGGTTTATTTTACAGGTAAGTATTTAGTTTTAAATAGAAATAATTTATTAAAGTATAGTGTAGTGTTAGGTGTAATTGTAACTTAGGTTAGTTTTTATTTTACAGGTTAATTTCTCTTTATTTTAGCTAGGTAAGCTATTAAATAGTTAATAACTATTTAATAGCTATTGTGCCTAGTTAAAATAAATTGAAATTTGCCTGTAAAATAAAAATAAAACCTAAGATAGCTACAATATAATTATAATTTATATTGTAGCTATATTAGGGTTTATTTTAAAGGTAAGTATTTAGTTTTAAATAGGATGAATTTAGTTCATAATAGAAATATTATTTAGATTTATTTAATTAATATTTAAGTTAGGGGGGTGTTAGGGTTAGTGTTAGACTTAGGTTTAGGGGTTAATCATTTTATTACAGTGGCGGCGGTGTAGTGGGGGGCAGGATAGGGGTTAAAAAATGTATTATAGGTGGCGACGGTGTAGGGGGGGGCAGATTAGGGGTTAATAAGTTTAATATAGGTTGCGGCGGGGTCAAGGAGCAGCGGTTTAGGGGTTAAACTATTTATTTAGTTGCGGCGAGGTGCGGGATCAGCAGGATAGGGGTTAATAACTTTATTATAGAGGGCAACGGTATAGGGGGGCAGGATAGGGGTTACTAGGTATAATGTAGGTTGCGGCGGTGTCCGGGAGCGGCGGTTTAGGGGTTAATACATTTATAAGAGTTGCGGCGGGGTCTAGGAGCGGCGGTTTAGGGGTTACTAACTTTATTTAGTTGCGGGGGGCTCCGGGGGTGCCGGTATAAGGGGTAGAACAGTGTAGTTAGTGTGAGTGCTTAGTGACAGGCTAGCAAGAAAGCTGTAAAAAAGCAGAAGAGCAGCGAGATCGGATGAGTGATAACTCTCACAGTCCGCTGCTCATCGCCCCATACTTGATGCGCGGCTTTTTGACAGCTTTTTTTGATAACTTAGGCGAATTTTTGCAGGTCCGCGGCGGCGATGTGAGGCGAGCTTAGGCGGGCGTATTGGGCCGGCGAAGGCAGGAAAAGTAGACACGTTGATAACTACCCCCCTATGTTTAACAACACCTTTTTTAATATTATTAGTATGTTCCCAAAATCTCGTTTTTATTTTCATTTTTGTTCTTCCTAAGTAGATTTTCTTACATGGGCAAATAAGTTGTTAGACAACATAAGTTGATTCACAAGTGCATCTATATTTCATATTGAAACTTTTATCCCCTAAGGCAGTGCTTTCCAAACTGTGTGTCGGGACACACTAGTGTGTCGGCAGCAGTGTGTAGGTGTGTCCCTGCTTCAGCACAAATTTTTTTAAATTTATTTATTTTTTACATTTTTTTTTTGGTTTCTGACTTTCCGCCTGCCTGCTTTGCATATCACATGGTTGACATGTGATTGATACCTAGGGGGGGGTCACAGATCATCTTAACCTATTGGCGCAGTTCAGCGGGAACTGAAACTATTCCCATTGGCGGCATATTGGCTCCTGACTGCACGTGTAGTCTCCAGAATTGGCTCGTGACTGCATGTGTAGTCTCCTTAATCGGCTTGTGACTGCAAGTGTAGTCAGTGAGTCGGACAGCAGTGTGTTTGCAGCGTGGGCAGTAGTCAATCGGACTCGCCGAGCTCTGAGGGCGGCAGCTTAAATGTTGAGCTGAAGTCAGAGGTTTTTTTTTTTTGCAGCTAGCTCCCAGTAGTGCATTGCTGCTCCTGCTCTTGATATATGGATAGGAAGGGGAAGCTTAAAATGCTTGATGATGAAATGCGAGTGTCTTTATCTAATATTTCCACCAAATATTCTAAAATTGTGTTCATCCCATCAACCTCATACATCCCATTAAAATAGTAAGTAGCCGTTGATGTTATTAAATTTTTTTAATTCTTGCACACTTACATACTGTTACTTGTAAATACATTTCGTTATTATATCATTTATGTATGTGTCCAGTACAACTGAATTACTGTGTCGCGAAATGATGTAGGTCTAAAAAGTGTGTCACCAACATGAAAAGTTTGGAAAGCTCTGCCCTAAGGCATTAGAAAATGAATTAGATTGCAACACATGTGGACACATGTTGCAATCTTTCTTCCTACATTAAACATTCCTTGTTGAGGTGTTAGCCAGTTTGATTTAGGAATAATTGTCTGCACATCTTTTAATTTAGAAGGTGCTAGAAAATGTTTTAAATCCCTATTCTTTCTAAACACAATCTTTGGTTTTTCTCCCAATATTGGGTTTAGAATTGGATCTTGTTTTAAGATTTTCCAATTTTTATTAAAAGATGTGCAGACAATTATTCCTAAATCAAACTGGCTAACACCTCAACAAGGTATGTTTCAATGTAGGAAGAAAGATTGCAACATGTGTCCACATGTGTTGCAATGTAATTCTTTTTCTAATGCCTTAGGGGATAAAAGTTTCAATATGAAATATAGATGCACTTGTGAATCAACTTATGTTGTCTATCAACTTATTTGCCCATGTAAGAAAATCTATTTAGGAAGAACAAAAATAAAAACGACATTTTGGGAACATACTAATATTATTACAAAAGGTGTTGTTAAACATACTGTAGTGTAGTGGATCACTTTAGGGATTTTCATGCAAGTAATCCGGTAGGATCTCGCTGTGGAAATCGCTAGCATCTGGCTACAAAATTCGCTGTTACAGGAGAGCGACTAGTCCTGGGAGTTACAAGTATAGGCAGAGTTCCAGGCAAGGACAATATGGTCTAAACCAGCTTACGGAGACTAACAGATGACTGCTCTCACATTTATGATATGCTGTGTTAACACTACAATCTTGTAAGTGTAACTTTTATCTTTTTGCGCATAATAAATTGTTCTTAAGCTACTTTGAATCGGTGGGCGCTGTGTGTTTATTATATCTTTCAGCTGTTTCCTCTCACCGGGATCAAGATACCCGGATCACACACTAAGCAGCAACCGTTCAAAGGTGGAATAGGTTTTCTTTTTATCAACTTGAACTTGAGATTGAACTTATTCCATTCATTTATTATTATTGGACTTTTTGCATGTATGTATTTATACATTCATTTTAGGTAACAATTTTAATTTATATTTTATTGTTGATGAATTACGTTTTTTTATATGTTTGGAATTTAGGTTTTGAATTAATTTTTAATTTTTAATTCTATACATATATTGTCTTATTTAGGTGTAGAGGCTCTTTAAATATCTAATTTAAATTAACTGAATATTTTTTCCTGAACCAAGGGAGCGCTGATATTTGTGTATAAATTTGTATATATATTTCACAAGAAATTCTTGTGCAATGTTAAATGACAGGAGCACATGATTTGCTGCAGAAAAATCATGTTCGCCCGGCATTTGTTAAATTTACCACATTGTGTGATTCCCACCTACGAGAACGTGCCCAGACAAATTGTCCAGTATTTTTGTGGAAGACATCTGGCAACCCTATATGCTAAAAATAATTATGATAAGGGCATTTGCTTTAGTGGCTGCCAGACCATGTTTGTGATCTGAGGTCTGATGTACAAAATACAGCCTTTAACCCATTTTCTTCCAAAAACTGAAGACATTCAAACAGCAAAGTGATTTTTTTATTTTTTTTTTGGTTATTTGTATTTATTTAATTTTGAGTTTCAATGTGAGCTCACTGTCAACGATACCAGACATGACTATGTTTATGGAGAATTAAACAATAGCTTAGAACACTTATTTTAAACCTGTCCTCTGGCCTCCCTAACAGGCCACATTTTGAGGATATCTAAACTAGAGAACAGGTGAAATAATCAGCTGATTAGTAAACCTGGTTATTTTACCAGTTCTCATCCAAGGTAATCCTGAAAACCTGGCCTGTTGGGGAGGCCTGAGGGCAGGTTTGAAAACCAGTGGCTTAGACTCACTGAAATTGGATAAACAGAAACATACTGTATATTCACCAATTCAAAATCGTTTCATCCATCGCCTTGGAACGGCATATCTCTTTTTTACCTTTATTTTCTAATTGCAGTTTAACATAGTTCTTTCTTATCTACAGTACTTTAATATAGTACTTGGCTATTCTGTTCTGTTTAACATTTATTTTGAATCCATTTTACCCTTTCAAAAGAGTAAAGTTGATCTTGTGAAATGGCAAAAACATATTCCCTAAGACACGAAAGCAGATGTAAAAGCACAACACTATAAAAATTTAATAAATAACAGTTGAGATTAAACAGGGAATGACGTGTTATGCAAGGTACCCATTAGTCAATACACAGAGGGACATCTTTCTTAGCACTCATATCCAATGCAAACTGAAAGGATGAGACAAACTGTCAAGTGTTGAAGGTAATACAACAAAGACATTTAGTAATGGTTCACATACATATAAAAATAAGTGTACGATTAATTGTGCCTTCATTTTCATTTTCTTATCTTCCATCAATAATTTTGTTTCTATGAACCTTGTTAAAGGGACAGTGAAGTCAACATTAAACTTAAATGGATTGGATAGAACATGACATTTTAAACAACTCTCCAATTTACTTATATTATCAATTTTGGTTAGTTCTTTTGGTATCCTTTGTTAAAGGAATATTCTAGAGGCTCCACTATAGAAACTGACTTCTAGAGGTGATTGGTCAACACAAAGCAAAGATTTTGGCAGTTACAATAAGAAAACTGTAAACAGTAAAACATGAAACCAGAAATATGGAGGAAAGCCTTCAACAGTCCAAAATTCTGAAGCAGTAGTTTATGTAGAGTCAGTAACAGAATCATCCAACTTAATATGGAAGTCTCTGCACCGTTGTCATGCACAATTGGAGAAATCTTGCAGAGGTTCTGAGATTTTATATGGTCATAGAGAGTATCAGACTCTAAACAAGCTGAGTGGCCAGAGGGGGAGATCATGGGACCAATGAATGTTATGAGTGGGGACGGCAGGCTTGTTTTGCTGAGAGTCAACTGATTGCAGATCTGATGACAATGGAGGTATGACTGGCTGCAAAAACCTAGTGTCACACGGCATTTACAAATGAAATCATTTTTAACATCATCCTTAGGTGCATCAGAGGTAGCAAAAGATGGATGGAGTTAGTCAAAGTGAAGCCTGATCTGAGAGAATTTTAAACAGCAACAGTTGAGTTTACAAAGGCCACACAATAGTAGTGTGGTGCCTCTTAGTATCTAGCCAATTTTCTTCATCTAGATAGCAGTGCCAGACTGGAAACTGTTAATAGTGCTATTTGCTGACGTTATCCATGTGCAAAATGGCAGATTAGCGATTTGTGCCATGAGGTTTATGTTGGTACTGAATATTTTTGTACTGAAGATGGACACCACTAGGAGCCTTGACTTTATTAGTCTTCATTATGGTGGTCATTTGAGGTTGTTTTTTTAAATGTTCAGATGAAGCATTAGGCTTTGCTGTTGGAGGCTGGCTCTTGTGGGGTTGCGAGGAGTTGTTAAATACTGTTGTCTAAAATAAATTTGTTTACTTCAGCAAATGTGGACTCCTATCCTTTGTGTGAGATGTAGATGACATGGGAATAACTACAGAAAACATAGAGTGGGCATTAACCAATCAGTATTAAGGCAAGAACAATAGTGAGTAAGCTATGCCCAGGATGGTATCTGAATTTTTTTCTAGGCCATTCAGATTACATGCAATCTGAATATGTGTTATGAGCTTGTGAGATTTCAATGTCTGTTAGAAGGTCTCTTAGAGCCGAGGTACCACTTCATAATAATAATCAGTATTCTACACTTATCATCTGGAATTAAGTATTTCACATACAAGGCATTGGAGAGCAACTCAGACACAGACATGATAAAGTTTCAAACTGCTCTGCTTTATTCTTAGCAGGGCTGGGTTATATATTACATACATGTAAATTGACACAGAGAGGCCAAATTATCATATGTCTGTCGGACCTGATCTGACAGTGCGGATCAGGTCCGACAGACATCGCTGAATGCAGAGAGAAATACGCTCTCCGTATTCAGCACTGCACCAGCAGCTCACAAGAGCTGCTGGTGCAACGCCGCCCACTGCAGACTCGCGGCCAATGGGCTGCCAGCAGGGAGGTGTCAATCAACCCAATCGTACTTGATCGGGTTGTATTGTGGCGATTCCTGTTTGCGTCATCAGAGCAGGTGTACAGGGTTATGGAACAGCGGTCTTTAGACGGCTGCTCCTTAACTGCTGTTTCTTGCGAGTCTGAGCTTGATAAATGGGCCTCCTTGTCTTCATACATGCCCACTTAAAGCAAGTTAGTTAATGGAACATTAAGGAACTTCAGACATAAGATCTTTTGTGTAAAACTGTAGACATTCATCCTTAAGAAACAAGATAACAAAGGAATGTGATGATGCAAGTAAGTGCATGGCTATGGGCTAGTAATGAAATAAGAATGTTACTCCCCAAAGAACAGATGTCATAAAAAGAAATTAAGAAAAAAACACCAGTTTAATATTAGTACAACAGTTCAATGTTAGTTCATAAATGGCTTCATAGATACAAGATGGAGGCAGTATGGTAATATATGGGGGCCCAGTATCCAAAAAGCAAACTCAACAATCAGATGATCATAACAAAACAATATTTTATGTATATCAATTGTCAGTAGATATCAGGTATCAGTGTGGACTAGGTACTGAGTATTACATTGTTTGCTTTTTAGTTACTAGAAGTCTTCTTGTAGCTGTTTGCTTAAGACTTGAATATCTCTGTTCTTCTTCTGTAAAGGGTATAAAACCTTTCTCAAAGTAAGTCTAACAGAGGTTGGGGGAAGAAAATTAAAATGATGGAGGGTGTCTTATGTACATTGGTCCATGTTAGTAATGAAAACAGCAACATTTTCCCTCAGTGACAACACTACTGGCTTTTAAATATTTTAAACATTCTACCTATGAGGGCCCTGAGTAAGGATTGCTTTACTATAGACTCTTATATGATGTTCACTATCAGAGCCTCTATAGTTCATCTGACACACATATTTCTTGTTTCGTTGCTCTGACTAACAGGTAAATCTCCTTTTTCCTGAGATAACAGGGCTGTCACAGTGGCATGTCCTTTCCCAGTCTGCACTGCAAAGGAAACTACAATTACTACAGAAGCTGTCTTGGGTCAAAGCTGTACACAATGTAAAACACAGCCTCTCCCTGGAGATGACTGACCAACAGCCAGTTAGCCCTCTTTCTGTCATCTTTAGTTCATATAATATAGCCAAGATCTCCTATTTGAAATTGAAAAGGAAAAATATAATGGTCAGGATGGTCTAGTTTGAGGTTGGAGAAACTGACTTATCTGTAAATACTGTTTTCTCTAACACACTTGTGGTGACAAAGAGACCCATGTTGTAAGCATTGTCACAATTGCGCTATGTTATAAAAGTATCTGCATCACAATCAAGATTGCAGGTGAAACGTTCTAAAGGGAGGAAATCACTGTTAGAAGGCAGATACAATACATGAATACTACATGAAAAATAAACCTATATGAGTTGCGAGATTGTGAAATTTATTGTACATAGTATATAGTGTCATATATACAGTATATATATATATATATATATATATATATATATATATATATAGTATATATATATATATACTGTATATTATGTACAATACATGAATATTATACTGTAAAATACTAAAGTATGCATTTAAAGTAAGTTCATTATTACTTTATCCCATAGAAGACAGTAGCCATGGCTTTTTTTGTTTTACAATAGTATTTTTGTTTTTTTAAATCATAGTACTATGTAAAATGCATTTTTAAAGATATTACAGATTTTACAGTGTACTGTATGTTTTTATTTCTAATATCGCGATCACACTATACCAAACATATTTTATATTAATAATGTGTTTTTTACAGCATGGCTGGAATATTAGATGTAAACCCATTCAGTACATTGTAAACTTACTTTTTATATATTTATAATATTGCAATCACACATTACCAAACTTGTTCTATTTTAATTACTCAAGTTGGAGAGCTTGCATGAAGTGACTTCCAACAGAGGTCACAGGATAACCTTGCAGCAGAGGATATGTTATATTTATACTGCGTAAAAGTATAAAAATGACCTGAGTCCTATCCTGCAGCCAACACACACTGGCTTCCAACCAAACACACTGAGAACTTCCAAGGGTATCACAACTATAACCTCCCCTAGACGCATACAAAAACCAGAAGTGTGCTGCACTCTCAGACCGGAGTGGGTACACATCCCAAACCAGTTGGGGGACAATTGGGGATAAGCACCTTATAAGACTTGGGTGAGGGTGGGTCTAGACATGACAATGATGTCATCAATGTGGTCTGGGCTGTGATTTGGTGCCTCTGGGCAGGTTTAAGGTGGTTCTCAGTCTGATAAAATTTGGCACTTACAGAGAAGGCAAAGAAGCAGCAGTGGCAGGGAGGGTAACATTTCCACATTGTGACCTTGTGGCACCTTTTCAGTTCAGTAACCAGTTGCTTATAGGTTGCAAAATCAACTATGTTAGGTCTTAACCTTATGGCAGCCACAGTGCCAAAACATTGCATAGCAATTCATTACTGGTCTCTTTGGCAGCCAAACGGCTAGATTATGAGTTTGTCGGTAAGGCTGTGCGGTGCTAACGAGCATTTTATGCTCACCGCTCACCTACAGACAACGCTGGTATTACGGGGTTTTTTAAACCCGGCGTTAGCCGCAGAAAAGTGAGCGTTGAGCAAAATTTTGCTCCACATCTCACCTCAATACCAGCGCTGCTTACGATAACGGTGAGCTAGCAAAACGTGCTCGTGCATGATTTCCCCATAGGAATCTAACTAACACCTGCAAAAAAGCAGCGTTCAGCTCCTAACGCAGCCCCATTGATTCCTATGGGGAAATACATTTTATGTTTACACCTAACACCCTAACATGAACCCTGAGTCTAAACACCCCTAATCTTACACTTATTAACCCCTAATCTGCCGTCCCCGACATCGCCGACACCTGCTTTATATTATTAACCCCTAATCTGCCGCTCCGGACACCGCCGCCACCTACATTATACTTATGAACCCTTAATCTGCCGCCCCCAATGTCGCCGCAACCTAACTACATTTATTAACCCCTAATCTGCCGCCCCCAATGTCGCCACCACTATATTAAATAAATCTAAATAAAATTACTATAATTAACTAAATTATTCCTATTTACAGGTAAAAGAGCTGATTACTTTGGGGCAATGCCCCGCAAAAGGCCCTTTTAAGGGCTATTTGTAATTTAGTATAGGGTAGGGCTTTTTATTATTTTGGGGGCTTTTTATTTTATTAGGGGGATTAGATTAGGTGTAATTAGTTTTAAAAAGTTGTAATTATTTTATTATTTTCTGTAATTTAGTTTTTTTTTTCCCGTACTTTAGATAATTGTATTTAATTGTATTTAATTGTAGTTAGTTTAGGGAATTAATTTAATTATAGTGTAGTGTTAGGTGTAATTGTAACTTAGGTTAGGTTTTATTTTACAGGTAAATTTGTCTTTATTTTAACTAGGTAGCTATTAAATAGTTAATAACTATTTAGTAACTATTCTACCTAGTTAAAATAAATACAAACTTGCCTGTAAAATAAAAATAAAACCTGAGATTATAGAGATAACTATTAGTTATATTGTAGCTATTTTAGGGTTTATTTTACAGGTAAGTATTTAGTTTTAAATAGGAATAATTTAGTTAATGATAATAATTTTATTTAGATTTATTTAAATTATATTTGAGTTAGGGGGGTGTTAGGGTTAGACTTAGATTTAGGGGTTAATAACTTTAATATAGTGGCGGCGACGTTGGGGCGGCAGATTAGGGTTTAATAAATGTAGGTAGGTGTCGGCGATGTTAGGGACGGCAGATTAGGGGTTAATAAAATTTAACTAATGTTTGCTAGGCGGGAGTGCAGCGATTTAGGGGCTAATATATTTATTATAGTGGTGGCAATGTCCGGTTCTGCAGATTAGGGGTTAAAATTTTTATTTAAGTGTTTGCGATGTGGGGGGGGCCTTGGTTTAGGGGTTAGTAGGTAGT
This sequence comes from Bombina bombina, assembly GCF_027579735.1. Lineage (NCBI taxonomy): Eukaryota > Metazoa > Chordata > Amphibia > Anura > Bombinatoridae > Bombina > Bombina bombina. The sequence goes on along the minus strand of NC_069506.1, from coordinate 227,519,534 downwards.
TTATGGATGTTAATGTACTTTTTAGCACTTTAGTTAAGAGATTTATACTACGGCGTTAGCCCATGAAACTCTTAACTACTGACTTTCAAATGCGGTACCAGGCTTGACAAGGGAGGGTGTACAGCTCACTTTTAGGAAGACTCGTAATACCGGCGTTAGGCAAATCCCATTGAAAATATAGGATACGCAATTGACGTAAGTGGATTTGCGGTATTTTTGAGTCTGGCCAAAAAAGTGAGCGCTATACCTGTCATTTCAAGACTCGTAATACCAGCGGGCGTTAAAAAGCAGCGTTGGGACCTCTCAACGCTGCTTTTTAACCCTAACGCAAGACTCGTAATCTAGGCGAAAGAGTTTAATAAAGTTGTTTTCATGTCTGGGACAGAATCAGGGATTACTTCTTTGCATCAAGCTGAAGTCCCACATTTTCGTTTTAACAGAATGTCTTTTTCTTTTTTTTATTACTTTGATGTTAGCAGATTTTTTAAACACATTTTTTTTTTGGTTAGTGCTGCAATTATACATAATTTCAAAAGCCGTTTACAAATTCTCAAGTATAATTAGCAGCTATTGAAAAATGTACAAAAATCATATCTTGAAGGGTAAAAGCAAAATTCATTATTTCTCCAGGAATGTTTTTCTTGCATTGCAGAAAATTAAAGTATGAAAGGGAATGGCTTAGACAGAGAAAACCTTATGATCTAAGATTATGCTAGTTCTTGCAAAGTTCTAAGCAAAATGCCACTGTTATGGAAGAGCATCTGACAACTTCCTGTTAGAAGAATTCTTTGGGGCCTATCTATCAAGCTCCGAAAGGAGCTTGACGGCCCGTGTTTCTGGCGAGCCTGCAGGCTCACGAGAAACAGCAGTTATGAAGCAGCGGTCACAAAGACCGCTGCTCCATAACCCTGTCCGCCTGCTTTGAGCAGGCGGACAGACATCGCCGGAATTCAACCTGATTGAGTACGATCGGGTTGATTGACACCTCCCTGCTGGCGGAGTCTGCAGAGGGCAGCGTTGCACCAGCAGCTCTTGTGAGCTGCTGGTGCAATACTGAATACGGAGAGCGTATTGCTCTCCGTATTCAGCGAGGTCTGGCGGACCTGATCCGCACTGTCAGATCAGGTCCGCCAGACTTTGATAAATAGAGGCCTTTATCTTAGCTATATAGTGAACCTGTCTGCTCATATTCTCAGAGAGCCCTGTTCGTCGACTGCCCGCATTTATTATCACCCAAGCAAATTCTTGTGCAATGCTGCCCTCTGCTCTTGTGCAACCACTTGTGCAAAAGTGAGGTCTGGGGATCACCAAAAAAAAACACAAGTTTGGTGGCTTTAACTTCGGCACCTTACGTGTGGTAATTTGCAGGAGTAAGCTCTTACTACAAGGGCTCAAAAGCAGTTTCCACTGCTTGATAAATGGAGTTCATTATGGGTTACAGTAGAGTGCAATCATTAGCGATTGATGCGTTATGTTAAAGAATAACGCACAATCCTGTATAACAAGCGTATTTATTACAAATTTTAACAAAAGTATCTTAACACAGCAAACACATTTTTAGCCCGCTCTATGCTTCTAATGGATATCAAGGGAATGATATTAGCGTGCTCAGTGCACTTGTATTACAAGTGCTTAAGCAATGTTAATGAACAATAGCATTACTATTTTTGCACTCCCCTTGTAATATAGGCCTATGTCTCTCTTTAGGGGCCTGATTCTCAAAAACATTTTTGGTATGGAGGGAAATAACACACCACATCTCGCATGGGTACCCCTCGCTAAATTCTCTAAGAATAGGGGCTGAAACGTGAAGTCCCATAGAGTTGCGAGCTGACTTCCAATGAAAGCAACAAAGTGCTCTGCAATGCAGACTCTCACAGAGAGTAAATGTAAGCTAGAGCACCTGGCACTGATGGCAATATTTCCTTTTATGCACATGTAAATCAAATGATGCTGTTTACAGTGTACTTTACCTTGCATTTGTTTCTAGTTTTGCAGGCATGTCCTTTCTCTTCAGTTTAAAGGGACAGTCTATTTGAAAATTTGTATTGTTTAAAAACAGCTTTGCCTAGCCAACACGTTATATTAATACATTTTTTGTCTCTGTGATTACCTTGTATCTAAGTCTCTGCAGACTGCCCCCTTATCTCAGTGCTTTTTACAAACTTGAATTTCAGCCAATTAGTGCTGGCTCATGCATAACTCCATGTGAGTGAGCTCAATGTTATCTTTATAGCACAAATGAGCTAGCACTGTATAGCTGTGAAAAGCTAATAAAATGCACTAAGGTATGAGGCAGCCTTCAAGGGCTTAGAAAATCAGCCTATGAGCCTACCTAGTTTAAGCCTTCAAAAAATAATACGAAGACAAAATAGTAAAATTGATGATAAAAGTGAATTGGAAAGTTGTTTAAAATTGCATGCCCTATCTAAATCATAAAAGTTTAATTTTGACTTTACTGTCTCTTTAACCCCTTAACGACCAAGGACGTACAGGGTACGTCCTACAAAAACTGGTAGTTAATGACCAAGGACGTACCCTGTACGTCCTCAGGGGTTTCAAGCAGTGGAAGCGATCGTGATCGTTTCCACCTGTTTTCAGGGTATTGCAGTGATGCAGTGATGCTTCAATATTGAGACATCCTGCAATAACCTCTGGTAAGCAATCGATGCAGTGATGGTGTTGATTGTTGGTGGCGTGGGAGTGATAGGATGGAGGCGGTTGGGTGGCCCATTGCTGGAGGAGTTCTGGTGTGAGGTCTGGGAGCACGCGCGAGAGGGCGGGGAGCGGGTGAGACCGCTACACTATGGAACATAATAGTAAAGATTTGGGAAAGGGATCTGGGAGGGGTAGGGTATTGAGGGGGGTAGCTACACTATGGAAAAAATGGGTATAAAACATTTTTTTTTAAAAAAATAAGCCTAATTTTACTGTAAACTGGGCCACAAATGGGTAGAGGTGTGTGTGTGTGTGTGTGTGTGTGTGTGTGGGGGGGTTAGAGAGCTGTTTGGGGAGGGATCAGGGAGGTTGGGGTGTAAGGGGGGATCCTACACTGAAGATACTTTATTAAAAGAATTACAATAATACACATGTGGTGCGCAACAGCATTTAGCAGCCTTCTAATTACCAAAAAGCAATGCCAAAGCCATATATGTATGCTATTTGTGAACAAAGGGGATCCCAGAGAAGCATTTACAACCATTTGTGCCATAATTGCACAAGCTGTTTGTAAAAAAAAAAACTAAAGTTTGCGAAAAAGTTAATGTTTTTTTTTATTTGATCGCAATTGGCGGTGAAATGGTGTCATGAAATATACCAAAATGGGCCTAGATCAATACTTTGGGTTGTCTACTAAAAAAATATATACTGTACGTGTGAAGGGTTATTCAGGGATTCCTGACAGATATCAGTGTTACAATGTAACTATCACTAATTTTGGAGAAAAAAAAATGGTTTGGAAATAGCAAAGTGCTACTTTTACTTATTGCCCTATAACTTGCAAAACAAAACAAAGAACATGTAAACACTGGGTATTTCTAAACTCAGGACAAAATTTTGAAACTGTTTAGCATGGGTGTTTTTTGGTAGTTGTAGATGTGTAACAGATTTGGGGGAGTCAAATTTAGAAAAAGTGTGTGTTTTTTTAAATTATTTCATCATATCACTATTTTTTATAGTAAATTATATGATATGATGAAAATAATGCTATCTTTAGAAAGTCCATTTAATGTCGAGAAAAACGGTATATAATATGTGTGGGTACAGTAAACGAGTAAGAGGAAAATTACAGCTAAACACAAACACCGCAGAAATGTAAAAACAGCCCTGGTCCTTAACGGTAAGAAAATGTAAAAATGGTCTGGTCACTAAGGGGTTAATAAGGGCATTAGGTTGACAGCTGACATTTGGTGACAAATCCTGCATGTGTAACATGCTCAAAGAATAGAGATCAGCTTCATGCACGCCCAAGTAATGCCAAATACAGCCCACTCATCAATGCTGGAAGTCTCATTTTTACTTTTTAAGAATAAAGAATGCTTTACTTTTTTTTTTGGTACGATTTTAAAAACTACAATTTACAAGAAATACCATTTTTACTCTGCATTAAATATGACATTTTGATGTGTATTTTTAAGATGAATTTTAATGCGTGTTATAAATATGATTTCAATGTGTCCTTTGATTATGATTTTTGCACTTTTCTTCCAATATGCTTTTTAAACTGCTTATTGTATCAGCACTCTACTCGCATACAAAAAAATTACACCCCTTTGTAAAATATACAGCTATTAAGGTCAAAGTTGCCTTTATGGGGCGCGATCCGATATACGGCGTAGTTTTCGGCGCAAGAGAGGGAACCCGCGCCGCCCGTAATTTCACCTCGCAACTCGACCTATCCAATATACTGCGCCGTCAGATGCTAAACTGGAGTAAGTAGGAAAAACCTGCGATCAACTAAAATGTGCGCAAATACACATTTTAGTTGTCGCAAGTACTTACGCCAGGATTTTGTTCACGTAAAGTCTCAATAAAGTGTAGTTTTATGCAAATTAGGCTACGGACCGTAAAAAACAATGGCCAAGTCTAAAAGATGCGACACGTAATTACGCCATTCAAAATTCATACATAAACCCATGCGCAGTGGCCATTTTCTTTAGTGTGTTTGGTTGGTTCTTGGAGCTACAGCACACTACAGTGAGTAGAGAGATTAGTGGTAAGAGTAGTGAGAGAGGAGCATTTCATTAAGTTAGTTAGGTCGGATTGTTGGATTGTTAAGCCTGTACATTTACTTACACTTTTTTTACATATTGCACACATTTTGCATACACACATATACAAAATGCACAACACTTTTTTTTTCTAACACCTCACACATTTTATTTATCTTTTATGTTGAAAATTCTTTTATTTGTCTCCGTAATGCAGTTTTACATCATTCACTACATCCTGGGAACAATAACACAGTGTCCCAGACAATGTTTCATCTTTAAGTGATACAGAAACAGGCAATATACAGTAAATATCAAAGAAAAGCTTTGCAATTAACCTTTTTTTTTAAAAAAAAGAAAAACCCCAAATCATGGAACCAAAAATAAAATAAAACAAAAAGAAACAACAATTTAAGATCAGTGTTCGTGATTGATGTTAGTCCTAAGTATCACAGCATCTTCAGTTTTCAACTATCTTAATCATATCCAGTGTATCAATGTAAGGAAATCTTCCACCTGGGTCCCTCACCGTTGCTGCCCATTACCTCTCAATTGTGAGTAGTTCATTATCCAGTAAAACCAAATTTTATTAAATTGTTCCATATCCCCTTGTATCCAGGCTACTTTCTCAGACATATCATATATATCCTGTATCTTATCTAGAACTTCTTTCCAATTAGGAGGCCCTTCCTTCCAATGCCTCGCTATACAGATTCTAGTGGTTGTACATATTATCTTAATAAATTTATTGATTGTTGAGTTGAAGTTAGATATCTGTCTGTTCAAAAGTGCCTGGGTAATCGTTAATGATATCCTCTCATCTAAGACCTTACTAAGCAAGTCATTAACCTGTTGCTAGATACATTTAATAAGTCTACAGTCCTACCACATATGCCTATATGAACCTTGCTCCTTACAGCCTCTATAGCATAATTTAGATTTGTTGAGAGAGTAGTGTGAAGTCCGCACTGGTGTGAGGTACCACCTAAATGTTGTTTTTATGGTGTTCTTCCTCAGGTCTGCGCTGATTAAGCCTTTACAAGAGTCAAAGTATACCTGATCCCACTCACTCTTAGATAGCTGGTCCGCCCCATCTTCCTCCCATTTCATAACTATAGGTGATTTATGGGTATGTTGTATGTCTTGAAGTGCTATATATAGTTTCGATATAAGTTGTTTTTCCCTATGCGGAGTCAAGCACACTCTCTCTATCGCTGTAAGTGGGTTTTTCCCCCGGGATATATCATATTTATTAAGTGCTGAAAGGATTTGAAGGTAAAAGAACCATTGTAATTTGTGTGGGTGTAGTTTTTCTTGCAATTGATTGAATGAGATGATCTGAGAGTTAGCGACATAGTCTGCGACCCTATACAACCCCTTGTTGGTCCATTTTCACACTAGTCTATGTGTTTCCTTTGGTAGCAGAAGTCTAATAGGTTTAATCCTCATCCCCAAAGGTAGTAGTTTCGACTGTTTGGCTATCTGTCTCCACTGTGAAATGGTATCTAATGTTGAGGACAGCTGGAGATCAGTTTCAGGAGGGGACTTTTCTATAACCCATAGAAGATTGTCTGTATTATTAAATCCTGCAGCGTCAGTCTCTATTTTTGTCCAGCTAACGTCATGTATTGGTTTGTGCAGTAGCGATGCTTGGGCTATTCTGGCCGCTAGATAATAGTCTTGTAAATTTGGTACGCCTATTCCTCCCAGTCGTCTATGTCTGGTCAGTGTTTGTGAGGCTATTCTCGCTTTCCCCTCACCTCTCAAAAAGGAGATGAGATCTGCTTGTAATCTTTGAAGGTCTAGCAATGGGATTTTATTCGGAAGGGCTCTGAATAGGTATAATATCCTTGGGAGTATATTCATTTTTATGGAAGATAGGCGACCATACCACGAAAAGGTTCCCTTTTTCCAGGCTCTTAAATCTTGTCTAATGGATCTGTAAAGTGGAATGTAATTAAATTTATATAGACTGTTATATGAGTCAGAGAGTTTAATTCCCAAATAGGTTAGAGAGTTCTTCAGCCATTTGATGTCAAAATTGATTTCTATTAATTTTTTCGTATGGGGAGGAAGTGTCAATGGTAAAGCCTCACACTTGTCTATGTTTATCTTATATCCCGAGATTCTTGCGAAGTCGTGTAAAAGACGATAGAGGTTAGTCAAGGAATGTAATGGGTCTGTCAAGGTCAACAGAATATCATCCGCAAAGAGTGAGATTTTATAACTAGACCTTATGATTGTCACCCCCTTGACCTCGCCATCATTCCTGATAGATGCTGCTAGGGGTTCGATACAAAGGGCAAACAGGAGACATGTATCCCGCTGCACTAATTGTGGCTTTCGGGGTCGAGTATATTCCCTTCAGTGCTGTTATGAACGGGCCATTGAAACCCATCACGGAAAGTGTTTGAAACATATATTGCCAGTCTATACGGTCGAACGCCTTCTCTGCGTCTAGAGATAGGAGCAGAGAAGGCGTCCCCCGCCTCGTTAGGTATTCTGTTAGGTCTATGGTTCTGCGGATATTATCCGGGGCCTCCCTACCCTTAATAAAACCCACCTGGTCCGGATGGACCAGACGGGGGAGTATTGTCTGCAGTCTATTTGCCAAGATTTTTGTTAGTATTTTCAAGTCCTGATTAATTAATGAAATGGGCCTGTAACTCTGACAGTTCGTGGGGTCTTTGCCTGGTTTAGGGATTACTACTATTTTAGCTCTAAGTATATCAGTGGGAATTGTAGTGCCTTGCATTATGTCATTGCAAACTTTCTGTATATACGGTAACAAAGGCTTTGTCTGGTTTCAAATCCTTGATCACCATGAGGATTTCTTGTGCAGTGACTGCAGCATTGAGGGTGTCATTTTCCTCAGGGGTAATCGTAGGGAGGTTAGTATGTTGTAAAAATTGGGACAAGAGTGTCTGTGTTTGGTCTGTATGGTGAACCTTCAGTCCATCGTATAGCGTCTCATAGTAGGCAGCAAAGATGTTAGCAATATCTTGGGGGTTTGATGTCAGAGTCCCCATTTGTGTATGTAACTTGGGAATTGAGTATGATTTTGTTCTATTTCGTAATTTATTTACTAGATACCTATCCGGCTTGTTGGAATACAAAAAATAACCAGCTTTCAATTTTTGGAGGGCCCTCACCGCTGATTCATTCAAAATTTTTGATAATAATTTTCTCTTCGTTTGAAGGGTTCTAAATGTTACAATGTATTGTGTATGTTTATGTTGGGTCTCTAGGGCCATGATGTCTAAATGGAGTTGATTAATGGTTTTGTTCGCTATATTAAGGATCCTAGCTTTTTCCTTTATCAGTATTCCTCGAATAAAAGGTTTGTGTGCCGCCCATGAATTAAGTGGATTAGTGGTGGTGTTTGTATTCAAGGACCAGTATTCCTGCATAAGTCTTTCAACCTCAGTGTGGAATTGCATATTCTTAAGGAGGGAAGGGTCGAGTGTCCAGGATTTTTGTCGTTGAATGTCAATTAGTCTCGTCATTGTTAGCTGAACTATCGAATGGTCTGACCAAACACATGAGTGGATAGTAGAAGAGAGAATATTGGGTATCAAAGTCTGGCTAATCCAGATGTAGTCCAATTTTGTATAAGTATTATGGGCAGAGGAATAGAATGTATGATCTATTGTGTTACCATATAGTGTCTCCCAAGTATCTAGTAAAGTATGTTCTGACATTGACTCTCTGATGGACTTCGCCATTGATATCTGTCTAAGCTGTTTATGTGATAGTGTGGTCCCTTTCTTAGCCCCTTGGTTGGTGATATTAATATTAAAGTCTCCCCCAAGTATTATTCTGGAGTGGGACCATTGTGTCAGCATATGAGAAATGCGTTGAAAGAAAGAATGTTGACCCTCGTTCGGGGCATATATATTACATAAAGTGACTTTCAAGCCTTGCATACGGCCCCTAACAATAAGAAATCTTCCCTCAGGGTCTGTTATAATCTCCTCAGTCTCAAACTGTAAAGATGAATGTATGAGAATTGAAACTCCTCTCTTTTTTTGATTCGTCGTAGAATGAAAGTGAACAGGAAATTGTCTGTGCCAATATTTAGGGATTATGGTCTGTGTGAAATGTGTCTCCTGAAGATATACTATTTTGGCCTTCAACTTAATGTATTGGGTAATTGCTATTTTTCTCTTAACATTAGTATTAAGACCTCTCACATTATGCGAGAGAATGTTCAAGTCATTAGGCATAGGTATGCAGAGTGTTGTTGCGTCTTATGTCATCAGTCCTAGGTGATAGTAAAAAAGGGGGGCCCATGCTAAGGGGTCTAATCTGTACCTGGCTATCTGTTAAACAGTTCACAAACATCTGATCATAACAAAATGAAACAATTATCAACATTTCAAACTTACAACAATAACTAGTAATCCTATGTTTAGAAGAAAAAAGGGGGGAGAAAAAGACAGAAAAAAATACATTTCTGCTATCAAATCTAGACGTGCAGTGTAATGGTGTAAGGTAGCATATATGAGAACAAAAGCAGACCAACACAGTTGCATTACCTGAACAAGAAACGTTACAAATAACCTCAGCCATCAGACATTTATACTATTATCCTCATTGTTGGGTCCCACTCCCCCTCCCCACCTACACAGAAAGAGCCATCCCAATCCCGGAGACTCGGGAGCACCCTCAAAAGAAATGCAGTCTCTTTAAAATGAAAGATAACCCCATAAGCAAAAAGTTATTGTCAGTATATATGAGAGTTGAACTCATATCGTGGGGTAATGTCTCTTTCTCAAGGCCATAGCAAATAGAGGGGCGTTTGACCTTCTGTGAATATCGGAAGTCTCTTATTGTACAATAAAGTTCCCAGGGAAGGGAGAGGAAATGAGGAAAAGGGAAACATGGTTAGATAATCATACTTATCTGTCCAGCGAAAAGTTCCGCGAATGAGTTTCAGGTCAGTCGTCTCCTTGCAGTATGGAGCCATGTACTATTTTGGTTTCTTCTTTTGTACCATAGCCCACTTGGTTATATTGTAATTTTTCTCTTGTTGTGAGATGGTGTCTTCCTCTGCGTTTCTGTCAGGAGATGGGAGAGCCGGTGTTTCCAGATTCAAATAGGAGCAAATCTCAGGGATATCTTGATGATCCTTGATGGACATTGTTTTTCCTTCATAATGTATGATTAAGGCAAACGGGAATCCCCATCTGTAGGGTATTTGGTTTTTGCGAAGTAGCAGGGTTAAGGGTCTCATAGAATATCTTCTTTGAAGTGTACGTATACATAAGTCTTGGTAAAATTTAATTATGGTGCCCTGAAACTTGAATGTCTGATTCTGTCTGGCAGCTGAGAGAATTGCCTCTTTATCCGGGAATCGCAATAATTTAACTATAACATCTCTCGGTGGGGGATCTCCTCTGGGTCTAGCTTTCAGGGCTCGATGTGCTCTTTCAATTTGGAAACGATCTTCCTCGTTGTATCCTGTGATGGCCTTAAACAGTTGCGTTAGATAATTCTGCAAGTCGATTGGCCCTACAGATTCTGGCACCCCCTTGAGTCTGATGTTGCATCTTCTCGTGCGATTCTCTAAATCTTCCATTTTGTCCTGGAGATCTACTATCTCCTGTTTGTGAGATTGAACCTGCTGCGAGATTTTATCATTAGCTTCCTCTCGAAGGTTGTCATTATCTTCAAGCGTGGCTACTCTAGTGCCCAACTCCTGGATGTCTTGCTTAATTACCGTTAGGCTATTAGTCACTGTAGATTGTATAGAGTCTAATTTTGCCCACATTTTTTCAAAATTCAAGTTGATATCCTGTTTGGATACCAGATCTTTCAGATTTGCCTTCGTGGCTGGTGTGAGATCAGTAACAGGAAGTCTGTCATGAAAGGATTGATCAAAAGTGCCTTCTGTCTCCGATTCTGGGAGCTACGGCGTTTTGTCTCCTTTAGATGACTTAAAAAATAAATTAGGAGTTGTTTGTTTGCCAATAGCGGCAGTTTTTTTGATTTGTCTGGAAGACATCCTAAGTGTTCGGCTCTATTGCTTTATATTTTCAGTTCAGAGATGTAGGAAAGGTCAACTCAACACAACAATAAACAGTACACAAATCTCCAAATATAGTGGTTGTAGCAATGGCCCACAAATGTTCAGGGTTTCTGATGTAAATAACAGCCCAGCAGTTGTTCACTGAGTGAGAGTAACCTCCAGCACCAAAAACAGATAAAGTTCCTGGACTTCTACACGTGGTGGCACATATTATAAGTACACAGTCCCAAAATTCTGTTATGTTACAAAACACTCTGTAGCCCTCACTTCATGTGTCACTGTGGTCAAGATAGATGGCACTTGTCTTCTGTTTGCTCTGTAGTAACTCCTTTCACCCTGCTAACCCTGCGTTTTTTTTGTTGTTGTTTTTTTTTATGTGTTTTTTTTTGTATATATGATATAAATGAGGAATCCCTGTTAAGTCCCTTATTCGCTGTGTACTGTTTCCTTCCGTGTGAAATTATATCATTCCTGCCTCCTGCTTCATCCGATCATGTCAGGCATACCCAACTACTTTACTTAGCAAGAAATTCCCTTTAGTACTTCTCTACAGGAGCGCTAATGCTGGTCTCATTTAGACCTATCTCTTCATAATAACATGCAGTGTTTATAATGAAATGGTGTTATGTCATCATTTCTTACCCCACAACCTCTCAATCTCAGCTTGCAGGCATGGTTTTGTGCCGTGTAGCGTGTACGAGTAGAGCCATGTGGGAGGCAAGATGGCGGCATCCCGTCTGCCGTATGAGGAGATCACTTGATTTAGAAGCGTTACCGGGTCTCCCCTGCTCAAAGCGTATCCAGTTGTGGCACAGAGGTCCTCATTTATTGTGCTCTCATACCCTTATGGGCTTTCAAGTTTTTGTGACATGCTGGTCCACCTTTATTCATTTGACTGCACGGAGCTCCGGCATTACATGACCATCTCCGTCTCTTGCTAGGCTCCCTTTATTTGGTTGTGATTGTGTGTGATTGAAGTGGGAGTGAGTGTGAGTGTGTGAGTGTGTGTAGTTTGAGGATGACAGGGAGAGCTAGGGCGGGGGGGAGGAGGGAAGGGAAGTTGCAGGGAGAGGATTATGGACAGGAGGAGCAGCAGGGTCCTCGTCAGGGAGTGAGTGGAGGGGAGAGAGTTAGAAGGGAGGATGGGAGTGGGGTTGCCCCAAGGTCAGGCACACTCAGAAGAGGGACAGAGGGTGCACATGGGGATAGAAGGGGGAGGATGGAGAGGATAGGGAGGAACCCACACCAGGGACATCCCAGGGAGGGAGCCAGGCGGCCCAGGACGAGGAGCGCATGAGGTGCCCCAACTTCTCTTTTGCAGAAAACCTCGCGCTAGTCCAGGCCGTCCTGGAGAAACACACCGCCCTCTTTGGCCAAGAGAAGGTCAAAGGAGTTGCCCGAAGGCATAAAGATGCATGGCTGAGGGTCAAGGAGGCAGTCAACGGCGTGGCCCAGCAGAGGAGGAATGTGGATGGGCTCAAGAAAAGGTGGAATGACTGCAAGAGGCGGGTCAAGGAGAAAATGGGCCAAGAAGCCATGCAGCAGAGGGGAACAGGCGGTGGTCCTCACCAGGAGGCGGAATATAATGAGTGGCAGGAGCTCATTTGCAGGTCCCTGAGCGTCACAGCAGTACGTGGACTTCCAGGGGCTCGTGACTCAGGGACTGCAACATCAGTACATCATGCTGGTGAGTAACATCCCACACACCAGTATTTTATGTATTTGAGATATAACATCCTTTAATGTCACACATTCATGTACACAATGAGGAGCATGGTATTTGGCCTACTAACAAAAACATCTACAATTATATTTCACATTAAAGGGACATTAAACCAAAGCTTTTTATGTCATTATTCAGATAGAGAATACAGTTTTAAACAACATCCCAATTTACTTCTATTATGTAATTTGCTTCATTATTTTGTTATTCTTTGTTTATTAAATATCAATGCACATGGGTGAGCCAATCACATGAGGCATTGATGTGCAGCCACCAATCAGCAGCTTCTGAGCCTATCTAGATATGCTTTTCAGCTAAGAATATCAAGAGAATGAAGCAAATTAGGTAATGGAAGTAAATTACAAAGTTGTTTAAAATTGCATGCTCTAGCTGAATCATGAAAGAATAAAAATGGGTTTAATGTCCATTTAATGCTTCTTAGCACATTGAAATTCATGATATGAGGTGGAATAGTGAAATACTAACATGTCTCGGAGTAACACAGGCCACAAGCCACATGTAGAGTTTTCAGTAAATGGACACTATAGCCATCACAATACTTTTAGCTCAAGAAAGCAGGTTCTGTGCCTACATCAGGCTAAAGGAAATTGTGTGACCATAGTGTCACTTAAAGAACACATTTTCTCCATCACTGAACTATTGTATGAAACACATACATGTATACTTTGCATATTAAAATCCCTCATATCACAAATCACAATGTGCACATGCATGTTATAGAGTTTGACATGAGAATGAGTATAGGCCCTAGCATGTATCAATGTACATTGTATGCCCACATGGATATATATATATGATTGTACTAATACCTCTCATCATTTGACTCCTCCACAGAACCTCCTGTCACCAGGGTGCAAACGGCCATGCATCCACCGCAACCACCAGGCCAGAGGATGGCTCCAGCACAACCAGCAGGCTAGAGGATGGCTCCAGCATAACCAGTAGGCCAGAGGATGGCTCCAGCACAACCACCAGGCCAGAGAATCCCTCAACAGTATGCTCCCAGGCATGAGGTGGGTTGGATTGCCTCTGTTGAGGACCCATATGTCATGCCACCAAGATTTGAAGAGGAGCCCTGGCAGGAGCCCTGGCCGGAGGACTATTCTTTTGGTTATGAGGGGCAGCCAAGGCATCCCCAAAGGGTAGATGTCTTTACCCCCCTCCCAATATCAGGCCAGTCAGGACTTTTACCACCAGGACATACAAACTGGTCAGGCTGAGTGGTCGCACACCAGTGGTCAATGGGACTACCAGTCCACCCGGAGAGCTCCACCTTCCGCTTCCCTTGGAAGAGCTCCAGCATATGAAGAGGAGCATATAGCTGTGATATTTCCTCCTGAGGCACCAGCCAGCATTGTTCCTCCTGAGGCAACAGCCAGCATTGTTCCTCCTGAGGCACCAGCCAGCATTGTTTCTCCTGAAGCAACAGCCAGCATTGTTCCTCCTGAAGCAACAGCCAGCATTGTTCCTCCTGAAGCAACAGCCAGCATTGTTCCTCCTGAGGCACCAGCCAGCATTGTTCCTCCTGAGGCACCAGCCAGCATTGTTCCTCCTGAAGCAACAGCCAGCATTGTTCCTCCTGAAGCAACAGCCATCATTGTTCCTCCTGAAGCAACAGTTGACATTGTTCCAGATGCAACAGCAGCTAGAGGTGAACCTGTGCCTAGAATCCCTGCTGGTGAAGAGCCTTTAGATCCTCTGACTTCTGCCCTGGGCGACGAATACATTGCCCTCCAGAGGAGGCAAACATCAACCTGCGAGAGGCTCACATCAACCTGCGAGAGAATGCAGAGAGACCAACGCAGGTTTTACAGGAGCCAACAGACTTTACTACAGCGTTCCATTGAGCTGCAACGGGACATGGCAGCATCTTTAAGTGGTATCGTCCAGAACCAATCTCAGATGCTGAGAGTTATTTCGGACATGCAGATGCAGAGTGACAACAGATGGTGGGAACAAAACCAACTGTTGGGTGTGTTGGTGGAGCATTTCACACACCAGCAGGACATTGCCTCCAGCCTCTCATCTGTGGCCAGCACTCCTGCAGAATCCTCTGAATCCACACAACCCAGGAGAGGCAGGAGAGCCACTCCAGGCACCTCAGCATCTAAGAAGCCTAAAAAAAAAAAAAAATTGTTATATTTCATCCTAAATCTTGTCCTCTGTTATTTACCATATAATTGTCATCCACATCCATGTGAGGGGTGTTTTAGTACACTGATATTTTTTAAAAATAAGGCGTGTGTGGAAATGGCCCAGAAAAGGTAATATCATCATGTTTATGACATATTCATGTTCTCTAAACCACATCACATAGTTGTGTATGAAGGGTACATATAGTGATATTCACTTTTAAGATGTAAATCAAGGTTTCTCACATCCAATAGAATTTGACCCATGTGCAGGGATAGGCACGAGCCAAGGGTGTGGTGGACATTTTCTAAGGTGTAAAGACTTTTAGTGAAGGACACCTTGCCTATCCCTGCACATGGGTATATATATATATATATATATCTAAATAATAATGTATTTACAGAAGGTGTGAACATAAGGTATAAACACCCATTTTCATTCCTCAAAATGATAGTCAATAAATCATAGTGACCAAAACATGAATTGAACTAATGATATATTTTCAGTAATTAGGGTGGTTAAGGGAATGGGGGTGGGATGTTGTAGTTTCACTTACATGCAGTAGAAATCCGCAGTATGTAATTCGATGACCAGCTGCAGCAGGGGCAGCACCATCACCATGGACCTCAGCAGCAACTATAGAATCAGCATGTGTAGACAGAACAACAGGGGATTGTAGGGCTTCCAGCACCCCTTGTGCCCCATGATTGACCCCTTGTGCCCCATGATGCACCCCTTTGTGATTGGTTTGACAAACTTACAGTGGCAGCAATAATAAATGCTTGTGAAGAGGTTAACTATTTGTGATCAAGCTGCTGATATGTATGTTGTTAAGCATGCACTTGTTAGGCCTTCAGAGAGTTACGTTGATTTCTAAGTCAGTGCAAGGGTTGCTGCGCCTTCAATTTGTGGTGAGATGAGAATGGAGTAGATTTTCTGAAATCTGCGCGCTTAAGTCCTTACGCCGTATATTGGATACCAAACTGCGCGTGTTTTGTATGTCAGTCTATGGGCCAAAAAACGACGGGCGAAGGCAGAAATATACGAGCGTAACCTCTAAGTTACACCGTATATAGGATACCAAACCCACGCAATTATTGGCGTTTCCGGCTTTTGCGGGCGACGATTTATATCAGATCGAGGCCATAGAATCATGTGATGGATTTATTTTCAGAGAACTTCACCTGAGTATAGAGAATCTGGCCCTAAATGTGTGTCAAACTGCACAACTGGAGTGACACACATCTTACAATGAAGCTAGTGAGGTAAACCAGCTTTGGAGAATAAGCCATGGTGCATTGAAGTGAAACTAAATGACTATTAAATAGAGAAGAATTGCATAACCAACACGTACACAATAAAAAGATAGCACAATATAACTTACCCTTAAAGGGCCATGATACCCACATGTTGAAACAATTGAAAGTGATGCAGCATAGCTGTAAAAAGCTGACTAGAAAATATCACCTGAACATCTCTAAGTAAAAAAGAAAGATATTTTACCTAAAAAATTCCTCAGTAGCCACATCCCATTGTAAAGGGCTTCTAAGCAGCAAGCACTGTTGATGCTGATTGGCTGCTGTTCATTTCTTAATTGTTTTATTTTTTTTTTACCTGCAGCTGGACAGCAGCTGAGTATAACTTTTTTACACAGAACTTACTCTGCTGAGCTGAGGAGATTGTGAGGTAAAATATCTTCCTTTTTTACATAGAGATGCTCAGGTGATATTTTCCTGTCAGCTTTTTACAGCTATGCTGCATCAGTTTCAAGTGATTTAGCATATGAGTATTATGTCCCTTTAATTTCCAATAAGCAGTCATTTGTTTTTCTGATAAACTTCAAAATTTACTTCAGTTTGCTGCCCCTGTATCATGTGACAGCCATAAGCTAATAACAGACTCATATATGTATAAATTGTGGACTCTTGCAAATGCTCAATAGGATCTGGTCCCTCAGAAAGTGTGCATATAAAAAGCCTGTGCACAATTTGATAATGGAAGTGATTTGAAAAGTCTCTTAAAACTGCATTCTCTATCTGAATCATGAAAGTTTAATTTTAACTTTAGCGTCCCATTAAAGATCAAAATTAAACTTTTATCAGTCAGTCTATCTAGGTATGCCTTTAATAAAAGGATACCTAAAGAACAAAGTACATTTGCTAATGCCCTGTTTGGAACTAGCTGTTTATTGGTCTTGTGTCATTGGTTGACCAGATGTGTTCAGCGAGACTCTAGTATAATACTTCTCAACATTTCCCGGAGGCTTCCCAGGAGGCAGAAGGTTAAAAGGCTCCCATCTGCATTTTTGTCACGACTGGTTGTGGAGGGATCATGGGTATGTCTGAGCGTGACATGGCCGTGGCTCATACAGTCTCTTTAAATCAGGACAATAAATGGCTGTGGGAGGGTTGTGGGCCAGATCTGCAAACCCATGACAATCCCACAGGATGCAAGATGGTCGAGAGATATGCGGCTCTGGAGCTGACTTTAACTATGTGCTTAATCTTATTGTAATGGTTAATAAAATACACTTTTATGTCCTTATAACAATTTAAATAATATAATGAATAAAGATATGGTTGGTGTATCCATGAAATTGAATTGACGAGTCACAGTTATCCATGTGGAAGAGGATTTCAGTATAGTCCAAGTTTGCCAGTTTGTAGGAAGTGAGGAGATCCCTCCTCTGATGTTTATTGATTGGATATCTGGCTGTGTATAGTGAAGCTGTCACTGAGTAAGTGCCAGGGAACCCAGGTGTTCTGTAGAAATACAGACAAGCCAATGGACTGGTAATCAATAATATGATTAAGTAGCTAACATAATGATACACTTAGCAGGTTACATCTGTAAATTGCAAACTGGAAGACCTTACTTGCAGTCATGTATTTATTAGTATTATTATTATTTCATCTATTCATTTGTATTGTAAAGTGCTGCCAAATTATGTAGTGGTTTTCTCAAATCTAGAAAACCAGACAGGTCACTGAACTCTCTTTTTATATAGATGCACAGACTATATCAGAAAACAAGCGCTATATTACAATAGATTTACATATAAAACAAATATTTTAAATCACATTTTTATTAGCAGAATTTGCATTGTTTTACATTCCAAAGACATACCCCTTGAGAAGCTACTTGAGCATTGTTTATTTTGTATTATTTTGCTGTGGCCAGCTCCTTCACTGATCAAGCAGATACTCTGTAAAATGTTGTAGGGTCAAAAATAGGAATACTGCAGAACGCACTACTGCCTCCCTGTGGACAGTGTAAATAATACAGTTTTTTTGAGAGTTAAAATAAAGGAGCAAGTGAACAAACGGCTAGATTACAAGTGTTGCGTTATGGTGAAAAAGCAGCGTTATCAGGTTATAACGCTGCTTTTTCACTACCGCTGCTATTACGAGTCTTGTAGGTACAGCTGTACCGCACACTTTTTTGGCCGTACCGCAAATTAACTTACCCAATTTACGTAAAGTCTTTTTTCAATGGGACTTCCATTGCGCCGATATTACAAGCTTTTTTTTTTTAGGCCAAACAGTGAGCGGTACAGCCTATCCCGCAAGATTCGTAACGCATTCTAAAGTCAGTAGTTATGAGTTTTACACTACAAAGCTGTAGCATAAAACTCATAACTAAAGTGCTAAAAAGTACACTAACACCCATAAACTACCTGTTAACCCCTAAACTGAGGCCCTCCCGCATAACAAACACTAAAATAAAATTATTAACCCCTAATCTGCAGCTCCGGACATCTCCGCCACTATAATAAACATATTAACCCCTAAACCGCCACACTCCCGCCTCGCAGACACTAGTTAAATATTTTTAACCCCTAATCTGCTGTCCCTAACATCGCCGCCACCTACCTACATTTATTAACCCCTAATCTGCCGCTCCGGACATCGCCGCCACTAGAATGAACATATTAACCCCTAAACCGCCACACTCCTGCATCACAAACACTAGTTAAATATTATTAACCACTAATCTGCTGTCCCTAACATTGTCGCAACCTACATTACAGTTATTAACCCCTAATCTGTCACCCCCAACGTCGCCGCCATTATACTAAATTTATTAACCCCTAAACCTAAGTCTAACCCAAACACCCCCTAACTTAAATATAATTAACCCCTTAACGACCAAGGACGTACGCCATATGTCCTCAAAAAAAATACACTTAACGCCTGAGGACGTATGGCGTACGTCCTCGGTCTGGAAAGCAGCTGGAAGCGATCCTGCTCACTTCCAGCTGCTTTCCGGTTATTGCAGTGATGCCTCGACATCGAGGCATCCTGCAATAACCCCCCTTGGCCATCCGATGCAGAGAGAGACACTCTGTGGCCCTCTCTGCACCAGACATCGATGGCCGGTTTCGTTGGTGGGTGGGAGCCAGTCTGGGAGGCGGGTGGTCGGCCATCGATGGGCCGTATGATGTGGAGGGGGGTGGGATAGTGGGCGGGAACGCCAGGGGCACGCACGGGGGCGGGAGCGTGCACGGGTAGGGAGCGGGTGGGAACCGCTAGACTACAGAAAAATGATGTGAAAAAAGTGGCATCAGTGAGGGCCAAAAATATCTAAACTATATCGATCTAAGAGATCTGGGAGGGGGTGGGGGGTTGGTCTTTTGGGGGGCAAGCTACACTACAGAAAAATATTTAAAAAAATAATAAAAACTAATGTTTTACTATAAACTGGGTACTGGCAGACAGCTGCCAGTACCAAAGATGGCTACTAATAAGTTAGAGGGGGATGGTTAAAGAGCTGTTTGGGGGGGGTATCAGGGAGGTTGGGGGCTAAGGGGGGATCCTCCAGAGCAGCATATGTAAATATGCCTTTTTTTAAAAAAAATATCAAGGATAGCTTTTTTTTTTTTAGTACTGGCAGACTTTCTGCCAGTACTTATCATGGCGGGGACAGTTGTGGGGTGGGGGAGGGAAGAGAGCTGTTTGGGAGGGATCAGGGGGTGTAATGTGTCAGGTGGGAGGCTGATCTCTACATTAAAGCTAAAATTAACCCTGCAAGCTCCCTACATGCTACCTAATTAACCCCTTCACTGCTAGCCATAATACACGTGTGATGCGCAGCAGCATTTAGCAGCCTTCTAATTACCAAAAAGCAACGCCAAAGCCATGCATGTCTGCTATTTCTCAACAAAGGGGATCCCAGAGAAGCATTTACAACCATTTGTGCCATAATTGCACAAGCTGTTTGTAAATAATTTTAGTGAGAAACCTAAACTTTGTGAAAAAGTTTGTGAAAAAGCGAACAATTTTTTTTATTTGATCGCATTTGGCGGTGAAATGGTGGCATGCAATATACCAAAATGGGCCTAGATCAATACTTTGGGTTGTCTTCTACACTACACTAAAGCTAAAATTAACCCTACTAGCTCCCTACAAGCTCCCTAATTAACCCCTGCACTGCTGGACATAATACACGTGTGGTGCACAGTTAGGGTTGCCACCTGTCCCTTAAAATACAGAACACTTATAAGTTACACATGCTGCAGGGTGTGCAGGGAGGAATATGAATAGTGCTGTCCAGAAACACAATACATGTTCCTCCCTGCACATCCTGCAGCATGTGTAACTCATAAGTGTCCAGGAAAACATGGCTGAGGTGGCAACTCTATGCACAGTGGCATTTAGAAGCCTTCTAATTACCAAAAAGCAATGCCAAAGCCATATAAGTCTGCTATTTCTGAAGAAAGGGGATCCTAGAGAAGCATTTACAACCATTTGTGCCATAATTGCACAAGCTGTTTGTAAATGATTTCAGTGAGAAACCTAAGATTGTGAAAAATTTTACTTTTTTTTTTATTTAATCGCATTTGGCGGCATGAAATATACCAAAATGGGCCTAGATCAATACTTAGGGTTGTCTACTATACTACAATAAAGCTAAAATTAACCCTACAAGCTCCCTACATGCTCCCTAATTAACCCCTTCATTGCTGGGCATAATACACGTGTGGTGCGCAGTGGCATTTAGCGGCCTTCTAATTATCATAAAGCAACACCAAAGCCATATATGTGTGCTATTTATGAAAAAAGGGGATCCCAGAGAAGCATTTACAACCATTTGTGCCATAATTGCACAAGCTGGGATGTCTTCTAAATAAATATATATACATGTCAAGGCATATTCAGGGATTCCTGGAAGATATCAGTGTTCCAATGTAACTAGCGCTAAGTTTGAAAAAAAGTGGTTTGGAAATAGCAAAGTGCTACTTGTATTTATTGCCCTATAACTTGCAAAAAAGCAAAGAACATGTAAATATTGGGTATTTCTAAACTCAGGACAAAATTTGGAAACTATTTAGCATGGGTGTTTTTTGGTGGTTGTAGATGTGTAACAGATTTTGAGGGTCAAAGTTAGAAAAAGTGTGTTTTTTTCAATTTTTCCTCATATTTTATATTTTTTTTTATAGTAAATTATAAGATATGATGAAAATAATGGTATCTTTAGAAAGTCCATTTAATGGCGAGAAAAACGGTATATAATATGTGTGGGTACAGTAAATGAGTAAGAGTACAATTACAGCTAAACACAAACACCACAGAAATGTAAAAATAGCCTTTGTCCCAAACGGTCAGAAAATGGAAAAGTGCTGTGGTCATTAAGGGGTTAAAATAAATCTAAATAAAACCTACTATCATTACCTAAATTATTCCTATTTAAACCTAAATACTTACCTATAAAATAAACCCTAAGTTAGCTACAATATAACTAATAGTTACATTGTAGTTAGCTTAGGGTTTATTATTATTTTACAGGCAAGTTTGTATTTATTTTAACTAGGTAGAATAGTTACTAAATAGTTATTAACTATTTACTAACTAGCTAGCTAAAATAAATACAAATTTCTAGATTGACCTAATCTAATAGCCCTATCAAAATAAAAAAAGCCCCCAAAATAAAAAAAAACCTAGGCTAAACTAAACTACCAATAGCCCTTAAAAGGGCCTTTTGCGGAGCATTGCCCCAAAGAAATCAGCTCTTTTACCTGTAAAAAAAATAACCCCCAACAGTAAAACCCACCACCCACACAACCAACCCGCCAAATAAAACCCTAACTGATTGGAACAGCCAATAGAATGTGAGCTCGATCCTATTGGCTGATTGGATCAGCCAATAGGATTGAAGTTCAATCCTATTGGCTGATTGCATCAGCCAATAAGATTTTTTCAACCTTAATTCCGATTGGCTGATAGAATTCTATCAGCCAATCGGAATCTAAGGGACGCCATCTTGGATGACGTCACTTAAAGGAACCTTCATTCGTCGGGAGTCGTCGTAAGAAGAGGATGCTCCACGTCGGATGTCTTGAAGAGGGACCCGCGCCGGATGGATGAAGATAGAAGATGCCGTCTGGGTGAAGACTTCTGCCCGCCTGGAGGACCACTTCTCCTGGCTTGGATGAAAACTTCTCTCGGCTTCGTTGAGGACTTCTTGCCGCTTCGTTGAGGACTTCTCACGGCTTCATTGACGATGGATGTCAGGTCTTCAAAACTGTAAGTGTATCTTTGGCGGTTAGTGTTAGGTTTTTTTAAGGGTTTATTGGGTGGGTTTTAGTTTTAGATTAGGGTTTGGGCAGCAATAGAGCTAAATACCCTTTTAAGGGCAATGCTCATCCAAATGCCCTTTTCAGGGCAATGGGGAGCTTAGTTTTTTTAGTTAGGGTTTTATTTGGGAGGTTGGTTGTGTGGGTGGTGGGTTTTACTGTTGGGGGGTTGTTTGTATTTTTTTACAGGTAAAAGAGCAGATTTATTTGGGGCAATGACCCGCAAAAGGCCCTTTAAAGGGCTATTGGTAGTTTAGTTTAGGCTAGGTTTTTATTTTTATTTTGGGGGGGCTTTTTATTTTGATAGGGCTATTAGATTAGGTGTAATTAGTTTAAATATCTTGTAATTTGTTTTTTATTTTGTGTAATTTAATGTGTTTTTTTTAACTTAGGTATTTGTATCTAATTTAGTTAATTGTATTTAAATTAGGTAATTTATTTAATTGTAGTGTAAGGTTAGGTGTTAGTGTAAGACAGGTTAGGTTTTATTTTACAGGTAAATTTGTATTTATTTTAGCTAGGTAGTTAATAAATAGTTAATAACTATTTAGTAACTATTCTACCTAGTTAAAATAAATACAAACTTACTTGTAAAATAAAAATAAACCCTAAGCTAGCTACAATGTAACTATTAGTTATATTGTAGTTAGCTTAGGGTTTATTTTACAGGTATTTAGTTTTAAATAGGAATTATTTAGTTATTAATAGTAGGTTTTCTTTAGATTTATTTTAATTATATTTAAGTTAGGGGGTGTTAGGGTTAGACTTAGGTTTAGGGGTTAATAACTTTAATATAGTGGCGGCGACATTGGCGGCAGCAGATTAGGGGTTAATAAATTTAGGTAGGTGTCGGCGATGTTAGGGTGGCAGATTAGGGGTTAATAATATTTAACTAATGTTTGTGATGCGGGAGTGCGGTGGTTTAGGGGTAATATGTTTCTTATAGTGGCGATGATGTCCGGAGCAGCAGATTAGGGGTTAATAAGTATAATATAGGTGTCAGTGATGTCGAGGGCCGCAGATTAGGGGTTAATAAGTGTAAGATTAGGGGTGTTTAGACTTGGGGTTCATGTTAGGGTATTATGTGTAAACATAAATTTTGTTTCCCCATAGGAATCAATGGGGCTGCGTTACGGAGCTTTACGCTTCTTTATTGCAGATGTTAGGCTTTTTTTCAGCTGGCTCTCCCCATTGATGTCTATGGGGAAATCGTGCACGAGCATGTACAACCAGCTCACCGCTGACTTAAGCAGCGCTGGTATTGGAGTATGGTATGCAGCACAAGTTTGCTGTAGGCAAGTGAGCGGTGACAATAACGTGCAAGTTAGCACCACACCCCTCCTAACGCAAAACTCGTAATCTGGCCGTATGTTAATAATGAAAATAAATTTTTTTTAGCATGTCATAAATATTTTGTGTGGAATACATTTTTCAACTTAATATACAAAATTACCAAACTGCTAACAGTATCTACATTTTTAAAGACAAACATTCTCACATTAAATTATACGTTGTACTATTTATGCAGCAACACAATTGTAAAATAGAAAACATTTCATTGTGTCTAAAGTCTCGTTTTAAGTTGGCAGTCATTTTCTGTAACTGGGAAGATTACATTTTCCAGTTAGATATGGGGTCTCTAATGGTTTATTGCAGAAATATTGGAAATAGAATAAATTGTTTAAAGTACATTCAATTTGAAACATACTTTGTATTTTGTTCAATAACACAATAATACAATATTATTTCATAAAAAATAACGAACCACGGAGACCCACCAGTGCACAAACATCCCTCAGCCTGTTTTAATATGCGTAAATAAATTAGTTTTATGCAATTGGATATGTTCTTTATATCAGATACACTCTCCGGATTGGATCTGGAAACTGATATTAAGGATATCACAATCTCAGATCACGCCGTTATCTCACTAGAATTTAGGACCAGTCCATTTCAACCCCGTAATCTAAATAGTTTTTTCTTCCCTAAATACCTAATGAATAATGTAAAATTTCAAAATTGGCTTAGAAACAAATGGAGAGAATTCTATAATTTAAATTCTGCATATTTAGAAAAGGTTGAAACCTTTTGGGAAGCCGCTAAGGCAGTACTACAGGGTGATATTAGAGCGTATTTATGCCAATTAAAGATTTTTTTTTTTTTTTTAAAGAAACCCAATTATCCAATAATGTTGAAAATACTTATAATGTGTATATAGCTAACCAAACTAAGGCATCATGGTCGAAATATATTGACGCCAAAACACTAAGAGATATCTTTTTAGAACAAAAGAACAGCCCAAGAGGATTTAAGACAGAGGACGCTATATGGGGGCCACACTGGTAGATCTGCAAAATACCTAGCTAAGATTACTAAGGTTACAAGTAGGAATGTTATTACCTCTATTATAAGTGGTAAAGATAGATTACACACAACTTGGATATTGAGAAGGTTTTTTTAAAAAAATTCCAGGATTTCTATAAAGCGGACACTCGATCTCAGGAGAAGAAAGACATATTTTGGGGTAACATAACATTACCTAAACTTTCTCCAGATATCTTGCAGGAGATAAATAGCCCCATTTCCTAACATGAAATTCTAGATGGGATCCAAGAAGCTAAATTAAATAAAGCACCCGAACCAGACTCTCTCCCTTCAGAGTTTTACCTGATCCTGCAGGATCAAATTGCTCCCATACTTTATAAATTATTTAACTTTTATTATTCTACTAACGCTCAGTGTTCGCCTTACTTTGCAGCCTCCAATATAAATATTAAAATAAAGACCCTGAATCACCAGCCTCTTACAGACCAATTTCGCTATTGAACTCTGATTACAAACTCCTTACCTCCATTATGGCCAATAGGCTCAAACCTCATCTAAACAAAATAATTCATGAGAACCAGGCAGACTTTATTGGAGGTAGGAATCCTGTCAAAAATATGTGCAAAGTAATGCTAACATTGGATTTAAAAAAATAAATAAATTTAAACACTCTAAACGTAAAAGTTGCTGAGAAAGCATTCAACTATATTAGTTGGGATCACCTCTTTTTTACTTTGGAGCAATTTGGTTTTACAGGTCAGTTCAATAATTTCATTTGATTAATATATAGTAAGCGGATATCTGCCATTATTGTCAATGGTTCAATTACTGATCGCCTCAGCTTACAAAGAGGCACCAGGCAAGGTTGCCCGATTTCACTGCTGCTTTTTAATCTTTCACTAGAACCTCTTGCGATTCTTCTTGGTCAAAATTTAAGTGGTATTCAAATTGGTGGACAAAGATTTGTATTATCCAGTGGCGTATTTAGGTTTTGTGCTGCCCTAGGCACTCAAAATACTGCTGCCCCTCTCCATTTCTTGCCTTAAAATTAAAGATATATATATATATATATATATATATATAGTAAAATTATTATTTTTGTGCAGATTTTTTTAAATTGTTGAATTTAACAATTATATATATATATATATATATATATATATAAACTTATCAGCACTACTAGTCAAATGATAATTGCAGTCATTCAAAACTGAATGACTTCTCAATGCAGAGATACACCAATCTAGGTGCACGGTAGTATTAAACTATTGAATATTAGAAGAAAAAGAGCACTATACTCCAGCACTAAACTATTACATATAAATAAGCTAATAACCCCAGGGGGACCAGGAGGACTAAGGGAAACTAGTAGAGAAGAAAAAAACAAAGATAACCAAAAATGTATAATAATAAACATAATGTATAGATTAAAGCTGTAAGCATTATCACATACGACAAACGGTCCATCACACCCTCTGACTTACAAACCACCGGTTAATCTCAAATAACCGCTTCTCAGAGGTTTTAGTGTGTGTGTAAGTAGCGTGGGATGCAAGTAGCGTATCTCAATAAATTAGTATGCAGCAAGTTAAAGATGCAGGTAGCGTATACCAATATGCAGCAAGTTACAGATGTAAGTAGTGTGTGTTAGTCTGCGGTAAATAAGCAAAGCAGGCCAAACTTGAATCCACATAACCGCTTCACAGAGGCATCTATGTGTGTGTTACAAATCCACAATGTAATCACCTGTTCCGTACATTGAAACAGACGCTACATATCAGCTGCAATATCACCTGTATCAGTAGTTCCCAAACACATTGATACTTTAGACTCTTTCGTTTGTAATCGACAGAAAATTAATTAAGCCGGAAGAAGCCGTATGTTGGAACGGGTGAAACGTGCGTAGCAGTTGAACTTTGGCGGTGTTGTCAGCTGAACACTGCCGCTTCAAATAGTTTCTGCTTTATGGGGCTTGCTAGTGAAGGCGTGCTGGGCACTGAAGTGCCTTCCAATTTTCTGTTGATCAGAAACGAAAGAGTCTAAAGTATCAATGTGTTTGGGAACTACTGATACAGGTGATATTGCAGCTGATATGTAGCGTCTGTTTGGATGTACGGAACAGGTAATTACATTGTGGATTTGTAACACACACATAGATGCCTCTGTGAAGCGGTTATGTGCTAAAGTTATAACCTGTTATCCATAAGTCAGAGGGTGTGTGAAATTGCCTGGTATATATGACTTTTGTGGTTTGAAGTTTGACCTGCTTTTCTTATTTACCGCAAACTAACACTTACATCTGTAACTTACTGCATATTGGTATACGCTACCTGCATCTTTAACTTGCAGCATACTAATTTATTGAGATACGTTACCTGCATCCCACACTACTTACACACACACTAAAACCTCTGAGAAGTGGTTATTTGAGATTAACCTGTGGTTTGTAAGTCAGAGGGTGTGATGGACCGTTTGTCATATGTAATAATGCCTACAGCTTTAATCTATCGCATATTTATGCAGTCTGGTGGATTACAAATATAACTCCCAACACAACCATACTCTACTAATACGAGAATATCCTCTGTGAAGATAGTCAGAGGAAGAAGTTATCTTCTAAATGGAACTTGAATTTTGCTCTCTGTAATGTTCTGGCAGACAGTTTGTGAAGTCATTCAACAATTGTTATCCATGGTTTAGAATACTATTATGGTCATTGTAGGAATTTTCTTCATATTGCAGTTTGCATTGCCGTTTTGAAACAATTTGTCTTATTGTTGCCAACAACTAATACATTATGTTTATTATTATACTTTTTTGGTTATCTTTGTTTTTTCTTCTCTACAAGTTTCCCTTAGTCCTCCTGGTCCCCCTGGGGTATCGCACTCACATAAAGCTCCACTATTTACAGAGTCACAGGCAGTTAACCCCGGGCCTGCCAGGGTGCAAGGCCTTAGGGAAAATTACAGAAACAGACAATACAACACACATAAAGTCCAGTACTTACTCACAAGCTCTGAGCTAGGTTTAAAAGCAAAACTGGAAGAGTTAGTAACCACATTTGGCCTGTTTATGAGTCATAGGATGTGTACCCGGTCCAGTCTGGATGTGCATTCCTTTCTCCTGATTTTGCTTATGCCCAGGGAGATTACATAAGTCTGTGAACCCTGACCTGTTCCCAGTTTGTTTGATTATTAGCTTGCATTTGTGTGCATGGCTGCAGTTGTGTGGCTGTATTAGGGACTCAGGTATGTGGAAGAGACCTTGATGTGGTACCTGGGCTTGTCCCATTTGGCCAAATGTGCTAACTAACTCTTCCAGTTTTGCTTTTAATTCTAGCTCAGAGCTTGTAAGTGAGTACTGGACTTTATGCGTTATAGATATATATACACATATGTGTATTTTTTAAATGTATTTTATCTCTTAAAAACTTACTTAGGCGAGTTTGAGTATGAACACTATTTGACCATTTGCTTTCCATGCAGAGGTTAAAAAAAAAGAATATAGCACAAGAAAAAAAAAGGATGAGCGGTTCATTAGACTGACATGGGGATTTATTCATGACATGCTTTTCATGGAAAATAGTTTGAGGGCAGTTATAACAACTTAATTAAAACGCTCTGAAAATAAGTAAACAAACACTGTAACCGTCACTGATTTTTTACATATTGTGCACTTTTGAACATCCATTTGCTGAAGAGTTTGAGATGCATCTGAAACTGTTGAACTCTGCACCATCACAACATTCTATTCTCAAACTTGGAAGAATGAAAATAGTAGCTTGTCAGAAGGATTTTTGAGGTCTCCGAAAAAAGCTAAATACACTGCTGGAGGAGGAGGGGCATAAGATCATCAGCCAAAAGCAAACCAGGAAGAATGAAAATGCACTGCTTGTCAGAAGGATTTGTGAGGTCTCTGGACAGAACACAGGGCAGGGGGAAGAGGGGCATAAGATCTTCAGCCGAAAGCAAACTTTTCACACTAATGCCGATTTCAGTGCTGAAAGCCCAATGCCGCTGCAGTTTACAGTCAGGCAGGGAATTTCTTTGGCACCTAGCTGAAGTGTCCTGCTACTGCAGTTTAGTAAAGTGCATAGGTACACTGGATGAAACGGGCTGTGACACTTGCACCTCTCAAAGTGAAAATGTGAACATTATTTTCCCTTTAAAAAGTGCAGCCCCCTCCCAATCTGCCGCCCTAGGCCTGTGCCTTGTTTGCCTAGGCTATAATACGCCCTGGTATTATCACTGTATGCAGATGATCTACTTTAATGTTTAAGTAATCTCAGAGTGAGCCTCCCTAGATTGTTAGCTGATATTCAGCTGTTTGGAGCTATCTCAGGGTACAAGATTAATCTATCTACGTCTGAACTTTTATGGCTCAGTCAGGTCAGAATATTACTCATCCGTTTAGAGAGACAACTCAAATGAATTATTTAGGAGTAATTTTGAGTAATAATCCTCATGATTGGTATAAGTTAAATTTTCCGAAAGTACTTAAAGATTGTAAAAAAAAATTGGAGGACTGGATGCATCTACCTATTTCACTATCAGCTAGGGTTATGTTAGTGTAGACTATTCTATTTACTAAAATACTATATTTACTTTAAAACATCCCTCTATTTCTATATAAATCAGATATCCGTCTATTCAATAAACTTTGTACCAGGTTTATATGGAAAGGAGCCAAAACGCGGATAGCAATAATGTGTTTAATGAATCCAAGATCAGTGGCAGGTCTAGCTTTCCCAAATGTAAGACACTATAATTTAGCAGCCTTAACTAAAATAGCGTTAGACTGGATTAATGAAAAAGAACAGGTCTCTTTTTAATGATGTGAATCTAACCTTATAGCTCCATTTGACCTGAACGCGATCATACACTATACAAGATAATCACAGAGGTTAAAAGTATATTATTATAACTGTGTTGGTTATGCAAAACTGGGGAATGGGTAATAAAAGGATTATCTATCTTTTAAAACAATAAAAATTCTGGTGTAGACTGTCCCATTAAATTTGGTTTGTCTCAGAAAAATGTTTATGCCTATCTGCAGCTATGACACTATATTGCTGAGTTGAAGCAAAAATATAACCTAAATTGGTCTCTGGGAGATTTATGTTTCTAAATTAAATTATACCAAAATGGTATTTATTCCATTTCTATGTTGTATGCTCTCCATTAATGATCAGCTAGGAAATCTACAAAGTAAATGGTGCCAGTATTTCCCAAACATTATTACTCAAGATATACTAGATAACTTCAAAGTATTTAAGAGTTCTTTGGGTTTGACAACTTGGCAGAAGACTCATTTAAAATTAATATTTGATGTGTATATCACACCAGAGAAAATGTCAAGATGGTATAAAACAAGCAATCTATGTACAAGATGTAGTGCCAATAATGCAGATATTTTTCATTGTTTTGGGGCATGTAATTGGTTACTGGTTGAATACAGTATTGCAAGTAGATTTTTGCATGGCCCCAATAAATGTGATTTTCTTGACTACATATTCAGGTCGTCACTTGAATTATAGTTTAATCAACACAATGGTCTTCATTGACCGTAATCTTATTTAATGGAGATCACATTAAGCCCCCAATTTTGTAGAATTTAACAAAAGCCCTGATCATTCAATATATATAATAGCAATCTTTACTTTAAACATGCTCTCAATTAGAAAACTACTTTAAAAAGTGGATAGACGTTATTAAAACTCTGCCAATTATTGCACAAAGACAACTAGTTAAACCTTTGATAAACTCAGAGTATGTCCAACAAAATATATATGCTAAACATTTTCCCAGTGGTTGGTTGGGATAAGACAAGACAAGACTGTTCATTAGGAATTTTGCCCGCTATGTAGATAGGATTTCGCTGTGGGAGATAATAGCAGAAAATAGTTATTATATTAGGTTGCTAATACATCTCCCCCACTTTTCTGTCCTTTTTTTTATTATTCTTTCCCGTTTTGTGTGTTTATGGGAATCAGACTTATAAATAGTACTTATTCATATGAATGCATCATTAATTCATTAATTGTCAACTCTATTCTATTATGTTGATATATTTAGGCATCATACATAAGAGCCAATATAGCATATATCATGTAATTTGTGTTTAACTTTGAATCCTATTAATGCATTATCTATTGTTATAAATAGGATCCAAAATTATGTAACTTTCTGTCAATCCTGAATTATTGTTGTTCCATTGTTTTGTTTTGTTTATGTTTTGAGAAATTTTCTGTTAAGTCTGTTGAAGATATGATCATGAAAATCATGAAAATAATAAAATACATTTAAAAAAGAAATAAATAAAAATATACAAAATTACCAAACTGCTAACAGTATCTACCTTTTTAAAGACAGACATTCTCACATTAAATTATACATTTTGTACTATTTATGCAGCAACACAATTGTAAAATAGAAAACATTTCATTGTGTCTAAAGTCTCGCTTTAAGTTGGCAGTCATTTTCGGTAATTGGGAAGATTACATTTTCCAGTTAGATATGGGGTCTCTAATAGTTTATTGCAGAAATATTGGAGATAGAATAAATTGTTAAAAGGACATTCAATTTGAAACATACTTTGTATTTTGTTCAATAGCACAATAATACAATATTCTTTAATAAAAAATAAAGAACCACGAAGTCCCACCAGTGCACAAATATCCCTCAGCCTGTTTTAATATGCATAAATAAATTTGTTTTATACAATTTAGAATGGTATGCACTATTTAAATGACCATGCTGCAAATTTACTCCCACATGGTGCAATTAATCTATGCTTTGCTATGGTTCTGTGCCTTAATAGTCAAAATCTTAAGCAACTAAATAAACTTATTACAGAGAGGTAGTTAAGTATCGCTATTACCTATTAAAAAACAAGCAAATTACTTAGCCTCCAGGTTTTTTCATCCTCAGACTAAAATAATTTATAATTGTGTATTCATCTTACATCTAAAAATATAATGTGATCACAATATGGAAGAGCACAGAATGGGTAATATAGTTAAAGGGACAGGAAACTCCAGCATTTTCTTTCATGATTTGGATAGAAATCTTAAACAACTTTTCATTTTACCTCTGTTGTCAAATTTGCTTAATTCTCTTGTTTTCCTTTGCTGAAGGAACAGCATTGCACCTACTGGCAACTAGGTGAACACATCCAGTTAGCCAATCACAAGAGACTAATGTGTGCAGGCACCAATCAGCAGCTAGCTCCCACTAGTGTAGGATATGTGCATATTCTTTTTCAACAAGGGATACAAAGACAACATAGCACATTTGAAAACATAAGCTAATTTAAAGGTGTCTTAAAATGACACTCTTGCCGACAGCATACGCATTTATCATTGCACCTGAAAGCTCGCCAGAAACACGTGGCATCAAGCTCCATACGGCGCTTGATAAATAGGCCCCTCTATCTGAATCATGCAAGTTTCATTTTTTCTTTCCTATCCCTTTAAGAGGTTGATTTACAATTTAAAAATAGTGTTAATGTAAGGATGAGCTGACAATTGATTAATTGGGGTGAGTGAGGGGAAAGTCTATGTAACAATGATGAGTTAGCTTCCAGAAAGGAAAAGGTAAAGATGCTTTAAAGTATCAGCGTTTTAGTCATAGAAACATGATAGTATTATACATATGCATTGTGTATGTGTATATATATATATAATATTATAGGAATATTAAACAGTGTTCTTTTAGTAAAAACAAATATGTTAAACCAAAGTAAACATAAAAATATTGTGTAAAAAAACAGCAAATTATTTGGTTTCTTGCAAATATGCACTTAGAAATTTTCAGTGTAGCCCCTGTCCTAAGGGAGATAAGAGAGCTGACATGTTGGAAACTTAGGTTGCATTCTGCCTGTTTTGAGCATGGGCAAAGCAAACTCTATTTTTATCTAGCATTCACTTTATAGTAAACCAGCTCATGTTACTCTAGAAGTTTTATCATCAAGCTACATAAGGCTTCCTGTAGATATCACAGCCTCCTTGCAGGAAGAAATGGACACTGCACAAATGAAGCATAAAAAAAATCTACAATCCTTTTAAAATTATGAATTACAATGATTTATATTAAGTGTAAGCCACTGATTAGTGCTGCTTTAATTACAACAATGAAACATATGGTTTCATGTCTTTTTAAAGGACAATTAAATTCATTATAATTTTATAATCAAAAAATAGATGCACACAAAAAAATATCAAATTTTTATTAGCAGAATTTGCATTGTTTTGCATTCCAAAGACATACCCCTTGAGAAGGAAGCCACTTGAGTACTGTTTATTTTGTATTATTTTGCTGTGGCCAGCTCCTACACTGCTCAAGCAGTTACTGTAAAAATAGGAATACTGCAGGATGCAGTAAAAGTATTAACTGTGCATATAAGAATATTAATACGTTATTAGCACAATTTTTTTAAGTGTGTTTTAATAATTATTTTAACTTTGTTTTTTCAATACGATCTTTACACTGCTTATTTTTTATTGAGGCTTCATATTATAATGGTTGTAATATAGATATTTAGGATACACTCCTTAGGGGTCGTTTTATTAAAGGCTTTGCAAGCCTTTCGACCCCCTACGACTGGGTTCTCACAAGAGAACCTGCAGTCTGTATTTAACTAGCAGCGGTCATCAGTCCGCTGCTTTCCTAACCTTTTGCCACCCCTAAGGTGGAGAATTTCAATCTCCCCGGTCTCGTCCGACTGTGGAGATTGGCAGCTCCTGCCCCCGCTGTTTGGCTTGCGCGGGCATGGGGCGTAATTGCATTTGAGTGCAAAATAGCGCTCGTGTGCAATACTAAATTACGCCAGAGGAGAACTGCGATTGACAGGGGCACGTATATGTGCCCCTGTCCTCCGCAGCTTGATAAATCGACCCCTTAGTGTAATACATACTGTAGCTCTCAATTTAAAGATTTCCTTTTCAGACTCCATTAAAGAACATCATAAAACTGATAGATCTTTTTGAGATCATCTCACCTGAGAAGAGAGCTTTATAGAACCTGGTCCATGATAACAGATAACCTAACTGGTAGAACTGCACAAATGTATGATATCCTATTAGGACGCAATTAACCACTTAAGCATTATTACAGAATTAGTGAGACTTTATAATTTCATACTTAGGAGTGGATTTAAAATGCTACAAAATTTAGATTTAATAAATCAATTTTTACTTGCTGCTAAATTATTACATGTAAAAGTATAGTACCAGTGAGCTATGGTAGCTATTTAGACAGAATTATTATCTAGGCAAGGGTGCTTGTGAATAATGAATAGATCTGAATATTGCTGGAGAAGTTGGAAGCTTTGCAATATGTATAGAACTTCTATATCACCAGAATAATTACTGCTGTTGCATTTTAGTATTTGCATTTTTAATCTCCATCTTTATTTTTCTTTTCCCTTTTCACATTGGTGGATTCAACATTTCTTATACTTTTAATCTTTTCTCTTTCAACTTTGTTTGCTATTCTTTAAATTTTTCTTTTTTCTCCCCATTCGGATTGTTTTATTTCTCTTTTAATAGGCCAGATTTTCCTCTATGGTGGAGTAAGCAATTGCCTATGAGTATCTGAGTGAAAGGAAGTATCTGTTTCTAGTACATCAAATGCTTGAATCATATCTGTTGTCTGCTTTTTACAGCAGCACATTCAGAAAACCTAGGGCTCGATCACATATACGACGCAGCTTTCGGCGCAAGCGTGGGAACCTGTGCCACCCATAATTTAACCTCGCACATCGGGGTATTACATATACCCTGCCGGCAGTTCATAAAGTCCCGTAAGTCTGATAAACTAGCAATGTCCAGAAATGAGCGTAACTACAAATTTCTGGAGTCGCTAGTGACTTACGACATTTTAGAAACTGCCGGCGCCTAAGAAAAGTAAAGAAAATAACAAATCTCCCGTATAAGTCTAACATCCCTCCCAAAAATAAGCCAGACATGTAAAACCCCTATATCCGCAATCCTCCCCTCTCACTACTAATAATAAATGTATTAACCCCTAGACCGACATCTCCCCACAATGCAATATGCCTATTTAAACTATTAACCCCTATATCCGCCATCAAACCCACACCGCAAGTAATAACTCAATTATTAACCCCTAAACCGCCATAGCCCACAACACAATTAACCTATTCAAGTATTAACCCCTAAACTGTCATAGCCCACATAGCCTATTAAATGTATTAACCCCTAATCTGCCGCCGCCAACGTCGCCGCCACTATAATACATTTATTAACCCCTAAACCAAAGTCTAACTCTAACCCTAACACCCCCCCTAACTTAACTATTATTTAAATAAATCTAAATAAATTTACTATTATTAACTAAATTAATCCTATTTAAAACTAAATACTTACCTATAAAATAAACCCTAAGATAGCTACAATATAATTAATAATTACGTTGTAGCTATTTTAGGATTTATTTTTATTTTACAGGCAACTTTGTATTTATTTTAACTAGGTACAATAGTTATTAAATAGTTAATAACTATTTAATAACTTCCTAGCTAAAATAAGTACAAATTTATCTGTAAAACAAACCCTAACCTAAGTTACAATTACACCTAACACTACACTATCATTAAATAAATTAAATTAATTAACTACAATTACCTAACATTAAATACAATAAAATAAAATAAAATAAAGTACAACCCCCCCCACTAAATTACAGAAAATAAAAAAAATTACAAGACGTTTAAACTAATTACACCTAATCTAAGCCCCCTAATAAAATAAAAAGCCCCCCAAAATAATAAAATTCCCTACAAATAGCCCTTAAAAGGGCCTTTTTCGGGGCATTGCCCCAAAGTAATCAGCTCTTTTACCTGTAAAAGAAGAAATACAACCCCCCAACATTAAAACACACCACCCACACACCCAACCTTACTCTAAAACCCACCCAACCCCCCTTAAAAAAACCTAACACTACCCCCTTGAAGATCACCCTACCTTGAGCCGTCTTCACCCAGCCGGGCAGAAGTCTTCATCCGATCCGGCCAGAAGTCTTCATCGAATCCGGGCAGAAGAGGTCCTCCAGCCAGGCAGAAGTCTTCATCCAAGCGACATCTTCTATCTTCTTCCATCCGACGAGGAACGGCTCCATCTTGAAGACATCCGGCGCGGAGCATCCTCTTCTTACGACGTCCTAACGAAGAATGAAGGTTCCTTTAAATGACGTCATCCAAGATGGCGTCCCTTCAATTCCGATTGGCTGATAAAATTCTATCAGCCAATCGGAATTAAGGTAGCCAATAGGATTGACCTTGCATTCTATTGGCTGATTGGAACAGCCAATAGAATTCAAGCTCAATCCTATTGGCTGAATGCATCAGCCAATAGGATTTTTCCTACCTTAATTTCGATTGGCTGATAGAATTCTATCAGCCAATCGGAATTGAAGGGATGTCATCCTGGATGATGTCATTTAAAGGAACCTTCATTCTTCGTTAGGACGTTGTAAGAAGAGGATGCTCCGCGCCGGATGTCTTCAAGATGGAGCCGCTCCTCGTCGGATGGAAGAAGATAGAAGATGCCGCTTGGATGAAGACTTCTACCCGGCTGGAGGACCATGGCAGGGTGATCTTCAAGGGGGTAGTGTTAGGTTTTTTAAGGGGGGATTGGGTGGGTTTTAGAGTAAGGTTGGTGTGTGGGTGGTGGGTTTTAATGTTGGGGGGTTGTATTTCTTTTTTTTTACAGGAAAAAGAGCTGATTACTTTGGGGCTATGCCCCGCAAATGGCCCTTTTAAGGGCTATTTGTAATTTAGTATAGGGTAGGGAATTTTTTTATTTTAGGGGGCTTTTTTATTTTATTAGAGGGCTTAGATTAGGTGTAATTAGTTTAAACTTCTTGTAATTTTTTTATTTTCTGTAATTTAGTGGGGTTTTTTTGTACTTTATTTTATTTTATTTAATTGTATTTAATGTTAGGTAATTGTAGTTAATTAATTTAATTTATTTAATGATAGTGTAGTGTTAGGTGTAATTGTAACTTAGGTTAGGCTTTATTTTACAGGTAAATTTGTACTTATTTTAGCTAGGAAGTTATTAAATAGTTATTAACTATTTAATAACTATTGTACCTAGTTAAAATAAATACAAAGTTGCCTGTAAAATAAAAATAAATCCAAAAATAGCTACAATGTAATTATTAATTATATTGTAGCTATCTTAGGGTTTATTTTATAGGTAAGTATTTAGTTTTAAATAGGATTAATTTAGTTAATAATAGTAAATTTATTTAGATTTATTTAAATAATAGTTAAGTTAGGTGGGTGTTAGGGTTAGGCTTAGACTTAGGTTTAGGGGTTAATAACTTTATTATAGTGGCGGCGACATTGGCGGCGGCAGATTAGGGGTTAATACATTTAATAGGCTATGTGGGCTATGGAGGTTTAGGGGTTAATACTAGAATAGGTTTATTGCGGTGTGGGCTATGGCTGTTTAGGGGTTAATAGACTTTCTTAGTTACTGCGGTGGGGGATTGCGGTTGACAGGTAGATAGACATTGCGCATGCGTTAGGAGTTTAGTTTATTTTTGCAGGCATTTTCGGGAGTTACAGTGCTCCCATACTAAGCGCAAGGCCTGCTACGGCTGCCTTTTATGGCGAGGTAAAAATGGAGTAAGCTTTCTCCATTTTCGCCACGTAAGGCCTTGCGCTGGATATTGGATACCGTTTTACGATGCGGTCCCATGTTAGCCTATGGGAGTAATAATTGTGAGCGACGGGTGAAATATACGCGCGTAACTTGTATGCTACGCCGTATATGTAATACCAAAATCGCGTAAAATCTGGCGCCAGAGGATTTTGCGGGTGACGCTGCATATGTAATGGGGCCCCTAGAGTGTCTATTGGGTGGTATTTTTATTAACCCCTTAACAATATATTTTTCCAGCTTTGCACCCATACATATTATGCTGTTTTTTAACAGACAAACAGGCCTTTCTTGTGATACATTATATAGGTATATAAAATAACAATTAATATAAATGTAATAATAAAAAAATCAGGAGACATTTTTAATTATCTTT
The DNA here is from genome assembly GCF_027579735.1 of Bombina bombina. Taxonomy (NCBI): domain Eukaryota; kingdom Metazoa; phylum Chordata; class Amphibia; order Anura; family Bombinatoridae; genus Bombina; species Bombina bombina. The sequence goes on along the minus strand of NC_069506.1, from coordinate 227,481,955 downwards.
ACTATGCTATTTGAGCTTGGATAATAGATAGTGGTAGGGACATACATTGTCAACATCTGTTTTCAGCACTCTTGGAAATCAGAATTGTGGTTAGTTGAAAATATATCTAATATTTTAGGTTTAGATGTTCATAGATTATCTTCTAATTTTCAGTTACTATTGAGTTTATTAAAAACATGCATATTGAATCTTATACAGTATTTAGATATGTAAGTGCAAATGCACTGATGCCAAATAGGGAACCTTAAAGTTTCTGTTTAAAATATTTAAGAAATAACAACTTCCACGCTGCTGTTGATATGTATAAAATGACACAAGAAATTAAAGGGGCAATTCAACCTTGATTCTGATAGAGCCAACGTTTATGGCACTTCCTGGCAGGAAGCCAGATGGCACAACTGAGAATGAGGCTTAAAAGTTTCAGTCTGAACTGTACAAGTAAGTAAGGGGCAACAGAGCTTTAATACACTGCACTAGTGAGGTATTAAAGGGACATACTGAAAAATAAATCTGTTGTCAGTGTGTGAGAGCAGCATTTAAAGGGACAGTCTAGTCAAAAATAATCTTTCATGATTCAAATAGGGCATGTAATTTTAAACAACTTTCTAATTTACTTTTATCATCAATTTTTCTTTGTTCTCTAGGTATTCTTAGTTAAAAGCTAAACCTAGGTAAGCTCATATGATAATTTCTTAACCCTTGAAGGCTGCCTCTTATCTTAACTAGAGGGCATTAGTTCATGTGTGCCATATAGATTACTGTGTTCACGCATGTGGGGTTACATAGGAGCCAGCACTGATTGACTAAAATGCAAGTCTGTCAAAAAAACTGAAATAAGGGGGCAGTCTGCAGAAGCTTAGATACAAGATAATCCCAGAAGTAAAAAGTGTATTAACATATTATTATTATTATTATTATTATTATTATCTGTAATTTGTAGAGCGCCAACAGATTCCGCAGGGCTAACTGTGTTGTTTATGCAAAACTGGGGATTGTGTAATAAAGGGATTATCTTTTTAAACAATAAAAATTCTGGTGTAGAATATCCCTTTAAACATGCTTTATATCCCTTATATGCATAATTTTTTTTTAATAAAAACTGTTTCTATTTAAATTAAAACTAATAAAGCCATTAGTTCTGTGCCTACTAATGATTATCTTGGTGTGCTGGACTCTAACCTGTATTGTTGTTGAATAATGCTTATTAGCTGATAGGTACTTCCTCCTTATGCTCATTGGCTGACTGTTAACCTGAGCATTGGCCAGTTCCTCCATTAGAAGGAATTACCTATTAGCCAATAGGAAGTACACATATGATAGTTGGTTGAGAACTATTAAAGTACCTATAAGACAGAGTAATAAGAAGTGCAAATATTTAAAATATAAATAAAAAATAAATTAATTTAAAAAAACAAACCATAATTATTTAGGCAATACAAATGCAAACATGCATTTTCATAGAGGTGATAGAATATTTTTGAGTACAGTGTCCTTTAAAGGGTCATTTAACATCTTGTAATTACAAGATATTTCTGTCATCCAAGTATAAATGTTTTTAAAACATTGTTTTAGTCTGCAGACAACAAGGTTAGCTGCTGTCATAATAGTATAATGTGAATTGTTTTGCAGGTGCCACCAGTTAAATTTAATTAGGGAAATATATGTAGCAGGGTAGCCTTGTATTACAAACTTTTTCCATTATGTAGAACTAAACATTTTATATACACAAATCTCAAATTGTTTACTGTCTCTGTAACAGGTTAAAAACATAAAAAGTCCATTTGTATCTATTTAGAAAGCTTACCGTTTACAGGATATATCTGTGGCCAATCAGCTTTCATTGTTCGAGTCAGTTGCGGACACATGTATTAGCTTTGCTCAAGCAGTGAACTGCTGATGATGTTGCTCTGGTATAACCAACTTTGACAGATAAATTCCAGCTATATCCTATGTGTTAGAAATAATATTTCATTGGGATTTTCTTTGTTTTCAAACTCAGTGCACATGACTATACTCAACAAAGTGAACATACAGAATCAAAAACATACATAAGCAAAGACATGCAAGTGTTGCTGATGCACACGTGCAAATATGAAAGTGCACATGCAATTTGCTTACAAATGAAGCGATATATGTCGTTTACTTGAAAGCAATATTTGCTCTCCACTGAGTAATACCAGCACATGCTAATGTGCGCTGGTATTACAAGCTGACAGCAATGTGAACGCAAACTTGCATTCTCATTGCTGAGAAGCATTGCGCTCACGAGAGCACACTTCCATAGACACCAATGGGAGCCTCGTTCTCATGCCGTGAGACATGGCATGAGAACTTGCGCAGCAATGGCAGCAAATTGTAAATATATATGTATATGGTTATATACATATATATTTGTGTGTTAATATGTGTATATACGCATATTAACACATAAATATATATGCGTATAAGCATATATATTTACTTGGAGCACACAGTTCCCATAGACCGCAATGTAAAGGCACTTTGCGCCAGCTTTAGCTCCCAAAACTGCCTGGTGCAGTTATTTTATTAAAAAATAAAAATGCTACAGTTTTTATTTTTTAATAAAATACACTACACAGTATTTTGGGGGTATTCGGGGAACATTTATAAAATTAAGCAGAGATCTGATCTCTGGTTAATTTTATAAGCACTAATTGCTACCGCAAGCTCGTAGTAGCAATAACCAGCTACTTGTAATGGCTGGTTAATTATTGTGCGCCTGCAAATTGGTGAATCCACCCGTTTGCGGGCGCGGCGATAAATTATAGCTCCACTTGTAATCTAGCCCTTATTGGGCTTCTATTGATGGAACAGACAGATTCAGTGAGTGTATAAAAAATAAATAAAAAGGAATACTGGACTTTATTGTTTGGGTACTATTTGTTTATATTTAAAACAATAATTTGCATTACCATATTGTTAATGGAGTAGTACAAAGTATTTAAAAGATACCTTCAGTTTTATGATCCATGTTTGCAGGTTAATACCATTATTTTCACTGGTTGACATTTTTCCTGTCTAAAAATAATAAGAGCAGAGTTTGGATTCCTCTTCATTTTCAATAACATACTATTTAACTTTAGCAGGTCATTTGTTAAACAGTCAGTGTATGTGCATGAAGTATTGTTTTAATATTGTAATAAATAATGTCAATATACAGTATCTCTGCTGATAACCAGATTATTTAAAGTCCTTCGTTTAAGTGACATTTATACAGAAATATTAAGGAGCCCAAGAACAAATATTTGAGTTTGCTCATCTTGATAACAATAAAGGTTGAATTTTTTATTTCTACATTTCCTCTTGAAATTTAGTGCACTATTCGTGAGACTATATTTATACTTTACTGTATTTTCAGTATTAGAATTTGTATCTCGTTAAATCTCTAAAATTTACTCTGTTCAATAATTTAGCATTATATAAGCAGAATTTATAGAATATGTAGGATAAACATTGTTCTGTCATTTAGGGGATATTTTAGCCAAAATTGGAATCCACATGGTTACATTACAGTTTTGAATAGAAACATTTTTGTAATATACATGCATTTTGTTTAAGATCTGGAAGAAAATAAGGATATGGTCATAAAACCCACCGACATGGGTGGTGGGATTGTGAGCATGGATACAGCGGATTATCAACAAATGTGTGACAACATTGTTAATGATCATCATACATACAAAAAACTATCCAACCAGTAAGTACAAAAATGTTATAACACAAATTCTAGATCGGGCGAAAGAGGAAGGAATTTTGAATTCAAAAGAAAGAGATTACCTATTACCTAAATATCCAAGGATATCTCTCTCATATTGTCTACCCAAGATTTACAAGAGTATGTCCAACCCTCCAGATAGGCCCATTATTTCGGGGGTAGGCTCTCTGACGGCTAATCTGTCTGAATATTTTTACATCTTTCTCCAGAAATTTGTGAGAAAGCTTCCATCTTTCTTAAAAGATTCAACAGATGTTCTAAATTTAATTAAAGAAGATTCATGGGAGGATGATTATATGTTAGCATCCTGCGACGTCACGTCCCTATATACGTGTATTAATCATAAAGACGGACTAGAGGCAGTTAATTTTTTTCTAGAACAGGATACATTAATAAAATATGAACAAAAATGCTTCATTTTGGAGGCCATCAATTTTATTTTGTCACATAACTTCTTTTTCTATAATGGTAATTTCTGCAATCAAGAGAAAGGCACTGCTATAGGCACCAGGTTTGCTCCAAATTATGCTAACTTATTTATGGGTTACTGGTAACATCTTTTTTTTTTGCAGAATAACCCCCTTGAAGCAAGCCTGGTGACCTATAGATGCTATATTGATGATATCATTATGATTTGGTAGGGCAGCGAATGGTCCTTTGATGACCTTCTAACGAGTATGAATACTAATCAAGTAAACTTGAGTTTTACAAGTGCAAAGAGTAGACTTAATATTAATTTCTTGGACTTAGAAATTACTGTGAAGGAGAATAAACTTAGTGCAAGAACATACTTCAAACAGGTTGATGCAAATAGCTACATACATTTTACAAGTTGTCACCATAAAAAGTGGAAAGGAAATATCCCTAAGGGGCAATTTTTGTGTATTCGAAAAAACTGGACTGATATAGGTGATTTTAATGGCCAATCTGATAAACTTAAAAAAAATTCCTAGTGAGGGGTTACAACAAAATAAATATAGAAAAAAATAGGAAAGAAGTCAGATTGATTGACAGAACCTCCCTATTAAAGACAAAAGATAAGAAATCTACCAATTCTTCATCTAATATATCTAATATTGCTGAAAAAGATGAAACCATGTTTATTCCATTCATCACTATCTACAGCCACAATAAATATTTATTAGAAAATATTTTAAATAAACATTGGAAACTATTAAAGAAGGTTGAGGAATTGGGTCCCCTCCTTCTACTAAGACCACAAGTGATATATAAAAAAGTGCCTAATTTAAAGTCCAAAATATGGTGGACAATTAGACCTTAAAGGTAATAGACTGAATGGTTTTTACCCCTGTCTAACATGTAAGTCTTGTGAACACTCTGCTAAGCAAAAAGAGTTTAGCTCAACTGTAACTGGTAAAACATTTAACATCAATGATTTAATCAGTTGCCCAGATTGCTTCGTCATCTACATTATCCAATGTAGTTGTGGTTTACAGTACGTAGGGGAAAATGAAAGACCCTTATGGACTCATTTCAGGGAACATATTTGGTCTATAGAAAACTACACTCTATAGAGGAATAAATAACTCCCTATTCCTAGACACTTTGGATCATGTAATAAGGGTAATCTTAGTCACTTTTCATTTTTAGGTATAGAAAAAGTTAAAAAGAAATGGAGAGGGGGGAACCCTCAGGGAGAACTTCTACAAAGAGAGACTAAGTGGATTTTTGATCTAAAGACATTACGACCAAATGGTCTAAATTTAGACTTTGACATTGGGTGTTTTTTGGGTGACTAGTCCACATATCTGTCCTGTATTGAGTAACATTAGTTACAATCACTAAAAGCACACATATAATCACTTGTAATTTATATTTTATATTTGAATACTTATGTAGATTGTGGCATTCTCATTGGTTATCAATTATCATTATGGATTTATAGAGTTTATAGATTTTATATATTTATATCCCATGCACATTCACTTAAATTACACATTTTTTTTCATTCACATAAATTATATACTTATAATATATATATTTCATATATATTTTTATATAAAAAAAATATTTTTAGATTTTATTATATATATTTTATTATATACATTTTCAAAGGTTTGAGATATATCCCCTTAAAGATCAAGGTGCCATTCAATATATTTCAGGTCTTTTGGTATGGTTTTCCCTGAATCTATATGAATTTATTATATACATATGAATTTATTATATACACTCAATATGGGTTAAAAAATCTCTAACCTTCTATTTTGTATCAATTCTGTTTGCTCGTTTCACTTTAATTCTAACCTTTTCTTGTAGTTTCCTAATAGTTGTCATAATCAAGTAGGGCAATTACGCCTACTATCTTTAGCCAATAAGGATGCTTAAAAGAAAGAGAATACTTAGAATGACACTTACAATGGCACCAAGCACTGCAATAAACCTCTCTGCAAACTATGTGAACACATTTGTGAAAACAGCACAGCAAACCACAACAAGAAATCTTACATTAAAGGGTCATATTCATGTATATCTGCATCCACAATGCAGTCTGGTGTTCAGAGTTGCTGCAGTATTTACAATGCTGGTGTACTGAGAATATCTAGCTATGCTTCACATACATGCGCAGAGAAAATTTTATCACAATTCATCTATGCACATTTAAATTTTGACTGGAATGTCCCTTTAACAGCAACCCCACAATATACAAATACACAGCCTGCCTTTTTTATAAACTGATAAAATATATCACGTATACCACTAGTAGTCAAATACAACCCTGCTATAGAGGGGATATGAAAAATGATAAAAGTCTTACAGCCACACTAATCACAGAGGATCCCAAACTAAAACAGATATGGTCCAAAGAAAACGATCTCTTGAGAAAGAGAATACTTAGAATGGAACCAAGCACTGCAATAAACCTCTCTGCAAACTATGTCAACACATTTGTGAAACCAGCACAGCAAACCACAACAAGACATCTTACATTAAAGGGTCATATTCATGTATATCTGCAAATGTAGTATACACCCTAGTTTCTCAACCTGTGGTACATGTAACCCTGGGGTACCTGGAGCTTTGTTAATGGGTATTCAGTGGCTTGCCCTTTCATTATCTGTTGCCCACATTCTGGAGCATTTCACTTATTTTTGTTACCTAATAATATTTATGTGCATTTGGGGGTACTTAGGACAAATATTTATGCCTGATGGGGTACTTGCTAGAAAAAGGGTGAGAAACACTGGTATACATGATACATTGCACTGCATGTTAAGTGGGATGTTATATTGGAGAAACAAGCCAAAAACTGCACCTTGCACAGACTCTCAATAAAAAATCACTGACATTAAATGATGCACACCTTTTGGTCACCATTTTACCCAACCTGACCACTCCATCCAAAACCTCAAAATCAAGATTCTCAGAGGTAACTTCAAAAACACTCTGGAAAGAAAAACATTTGAAATGAAAATGCACTTTAACACTTAAACAGGGCCAGAGCTACAATAGAGGCTGACTAAGCAACTGCCTTAATGCACTCCTGCAAGGGGGGGGGGGGGGGGTTGGTGCATGATATGAATTTGTTTTTAATATGTACAGTATATTCTTGTGCTGCCTTACTTGGGTTTCATATTAGATACTATATGTTGTGGCATAATGGCTTGAATGGGAGGGGCTCCCCTGAAACATGGCTAGACAAAGAGTGCAGGTCAGCCAGAACAGCTGGAAGCATCTGGCTGAAATATCTCACTCTACAGCTCCTATGCTCTCTGCAAAACATTAGCAGCCTTAATAAAAGTTGTTGGAGACGGTGACAGCAGTGAGACTCACCCACAGCCTTATAGATATTGCTCAGGCTGATGGGCAGTATATTTATCTATCTGTCTATCTATCTAAAGTCATAATTGCCCAGTACCACATGTCTATTGTCAGTCTACTCTACATACATACCAAACATTACATTGTATAGATGGTCATAATCATTATTCACTAGTACAGTACATGTCCTAGTTTAAAGTATAGATATTTGGCATAATTATACAGTAGAGTGTGTTCATTTTCAGTGTATAAATGCTAGTACTCTACTGCAAGTTAATGTGATTTATTGTAGGGCCTAAATATTTTATACTTATGGGAATGTTTATCAAGATGCATTTGCAGCTCATCTGAACTTGCAGTTTAGGCACGTTTAGACAAGTCTGTTTTTTATCCTAGGTGGCAGAGATAAATCACCTCAAACTTACATTTTCATGGTGATTAACAAGCCTTGGTTTTATGCAATTGGTTGCCCAAAATAAAGGGGCAGGGTTGAACAGGAGAGCTGTTCTTCAGTCTTACATTTTGCCAAAAAGCGATTGCAGATGAACAGATTTTCTGCTTGTCACTACTGGTTGATTTGCGCAGAGCAACAACTTTGGTATGTTAAGTCATGCAGAAATGAACCATTATAGCTATTATAATAAATTAAATTAATAGTCAATAATTTAATGTGATAACAGAAATCTATTATCATTATAGATAAAATAGTTATTTGTAGCTGCTTAACACATTACTAAAACATTTAGGGGCCGGTTTATCATGTCCGCTCACACTATAATAAATATACCCCTTAAAGTTTAATGTTTCTTTGCCTAAATAGCAAAACATACTAGCTCTGGCCCTGACTTTAAATACTGGACTAATTGCTGACTCTGGGTTCATTACCACATTTTTAATACCCTTTCATATGGTTGATTATATTTCATAATCCCCACTTTCATACATAGGTAAGATTATGTTCACCTCTATGACATTTTTTCGTCTTCTTGCAGTGTGTATACTCAGAAGCATGTACATGTGTGTTCATGTAGCATTTATGTCCCCTCTCTGTATGCATAAATACACATGTTTATCCCCTTGAGGACTGGGCATTTCAGACTAAAACTTGCCCAAAAGACCAGAGAATTTCTAGCATTTTTGCTATCACTCCATTTAAAAAAAAGAGTAATTTTTTTGTTTTTCTATTTACCTATCAAAACTATGTAATTTTTTTTAGTAGACAACCCAAGGTATTGCTCTATGCCCATTTTGGTATATTTCATGCCACCGTTTCGCTGCAAAATGCGATCATTTTAAAAATATTGTTAACTGTTTCACAAACTTTGGGGTTCTCACTGAAATTATTTACATACCACTTGTGCAGTCATAACACAGATGGATGTAAATGTGAAAAGACAAACTTGAGTGAGTGCACATATAAATGTGATAGCTTTATTTAAAAACTCTGCTTCAACCCTAGAATGACATTGGTTCCTCTAAACAAATGTCGGGTACAAAATGGTATGAACAGATTAGGGGAGCACTAATATGAGTGTATTTCTGAGTAATAGTGATTGTGGAAAAAAAGTGTTATAAAATGTGTAGTAAGTATATATAAAACGAAAATTATATTCGAAATCGTTTTAGATGATCTGATCCATTTGAATTAATTAGATAACAATATTAAGGTAAAGATAGTGCTATATAGATAATTGGTTGTGATTAAAAGTTAGTATGAATGAAGAGGAGTTTAAAAATACGATCAAAAATATTTTACTAATAATTTGCTAGCATTGGAGAAAATATGTATAAAAAATTAAAATACAATATGAGCATATGAGACAAAATATCTAGGTCAGAAAGTCTAACACACAATCTGTATATTGGTACATTTTTTTTTGTTTTTCTATTTACCTATCAAAACTATGTAATTTTTTTTAGTAGACAACCCAAGGTATTGCTCTAGGCCCATTTTGGTATATTTTATGCCACCGTTTCGCTGCAAAATGCGATCATATTAAAAATATTGTTAACTGTTTCACAAACTTTGGGGTTCTCACTAAAATTATTTACATACCACTTGTGCAGTCATAACACAGATGGATGTAAAAGCATCTCTGGGATCCCCTTTGTTCAGAAATAGCAGACCTGCATGACTTTGCCATTGCTTTTTGGTAATTAGAAGGCCGCTAATTGCAGCTGCGCACCACAATTCTGAAATTCCTGGCAGTTAAGGGATTAATCAGGTAGCTTGTAAGGTTAAGTTTACCTGTAGTGTAGAGATTACCCTCTCACCTGATCCCTCCATCCCCTGATCCATACCTGATCTCCCCTAAACAGCTCTCTTCCTTCCCTCACCCCTTTCTGGTCACCACCACCTTAGGTACTGGCAGACAGTCTGCCAATGTGAAGTGTTAGTCCTTTCTTTATTCTTAATTTTTTTTATTATTTTCTGCAGTGTAGGATTACCCCCCCCCCCCCGACCTCCTTGATGTCTCTCAAACAGCTCTCTAACCCCCCTATAACTAGTGTATGCCATCTTAGGTACTGGAAGCTGTCTGCCAGTACCCAGCTTTCTATACATTTACGTTTTTATTTACTTAAAAAAAATCTGTAGTGTAGTTGCCCCCCCTCATTCACCCCACCTCTCCCCAAAAAGCAATATTTTCCTAGATCACCCTCTCACCTCTAATTTCCCCTCTCCACTCTAGCCCCCCCCCCCCTCCTGCTCTTAGTGTGGAATTTTTCCTGCAGTGTAGCTGTCCCGCTCCCATTCCAGTGCCTCCCTCCCCCTCCAGTGATGGGCCACCTACCAGCTTCCTTCCTGACCCTCCTACACCACCAATGGTTGGCACCACTGCTACCCAATGCAGAGAGGGACACAGTCTATTTCTACACTGCCCACTAACAGTGGCGGGATTGCGGTAAAAAGAGGCCCAGGACAGCGGCGATATACCGGTCCGCTGGTCGTTAAGGGGTTAAACATCTTGATACCATGTAGATATATATCATTATGTCAGCATATGCTCTATGTATAGATGTTTATATGCTCTATGTATTGTTATTTATATGCTCTATGTATAGTTATTTATATGCTCTATGTATTGTTATATATATGCTCTATGTATAGTTATTTATGTGCTCTATATATAGTTATTTATATGCTCTATGTATTGTTATTTATTAATTATATGCTCTATGTATTGTTATTTATTGTATATGCTCTATGTATTGTTATTTATATGCTCTATGTATAGTTATTTATATGCTCTATGTATTGTTATTTATATGCTCTATGTATAGTTATTTATATGCTCTATGTATTGCTATTTATATGCTATATGTATTGTTATTTACTGTATATGCTCTATGTATTGTTATTCATATGCTCTATGTATTGTTATTCATATGCTCTATGTATTGTTATTTACTGTATATGCTCTATGTATTGTTATTTATATGCTCTATGTATAGTTATTTATATGCTCTATATATAGTTATTTATATGCTCTATGTATAGTTATTTATATGCTCTATGTATTGTTATTTACTGTATATGCTCTATGTATAGTTATTTATATGCTCTATATATAGTTATTTATATGCTCTATGTATAGTTATTTATATGCTCTATATATAGTTATTTATATGCTCTATGTATAGTTATTTATATGCTCTATATATAGTTATTTATATGCTCTATGTAAAGTTATTTATATGCTCTATGTATAGTTATTTATATGCTCTATGTCTTGTTATTTATATGATCTATGTATAGTTATTTATATGCTCTATGTAAAGTTATTTATATGTTCTATGTATTGTTATTTACTGTATATGCTTCTGTATATAGTTATTTATATGCTCTATGTATTGTTATTTATATGCTCTATATATAGTTATTTATATGCTCTATGTATAGCTATTTATATGCTCTATATATAGTTATTTATATGCTCTATGTATAGTTATTTATATGCTCTATGTATAGTTATTTATATGCTCTATGTATTGTTATTTATATGCTCTATGTATAGTTATTTATATGCTCTATGTATAGTTATTTATATGTTCTATGTATTGTTATTTACTGTATATGCTCTATATATAGTTATTTATATGCTCTGTATATAGTTATTTATATGCTCTATGTATTGTTATTTATATGCTCTATATATAGTTATTTATATGCTCTATATATAGTTATTTATATGCTCTATGTATAGCTATTTATATGCTCTATATATAGTTATTTATATGCTCTATGTATAGTATGTATAGTATTAGTTATTTATATGCTCTATGTATAGTATTAGCTTAATGCAATACTCTTGTCGTTTGTGTATCTACATTTAATTATTCAAATAGAACATACAATTTTAAACAACTTTCCAATGTACTTCTATTATCTATTTTTATTCTCTTGGAATCTGTTGTTAAAGTAGGAGCAGCAATGCACCACTGGGAGCTAGCTGAGTACATAAGGCGAGCAAATGACAAGAGGCATATATGTACGGCCAACAATCACCAGCTAGCTTTTCAACAAAGGACACCAAAAGAATGAAGCACATTAGATAATAGAAGTAAAATGTATCGTTATTTACAATTGCATGTCTGTTTGAAAGGCAGCTTTCAGGCTTTACAGACTTGCCTACAGTGCATTTTTTTGTCTTTTGAGTCCAGCATTATAATTTTCTTTTTACTATAGCTTAAAACATTTTAAAAACAGTATTGTAGAAGTTTTGTTTTCTCTTAGAACAAATACCTAAAAAGAAGCTGCTGTTTGCCATGGTTCCCTAAGAAAGTCACACTCATGCTTAATACCACCCATACCACACCCCCCCAGCCGACTAACGTCCACTCACCACCATTGTCCACGTCTCCTCCCCCAGGTCTCATTGATTGGTCCTTAGGATTAAGGAAAAAAGATATAATTTGCAAGGGTTTTAACAGATGATGGGAACTATTTTTGTCACTAGAGGAAAATATTTATTTATGAATTTGCTAATCAACGTAATTTTCATAATCTGTGTACTTAAAATTAAGTTTACATCTAAAAATAGAATGTTTATTATGTCTCTTTAATGCAGAGTATTGGGTTGTTATTTATTAGAGTATTATAGTTCTTGAAGCACTTAAAGGGACATGAAACACAATTTTTTCTTTCATGATTCAAAATTATAATCCTATATAATAAAGGCCAGGTATGTTTGTCAGATGCAGTCATGCGCAGTAGAGACCGCACAAGGACAAACATACCTGGCCTTGAGCAGCAGAGAGTGTGAGCGTAAGTGGCCGTGGTGGGGTTGCATGGCCGAATGGGAGCGCTGTGATGTAGGCGTGGATGGCCTGGCGTTGTAAGAGACATGGTCAATGGGAGCGGTCGTGGTGGGGGCGTGATTGTAAAGAGCGTGCTGAGGGGTGTATATATAGTTATTTATATGCTCTATGTATTGTTATTTATTGTATATGCTCTATGTATTGTTATTTATATGCTCTATGTATAGTTATTTATATGCTCTATGTATTGTTATTTATATGCTCTATGTATAGTTATTTATATGCTCTATGTATTGCTATTTATATGCTATATGTATTGTTATTTACTGTATATGCTCTATGTATTGTTATTCATATGCTCTATGTATTGTTATTCATATGCTCTATGTATTGTTATTTACTGTATATGCTCTATGTATTGTTATTTATATGCTCTATGTATAGTTATTTATATGCTCTATATATAGTTATTTATATGCTCTATGTATAGTTATTTATATGCTCTATGTATTGTTATTTACTGTATATGCTCTATGTATAGTTATTTATATGCTCTATATATAGTTATTTATATGCTCTATGTATAGTTATTTATATGCTCTATATATAGTTATTTATATGCTCTATGTATAGTTATTTATATGCTCTATATATAGTTATTTATATGCTCTATGTAAAGTTATTTATATGCTCTATGTATAGTTATTTATATGCTCTATGTCTTGTTATTTATATGATCTATGTATAGTTATTTATGTGCTCTATGTAAAGTTATTTATATGTTCTATGTATTGTTATTTACTGTATATGCTTCTGTATATAGTTATTTATATGCTCTATGTATTGTTATTTATATGCTCTATATATAGTTATTTATATGCTCTATGTATAGCTATTTATATGCTCTATATATAGTTATTTATATGCTCTATGTATAGTTATTTATATGCTCTATGTATAGTTATTTATATGCTCTATGTATTGTTATTTATATGCTCTATGTATAGTTATTTATATGCTCTATGTATAGTTATTTATATGTTCTATGTATTGTTATTTACTGTATATGCTCTATATATAGTTATTTATATGCTCTGTATATAGTTATTTATATGCTCTATGTATTGTTATTTATATGCTCTATATATAGTTATTTATATGCTCTATATATAGTTATTTATATGCTCTATGTATAGCTATTTATATGCTCTATATATAGTTATTTATATGCTCTATGTATAGTTATTTATATGCTCGGTATATAGTTATTTATATGTTCTATATATAGTTATTTATATGCTCTATATATAGTTATTTATATGCTCTATGTATAGTTATTTATATGCTCTATGTATAGTTATTTATATGCTCTATGTAAAGGTATTTATATGCTCTATGTATAGTTATTTATATGCTCTATGTATTGTTATTTATATGCTCTATGTATAGATATTTATATGCTCTATATATAGTTATTTATATGCTCTATATATAGTTATTTATATGCTCTATGTATAGTTATTTATATGCTCTATGTATAGTTATTTATATGCTCTATGTATAGTTATTTATATGTTCTATGTATTGTTATTTACTGTATATGCTCTCTATATAGTTATTTATATGCTCTGTATATAGTTATTTATATGCTCTATATATTGTTATTTATATGCTCTATATATAGTTATTTATATGCTCTATATATAGTTATTTATATGCTCTATGTATAGCTATTTATATGCTCTATATATAGTTATTTATATGCTCTATGTATTGTTATTTATATGCTCTATGTATAGTTATTTATATGCTCTATGTATAGTTATTTATATGCTCTATGTATTGTTATTTATATGCTCTATGTATAGTTATTTATATGTTCTATGTATTGTTAGTTACTGTATATGCTCTTTATATAGTTATTTATATGCTCTGTATATAGTTATTTATATGCTCTATGTATTGTTATTTATATGTTCTATATATAGTTATTTATATGCTCTATGTATTGTTATTTATATGCTCTATGTATTGTTATTTATATGCTCTATGTATAGTTATTTATATGCTCTGTATATAGTTATTTATATGCTCTATGTATAGTTATTTATATGCTCTATGTATAGTTATTTATATGTTCTATGTATTGTTAGTTACTGTATATGCTCTTTATATAGTTATTTATATGCTCTATGTATTGTTATTTATATGCTCTGTATATAGTTATTTATATGCTCTATATATAGTTATTTATATGCTCTATGTATTGTTATTTATATGTTCTATGTATTGTTAGTTACTGTATATGCTCTTTATATAGTTATTTATATGCTCTATGTATAGTTATTTATATGCTCTATGTATAGTTATTTATATGCTCTATATATAGTTATTTATATGCTCTATATATAGTTATTTTTATGCTCTATGTATAGTTATTTATATGCTCTATGTATAGTTATTTATATGCTCTATATATAGTTATTTATATGCTCTATGTATTGTTATTTATATGCTCTGTATATAGTTATTTATATGCTCTATGTATAGTTATTTATATGCTCTGTATATAGTTATGTATATGCTCTATGTATAGTTATTTATATGCTCTGTATATAGTTATTTATGTGCTCTATGTATAGTTATTTATATGCTCTATATATAGTTATTTATATGCTCTATGTATTGTTATTTATATGCTCTGTATATAGTTATTTATATGCTCTATGTATAGTTATTTATATGCTCTGTATATAGTTATGTATATGCTCTATGTATAGTTATTTATATGCTCTGTATATAGTTATTTATATGCTCTATGTATAGTTGTATCTCTCCCCTGTCTGTTTTCTTACACTGGCTATTGTTAGCCTCTTTATACCTTTAACCTCAGACCTACTGATGATTTTACAACACCCCCTTCTCTCACTGTACTCAGACCTTTGTAACATTTTTTTCTTTAACCATCCATATAATCTGTTAATTCCATCGTATTGGTCAGGATTGAGTGCAACCTCTTGAAAGCTTGTTTTCTTTTAAGTGGATAGTTAGTCCGATGCTTAATGCAATACTCTTGTCGTTTGTGTATCTACATTTAATTATTCAAATAGAACATACAATTTTAAACAACTTTCCAATGTACTTCTATTATCTATTTTTATTCTCTTGGAATCTGTTGTTAAAGTAGGAGCAGCAATGCACCACTGGGAGCTAGCTGAGTACATAAGGCGAGCAAATGACAAGAGGCATATATGTACGGCCAACAATCACCAGCTAGCTTTTCAACAAAGGACACCAAAAGAATGAAGCACATTAGATAATAGAAGTAAAATGTATCGTTATTTACAATTGCATGTCTGTTTGAAAGGCAGCTTTCAGGCTTTACAGACTTGCCTACAGTGCATTTTTTTGTCTTTTGAGTCCAGCATTATAATTTTCTTTTTACTATAGCTTAAAACATTTTAAAAACAGTATTGTAGAAGTTTTGTTTTCTCTTAGAACAAATACCTAAAAAGAAGCTGCTGTTTGCCATGGTTCCCTAAGAAAGTCACACTCATGCTTAATACCACCCATACCACACACCCCCAGCCGACTAACGTCCACTCACCACCATTGTCCACGTCTCCTCCCCCAGGTCTCATTGATTGGTCCTTAGGATTAAGGAAAAAAGATATAATTTGCAAGGGTTTTAACAGATGATGGGAACTATTTTTGTCACTAGAGGAAAATATTTATTTATGAATTTGCTAATCAACGTAAATTTCATAATCTGTGTACTTAAAATTAAGTTTACATCTAAAAATAGAATGTTTATTATGTCTCTTTAATGCAGAGTATTGGGTTGTTATTTATTAGAGTATTATAGTTCTTGAAGCACTTAAAGGGACATGAAACACAATTTTTTCTTTCATGATTCAAAATTATAATCCTATATAATAAAGGCCAGGTATGTTTGTCAGATGCAGTCATGCGCAGTAGAGACCGCACAAGGACAAACATACCTGTCCTTGAGCAGCAGAGAGTGTGAGCGTAAGTGGCCGTGGTGGGGTTGCATGGCCGAATGGGAGCGCTGTGATGTAGGCGTGGATGGCCTGGCGTTGTAAGAGACATGGTCAATGGGAGCGGTCGTGGTGGGGGCGTGATTGTAAAGAGCGTGCTGAGGGGTGTGGTCGATGGGTGCAGTCGTGGTGGGGGCATGGCCGGGCGTGTCCGAGAGATAAAGAGAGCACAAAAGAGGTAGGAGAGAGTGGGGACAGAGAGCAAAAGAAGGGGAGAAAGAGCAAAAGAGGAGAGAGAGCAAAAGAGAAAGGAGAGAGAGCAAAAGAGGGGGAGAGAGAGCAAAAGAGGGGGGGGAGAGAGCAAAAGAGGGTGGGAGAGAACAAAAGAGAGGGGAGAGAGAACAAAAGAAGGGTAGAGAGAGCAAAAGAGGGGGGAGAGCAAAAGAGAAGGGAGAGAGAGCAAAAGAGGGGGGAGAGCAAAAGAGAAGGGAGAGAGAGCAAAAGAGGGGGAGAGAGAGCAAAAGAGGGGGGAGAGAGAGCAAAAGAGATTGGAGAGAGAGCAAAAGAGAGGGGAGAGAGAACAAAAGAAGGGTAGAGAGAGCAAAAGAGGGGGGAGAGAGAGCAAAGAGAGGGGAGAGAAAGCAAAAGAGAGGGGAGAGAGAACAAAAGAAGGGTAGAGAGAGCAAAAGAGGGGGGAGGAGAGAGAGCAAAAGAGTCAGGGAGAGAGCAAAAGAGGGGGAGAGAGAGCAAAGAGAGGGGAGAGAGTGCAAAAGAGAGGGGATAGAGTGCAAAAGAGGGGGGAGAGAGAGCAAAAGAGGTCAGATAGAGTGCAAAAGAGGAGGGAGAGAGAGCAAAAGAGGGGGAGAGAGAGCAAAAGAGGGAGGAGAGAGAGCAAAAGAGGGGGAGAGAGAGCAAAAGAAGGGGAAAGAGAGCAAAAGAGAGGGGAGAGAGAGCAACAGAGAGGGACAAAGAGAGCAAAAGAGTGGGGGAGAGAGACCAAAAGAGAGGGGAGAGAGAGCAAAAGAGAGGGGGGAAAGAGAAAGCAAAAGAGAGGGGGGAGAGAGAGAACAAAAGAGAGGGGGAGAGAGAGTGCAAAAGAGAGGGGGAGAGAGAGAGCAAAAGAGAGGGGGAGAGAGAGAGAGCAAAAGAGAGGGAGAGAGAGCAAAGAGAGGGGGGGAGAGCAAAAGAGAGGGAGAGAGAGAGCAAAAGAGAGGGGGAGAGAGAGAGAGCAAAAGAGAGGCGGAGAGCAAAAGAGAGGGAGAGAGAGCAAAAGAGAGGGGGGAGAGCAAAAGAGAGGGGAGAAGTGAGAGAGCAAAAGAGAGGGGGAGAGAGAGAACAAAAGAGAGGGGGAGAGAGAGTGCAAAAGAGAGGGGGGAGAGAGCAAAAGAGAGGGGGAGAGAGAGAGAGAGCAAAAGAGAGGGGGAGAGAGAGAGAGCAAAAGAGAGGGGGAGAGAGAGAGCAAAAGAGAGGGATAGAGCAAAAGAGAGGGAGAGAGAGAGAGCAAAAGAGAGGGGGGAGAGAGAGAGAACAAAAGAGAGGAGGAGAGAGAGAGCAAAAGAGAGGGGGAGAGAGAGAGAGCAAAAGAGAGGGGGAGAGAGAGAGCAAAAGAGAGGGGGAGAGCAAAATAGAGGGGAGAAGAGAGAGAGCAAAAGAGAGGGCGGAGATAAAGAGAGCAAAATAGAGGGGGAGAGAGAGCACAAAGAGAGTGGGAGAGAGATAGCAAAAGAGAGGGAGAGAGACAGCAAAAGAGAGGGGGAGAGAGAGAGCAAAAGGGAGGGGGGAGAGCGCAAAAGATGGGAAAGAGAGATCGAGAGAGAGAGAGAGCAAAAGAGAGGGGGGGAAGAGAGGGGGGAGAGAGAGAGCAAAAGAGAGGTGAGAGAGAGAGAGCAAAAGAGAAGGGGAGAGAGAGCAAAAGAGGGGGAGAGAGAGTGCAAAAGAGCGGGGATAGAGAGAGCAAAAGAAAGGGAGAGAGACAGCAAAAGAGAGGGGGTAAGGAGAGCAAAAGAAAGGGGGGAGAGAGAGAGTAAAAGAGTGGAGATAGAGAGAGCAAAAGAGAGGGGGAGAAAGGGGAGAGAGAGAGCAAAAGAGAGGGGGAGAAAGGGAGAGAGAGAGCAAAAGAGAAAGAGAGGGCGGAGAGCGCAAAAGAGGGGAGAGAGAGACAGAGAGAGAACGTAAATGAGAGGGGGGAAGAGAGGGGGAGAAAGAGAGAGCAAAAGAGAGGGGAGAGAGAGCGAGCAAAAGAGAGGGCGAGAGAGATCAAAAGAGAGGGGGAGAGAGAGAGCAAAAGAGAAGGGGGGAGAGAGAGGGAGCAAAAGAGAGGGGAGAGAGAGCAAAACAGAGGAGGAGAGAGAGCAAAGAGAGGGAGAGAGAAATAGCAAAAGAAAGGGGGAGAGAGACAGCAAAAGAGAGGGGGAGAGAGAGCACAAGAGGAGGGATAGAGAGAGCAAAAGAGGGAGGATAGAGAAAGCAAAAGAGAGGGGGAGAGAGACAGAAAAAGAGAGGGGGAGAGAGAGAGCAAAAGAGAGAGAGAGAGCAAAAGAGAGGTAGAGAGAGAGTAAAAGAGAGGGGGAGAGAGAGAACAAAAGAGAGGGGTAGAGAGAGTGCAAAAGAGAGGGGGAGAGATAGCAAAAGAGAGGGGAGAGAGAGAGAGCAAAAGAGGGGGAGAGAGACAGCAAAAGAGAGGGGGTAAGGAGAGCAAAAGAAAGGGGAGAGAGAGAGAGCAAAATAGAGGGGGAGAAAGGGGAGAGAGAGAGCAAAAGAGAGGGGGAGAAAGGGGAGAGAGAGAGCAAAAGAGAAAGAGAGGGGGAGAGCGCGAAAGAGGGGAGAGAGAGAGACAGAGAGAGAGCGCAAATGAGAGGGGGGAAGAGAGGGGGAGAAAGAGAGAGCAAAAGAGAGGGGAGAGAGAGCGAGCAAAAGAGAGGGCGAGAGAGAGAGCAAAAGAGAGGGGGGAGAGAGAGGGAGCAAAAGAGAGGGGAGAGAGAGCAAAACAGAGGAGGAGAGAGAGCAAAGAGAGGGAGAGAGAAAGAGCAAAAGAAAGGGGGAGAGAGACAGCAAAAGAGAGGGGGAGAGAGAGAGAGCACAAGAGGATTTGATAGAGAGAGCAAAAGAGGGAGGATAGAGAAAGCAAAAGAGAGGGAGAGAGACAGCAAAAGAGAGGGGGAGAGAGACAGAAAAAGAGAGGGGGAGAGAGAGAGCAAAAGAGAGGGAAAGAGAGAGCGCAAAAGATAGGGGAGAAAGAGAGCAAAACAGAGGGGGAGAGAGAGAGAGAGCATAAGATAGGGGTAGAGAGTGCAAAAGAGAGGGAAAGAGAAAGAGCAAAAGAAAGGGGAGAGAGACAGCAAAAGAGAGGGGGAGAGAGAGCACAAGAGGGGGGATAGAGAGAGCAAAAGAGAGGGAGAGAGACAGCATAAGAGAGGGGGAGAGAGACAGCAAAAGAGAAGGGGAGAGAGAGCAAAAGAGAGGGGGAGAGAGAGAAAGAGGGGAAGAGAGAGCGCAAAAGAGAGGGAGGAAAAGAGAGGGGGAGAGAGAGAGCAAAAGAGAGGGGGGAGAGAGAGAGAACAAAAGAGAGGGGAGAGAGAGACAGCACAAGAGGGGGGATAGAGAGAGCAAAAGATGGGGGGGAGATAGAGAGAGCAAAAGAGAGGGAGAGAGACAGCAAAAGAGAGGGGGAGAGAGACAGCAAAAGAGAGGGGGAGAGAGAGAGAGCAAAAGAGAGGGGGGAGAGCGCAAAAGAGAGGGGAAGGGAGAGCGCAAAAGAGAGGGGAAGAGAGAGTGCAAAAGAGAGGGAGGTAAAGAGAGGGGGAGAGAGGGAGCAAAAGAGAGGGGAGAGAGCGCAAAAGAGTGGGAGAGAGACAGCAAAGAGAGGGGGAGAAAGGGAAGAGAGAGAGCAAAAGAGAGGGGAGAGAGAGCAAAAGAGAAGGGAGAGCGCAAAAGAGGGGAGAGAGAGAGCGTGCAAAAGAGAGGGGGGAAAGAGAGGGGGGAGAGAGATAGAGCAAAAGAGGGGTGAGAGAGAGCAAAAGAGAGGGGGAGAGAGAGAGCAAAAGAGAGGGGGAGAGTGCAAAAGAGAGGGGAGAGAGAGTGCAAAAGATAGGGGGAACGAGAGAGAGTGGAAGAGAGGAGGGAGAGAGAGAGCAAAAGAGAGGGGAGAGAGAGCAAAAGAGAGGGGGAGAGAGCATAAGAGAGGGGAGAGAGAGAGAGCAAAAGAGAGGGGGAGAGAGACAGCAAAAGAGAGGGGGGAAAGAGAGCAAAAAAGAGGGGGGAGAGAGAGTAAAATAGAGGGGGAGAGAGAGAGCAAAAGAGGGGTGATAGAGAGAGCAAAAGACAGGGAGAGAGACAGCAAAAGAGCGGGGGAGAGAGAGCAAAAGAGAGGGGGAGAGAGAGAGAGCGCAAAATAGAGGGGGGAGACAGCAAAAGAGAGAGCGCAAAAGAGGGGTGATAGAGAGAGCAAAAGAGAGGGAGAGAGCAAAAGAGAAGGGGAGAGAGAGTGCAAAAGAGAGGGGTGAGTGCGCAAAAGAGAGGGGGAGAGAGAGCGCAAAAGAGAGGGAGGAAAATAGAGGGGGAGAGAGAGCAAAATAGAGAGAGCGGGAGAAAAAGAGCAGAAGAGAGGGGGAGAGAGAGGGCAAAAGAGAGGGGGAAAGAGCAAAAGAGAGGGGGGATAGAGAGAGATCAAGGGGTGGAACAGCTGTACTGCAAAAAATGGCCCATGTACACGGGCTTTAGGACTAGTTTTTAAATAAAATAACTACAAAAAGCAGTTATATGGGGTTAAAAGTAGCGGGTGTGGGGTGTTAGAAAAAAAATGGCACTGAAAAGTGCCTTTACATAGCGGTCTATGGGAACTGTGTGTTCCCTGGAAATATATATGTATATGCTTATATACATATATATTTATGTGTTAGTATGTGTATGTACACATATTAACACGTAAATATATACAGTGGGGCAAAAAAGTATTTAGTCAGCCACTAATTGTGCAAGTTCTCCCACTTAAGAAGATGAGAGAGGCCTGTAATATTCATCATAGGTATACCTCAACTGTGAGAGACAAAATGTGGAAACAAATCCAGACAATCACATTGTCTGATTTGGAAAGAATTTATTTGCAAATTATGGTGGAAAATAAGTATTTGGTCAATATCAAAAGTTCATCTCAATACTTTGTTACAAGTGTCACAAGGTTGTCACACACTGTTGCTGGTATGTTGGCCCATTCCTGCATGCAGATCTCCTCTAGAGCAGTGATGTTTTGGGGCTGTCGCTGGGCAACACAGACTTTCAACTCCCTCCAAAGGTTTTCTATGGGGTTGAAATCTGGAGACTGGCTAGGCCACTCCAGGACCTTGAAATGCTTCTTACGAAGCCACTCCTTCATTGCCCGGGCGGTGTGTTTGGGATCATTGTCATGCTGAAAGACCCAGCCACATTTCGTCTTCAATGCCCTTGCTGATGGAAGGAGGTTTGCACTCAAAATCTCACGATACATGGCCCCATTCATTCTTTCATGTACATGGATCAGTCGTCCTGTTCCCTTTGCAGAGAAACAGCCACAAAGCATGATGTTGCCACCCCCATGCTTCACAGTAGGTATGGTGTTCTTTGGTTTAAGATTGCATGCTCTATCTGAGTCATGAAGATTAATGTTGATGTGGCATCAATAAAGTATTTCTCATTGTAATATATGCATAGATACATACATATGGGGGGGGGGGAGAGCCAGAGGTAAATCTGGCCCTGCATACTCTATTAAAGGTACTCTATGAAATCTTTTCCTTTGGCTAGGCTTATGATCTGGTCTGACTTTGCATTATAATTATATATGTAATATTTGGCATGAAATTGACCTTTAAAATATTACAAATTAAAATGACTAATTTGCAATCAAAAACCCAATAAATTATGAAGATTATCAAATTTAATTATGATTATGAACCTACTTTTCTTGCTATGTTTGACTGGCACTGGACTGTTTTAAGATTCAGCAGAAGAACGAAGATTTAAAATTTGTGAAAAGAACGGAATAGTTTGGCTGAACATCTAATATTTAAGTTGAACTTTTTCCAAAACCTTTTTAAATCATAAAAAAGAAATACAGCATATTCAACAAACTTATATTTTAAATAAGGCAATATATACAATGAATACTCTCTCAGTTCCAAGAACAAATGGATGGTAACTATTTAGCTGTTATATCAACAAACATCTGGCAGACACCTCTACACATCATTGATTTACTAATTAATCTTTCCTCAAATAGACTTACAAACATGCACTCTATGGAAAGTCAAATGATTACATGAAGATATCCTAATAATCCCAGATGTCTCCTTAACCAATTAAAAAAACATATTAATCTCACACCTTTATGAGCTCTATTAGTGTCTCTCATAAAGAAAGTATTGTCTACCTAGAATAGCATAACATTCAGATGAGACAGGCAAGGTAGCTGGGTGATATTTTAAGTACCCTACCCAGACAGACATAAGAGTTGTTGGATCCTGATTCTGCAGTGAATGATTAAACTATGGAAGGTCGTCAAGGAAAGGCATATTTCTTGAGACTGGAGTTTTTCAAACCCTAAGCTCATCAACCTCACAGCGGGAAGGAGGATAAAAGTAATTGGCCATATGTAGTTTAGTGTTTGGGTGTATATAGGAAAATGATATGTATCTTCAGAACACCAGTTTTAATATAGTTGTTCTATAATGCACCTGAGATAGGGGAATTACTTATTTTCATAGAACAATCTCTCTGGTGTCTAGTTGGATGATTATTAATGAATAGAGATAAGTGTGCATGGTCCTAAAAATGTTCCCTTGAAAGGTGCACACATTCAGTGAACAAATGCTTCTACATGCTAGATGGACATAAGCTAAGTCACACACAAGGGGCTAGATTGCAAGTGGTGCGCAAATGATAGCACGGGACGCAATACACAGTATCTCTGGACCGTGCTAACATATATTACAAGTCAATGGTAAATCACATTTAACAGAGAAGGCTTAGAGCGGCCGACATAGCTCTAACACACCCATTACTTTCAATAGATATTGCAATCTTGCTAAATAGAGCTGAAGTTGAAAGTTATGGATTGTTCTCGAGCTAAAGCTGAAATTCTGCTAGAAGAATTAACTTGATTTGAGCCCCGAAGAATAGAGTAAGGGTTAAAAAAGTTTCACAAAAATATCTAGTGGACTAGTAACTTCTCCCTCTGGGCTAATAGCTTTTAACCCCTTACTAGTAAACCACAGTGATGTTTTCCACCCCTGTATGTATATATATAAATATATATATATATATATATATATATATATATATATAAAGTGAAGAACATAGGAATTTGAAGTATTCCTAAAGCAACTTCACCTTTAGCACAGTTGACCTAGGGCAATTTCGGGTTCGCCCCAATTTTTCTCTCGCATGCTAACATTTTACTTTCGGCTCGTAATACCAGTACTAACCTGACAGCACAAATGTTTTACCTTGAGAGCAGTTAGCATTCAAGAGCAATAAAAAATGAGCACGCCCGTTGTAATCTGGGCCAACATGGTTATTATGTCACACATAAAGGGAGTGCAAACCCAATTGTGTTCATTCCAGTGCGCTCAATCACTCATAAAATATTGCATTTAGCAGCCACATTGCCTGGATTGCATGCAAACCTATGTGCACTGAACAAAAGAGTCAGAGTATTACTGACTGAGTGTATACATTGTTTACAATAATGATTAGTGGCAATTCTCTATTACTGTATAAATAATAACTGACTCATGAAACGCAGTCCTCTGCACCATTCCCTCTAAGGTCGTTTCTCTCTTTCTTCCCCCTCTCTCTCTCTTTCTCCCCCCTCCCTCTCATTCTTCTCCCACTCTCTTTCTTCCCCCTCAGTCTCTCTCCCTCCTCTCTATCTTTGTCCTCCTGCTCTCTTCCTTCCCCCTCTCTCTTTCTTTCCCCCTCTCTCTCTTCCCCCTCTCTCTTTTTCCTCCCCATCTCTCTTTCTTCCCCTTCTCTCTATCTCTTTCTACCCCTCTCTCTCTTGCTATCTAATGTTTCCGTGAACAACATAGACACAGATCATCCTCATCAAAGTGACTCTTTTGTGACGGAGCGGTTTACTACTGTAACAACAATTTAAGGTTTGACTATCCTCAAGATTAAAGTGTGCACATAGTTGGGCAAAAAAATTGCATAAGCCAAATTTTTGTGCACACTGATCAAAAAAATTAAAAGGAACATTGGTTCACTGAGGTTATTTTTTTTAGTTCTACACTCAGTACACAGACATAGCCATAATATCAGCTCATTTTTCGCAACCATTTCACCCTTTTGTCACCCCCAAATTCCAGTTAGATTGTAAGCTCCATAAGGAGAAGGACTGTCTATATATTCTGCATGAGTCTGTATATCAATGTCTTGTATTTACTGAACCCTCTTTACCGACGTGTAATATTTTTTAATATTTATGCATTGTATTTTTCAAAGCAAATTTTCATTTTGTGAGGGGATTGAAACCCTGGTATTTTTGTGTTAAAATATTAAATTCCATTACGCTTCTAGGCTGAACTGTAAAATTGTAAACACGGTCTCTAACCATGTAACAAAAAATAGATAAACAAATCTGTCACTAAAGAAAAAAAGGGATATCATGTAAGACGGAAAAAAACCCACACAATTTAAATAACAAAAAATTGTCCCAAGGACATTTCATTAGATCTAAGTGGAATTGACTTAAATAATACATAGGGGCCGATTTATCAATGTCTGTCCACTGTAGCGTATCATGTACGACAGACATCGCTGAATGCCGACAGCGTATGCTGGTGAACTGCTTGTGCAATGCCGCCCCTGCAGATTCACAGCTAATTGGCTGCTAGCAGGGTGTGTCAATCAACCCGATCGTATCTGATCGGGTTGATTGCTGTCCGCTGCTCAGAAGCGGCGAAACAGTTAAGGAGCAGTGGTCTTAAGACCGCTGCTTCATAACTGCTGTTTCCCTGCGAGTCTGAAGGCTCACGCGGAAACAGGGGCATCAAAGGCCATTCGGGCCCTTGATAAATCAGCCCCAAAGATTTAAGTTGTAATTTGGACTACGATGTCTAGAGCATCCGCTTATGTTTGTTTATAGTATAATCTATAACCTTAATGCTTTAAAATGTTTGATGTTAACAATTCAGGACTACTTCAATCAGTGAAAATTAAAGAACTATATAAAAATCTTAACCATTTATTTAACTATTAAATCAAGTGCAATGTCACATTTGATATTTTACACAATCCCAACAGACCGGAAAAAAGAGGGAAAAATAAGAAGAGATCGCTAAGATACTCCTAAACTGGGAGTTTACATTTGGCCTGCAGTATCCTGAAACATCACAATAAACTCTGTTCCACTTTGAAGACCAGTGAGTGATGCATCCCCTTTTGTTGGTACTATTGGGGTGATTGGAATGTACTAATATTTGGCTAGACACTCTGGGTTAGATCAGTTAACTTGCACGCGTATTAAAAGTTGAAAGTAAATGCAACCACAAGAGCGCAAATTAAATTTGTTAGCGAGTTAGCGTGACTATAGTCCTTGTATAAAGAGTAAAGGCTAAAAATTTTTTTTGCATTAAACACAATATAAATACATTAAAATAAAGTGTTACACTCATATATACACAATCTAATAAAAAGTATTCACATAAATATTAAAAAAAAGTTTTAAGGGTTTAAAGGTAAATAATGGTATAACATCAGAGAACCATAGTAAGCATGCCCATATAGAAGCACAGCCAATCATGGTCACCTGGGCGTGTATAAACAACAGCTGCTCCACTCACAAACGGGCAGCCGAAACCAGCATGTTGCACATAGAAAATAACCCAATTGGTTAGTGTGAGGACTAACAGGCCAATCGGCTCACAATAAAGCTGACCATCATCTGGTAATGACCCGGGAGTGAAATCATTGTGGGGGGCGTGTCCTAACGCCCAATGTAAATAATACCTAGATCCTATGTGTAGAGCAAGTGAAATCATACTAGCACATCAGAGGAAGAATCAATATATAAGAGAGTAACCAGAAGCCAAATCACCTACTTAGAACCTCAAGTGATGTAGTCTCATTATACTCGAAGGGACTCAAACTTAAAAAGAGACTCAAATTTGAAAAAAAGATTAAAAAAAAGATAAGACCCACATCAGGCACTGTGTTAAAAAACTGTGCTCAACCAGGGAACATATATTGGGCTGTAAATTACCGCAAATGATATTAGTAACTAGAAAGTTTTTTTAAACCGAAAAAAGTTCTCAGAAAGGCATAGGGAAAGCAGTATTTTAAGAACCTCTTCAGGCAGTCCAATGTAAACAGCATGTCTGAGGGAGTTGGCAACTGCTGCTACCCCAGCCCCATGGGGAATGACGGTGTACAGACTTGATACATCTAAAGTCACTAGCAGGTCATCAGAATTTATATTAGTAAGTTGGGTTACATGTGTAATGAAATCCATTGAGTCCCAGATATAAGATCTCATAGATTTAACCAACGGCTGTAAATAGAAATCCACAAATTGTGCCAGAGGCTGTAGCAACGAACCTCTGGCAGAGACAATCAGTCTCCCGGGCGGTTTCTTAGCATTTTTGTGGATCTTAGGCTGGGTGTACAAAATTGTTGTCACTTATTTCAAGTTGTGAAATAAGTGCAGATTCCTTCCACTCACTAAGTTTGGCATCAATTCTTCTCTTTAGTTGATATGTGGGGTCACCTTTTAGAGGTGAGTAGGTGTTGACATTAGTCAGTTGTTTCATAATCTCAGCCTTGTATTCAGAGAAATCCATGACCACCACCACCCCTCCTTTATTGGCCATGCGGTTCATGATAGGTGAGTCCTCTTATAGAGTTTTCAATGCTACTCTCTCATCTTTGGTGAAGTTGTCATAATATTTCCTTGATGGTTTATTCTGTATTTGATGAGTTAGGAAGTTGTTTACTGTACTGATAGTGGGATTGTTAGACCTAGGGTCGAATGTACCTTTGGTTTTAAATCTACTGGGAGAGTCAGACTCTGTTGTAAAAAATTCTTTCAGCCGTAAATGTCTTCCAAATTACTGGATATCAATATATGTGTTGAAATCATTTAGTCTGATGGTTGGAACAAAAGAACGACCTTTATTTAACAAACTTTCTTTAGACCTTGTTAGTTGACGAGAACTGATGTTGAACACAATGCTTTCTATTTTCTTTAGAACGGAGGGGTGGGGCGGTGGGCAGTGCCACCCCTCCGTGTGGCCTGGACCTCGGTCTAAAAAACGGAATGTAGTGGGATGTGCTCCCAATGGTGGAAGAGATGCTGTGCCCCCGCTCTGTGTATCCAAATGGCCTCTGTTACCCCATTGAGCGCATCATAATGTCTCAAAAGTTGGTATCATCTCCTCCGGTGGGGACATCGGAGTCAGAGCTGTCACCAGAACTTGTGTTGACACTGTTGATGGCTCTTTTCATAAACCTCCTATCTCATCTGGGTCGGAAGGTACTCCTCTCGTCAGGAGTCATCATCCATCTATAGATGCTTTTGTATGTATAGTCCTAGGTCACTGTCTGTAATTTCTGATTCTTAAAGGAAATCAGTTCCTGTTTATATGTTTTAATCTGTAGTCAGTATGTACCAGTGTCTGTCCCCAAAGTACCAAGTTTGTCCTGTTCAAAAATCTGTATTTCCACCTTTACTTCTCTCAAGAGTCGTCCAACCTCTCTAATAACAAGTAACATAAGGTCAAAGGATCACTTATTTAGTATTTTACACCAATTTACACAAAATTTGGTGTTAGATCGACCTATTGTGGGAACATTCCTTACTCTGAACCCCCTTGGGATCATCCGTTTTTTGTGATAATCAGAGTGGTATGTCCCATGTAGATTCAGGTCTATTTCACGTTGTTTAAACTTTGCTAGTGTATTGTATAATGATTGGTATGATCTCTCCACCTGTTGTTCTTCAACAGTCCCAAAGCGGATATTATCAGCATCCTCGTCAGTAAATGTAAAAATGTCCTCATATTTCTCTTCCATGCCTATACCTATTTGGGTATTTGATGGCTCAATGACTGATGGTTCCCTATCAGTCATAGTACCAGCCTGTTAGATGCGAAGAGCAAGGAAAGGGAGATGTATCTAGGCAGGGTCAACCCCTGTGTGGGTGCACTGCACCAAAGATTCAAATGCAAAACTAATGCTGTGTATGAATTCACACCTTCTAATGATATCTGCCAGGGTGCTATAGCAGTAATTGAATACAGATTTGTAGAATTAAGCACACACTGGTCTTAAGGCATCAGTGACAAAAATGCTTAATTTAGTGTGACATTTTGAGACTAGATGCTGTCCCTTCCTCTGACAAACAACAAGTGAACAAGCAGAACTTTTAAAAGGCATGTGGTACCCTCCCCCAAATCACAGCCAATCAAGGCTGTCTGTATGCAAAGAATACTCCAATACAGTGAAAATAACAATTAACAATCAAATTGAATATAATGCCACTATCAGTGGTTAAACATAAAATGTGAGATAAAAAAGTGGTTATGTCCATCCACCTTCCAGTGACCAGATCAGTCAGAATCCAAGCTATATATCAAAAACCAAAAAGCGCCAGATCATATTGAATCAAAAATCCAAGTAGCAAACTAGCAAGCACGCCCATATAGAACCACAGCCAATCATGGTCGCCTGAGTTTGTACAAACAACAGCTTATCCACTCACAAACGGGCAGCCGATACCAGCATGGTGCACATAGCAAATAACCCAATTGGTGAGTGAGAGGGATAATGGGCCAATCAGATCACAATAAAGCTGACAAGCCTCTAGTGACGACACAGGAGTGACCTCATTGTGTGGGGCATGTCCTAACGCTCTATGTGAATAATACCTAAATCATATGTGTGTAGAAAACGAGATCGTTCAGGCACATC
Source organism: Bombina bombina (assembly GCF_027579735.1). NCBI lineage: Eukaryota > Metazoa > Chordata > Amphibia > Anura > Bombinatoridae > Bombina > Bombina bombina. The sequence goes on along the minus strand of NC_069506.1, from coordinate 227,452,237 downwards.
AAAGGAAAAAATCAATATATAAAAGAGTAACCAGAAGACGAATCACCTACTAAGGACCAAGTTATATATCATATACCAAAAAAAAAATGCCAGATAGTATTAAACCAGATTAAACCAAAACATCAGAGAATCATACTAGTAAGCACGTCCATATAGAAGCACAGCCAATCACGGTTGCTTGGGCGTGTAGAAACAACAGCTGCTCCACTCACAAACGGGCAGCCGAAACCAGCATGTTGCACATAGCAAAAAACCCAATTGGTTAGTGAGAGGGCTAACGGGCCAATCAGCTCACAATAAAGCTGACCATCATATGGTAATGACCCGGGAGTGAGGTCATTGTAGGGGGCGTGTCCTAACACCCGATATAAATAATATCTAGATCCTATGTGTATAGCAAGCAAAATCATACTAGCACATCAAAGAAATAATCAATATATAAGGGGGTAACCAGAAGACAAATCACCTACTAAGAACCTCAAGTGATGTAAACTCATTTTATTCAAAGGGACTCAAACTTAAAAAGAGACTCAAATTTGAAAAAAAGATGAAAAAAAGATAATACCCATATCAGGCACTGATGCACAGAACGTGTAAAAAACTGTGCTCAACCAGGGAACATATATAGGGATGTAAATTACCCCAAAATCAACAAACCATACCCATTAATTATTGCAGCTTATCCCATATGTATTTAAACTAATAAATGGGACAAGACTATATATAAAAAGCTAATAAATGTGACAATACTATATATAAAAAGTACAAAAACTAAGGACCTGTATACACATCAAAAGAGCTAATAGACTTCATATCACCAATCTATTATATAAAGATAATGGGAAAAATTTGATCAAAAGTATAACAGATGTTGTCAAACTTATAAACCAAAATTCAAGAATCCCAGCCGTAAAGACGAAACTCAGGCCACAACACACCCAGGGGATTATATATCTGCATAATTATGAACTGATAGGACACAAAGTGTGGATGGCACTGAACCAACCCTCTAAGGTAAAAGAAATAAGAAAAAAAATGGGTTAAAAACAATAGAAAATAAAATTAAAAACATCACATCGCAGGCATAATACAATTGTGGCCAAAAAATATTTTATAATAAAGGGGCAGCTTAATCCCAGAGAGGATTTCAATATAGGGCCATATACTCATCGTATTGCTGTTGGGTGGCATAGAAGAGAAATATAAGGACCAATTACTGGAAATGGAATCATGGACTCTCAGCCAAAGTAGCTTATGTCAAGCTGTATAACTGGGATTCTCAGGGGACACCCCCATCACCACAAGTTTATCAGATGGTACTGGACTCTCAATTCAAATCTAAATGCACAGTCAGTTGTAGAACTGTTATAAATAACACTGCCAACCAGTGTGAACATTCAGTCCTCTAAGTGTTAAAGTCCCAAGCTCATAAATCCATCTGGACTCTTTCTGTAGGAGGATCTTGGCTCTGTTTCCACCTCTTCTATGAATCGGTACGTGGTTGATGATTCAGAAACCTCAGATCTTTGACCTGCTTCTAAGAAGTGACGGGCCACTAGTTGGTCTGACTTTCCTTTCGAGATGGCTGTCTGGATGCTGGAGTGATGATTGGCCAGCCTCGTTCTGGCATCATCAGTTGTTTTGCCTGTGTAAAATTTTATCTAATTTGTTTTGTTCTTTTGGTATCCTGGGATTAGAGAGACATTTTCATATACGCCCATGGAACGCCTATGTTCAGCCCATTTTACAAAAAACAATAATTACACTTGACATTTCTGTGTGATGTTTGCACATCCAGTGTACTACAATTACGATGTACGCTGTGCATATTTAATATTTATTCCTGTGTAAATTACATACAAATTGTATGTTTTTGTTACGATTTTCGATGCACCTTAACAATACAATTTTTTCTTGCTCATTTTTGTGTGATTGGTTCAAATATTTATTTTGTATGATTAAAATAAAAATTTTATTGTACATTTTTAATATGAAAATATACGCCCCTTAGCAAAACACTCTTTTTTCTGGGTAAAAAGTGGCTTTAGATCATTCGACCAGGGAAATAGAATAACTGCCGAGCATTCTTTAATAATCTCGCCAGCACAGAGAGCATTTAATCATCGCGCCCTTAGAAAACTAGCAGCTGCCATCAAAGAAGAAAAAAAATTAACTGGTTGTTAAATCCCAAAAGAATATTATGCGAGAAAAAAAACCAACTTACACCTTATTTTAATAACAACAAAGTGTTGTTCTCCCATGAGTCATTCTGTTAGGCCTGAGTGAAATAAACTTAATTTATAGTCTGAAATAGTCATTTGGAATACGGCATTAGCTCTATCAAACCCACTTAGCACTCTTTGCTATATAATCTATGATCTTTATTCTCTCCCATGTAAACTAGACAATAACAATACAGACATACTCTTTCTTGACTGATTAATGGACATTTATCTGGATTTTTTCTACTAATTTTGAAGAAAATTATAATCATATGAACACAAGTTGTGACTCATCTAAGAATGAATCATATATATTGAAAACAAAACAAATATACATGTTAAATGTATACTGCAAAGTTTTGTGACTTCTTTCTCTCACTAGGTGGCATTTAAATTGACCCAAAAGAAAGGACCAACTATCCTTGTCTGGCCTGTTTCTGCTGCCACTCTTACACAAGAGAACATTTATTTAAGTGGACTTAACAAGCTCAGGCAGCTTTTGAACAGCTTGAGGCATTTTTATTCATCCACCCTCTATCTTACCCTTCGTAGTCAAACTTGTTTCATCTGAATAAGCTGCGGGAGAGTGTTGTATTAGAAACTAAATTAAAATAATCTTTACTACTTTCCTTTGCTTTTTTTTCTTTAAAATGTATACACCTGCTAAATTGAACAATAATGTGGCTGACAGAAAACTGTTAATGATAAAATTAGCTTTGAAGAAATGTTGCCGTACCCTTGACGGAGATACTATGGCCCCTATTTAAGAAAGTTTGGCGGACCTGATCCGACAGTGCGGATCAGGTCCGTCAGACCTTACTGAATACGGTGAGCAATACGCTCGCCGTATTCAGCATTGCACCAGCAGCTCACAAGAGCTGCTGATGCAACGCCGCCCCCTGCAGACTTGCGGCCAATGGGCCACCAGCAGGGGGGTGTCAATCAACCCGATCGTACTCGATCTGGTTGATTTCCGGCGATGTCTGTCCGCCTGGTCTTTGTGACCACTGCTTCATAACTGCTGTTTCTGGCGTGCCTGGCATCAAGCTCCATACTGAGCTTGATAGATAGGCCCCTATCTATCTATCTATCTATCTATCTATCTGTCTGTCTGTCTACTGTATCTATCTATACACACACCTATATGAGCTTGTGGGACATCCTATTCTAAAACCATGGGCAGTAATATGAAGTTGGCTCCCCCTTTGCATCACAACTATTTTGGGAAGGCTTTCAGCAAGATTTTGGAATTTGTACCGATTCAGCCAAAACAGCAAAAAAAAGGTCTAGCTCTCAATCAGAGTTTCAGTTAATCCCAAAGGTTTTCATTGGGTTTGAGGTCAGGGTTCTGCTCAGGCCACTCAAGTTCCTCCACACCAAACTTGCCAAACCATGTTTTCATGGACCTCACTTTGGGTACAGGGGCTCAGCCATGCTGAAACAGAAAGTTGGAAGCACCCAATTGTCTAAAATGTTTTGACATCCTGTAGTATAAAGAAGACCCTTTACTGGAACTAAGGGGCCTAGCCCAAACCCTGAAAAACAGCCCCAGATCATTATACCTCCTTCACTGAAATGTATGGTAGGCACTTTGCATTCAGATAGGAAGCTTTCTCCTGGCATCCACCACACCCAGATTCTTCCATTAGATATCCAGATAGCATGATTCATCACTCCAGAGAACACATTTCCACTGCTCCAGAGTTCAATGGTGGTGTGTTTTACAATGCTGTAGCCAATGCTTGGCATTGCACATGTAAAAGTGAAGCATGTGCACAGCTGTTCAACTATGGATTGGACACCCATTTCATGAATCTCCCAATGCACAGTGCTTATGCTAATGTTGCTTCCAGAGGCAGTTTGGAACTCTATAGTAAGGGATGCAACAGATGATAGATGATTTTTATGCACTACGTCCTTCAGTACTCAGCAGCCCCACTCTGTTGCTCCTACATGCTTCCACTTCATTATAATAGCACGTAAAGTTAACTGGTGTATGTATTGGGTACTTGTAAAGCGTAGCTAATCACCCGTAAGGGTCTCAAGGCACTGCTCATTTTATCGACCTTGAGAAGGATGAAAGGCTGAGTGGACCTCTAGTATGGCAGAAATTGCCTTATGGTAAAGATGGCACCGTATGACAGTGCCATGTTTAAAGTCACTAAGCTCTTCTGTATGACCCATTGTATTGCCAATGTTTGTCTATGGAGATTTCAAGGTTATGTGCTAGATGTTATGCACCTGTTAGCAATGGGTCAAATTAAGATACTCAATTTCCTTTGCAATTTACGAGATTCTTTTGCTGTTTCCAGAAAATGTTCATCCCACAATCATTTTCTTACAAACAACCTTAGATATTTGGTTTCAGTTACTTCCACTTTAATTTAAAAAAAAAAATGCACTGCTCATTACTGTTTTGTATCAGATATTACTTTCTACCCTGCATTTCCCACATGTTCTGCCATCCCTTAATCTACTGAGAGACTCAGTTTAAGATCAAGATCTTGTGTATTTGCCAGTAAATTACTTAGGGCAAGATTACAAGTCCCGCTGCAAATCTGTTTTTTGCAATTGCGAAAACACTGCACTTGTTAAGGTTTTTGCGCATTTGGGGTTGCGCAGGTAATACAAGTTTCAAAATAACTTATTTTGCGCTTGCGTTAACTCGCGTAATCCATAAAGCCAGATTGCATGCGTGTTCATGTATTCCCCCACTGAAGTCAATGAAGAAGACAAATAGAAAAAAATTAACTAAAACCCTAATCTGTTGCACAAAGCCCATGATGTATTCTCCTCGAAAAGTGTATATGACAATGCGAATATTTCATATTGCAAGAATGTTTTGTTAACAGAATATGTTATATTTATTTCTAAATAAATATTTCTCTATATATGTGAACATTTTTGGACTTCTATATCTATTTATAGCGAGATATGTATATTAATACACATATATATATACAGTATATATATATATATATATATATATATATATATATATATATATATAGAGAGAGAGAGAGAGAGAGAGAGAGAGATCTCAAGATCTATATGTGAATATCTCTTTGAAAATCCATCTAAGGTATTGTTTAATGTGCATACGATTGTAATGTGAAATCTTTTCATTATCTCCATGGAAAAGAAGATATCACGCACGGAAAAGACATACAGTGTGACTTGTAATCTTACCCGTAAAGGGACACTCAACTCAAAATAAACGTTTATGATTCAGACAGAGCATGCAGTTTTCAGACACTTTCCAATTGACTTCCATTATCAAATTTTGCACAGTCTTTTTATATTCACTCTTTCTGGGGAACAAGATCCTACTGAGCATGTGCACAAGCTCATAGGGTATATGTATACTTGTCTGTGATTGGCTGATGTCTGTCACATGATACAGGGGGCTGGAAAATGGGGAAAAAAACGAATTTGTCCGGAAAAAATCCACTGTTGTTAGGGTTTCACCCTGCTTTGTTTGCTATTTTCTGCTATTTTCTGCTGGCTGCCGTTTTACTTACCTCTCTCACTGAATCTGATGCAGAGTGTGTAACGCTGCTCTCTCATCTGGGTGCCCTCTTATGGCCAAACTGGTGAACATCAACTGGTGAGATAGGTTGCAGTCCCAGGATTATGATGTCACACTTATTATTTAAAGGGCCTCTGTTCAGTATGCTTTTGCCCTTGCGTTTTCTCAGACATGTTTGTTAGTTCCTGTGTTCCAGTTCCTGTGTATTACCTGGCTTGTCTGACGTCCCTTCTGGTTCCTGATCCCTGACTTGTTCCTGACTCTGCTGTTTTTCTAGTTGCTGATCCCGGCTCGTCTGACTACTCGCTTTGGCTCCTGACCTGGCTCGTCTGACTACCAGCTCTGGCTTTGACTCCTGGCTTGTCATTTGGCTTGTGGATTTTTTATTATTATTTTTGTTATTAATAAAGATGTGATTAATTTTGCACTTCACGTCTCAGTCTGATTCCTAGTACCCTGACAACTGTTTATTTGAAATTCAGTAGGTGTTAAATCATTGTATTTTTATTGTGCACTTGTTAAATATGCAATTCTACTGCATTGAGTGTTTTTTTTAAGTTTCCTTCCAAAACGTTTGTGAACAAGTTCATCAGCCATTTTCCCATAATATATCAAATATATCCTTATTTATTTTATACTCGCTGCTTTATTCCATGACTCATTGTTTACATACCCATGTTTAACCTTTTTTCTAGCACATTTCCTTCTCTTGTTCCTGTCTTAGTTGATTACCTGTACAAACAAAAGTAGTGTCCATCCTTTATTACCCTATTCTTAGAAGCAAGCTGACTTTTTTTTCCATTGGAAAGAGTATGGACTGAGGAAGTGTCTTAAAGGGACACTGAACCCAATTTTTTTCTTGATTCAGACAGATAATGCAATTTTAAGCAACTTTCTAATTTACTCCTATTATCATTTTTTCTTCGTTCTCTTGCTATCTTTATTTGAAAAAGAAGGCATCTATGCTTTTTTTTGGTTAAGAACTGAAGACAGCAATTTTTTATTGGTGGATGAATTTATCCACCAATCAGCAAGGGCAACCCAGGTTGTTCACCAAAAATGGGCCGGCATCTAAACTTACATTCTTGCATTTCAAATAAAGATACCAAGAGAATAAAGACAATTTGATAATAGGAGTAAATTAGAAAGATGCTTAAAATTCCATGTTCTATCTGAATCACGAAAGACATTTTTTTGGGTTCAGTGTCCCTTTAAGTGCAAGCTTCCAATGAATATGCTCCGTACCATTTTCTAGCTCATCCTGATAAACATGTGGTTGTATCATGCCACAAGACATGGTTATGTCACAATAGTTATTTCATTGGGCTGCTTTATTTTCTGTTTATTTTGAGCTCCTCACAGAGGGCAATTATATCTCTGATGATTTCTCTGTAGTTTCTGTAACATATAATTTTACGGTTTTGCCAGTGTCACAGTGTTATACAAGTTATTTAAATGACTCTTTTGGAATTATCTCATCTGTAGACCTAGCATTAAAGATGTTGATTACCTCCTGTATTTATCTGTTCCCTATTTACAATTTCCCAAAATATCTCTAATAATCGGCTAGATTACGAGTTTTTGTCGGTAAGGCTTGCGGTGCTAACGAGCCTTTTTTTCTCACCGCTCACTTAAGACAACGCTGGTATTACAGGTTTCTCTAAACCCGGCGTTAGCGGCAAAAAAGTGAGCAGACAGCAAAATTTAGTTCCACATCTCACCTCAATACCAGCGCTGCTTAAGTCAGCGGTAAGCTGGCTAAACGTGCTCGTGCACGATTTCCCCATAAGAAACAATGGGGCTGAGCTGGCTGAAAAAAACTAACATCTGCAAAAAAGCAGCGTTCAGCTCCTAACGCAGCCCCATTGTTTCCTATGGGAAAATACATTTTATATCTACACCTAACACCCTAACATGAACCCCGAGTCTAAACACCCCTAAGCTTACACTTATTAACCCCTAATCTGCCGCCCCAGGCATCGCCAACACCTACATTATATTATTAAAGGGATATTAAACCCAACATTTTCCTTTCATAATTCAGACAGAGAATACAATTTTAAACAACATTCCAATTTACTTCTATTATCTAATTTGCTTTATTTTTTAGATATCCTTAGTTAAAGAAATAGCAATACACACAGGTGAACCAATCACACGAGGCATCTATGTGCAGCCACCAATCAGAAGCTACTGAGCCTATCTAGATATGCTTTTCAGGAAAGAATATCAAGAGAATTAAGCAAGTTAGATAATAGAAGTAAATTAGAAAGTTGTTTAAAATGGTATTCTCTATCTGAATCATGAAAGAAAAAAAATTGGGTTTAATGTCCCTTTAACCCCTAATCTGCCGCTCCGGACACTGCCGCCACCTACATTATACCTATGAACCCCTAATCTGCTGCCCCTAACATCGCCGACACCTACATTATATTTATTAACCCCTAATCTGCCCCCCCAACGTCGCCGCAACCTACCTACATTTATTAACCCCTAATCTGCTGCCCCCAACATCGCCGCCACTATAATAAAGTTATTAACCCCTAAACCTAAGTCTAACCCTAACACCCCCCTAACTTAAATATAATTTAAATAAATCTAAATAAAATAACTAAAATTAAATAAATAATTGCTATTTAAAACTAAATACTTGCCTATAAAATAAAACCAAACGGCTAGATTTAGAGTTGGGCGGTAGCCGTGAAAACCAGCGTTAGAGGCTCCTAACGCTGGTTTTTACCGCCCGCTGGTATTTGGAGTCAGTCAGGAAAGGGTCTAACGCTCACTTTGCAGCCGCGACTTTTCCATACCGCAGGTCCCCCTACGCCATTTGCGTATCCTATCTTTTCAATGGGATCTTCCTAACGCCGGTATTTAGAGTTGTGGCTGAAGTGAGCGTTAGAAATCTAACGACAAAACTCCAGCCGCAGAAAAAAGTCAGTAGTTAAGAGCTTTCTGGGCTAACGCCGGTTTATAAAGCTCTTAACTACTGTGCTCTAAAGTACACTAACACCCATAAACTACCTATGTACCCCTAAACCGAGGTCCCCCCACATCGCCGCCACTCTATTAAATTTTTTTAACCCCTAATCTGCCGCTCCGTACACCGCCGCAACCTACGTTATCCCTATGAACCCCTAATCTGCTGCCCCTAACACCGCCGACCCCTGTATTATATTTATTAACCCCTAATATGCCGCCCCCAACGTCGCCGCTACCTACCTACACTTATTAACCCCTAATCTGCTGACCGGATCTCACCGCTACTATAATAAATGTATTAACCCCTAATCCGCCTCACTCCCGCCTCAATAACCCTATAATAAATAGTATTAACCCCTAATCTGCTCTCCCTAACATCGCCGACACCTAACTTCAAGTATTAACCACTAATCTGCCGACCGGAGCTCGCCGCTACTCTAATAAATGTATTAACCCCTAAAGCTAAGTCTAAACCTAACACTAACACCCCCTAAGTTAAATATAATTTAAATCTAACGAAATAAATTAACTCTTATTAAATAAATTATTCCTATTTAAAGCTAAATACTTACCTGTAAAATAAACCCTAATATAGCTACAATATAAATTATAATTATATTGTAGCTATTTTAGGATTAATATTTATTTTACAGGCAACTTTGTATTTATTTTAACCAGGTACAATAGCTATTAAATAGTTAATAACTATTTAATAGCTAAAATAGTTAAAATAATAACAAAATTACCTGTAAAATAAATCCTAACCTAAGTTACAATTAAACCTAACACTACACTATCATTAAATAAATTAAATACAATACCTACAAATAACTACAATTAAATAAACTAAATAAAGTACAAAAAATAAAAAAGAACTAAGTTACAAAAAATAAAAAAATATTTACAAACATTAGAAAAATATTACAACAATTTTAAACTAATTACACCTACTCTAAGCCCCCTAATAAAATAACAAAGACCCCCAAAATAAAAAAATGCCCTACCCTATTCTAAATTAAAAAAGTTCAAAGCTCTTTTACCTTACCAGCCCTGAAAAGGGCCATTTGCGGGGCATGCCCCAAATAATTCAGCTCTTTTGCCTGTAAAAAAAAACATACAATACCCCCCCCCCAACATTACAACCCACCACCCACATACCCCTAATCTAACCCAAACCCCCCTTAAATAAACTTAACACTAAGCCCCTGAAGATCTTCCTACCTTATCTTCACCATGCCAGGTTCACCGATCCGTCCTCCGAAGTCTTGATCCAAGCCTCCGAAATCTTCATCCAAGCCCAAGCGGGGGCTGGCGATCCATAATCCGTCTGAAGTCTTCTATCAAGTGGCGGCTGAAGAGGTCCAGAAGAGGCTCCAAAGTCTTCATCCTATCCGGGAAGAAGAGGAGATCCGGACCGGCAACCATCTTGATCCAAGCGGCATCTTCTATCTTCATCCGATGACGAACGGCTCCATCTTGAAGACCTCCAGCGCAGATCCATCTTCTTCTTCCGACGTCCAACTGAAGAATGAAGGTTCCTTTAAGGGACCTCATCCAAGATGGCGTCCCTCGAATTCCGATTGGCTGATAGGATTCTATCAGCCAATCGGAATTAAGGTAGGAAAATTCTGATTGGCTGATGGAATCAGCCAATCAGATTCAAGTTCAATCCGATTGGCTGATCCGATCAGCCAATCAGATTGAGCTCGCATTCTATTGGCTGATCGGAACAGCCAATAGAATGCAAGCTCAATCTGATTGGCTGATCGGATCAGCCAATCGGATTTGATTTGAATCTGATTGGCTGATTCCATCAGCCAATCAGAATTTTCCTACCTTAATTCCGATTGGCTGATAGAATCCTATCAGCCAATCGGAATTCGAGGGACGCCATCTTGGATGAGGTCCCTTAAAGGAACCTTCATTCTTCAGTTGGACGTCGGAAGAAGAAGATGGATCTGCGCTGGAGGTCTTCAAGATGGAGCCGTTCGTCATCGGATGAAGATAGAAGATGCCGCTTGGATCAAGATGGTTGCCGGTCCAGATCTCCTCTTCTTCCCGGATAGGATGAAGACTTTGGAGCCTCTTCTGGACCTCTTCAGCCGCCGCTTGATAGAAGACTTCAGACGGATTATGGATCGTCAGCCCCCGCTTGGGCTTGGATGAAGATTTCGGAGGCTTGGATCAAGACTTCGGAGGATGGATCGGTGAACCTGGCAGGGTGAAGATAAGGTAGGAAGATCTTCAGGGGCTTAGTGTTAGGTTTATTTAAGGGGGGTTTGGGTTAGATTAGGGGTATGTGGGTGGTGGGTTGTAATGTTGGGGGGGGGTATTGTATGTTTTTTTTACAGGCAAAAGAGCTGAATTATTTGGGGCATGGCCCGCAAATGGCCCTTTTCAGGGCTGGTAAGGTAAAAGAGCTTTGAACTTTTTAAATTTAGAATAGGGTAGGGCATTTTTTTATTTTGGGGGTCTTTATTATTTTTTTTTTTTTTATTTTTTTTTTTTTTTTTAAATTTCAAGTTTTTATTAGTAAAGATTTCTCAAATACAACAGTGACACATTAAATAATTTGGAGCACGTAGGCTCCTACAGAGAGTATGAACAGAAAAATTTGAACATTCAAAAATATGTCAGGTTAGAATGCGTTCCTAAAATGAAAAAGTGAACGAAATATAGCTCAAGTTAAATGGGGTGGGTTAATTGGGGTGGGGGGGGAGGGGTTGGGGAAAAAGGAACGGGAGGGTAATTGTTAAAGGCAGGGATTTGGTTCATATGCGGATGGTACTTGGGGAGGGTTACCTAGTGTGTGTTTACTCTAGTGTTCGGGGCCCAAGTAGTGGTGTGGTTAGATTGCCAATCTGCCCACACTTATTCAAATAGGTCTGAATTATTTAGAGAGGAAAAGATAGGTTTCTCCATATTGTAGATATATGCCATATAGTTTAGAATGCATGACCATTTTGGGGGCGTCACAGTTTTCCATGCCTTGGCTATTGTCGCTTTAGTAGCTGTTAGCAAATAGATTGCTAGATATGCTTGATGCTTAGGTAATTTAGTGATGCCTATGTGTAAGAGGGCATTAGAAGGAGTTATAGGAAGTGTAATGCCTAATCTCCCTAGCGTACGGAAGCATGTACTCCATAAGGGTTTTAACTTGGGGCATTCCCACCATATGTGTAGGGAGTCTCCTTTTTTGCCACAATTGCGCCAGCATAGGGGAGAGGCAGAGACAAACATTTTATTAAGTCTCGCAGGGGTAAGGTACCAGTTCGTTAAGAGTTTGTAATATGTTTCAAAAAGTGTGACACAGTGCAGTGCTTTTTTAGTGAGGGAAATTACGTGTTGCCATATTTGTGGGGTCAGAGTCAGGTTCAGAACTGCTTCCCAAGTGAGTAAGTGAGGAAGTTTGTTCTCAGGGTCTGTGTTTCCTATCAAAGTGTAATGCATTGATAAGGGTCTGTGTAATTTGTTACCTTGTTGCCAAGTCGTTTCCCAGAGTGTACGGGGTCGGTGTAGCTCAGGTTGGAATCCCCAGCTAGTAAGAAAGCTTTTTAGTCTTGTGTATTCGTACGTCATGTACCTGGGTAAGTTGGAGCCTGCCTTTATTTCTGAGAGTGTCATGAAGCGCGGGGTTGGTGAAGTAACCCAAAGGTCAGCTACTGTTTGTATTCCAATTCTAGTCCAGCCATAAGGATGAGAGTCAGGTAAGCCTCGTAGGAGACCTGTCAAGGAAGTAATAGGTGAAGGATGTGGGGCGATGTGTGGGTAATGTCTAAGCTTGTCCCACATGGCGAGGCATTCTCGTATTATGTTATTGCTAATGTCTGTGGTACGTCTTAGGTGGGCCGGAATCCAAATTAAGTCGGGCAAAAATATATGATTTGGGAGAGAGGCTTGTTCTATGGTTTTCCATTTACTAGGGGAGTCTTTAGCACCCCATTGTGAAATATGGGTGAGCATGGCTCCTTCATAATACCTAGTTATTGATGGGGAGGCAATACCTCCTCTACTAAGGGGGCTTTGAAGGATTTTGTGCGCCACTCTGGGGGGTTTGTGCTGCCATATATATTTTGTAAATTCACTCTGAAATTGGTGAAGGAGATATCCCGGGATACGGAGAGGGAGACATCTAAATAAATAAGTAATTTTAGGTAGAAAGGACATCTTAAGGGCTGTTAGCCTACCTATCCATGAGATGTGAGTGTAGTCCCATTTGTCTTTCAAAGTACGCAGTTCGGTTAAGAGGGGCAGGTAGTTGTCTTTGATCATCTGAGGGATATTGTTCGATATCTTAACACCTAAGTGGGAGATGAAGTTATTGACGCAATGTACTCTGTATTGGACCTTGAGGGTGTCAACTGTGCTCTGTGGGATTCCCCAGGTAAAGATTTCTGTTTTATCTAGATTTAATTTGTAGAGTGACATGTCTCCAAAGGAGTTTAAGATTTCTATCAGTCTCGGGAATGAAGCTAGGGGGTCTGACGAGAATATAGTGATGTCGTCTGCGAAGAGTGCAATCTTGTGAATTGTGCCATGTAGGCGAATGCCATCAATTTTTTTATCTTGTCTGATTTGTTCTGCTAGTGGCTCGATTGCCAGGGCAAAGAGTAGGGGTGAAAGTGGACACCCTTGTCTGGTGCCATTAGATATTGGGAATGGGGGTGAGGCAAAGCCTAGGCCTCTAACTACTGCTGTGGGAGTGGAGTAGAGAGCCTGTATCGCTTTGATAATTTGATCTGGGAAGCCAAAGATTTTAAGAGTTTCCCATAAGTAGGACCATCTAACGCGGTCAAAAGTCTTCTCTGCATCTAAAGAGATGACAGAGAATGGCCTATTTAGTCTTGTGGATTCGGTGCAGATGTTTAGGAGACGTCTAGTATTGTCTGGCCCCTCACGGTGAGGGATAAATCCTACTTGATCTAAGTTTATGAGGTTCGGGAGTAATTTAGAGATACGTGTAGCAAATAATTTAGCATAAATTTTAATGTCTAAATTAATCAAGGAGATTGGCCTGTAATTGGAGCATAGGGATGGGTCTTTTTGGGGTTTAGGAATAGTAATCACCGTTGCTTCCAAAAATTCCTGACTAAACCTACCCTGTTCTCTAGCGTGATTAAAAAATCTTAAGAGTAGTGGGGTTAGTTCGTTTGTGTATGTTTTGTAGAAGGCTGCTGAGTAGCCATCTGGACCCGGAGTTTTAAAAGGTTTTAGATGCTTTATTACGTGTTTGATTTCCTTAGAGGTGAAGGGGGATGAGAGTGTTTCTTGATCGTCAGGTGACAATGAGGGGAGGTTTAAGCTGCGAAGGAAGGAGCATATTTTGTCAACAGGGGTTAGTTTGTCACTAGCATTTTTTTCTAGATTGCACAGGTTTGAGTAGAATTTCTCAAAACAAGTACCAATATCTGAGGGTTTGCGGTATGTCTGGTTCTCAAATTGAATCTGGTGAATTCTTGAGGTACTCGCTCTGTTTTTAAGTTTATTTGCTAGTAGTGTATCTGCTTTGTTGCTCTTATGGTAAGTAATTTGTTTCAGCTTAAATAAGTTAGCCTGGGTGCGTTTTAGTTCTAGTTGGTTAATATGGTTTTTAATCTGTATAATTTGAGCTGTGGTGTCGTCTGAGGGTGTACTTCTATTTAGGAGTTCTAGTCGACGCAATTCAATATGAGATTTGGAAAGGGGTAGGCCAGATAGTTTTTTAAGATGAGCTTGTTTTTTAATTATGAGACCTCTAAAGGTGGCCTTTGCCGCCCCCCATAATGTGTCATCTCTGACCTGATTATTGTCGTTAGTTTGGCAATAGAAGGTTATGTCTTTTCTCAAGGTTTCCTTAAATGCAGCATCCTGTAGGATGTCATACGGGAGGCGCCATGAAGGCTTCACATTATGTCGCTCCGCTGAGCGGAGAGTTACTGAGACTAGGTCATGATCGGACCATGGGCATAGGGAGATGATAGAATGTTTGACTAGGTCAAGGGTTTCTGCTGAACAAAAAACATAATCAAGTCTGGAGTATGTTTTATGAGGGAATGAGAAGTGGGTGTAGTCTCTATCTCTAGCATGGAGTGAACGCCATACGTCAAAGTAGCAGAAGTGGGTAATTATTTGTCTGAACTTTTGGGAAAGTTGAGCAGGAGGGGTGGTGTGTTTTGTCCGGGCAGTTCTTTTTCTGTCTAGTGCTGGATCCCAAGTCATGTTGAAGTCCCCCGCTAGTAAGACTCTGCCTATTTTTATCCGGTCGACTGTGTGTAGGATCCGTTTGAGGTATCTAGGCTGATGCGAGTTAGGTAGATAGATAGAAACTAAGGTATGATCAGTATGGTCTAGCTTACATGTTAGAATGAGAAATCTAGATTGGGGGTCTTTTAGAACTTGGATTGGTTCATAAGCTATTCTTTTATGGATTAAAATTGCCGTACCTCTGGCTTTTTTTGAAAAAGAGGTGTATTCGAGGACGGTGTAGTCTTTAGATATTGTGCAAGGAGGATTGTCTGACGACCAATGTGTTTCCTGAAGGAATGCTACATCAGGGTTATGGAATATGAGTGATCTAGCCAAAAGGCTACGCTTATGTGGGGAGTTTAGGCCTCGTACATTGTGGGTTAGTATTTTAAGGGGTGGCATAGAGAGGTATGGAGAGTAGGTCAGGTCTTTTGATACTGAGAGTTAGTGTGAGTGGGGAGGATAGGGGGAGGGAAATAGGCAACAGATAGTGTGAAGAAGAGTTAGCGAAAATAGTTCGCTATGGTGGAGCCCTAGTGTGGGCTGCCTGTGATGGGGGGCGAGAAGCTAACAGAAACAGGGGTCTTTGGAATGGACCCTGCTCCGCAGTAATCATTGTAAATTAACTTGCTATTACATATGTGCAATACTTAAATTAAGACAACAACCTTAAACAACAATCTAACACATAACTTAATTGTACTATCTAATAGTAAACTTTTCAAGCTTTAACTCAGTCTCAGTTATGATCTGTTGGAGACAGGTCAAACTTCAAGGTCAAATAAAGTCTAGGTAAGTTCCGTTAAAGGCTACCAGGCGTGTTTTTACGGTGGGTTAGTTTTAGGTTTCTTGGCTCTCTGCTCTTTAATAGTCCATTCGGGAGCCGAAGCTCTCAGCTTTGGGTGGGTTGGCTGTAACGGTGGAGGCTGTTCCTGGTGTAGGCCCCATGTGGTCAGGAGAGCCATACCCTGAGGTATGGAGTTAATTGTGTGGCTCTGGTTGTTTCTGGTGACCACTAGGTTTGTAGGATGGCCCCACCTGTATTTAATATTGGCCTTCCTGAGCGTCAGAGTAATTTGTTGAAAGGTTTTACGGTACTGTAGGGTATGAGTTGAAAGATCAGGCAGGAGTTGAACATCCTTGAATTTTTCTGGCATAGGCGGTCTTTTGAAGGCTGCTTGCATAAGTTTGTCTTTATATATGTAGCTGTGAAAGCAGACAATTACATCTCTTGGTTTGTCGGCTGGAGTAAGTCGTGATCTTAAAGCTCTATGGGCTCTCTCCATTGTATCAGTGTGTCCGTCTGGGGTGCCCACGAGTACTGTAAACAGCTCCTTTAGGTAGGGTTGGAGATGAGTATTTTCTACGGTTTCTGGAATACCCCTAAACCGGATATTATTTCTGCGAGATCTGTCTTCGATGTCTGCCATTTTAAATTCAAGTTGAGTCATCTGATCTGCTAGAGTTTCAGAGTAAGTGAGCAGGTTTGATTGATCTACTGCTAGATCATCCTGTTTCCGCTCTAGTGCTTCAACTCTTTCTCCAATCTCTGAGATTTCCTTTTTCAGTTCCGCAGAAGACCGTTGAATTTCCTGGGTGATAGAGCGCGTTTGACTGGCCAACATATGCTGTAGGGTAGCCTTAGTAATGTAATGGTGTGATGGCGCTTCTGAGCGCACACTGGAATGAGATTCAGCATCGATCGACTCAGGGTCGCTCATCTCCTCGTTGGTGACAGGGTTAGATTCCTTTCCTGATTGAGTAAAGTGATCATAAACAGTCTTCTGAGTGGTAGTGGAGGGTTTCCCCTGACGCCTGGGCCCGTGGGGCATTGTATTAAGACTTTTAGGTATGCCTGTAGGTTAAAGGTTAACACCAACCTTCTCTTATAGAGCGCTCTGAAAACAATCTGAAAAGTATAAAGCACCGTACAGTAAAGTTTACTAGGTCTGGTATGTATTGCTAGACTGCGGAGCAGGGGTCAATAACACTTTCTATATTTATGACATTTTGTTACAGCATCAAATAATAGGTAGTAATTGAACCCTTCGATCTCAACATATAAATGCAGGTATGTGAGTCACTGGCACCCCAGGGAGTGGTGGGATACGACTATATAGAAGGGAAAAAGGAGAAGGGAAGTGACGAGCCCAGACTGGCTGGACCGGAAAGGGAGAGGTGCCAGAGAGAATTAATAGACAGTGTAACTCAGTGGATTATTGAGCCGGGGTGGATAAAATACCTTGCTATTAAGTCCTTAAGTTGTTAGTTTAGGAGTGTAGGTGAAGGTGATGTTCTTCTGGATATAAGATTTACCATCTAAGATGTACAGGTCCCCAGCACCTCAGGGAATAACGGGGTACGACTTTGCAGAAGGGGAAAAGGGAAGGGGAAGTGACCAGTCCAGACTAGCTGGACCGGAAAGGAGGAGGTGCCAGGTAGATCTACCACCAGTGTAGGTCAAGAGAGTACTGGATGTGTGGTAATAGGGCACTGTACTATTGAGATATTGAGAGGGGAAGAGAAATGCAATGCAACAAGCTAGCCAAGAATATAGGTGGCTATATTGTTTTTCAGGATCTGATGTTCCTCTTGGGTCGCTTGGGTGGGGGATGAGGGTAATTTACATTCTATAATAATAAGAATGCAGTATGGTGCAATCTAGGTATGTGTGATGGGTGTGTGTCAGTATGTGAAAAGATAGAGACGTATGGTCTGTGCGAATGGGCCGCAAAGGGAGTACTCTGGTTCAAGTCTGGTGTAAAGATATTGGCTAGGGGTATGTTATGCTGGTGTAGTGGATGACCCTAAGAGGTTGTCAGTATGTTATACAGATTTTGAGAGGTATCTTGGTGTCTAAGAAAAGAAAAGGTGTGTAGTGTGATTATTCTGTGTAATCAGTACTCATAAACCAAAGAACAGCACGCATAAGTAGCGATACAATGAAAATAATTACACTCCACTCTGTTTGCAACAGAGAACATTTGGCTGACGCAGAAGCTGGATAGAAAGCAGAGGGTAAAACACTTAATGTCCTAAATTATTGCTCTGAGCGTGAAATTGATCTAAGTTACTGTTAGATAAGGACTGGCGTTATTAGGCACTACCCTGAGAAGTGCAACACAAGACAGAAAAGGATTGTTCAGATTTTCTGCAGAGCAAAGTGTGAGTTTGCCCCGAAAGAAAATTTTCTGTCCCTGAAGACTCAGATAATAAGAGTGATCTATACTTATTAAGTTGGTTCTTCTGTCTCCATAAGTGTTACCTAGAGGTAATCTACAGGGCTTAGCGTGTTGCAGGGTGTTTGCAACTTTAATCACAAGTATTTGGTTCCAGAGCCCTTACTAAAGGAGATGTAGATTCTGTTAGGGATGTTCTTTTTAAAATCTCCTAGAATTATGACGATAAATCAGTGGCTGCTAACAAGTGTGATTTCTTTATCAAGTGCCAGATGGGTCTCAGCTGCTTAGAGGGGGGTCCCCTGTAAATCCTGTAAATTAAGCCTCACAGCACCTTATATGCTTATCCTGCCAAACTTTATGTGCTGTTTCCCACAGGTTATGAGCTGCCGTGCGTAGTCAGGCTTAAAGGGTATTTTATTTTTGTCCAGTATGTCCCTCCGACTTATAATGTATTGTCCTTTAGTGAAGGGGTATTTAATTATTGCTATATATAAGCAATTTGTTAAGCATGCATATATTTTAGTCCTTAGGTTTGTAAAGAAAAAAGGTGCAGTAGATCTTAGTCCCACAGTTATCAGGTTATGTGAGGAGGTTTAATCTTGGCCAGTATATGTCACAGGTAGGCATCCAACTATTCAGGTAATTGCAGCTTAGCTTAACAGAGCCTAAATACGTATTGATGTATGCAAGTCAGTGGCCACAAAGTATTTTCCCACTATAACAATTGGCCTCATATCAGACACGTAAAGGTGTAGAAGTTAGGTAGAATACCAGTGCACTCTCTTACCTCTCCTTCGCTTCTTCCTCAATGAGCTTGGTATAGGTTAGATTGCAGTTACTTCGCTGGGGAGCAGTAGGTGCTGCAGTAGCGGTGCGGACGTCCAGGCCGCAAGATGGCGAGGATTCGCGCCAAATTAGTTACAGCGCAACACAGCTCCCAAGATTCTTCTAAGGCTGCTACATTCACCGGGTAGGAACTGGCCGCAACCGGAACAATCCCAGCTGTCTCTCACAACTTAGGTAAGAGTGCCGGGTCTCCCGCAGTGTGGATTTCATTAACCGGTAGTGTTACCCTGCTTCTTAAGGCCCACAGGTGGTGTTGGACTGCTGCGCCAGAGCGGAGCCCCGACCCTCCGGGCAGCAGAGGTATGTGGTTTAGAGAGCAGTTAGTATTCAGCCCAGGATGTGTCAGCGGGCATAAGTGCAGGGTTGGTTATTGATCTCACAGGCGATATTCAAATCACACTCCGGCAGCTGAGCTGAGTTGATAAGGAACGTCCCGGTTTTCTTCAGTTAAGCACTAAAAAAAAAGGGCTTCTATCTTTCTCAACTATTGCAGCATTTAAACAGGCAGGTTGTCTGGTGTGGCTCAGAGCAACTTTTGTACAGCTGAAGTGCTGAATTTTATGCTAAAATGTAAAACTAAGGGAGAGCTCCTGTAATGTGCTTCTCTCCTGTTAGACGGTTAGCTCCGCCCCCGGGGTCTTTATTATTTTATTAGGGGGCTTAGAGTAGGTGTAATTAGTTTAAAATTGTTGTAATATTTTTCTAATGTTTGTAAATATTTTTTTATTTTTTGTAACTTAGTTCTTTTTTATTTTTTGTACTTTAGTTAGTTTATTTAATTGTAGTTATTTGTAGGTATTGTATTTAATTTATTTAATGATAGTGTAGTGTTAGGTTTAATTGTAACTTAGGTTAGGATTTATTTTACAGGTAATTTTGTTATTATTTTAACTATTTTAGCTATTAAATAGTTATTAACTATTTAATAGCTATTGTACCTGGTTAAAATAAATACAAAGTTGCCTGTAAAATAAATATTAATCCTAAAATAGCTACAATATAATTATAATTTATATTGTAGCTATATTAGGGTTTATTTTACAGGTAAGTATTTAGCTTTAAATAGGAATAATTTATTTAATAAGAGTTAATTTATTTCGTTAGATTTAAATTATATTTAACTTAGGGGGGTGTTAGTGTTAGGTTTAGACTTAGCTTTAGGGGATAATACATTTATTATAGTAGCGGCGAGCTCCGGTCGGCAGATTAGGGGTTAATAATTGAAGTTAGGTATCGGCGATGTTAGGGAGGGCAGATTAGGGGTTAATACTATTTATTATAGGGTTATTGAGGCGGGAGTGAGGCGGATTAGGGGTTAATAACTTTATTATAGTAGCGGTGAGATACGGTCGGCAGATTAGGGGTTAATTATTGTAGGTAGCTGGCGGCGACGTTGTGGGGGGCAGATTAGGGGTTAATAAATATAATATAGGGGTCGGCGGTGTAAGGGGCAGCAGATTAGGGGTACATAGGGATAATGTAGGTTGCGGCGGTGTACGGAGCGGCAGATTAGGGGTTAATAATAAAATGCAGGGGTCAGCGATAGCGGCGGCAGCAGAATAGGGGTTAATAAGTGTAAGGTTAGGGGTGTTTAGACTCGGGGTACATGTTAGGGTGTAAGGTGCAGACATAGGAAGTGTTTCCCCATAGTAAACAATGGGGCCGCGTTAGGAGCTGAACGCTGCTTTTTTGCAGGTGTTAGGTTTTTTTTCAGCTCAAACTGCCCCATTGTTTCCTATGGGGGAATCGTGCACGAGCACGTTTTTTAAGCTGGCCGCGTCCGTAAGCACCGCTGGTATCGAGAGTTGCATTTGCGGTAAATATGCTATATGCTCCTTTTTTGGAGCCTAGCGCAGCCCTTCTGTGAACTCTAAATACCAGCGGTATTTAAAAGGTGCGGCCAGAAAAAAGCACGCGTAGCTAACGCACCCCTTTGGCCGCAAAACTCTAAATCTAGCCGTATGATAGCTACAATATAACTAATAGTTACATTGTATCTATCTTAGGGTTTATTTTTATTTTACAGGCAACTTTGTATTTATTTTAACTAGGTACAATAGTTATTAAATAGTTATTAACTATTTAATAACTACCTAGCTAAAATAAATACAAATTTACATGTAAAATAAACCCTAACCTAAGTTACAATTACACCTAACACTACACTATAATTAAATTAATTACCTAAAATAACCACAATTAATTACAATTAAATTAAATAAACTAAGGTACGAAAAAAACAAACACTAAATTATAGAAAATAATAAAATAATTACAAGAATTTTAAACTAATTACATCTAATCTAATCCCCCTTATAAAATAAAAAAGCCCCCCAGAATAATAAAAATCCCTACACTATACTAAATTACAAATAGCCCTTAAAAGGGCCTTTTGCGGGGCATTGCCCCAAAGTAATCAGCTCTTTTACCTGTAAAAAAAAATACAATCTCCCCCCAACATTAAAACCCACCACCCACACACCCAACCCTACTCTAAAACCCACCCAATCCCCCCTTAATAAAACCTAACACTAACCCCTTGAAGATCACCCTACCTTGAGACATCTTCACCCAACCGGGCACAAGTGATCCTCCAGACGGCCAGAAGTCTTCATCCGATCCGGGCAGAAGAGGACCTCCAGACGGCCAGAAGTCTTCATCCAGGCGGCATCTTCTATCTTCATCCATCCGGAGCGGAGCGGGTCCATCTTCAATCCAGCCGACGCGGAGCATCCTCTTCAAATGAAGTCCAACTGAAGAATGAAGGTTCCTTTAAGTGACGTCATCCAAGATGGCATCCCTTCAATTCTGATTGGCTGATAGAATTCTATCAGCCAATCGGAAATAAGGTAGGAAAAATCCTATTGGCTGATGCAATCAGCCAATAGAATTGAGCTTGCATTCTATTGGCTGATTGGAACAGCCAATAGAATGCGAGCTCAATCCTATTGGCTGATTGGATCAGCCAATAGGATTGAACTTAATTTCGACTGGCTGATAGAATTCTATCAGCCAATCGGAATTGAAGGGAGACCATCTTGACTGATGTCACTTAAAGAAACCTTCATTCTTCAGTTGGACTTCGTTTGAAGAGGATGCTCCACGTCGGCTGGATTGAAGATGGACCCACTCCGCTCCGGATGGATGAAGATAGAAGATGCCGCCTGGATGAAGACTTCTGGCTGTTTGGAGGTCCTCTTCTGCTCGGATCGGATGAAGACTTCTGGCCGTCTGGAGGATCACTTGTGCCCGGTTGGGTGAAGACGTCTCAAGGTAGGGGGATCTTCAAGGGGTTAGTGTTAGGTTTTATTAATGGGGGATTGGGGTTTTTTAGAGTAGGGTTGGGTGTGTGGGTGGTGGGTTTTAATGTTGGGGGGGTATTGTATTTTTCTTTACAGGTAAAGAGCTGATTACTTTGGGGCAATGCCCCGCAAAAGGCCCTTTTAAGGGCTATTTGCAATTTAGTATAGGGTAGGGATTTTTATTATTTTGGGGGGCTTTTTTATTTTATTAGGGGGATTAGATTAGGTGTAATTAGTTTAAAATTCTTGTAATTATTTTATTATTTTCTGTAATTTAGTGTTTTTTTCCGTACTTTAGTTTATTTAATTTAATTGTAATTAATTGTAGTTATTTTAGGTAATTAATTTAATTATAGTGTAGTGTTAGGTGTAATTATAACTTAGGTTAGGGTTTATTTTACATGTAAATTTGTATTTATTTTAGCTAGGTAGTTATTAAATAGTTAATAACTATTTAATAACTATTGTACCTAGTTAAAATAAATACAAAGTTGCCTGTAAAATAAAAATAAACCCTAAGATAGATACAATGTAACTATTAGTTATATTGTAGCTAGCTTAGGGTTTATTTTATAGGTAAGTATTTAGTTTTAAATAGGAATAATTTATTTAATTTTACTTATTTTATTTAGATTTATTTAAATCATATTTAAGTTAGGGGGGTGTTGGGGTTAGGGTTAGACTTAGGTTTAGGGGTTAATACAGTTAATATAGTAGCAGCAACGTTGTGGGCGGCAGATTAAGGGTTAATAAATGTAGGTAGGTGTCGGCGATGTTAGGGACGGCAGATTAGGGGTTAATAAAATTTAACTAGTGTTTGCGAGGCAGGAGTGCGGCGGTTTAGGGGTTAATATATTTATTACAGTGGCGGCGATGTCCGGTCGGCAGATTAGGGGTTAAAATTTGTATTTAAGTGTTTGCGATGTGGGGGGGCCTCGGTTTAGGGGTTAATAGGTAGTTTATGGGTGTTAGTGTACTTTTTAGCACTTTAGTTAAGAGTTTTATGCTACGACGTTAGCCCATAAAATTCTTAACTATTGACTTTTAAATGCGATATCAGTCTTGACAGGAGAGGCTGTACCGCTCACTTTTTCCAAGACTCGTAATACCGGCGTTAGGCAAATTCCATTGAAAAGATAGGATACGCAATTGACATAAGGGGATTTGCGGTATGCTCGAGTCACGGAAAAAAAGTGAGCGGTACACCTGTACCTGCCAGACTCGTAATACCAGCGGGCATTAAAAAGCAGCGCTGGGACCCCTCAGGCTAACGCAAGACTCATAATCTAGGCGAATGTTCTTAAAGCTATGTCTGGTTGCTTTAACAAACCCAAATTATGTTATTGTATTGTATATTGTATTTTTTTGTACTGTATATTGCTGCCGTAATATTTTTATTAGTTAAATAATTCAGATTTTCTTTTACTCCATAGTTGTTGATACATCCTGAAATGTCAACTAATTTCACATTTGGACAGTGAGTTTGAATGTTAGGTCAATACAGTAACCAGGTGCAAGTACAAACATGATCAGATTATCCAATTACACGACTAGGCTAATCATTTTCATATACCACATGTACATTATTTTACTTGTTGTGTTGAGTAGTTGCTTTATATGCAAAAAAAATTGAGGCAGCTTATCAATAAGTGTAAAAAGATAAGTGAGAAATGCAATTAATTAAAGTTATTATATGATTAACCCTTTAATGTCTGCAACATACAGTGTGTATATATATATATTTATATATATAATATATATATATATTTAATATACATACATAAATGGCTTTAGTAAAGAAGTGCATAAAAGTATCAAGCTTACAGTTTATAGATTATATCCTATAACATGCATTGTTGAAAGAACTGTATCAATTAAATATTGATGAAACATTTACATCAATATTTTTAATTCAGTAAAATAAAATTAAAATAAACATAAATGTCAAACTACGAAAACGTTCCAATATTGTTTATAGTAGAAATCAGAAAAGTAATTATCAATGTAACTTTAAGCAATTAAGATATTAAACCAATAATGAATAAATCCATAGCTTTTACAATTTACATAAAAGACAAGACCAGGTATAAACCCAACCTACGGGTTGAATATTCTCCTGTTAAACAACTTATCAAAAGATTGATCTAAAACATAACTTAAACTTCAAAGGAAGTCTTGATAAGCTTTTCAACTGGAACAGAAAATATGATGTTGAACAGATATGGATACATAGCCTTAAACAATAATGAAAGAGGTAAATGAATTTTAGCATGAAGAGTGTTAACTCATTATCAAAGGATTTATTCAATATTTGGAACATTCATGTATATCTCATTTACTGGACATAAAAGAGTCTGCTTTATTAATTGCTGGGGAAATATCTTGACATTTCTTTGGAAGAGAAGCACAACAAAGTTTGCCTTGTATTTTATACAGTGTATTTCTATATTTATAGTTACCACCCAGACATTATTTTACCAGCATGAACAATGTTATTAAAGTTCAGTAAGATAACAAAAAAGCATATAAAAATAAAAGCCCTCTTAAAGTGAAACACCATCTTAGAGTTTTGAAATATAATTTAAGGTCAGTTCCAGGAGATCTAATTCCTGGGTTATGCTCTGTAACATTTTATGTTAAGTAATGCTAATTAGCATTAACTATATTTTCTTCTAAGAAATGTGGACACCCTACCTATATTGTATACTGTAATTAAAAAAAAATGTTGAATTCAAATGTTAAATATATTTACTAGGTCATAAAGCATTATCTGATGCCAATTCCAACGAAAAACATAAAAAAGACTATTTAGTTTACAATAGTTTACTATGGGCCAGATTACAAGCTCGAGTGTTAGCTGCATCAGAAGTAAGCTTTTTTGTGTCGGGTTGCGCTTGTATTACAATTTTAAAGAAAACTGTTTTTGATTGTGCAATAACCCGAGCATAAAAAGCTGAACTTACAATATTGCGTGAGCGATAGCGTATTTCATCCATAGAGGTCAATTTAGCAAAAAAAAATCCACCCTACTTGCGTGCAAACCCGATCGCATATTATCATGTGCGCTAACCAGGCATGAAAATATAAATATTTCATATGCCAATGTTCTTAACATAGCAAAATATGTTCCATTTATTCATAAATATATATATATATATATATCAGTGACGTGCAGTGACGTCAGAGGCTGGTGAGGCAGTGGCTAGGATACGCCTTCATTCTTTAGATATCCTTTGTTGAAGAAATTTCAATGCACATGAGTGAGCCAATCACATGTGGTATCTATGTGCAGCCACCAATCAGCAGCTACTGAGCATATTTAGATATGATTTTCAACAAAGGATATCAAAAGAATGAAAAAAAAATAGATATTAGATGTAAATTGGAAAGTTATTTAAATTTGCATATGGGATTGATATGGGTTTCATGTCCCTTTAAATGGTGTCTTGGAAAACTGGTCAACTTAGTAAACATCTGATTTTAGTCTAAAAGGATTGTAACAGAAACTCTTGCCAGATAACACAATGCTTGCTCTGATTATGAGATCTAGAAATCCATGCCCATTAAAATATGTTTAAAACATACTTTTTACTTTAATGCTGCAAATTATGCTTATAGATTCTTTCATTATGCAGTAAATATAAAAATGTCTTGATCCAGTGGCGGCTGGTGAAATTTAAAGATGGTGGGGAGCTTGGCCTCACCCCTTTAAATAAAGCCACACCATCAGGTGGCACTATCAATTCATTAATTAAATAAATAAAAGGTAGACAGAAACACAGAAAAGCATTCGGGGGAGAGGGAGAGACAGACGGGGGAGAGAGACACAGAGGGTTAGAGAGAAAGAGAGAGAGACACAATCACACACAGAGGGGTTAGAGAGAGAGAGAAAGAGAGAGAGACAATCACACACAGAGGGGTTAGAGAGAGAGAGAAAGAGAGAGAGACACAATCACACACAGAGGGTTAGAGAGAGAGAAAGAGAGAGAGACACAATCACACACAGAGGGTTAGAGAGAGAGAGAAAGAGAGAGAGACAATTACACACAGAGGGGTTAGAGAGAGAGAAAGAGAGAGAGACACAATCACACACAGAGGGTTAGAGAGAGAGAAAGAGAGAGAGACACAATCACACACAGGGGGTTAGAGAGAGAAAGAGAGAGAGACACACAATCACACACAGAGGGTTAGAGAGAGAGAGAGAAATAAAGAGAGAGAGAGAGACAATCACACACAGAGGGTTAGAGAGAGAGAAAGAGAGAGAGACACAATGATTCAATCACATACAGAGGGTTAGAGAAAGAGAGACACAATCACACACAGAGGGTTAGAGAGAGAGAGAGACAGAAAGAGACACAATCACACTCAGAGGGTTAGAGAGAGAGAGAAAGAGAGACACAATCACACACAGAGGGTTAGAGAGAGCGCGAGAGACACAATCACACACAGAGGGTTAGAGAGAGAGTGAGAGACACAATCACACACAGAGGGTTAGAGAGAGACACAATCACACACAGAGGGTTAGAGAGAGAGAGAGAAAGAAAGAGACACAATCACACTCAGAGGGTTAGAGAGAGAGAGAAAGAGAGACACAATCACACACAGAGGGTTAGAGAGAGCGCGAGAGACACAATCACACACAGAGGGTTAGAGAGAGAGTGAGAGACACAATCACACACAGAGGGTTAGAGAGAGACACAATCACATACAGAGGGTTAGAGAGAGAGAAAGAGAGAGAGACACAATCACACACAGAGGGTTAGAGAGAGAGAAAGAGAGAGAGAGACACAATCACACACAGAGGGTTAGAGAGAGACACAATCACACACAGAGGGTTAGAGAGAGAGAAAGAGAGAGAGAGACACAATCACACACAGAGGGTTATAGAGAGAGAGAAAGAAAGAGAGAGAGAGAGAGACACAATCACACACAGAGGGTTAGAGAGAAAGAGAGAGAGACACACAATCACACACAGAGGGTTAGAGAGAGCGCAAGAGACACAATCACACACAGAGGGTTAGAGAGAGAGCGAGAGACACAATCACACACAGAGGGTTAGAGAGAGAGAGAAAGAGAGACACAATCACACACAGAGGGTTAGAGAGAGACACAATCACACACAGAGGGTTAGAGAGAGAGAAAGAGAGAGAGAGACACAATCACACACAGAGGGTTAGAGAAGAGAGAGAGAGAGAGACACAATCACACACAGAGGGTTAGAGAGAAAGAGAGAGAGAGACACAATCACACACAGAGGGTTAGAGAGAAAGAGAGAGAGAGAGAGAGAGAGAGAGAGAGAGAGACACAATCACACACAGAGGGTTAGAGAGAAAGAGAGACACAATCACACACAGAGGGTTAGAGAGAGACACAATCACACACAGAGGGTTAGAGATAGAGAGAGAGAAAGAGAGAGAGAGAGAGAGAGACAATCACACACAGAGGGTTAGAGAGAGACACAATCACACACAGAGGGTTAGAGAGAAAGAGAGAGAGAGACACAATCACACACAGAGGGTTAGAGAGAGACACAATCACACACAGAGGGTTAGAGATAGAGAGAGAGAGACACAATCACACACAGAGGGTTAGAGAGACACACAATCACACACAGAGGGTTAGAGAGAGACACAATCACACACAGAGGGTTAGAGAGAGACACAATCACACACAGAGGGTTAGAGAGAAAGAGAGAGAGAGACACAATCACACACATAGGGTTAGAGAGAGACACAATCACACACAGAGGGTTAGAGATAGAGAGAGAGAGAGAGAGAGAGAGAGAGACACAATCACACACAGAGGGTTAGAGAGAGACACAATCACACACAGAGGGTTAGAGACACATAAGGGATGAGAGAGTCTGAGGGGGAGGAAGAGAGACAGAGAGAGAAAGAGACCATGGGGGAGAACAACACATAAGGAGAGAGATGGATAGAGAGAGAGACACACACACACACACATACAAGGGGGGGGGGGGGGGGGAGAGGGACCACTGCATTTTTAAGTAATAAAACAGCAAAGCTACAGAGACTGAGACTATAACTAAGTGAGACTATAACTAAATGAGACCATACATTAGTGTGCAGTACAGAGGCAAGCTGCTAAGTTAGTGGGTGTAAAGTTTGAGTAAACAAAATACAAAAACGATCCTTTGCTGTAAAAGAGTAAAAAAAACACTAAACCACATTCATTGAATTATCATTTTCACTAACAGAATCCTTTTCAGTAAAATCTTACTTTAATAAGATGGGGCTGAAACAGTGCTCTCTGTGCCTCTCTCTTCCTGCTCTGTAAGGATTCAGGAAGTGACAGTGGCACATTCCACTGCACTTAGAGGGGAAGAACAGAACTCTCTTTTTCACTTTAGCAAAGCTAGCAGGTTCACAGGACAGCAGCAAAATAAATGAAAGTTGTTTTTTTCCGTTTTTGTTTTATTTTATATCATTTAACATCCAGCCCCAACTTTAAGTTCCATTTACTAATGCCTCTCACTGGATTGGTTCAGCCCAAATAGGACTGCCTCAAATAAGCAGTTAATGGGCCATGCAATGATCTTAACCACTTTCATCCAGTAGATGGCGCAGCATGTTGTGTAATGGTGGGCAGACCTGCTTGTGCCTCTTCATTGCACAACATATAGCTGTGAAAAAAAAAAATGCTGGGGAAAAAAAATACATTTTTTTTTTTTTTTTTAAAGTCAATAAAAAAATATATATTTTTGCCCATATGAGAGGTGAACCACTGCCTCACCTGCCTCTAGTGACTGCACATCACTGATATATATATATATATATATATATATATATATATATATACAGTGTCAGAGAAAATGTGCAAAAATTGTACCTTTAGGGGTACAACAGCTTGTCACTGGGGCAGTACCCTCAAAGGTACACCTGCTGTACCCTTTAAAATGGGTACACATTGGTACCCTTGCAGATTGTACCTTTCAAAAGCAAATATGTACCTTTGGTGACTAGATTGGACCTCAGTCCTTTGGTACCATATTGTACCCTTAAAAAATGGTGCAAATCTGGCTTTTTAAGAGTACTGCCCCAGTGACAAGCCCTTTGTACCTCATGATGGCAAATTTGTACTCAACACAGCATATTACAAACGCTGTTTCATTACGTTTATCATATAAAATTCAATTAAAGTATACTTTTTCAGGCAGTCTTACAATAGCTACACTGCAGCTTTAATAAAAAGTTTGTATACTGAACTGTAGCAATTCCAAAGACTGCTACAGAACCACCTGAAACAGCCAGGCTAAACAACCAGCTCCAAAAAAGAACTACTGAATGTGTTTTCTATCACTCTGTACTAGACTCTAAAAACACCCCATTTAATTTAGGGTGACATGCTACATAAAATATAAATATATAGAAAACATATAAAAAGCAACGTAAAAATAAAATATAAGTCTAACGAAAAGAAGGAGGATTCGGGAGAGGGATAAACGATAAAACTAACAACCATACATTGAATTGTCACGCTATGCAAAATATATGCAAATGAGTCTATTTTCCTAGTACACACTTTGGTGATGAACCTGCTACCAATAGATGGAGCTGTGTTACACATGTCAACCAACAGATGGCGCTATGGCATGTCACACACAATGTCCAAGTATGTGACTGGGGAACGGTTACAATTTTATTTTATTTTTTAAAAAACTGGTTCTTAAACAGCTCTTGTTTATTTTATAGAGTTTAAAACATTTTTTTTTCTTTGTACTTTTAGTTAATACATTTGCTTTATGTTTAAGAGTTAACATATTGATGCTCTAAATATAAACATTAGAATGTTAAGTGCTTGTTTGCTATTTAGAACCAGCAACACAGTATCATTGAATATATAGTCAAAATTAAACTTTCATGATTCAGATAGGGCATGAAAATTTAAACAACTTTCCAATTTATTTTTATCACTAAATATGCTTTGTTCCCATGGTGGTATTTTTGAAAATCTAAACTTAGGTAGGCTCAAACTGATTTCTAAACCATTGAAAACCGCCTCTTAGCTCAGAGCATTTTCAAAGTTTTTCACAGTTAGACAGTACTAGTTCATGTGTGTCATATAGATAACAATATGCTCACTCCCATGTAGTTATTTAGGAGTCTGCACTGATTGGCTAAACGGCATGCCTGTCAAAAGCACTGAGATAAGGGGGCAGTCTACAGAGGCTTAGATAAAAGGTAATCACAGAGATATAAAGTATATTAATATAACTGTGTTGGTTATGCAAAACTGGGGAATGGGTAATAAAGGGATTTTTAAACAATAACAATTCTGGTGTAGACTGTCCCTTTAAGTATTTTTTTTTTGCTTTGCCCACTTCTTGGATATTACCAACAACAATTGAACATAATTATTTTGCTGTACAACATGTATGTTGCATTCATTTTGGGTGACAGTTATTTGAATATGAATAATTGAGCTGTACAAATGATATGGACTTGCAGGGTTTAGCAGCCTTGAAGCACCCATCCCCCTCAACCTTTTAGTCACACAAGTGATTGTACCTTTTAAATGGAGATTAAATGGTACAGACATGGACCCTTAGACACTTGGAAACATATTTGTACCTTATTTACCGCTAAATGGTACATATTAGTTCCTTAAGGTGTAATTACGATCCATTGAGGGTACAACCACAGCAGTTGTACCCTAAGTGTTCACAAACGGACCCCAACCGTACCCTTTTTTCTGACAGTGTATATATATATATGAAGAGAGAAGTGCTCTACCAGAAACGAACAAGAGCTCATCAGCTAGTTCTATGGCGATTTACCACCCAGGAGTAGCCTCTTTTAGACCAGTGTGCTTTTCACAGAGGAAAACTTTCCTGAAGTATATCAGTCTGATCCCGCCAAGTAAGGTCAGTCCAGCCCCGAAATACCAGACAATTCTCCTCTGCACTCAGGTGGTAAATTGCCATAGAACAGGCTAACAATGGTATTGAGCAGGTTGTTCGTTCCTGTGAGTGCACTTCTCTCTGTGTGTATTTAGTCTTCCTATGGGAAAAAGGGGCAACCAGACGTGGACTCCTTGTTCATTGTGCTTAGAGGAATACTGCTACACCTCAATGACAAGGTCCAATGAAGGCAGAAACGATCATCTGGGGTTGCTGTGTTCCTTGTTCAGAGAGGAATTGCCTGGTATTTCGGCGCTGGACTGACCGTAATAAGCAGGATCAGACTGATATACTACAGGAAAGTTCTACTCTGTGAAAAGCATTACTGGGCTAAAATAAGTTGCACCCAGGTGGTAAATTGCCATAGAACAATGGTATTGAGCTGGTTGTTCATTCCTGTGAGTGCACTTCTCTCTGTGTGTATTTAGTCTCCCTATGGGAAAAAGGGTCAACCAAACGTGGACTCCTTGCTCAGTGTGCTTAGAGGAATACTGCTACACCTCACTGACGAGGCCCAATGAAGGCCCGAAACGATCGTCTGGGGTTGATGTGTTCCTTGTTCAGAGAGGAATTGCCTGGTATTTTGGCGCTGGACTGACCGTAATAGGCCGGATCAAACTGAAATACTACAGGAAAGTTCTACTCTGTGAAAAGCATTACTGGGCTAAAAGAAGTTGCACCCAGGTGGTAAATCGCCATAGAACAGGCTAACAATGGTATTGAGCTGGTTGTTCTTTCCTGTGAGTGCACTTCTCTCTGTGTTTGTGTATATATATATATTTATATATTTATATATATATATATGATAATGAATAGGAGTGCACTCACCAGGACTTATATCACAATTTTATTTCTCAAAAAGTGAAAGTTTTCGGGGAGTTTAACCCCGTCCTCAGACTTACAGACAAAAACAGAATATATATATATATATATATATATATATGTGTATATATATATATATATATATATATATAGTAATATTTTGTCATGTTCATTACTGGGTTAAATGATTAAAGGCACACAGATTATGGTTTATTATTATGTGAAAAAAATATTCTTTAGCATATTATTTTTAACAATGAGATTGGGGCAATGTTCTCACGCCAGGTGCCAATATTAGAGTTTTGCCCAAGTTCTGATTGGTAGGATACAGCCTGTGTACAGTACACTCTGCAAAATGTACATAGAATGTAACTAACTATTAAAGCTGTATAATAAATCTGAAAAAAAAAGGTATTTAAAGGAATACTCTATGTAGAACTGCATAATTAACAAGTGCATACTAAAAATAAAATTATTCAACATCTTCTCTGAAGTTCAAATAAGGAGTAGATTATTTTCTTACACATTTATTTTTTTCTCCCATTTTCTGGCCCCCTGTATCATGTGACAGACATCAGCCAATCGATGACTTGTATACGTATACCCTGTGAGCTTGTGCACATGCTCAGTAGGATCTTGTTCCCCAGAAAGTGTGTATATAAAAA
The DNA here is from genome assembly GCF_027579735.1 of Bombina bombina. NCBI lineage: Eukaryota > Metazoa > Chordata > Amphibia > Anura > Bombinatoridae > Bombina > Bombina bombina. Next base: position 227,419,542 of record NC_069506.1, on the reverse strand, counting down.
GACTGTGCATAATTTGATAATGGAAGTAAATTGGAAAGTGTCTTAAAACTGCATGTTCTTTCTGAATCATAAATATTTTGACTTGAGTGCCCCTTTAAAAAACAACTACCTTAAAGAGACAGTGTACTCCAATTTTCATATAACTAATATAACTGCATGTAATAGACACTACTATAAAGAAGAATATGCACAGTTACAGATCTAAAAATCCAGTATAAAACCTTTTAAAATCTTTTCTTAGAAGCTCCGAGTTTAGCACTGTTGATGAGGTTAGGCTGCGACACCCAGTGAAAGGAGCTGGGAAAACAATAGAGCAGACAATAACCTCTCCTCCCCTTCCCTGCATATGAAAAGACAGATAACATAACAGGAGCAGCAGCAGTCTGTAAACGCATGTATACATCTGACACTGTGGGGCTTGGTTTATGAGTCTGAAAATCAGCACAATATTATTAAAAAATAAGCAAAATTATGTATTGTTACAAAAACACTCCCAGATGGTCTATATAAATGGATATTCCACAAACCATTTATACAAAACAATGTGTACAAAGTCATCCTGATAAGCAAACACCCAAAATAACACAGTGAAAACCACAATATTAATAAGGCGGACCATCTGCAGATGAACACAAATGGGACACAGAAGTACCCGTGCATAATACTGCTATTATATCTTTAAACAAAAAGTTAATCCCTGTCCTGATTGTGTATAAATCTTCAAAACCACTCTTTCTCAGACATCCCAAAAGGTAACAGTAAATGCAGCAGCTGCAAGCAAAACTCCTTATGATGGCTGATATAGATGTATAACTTGGTAAGACATGCCAGGGGTTAATCACTGCCCAAATGCAATTGAAACAACTATGGGGAAAACAGCATATATACACAACCAGTTTAAAGCAGCTGATAATTGCTGAAAATGTTTCCTTTTTAACAATTAAAGCCCTAGTAAAGTCTAAGTCCACTTCCTTCTAACACAATCTGCCAATCTCAGAGTAGAAAAAAACCTATTTTTTTTTAATTTTTATTAACATACAAAACATTACATAATCATAAAGCTACATACATGCACCCACATTATTCTAAGCATAATAAACATATAAACACATACAAGAAAAACAATATAAACCAAACGAAAATTTTGTCTACAATCAACTTCTTACCTATGTTACTAAGTTGGCTTCCGCTGTTGTACCTCCTTAAGTAAACTAGGACTATGAAATTTGAAGTCTAGAGTTCAAATACTCCTCCCAAGTAGTTACTATCGATTGATATATTTCTAAATAATGATGTTTCATATAAAAAAAACTCTTCTAGTTGTATTGAACGGGTGCATTCTTGTAGCCATTCAGCCATTGTTAGGACATCAGTATCTTTCCAATGCCTAGCAATTAAGATCTTAAAGCTATTACTTGCTATAGCCACAGGTTTACCCTGTGCAATAGGTATTCTTTCTGGTATTTTATGAAATAACCAGAGGCAAGGATCTAATAACAATGGTATCCCTATTAATTTTTAGGTTTCCAGCGATATTGTAGACCACATAGACATAATTCTAGGGCATTGCCACCACATATGTGCCATATGGGCAACTAGACTATTACACCTCCTGTATTTCACATGGGCAGGCCTAATCCTATAAATTTTATTGCAACGTGCCGGGGTCATATACCATCTGTAAAGAATCTTAAGATTTAATTCCAAATATTTACTGGAAACGGAAGATTTCTTCACAGATTGGAAGATCTGTAGCGCATCGGTATAAGAAATATCTATGCCTAATTCCTCACTCCATCTGTCTATGTAATATTGTACATCCCCCTCTACAGTTTTTTTAATAGTAAATAAATAAACGATACAATATGTCTCAGTGGTGTTGCTCTATGACACAAGGACTCATACGGAGTCAGTGTCCTTAACATATTCCGTTTTTTGCGAATGAGAGGACACGTATGTATAACATTGATGGTAAAAGAACCAATTATTAAAGGGACAGTCAAGTCCAAAAAAATGTTCATGTTTCAAATAGGGCATGTAATTTTAAACAACTTTCCAATTTACTTGTATCACCAATTTTGCTTTGTTCTCTTGGTATCCTTAGCTGAAAGCTAAACCTAGGAGGTTCATATGCTAATTTATTAGACCTTGAAGGCCGCCTCTAATCTTAATGCATTTTGATAGTTTTTCACCACTAGAGGGCATTAGTTCACGTGTTTCCTATAGATAACATTGAGCTCATACATGTGAATTTACCATGGAGACAGCTCTGATTGGCTAAAATCCAAGTCTGTCAAAAGAACTGAAATAAGGGGGCAGTCTGCTGAGGCTTAGATACAAGCTAATTACAGAGGTAGAATGTGTATAATTATAACTGTGTTGTTTATGCAAAACTGGGGAATTGGTAATTAAGGGATTATCTATTTTAAAACAACAAAAATTCTGGTGTTGACTGTCCCTTTAAACATTGTAAAGCCCTCTGCGACCAATTCGTATTTTGTCCGTATAGCTGTTTCATTACCCAAATGACACACCAAGAGCGTTCTATTTGTTAACTCTTTCCTTCTTCCTAACATACCCAAACCCGGAGGGAAATCTTTATTGTTTAATAAAGATGTCAGTGGGGAATATTTAGGGTATTCTACCATTGTTTTCCCCCCGACTGAAAAGGTTTCTTGTGTTATAGTTGTAACAGATAACATATCCAGAGCCCCTGGTGTCCAGCATACAACTCCTAAATGAGGGGAGCCTGCAATATCATGTTCTAATTTCACCCATATTTTAGTATCATAATTTATAAACCAATCTACAATTTTTTGTAAGTGTATAGCCTTTCTATATACATCCAGATCAGGGACTCCAAGGCCCCCATTATTCAAAGTCTGGCACATGATCTTTCTATTAATTCTAGCATAATAGTTTCTTTGGCAGAGACGGTAGATAAGAAGGAGGTAATGGGATTGGGAGTGTGAAATAAATACATTTTAGGAAGAATGATCATTTTAAATGCATTTATTCTTCCAAACCATGTCAAATGCTTGCTCTTCCAAGAACATAAGGTAACAAGAACAGAAGACAATAAAGCCTTATAGTTCGCTGTGAACATATCATCTATTGTAGGCGCTAAATAGACCCCTAAATATTTTAATAATCTTGTTTGCAATCTAAATGGGCAAAGGTTTTGAACTAATTTAATTTCGGTATCCGATAAGGTAATATTAAAAATTTCTGATTTATGTTTATTTATAAGAAAATTAGAAACTTTCCCAAATTCTTCTAGTAGTTGTAATAGTATAGGTATATATTGTTTTGGGTTAGATAAATAAAATAGAAGGTCATCCGCATAAAGGAAGATTTTATGATTAAAATTTTTAATTTGAAGACCCATCACGCTTTCAAGAGAACAAATTTTTAATGCCAATGTCTCCATTGCACATACAAACAAAATTGGGGACAGGGGACATCCCTGCCTGGTTCCATTAGAGATAATAAATGGTGCGGAAAGACAGCCATTTATCTTGATATATGCAGTAGGAGATGAGTACATAGCAAACACCCTGGCTACAAACCCAGTTCCCAGACCCATCTTAAGTAATACCGTTCTTAGAAATTGCCAACAGACGCGATCGAAGGCCCAATCCACGTCTGTTGACAAAATTACCAGGGGTATATGGTGAGTAGATGCATAATTAAGTTGACGGTCTGAACAGTATTATCCCTTGCCTCTTTTGATAACACAAAGCTTGGATTAAACTTGGCAACAAAACATTTAACCTATTCGCCAGTAATTTAGCATAGATTTTTATGTCCGTATTTAACAAAGAAATTGGTCTGTAATTCTCTACTCTAGATGTGTCTTTACCTTCCTTGGGAATAAGAGTGATATGTGCCTCTAATGATTCGCTCAGGAAAGGTTTAGAGTTAATAAGTGTGGAGTTAAGATATTAACGTATTTCTTGTAGTAGTAATTAGTAAAACCATCCGGAACCGGAGCCTTACTCAAATGCAGATTCTTTATTACAGTCTCTAACTCCTCCCTTGTGAAAAGTCTATTAATTGTTGCCCTTTGCTCTTCCGAAGCAACGGGCTATAGAATTATCTTGTTTTCTGATATACATGATACATGATAGACTGATCTCTCCCTTAAGTTTACGTGCAAAATTTCTACTACATTTATTGTCTCCTTCATAATACTTCTGACGTAATCTTGATGGCAAATGTTTGCAGTCTTTATCCAAGAGACTGTTCACAGTGTTTATAGCGGAGAGTTAGTAGGATCCGCAATATCTTTTAGTTAGGCAGAGACATCCTCATCTTAAAAATGTCGTCTAAATAATTTAGTCCAAGTTTAAGTCTAAATCAGCTATTTATTTTGCTTCTAGCCACTGCTTAAAACTGGTGCAACAACAACAACTGCTAACAACAACTGTCTTAGACAATAGTTACTCAAAACTAACAGTTACTCAAAACTGAAGTTAACCCCTCCAGTACTGTTGGATTTGCACCCTGTACCTATAATGGGCACAGGGCGACTTAACATAATGCCTGAATCCATAATCCGTAGCGAAGTTGACAGAGGGGTCTGTCACATGGCCCCCTCCTGGTGGGACACTCCGGCAGACCCGGCTGGAACCTTTGGCGGGTCAACTTGGGGATGACCGGACTAGGAGGTGGTAGGAATGTCAGTTTGCTGGGACAATCCATCTGCATTCCCGTTATGAGAGAGAATTCCTGTCCATATAAATAAGGGTTCAACTTCTTCAGTGCCCAGACCAGGGCTAAACATTCCTTCAAGTTTTTGTTTTCAGAGAGGCTTCTTTCCAGTTGGAGACAAATCTTATCGGCTTCTTTACGAGTTTTTTGTACCTGCTCTTTATAGGTATCCACAAGCCCTTCATACTGACGTAGGGTGCCCTTGAGTTGCTGCACCTTACTATGAGCCAGCGTCAGCTTCTCCTCCAGTGTCGCTAATTTTGTCTTTAATGTTTCATGTTCCACTCTGAAGCTGGTGTTTTCTGCGGTCTGTCGGTGCAGCTTGTCTAGCAGAGTGTTTTAAGTTACAGATCTGTAGCATAAAACTCATAACTAAAGTGTTAAAAAGTACACTAACACCCATAAACTACCTATTAACCCCTAAACCAAGGCCCTCCCGCATAGCAAACACTAAAATAAAATTATTAACCCCCAATCTGCCACTCCCGACATCGCCGCCACTAGAATACACATATTAACCCCATAAACCGCCGCACTCCCGCATCGCAAACACTAGTTAAATATTATTAACCCCTAATCTGCTGTCCCTAACATCGCCACAACCTACATTACAGTTATTAACCCCTAATCTGCCGCTCCCAACGTCGCCACCACTATACTAAATGTATTAACCCCTAAACCTAAGTCTTACTCTAACCCTAACACCCACTAACTTAAATATAATTAAAATAAATCTAAATAAAAATTGCTATCATTACCTAAATTATTCCTATTTAAAATGAAATACTTACCTATAAAATAAACCCTAAGCTAGCTACAATATAACTAATAGTTACATTGTAGCTAGCTTAGGGTTTATTTTTATTTTACAGGCAAGTTTGTATTTATTTTAACTAGGTAGAATAGTTACTAAACAAAATATATGTGATAGAACACAAGAGGGCGCTATCTAATTATACCCTTTACGATGGTATAAAAATAAAAATAATAAAAAAATAATAATGATAAAAATAATAAAAAATACTGTAATGGATCAAGGATTCTCGAATAACAGTGATTTTCCAAAAAGCTCAATACATTGGAAGTCCTTCAATAGTAGTCCAAATCTGCTGTGGGACAACAGAATATAATGTCCGGAACACAAACTTCAGATGTGTGGAATGGGCAGCACTCTCCTTTCTCTTTAACAGGTACTCATTCTAAAAAACAGTCCAAAGACAAAGAGGCGCCAGCATGTGTGTATCAGTAGAGCACAGAAAAAGAACATCCATAAATAGAAATCACAGGTTACTCACATTTCGGTAGAGTACACCAATGTGCTTGTGGACACAGGCTGGTTATCTCAGCTAACCAGCTAGCTGCTCCCGGATTCAGGAACTAGGCGTTAGGCAATCCGTTTGTTTGGTAGTGATAGGCTCACAATAGGAACGTAGTAAACAGCGGTGTCCAATAAAAAATGTTTATTTAAAAACAGATATAAAAGACACCTTAAAAACAATCCTATTCAGTGAGACAAAACAGCAATAATATTATGCAACGCGTTTGTCAGCTCAAAGGCCGCTTCATCAGACACCTGATGAAATGGCCTTTGAGCCGAGAAACGCGTTGTATAATTATCATTATTGCTGTTTTGTCTCACTGAATAGGATTGTTTTTAAGGTGTCTTTTATATCTGTTTTTAAATAAACATTTTTTATTGGACACCGCTGTTTACTACGTTCCTATTGTGAGCCTATCACTACCAAACAAACGGATTGCCTAACGCCTAGTTCCTGAATCCGTGAGCAGCTATCTGGTTAGCTGAGATAACCAGCCTGTGTCCACAAGCACATTGGTGTGCTCTACCGAAATGTGAGTACCCTGTGCTTTCTATTTATGGATGTTCTTTTTCTGTGATCTACTGATACACACATGCTGGTGCCTCTTTGTCTTTGGACTGTTTTTTAGAAAGAATAGTTACTAAATAGTTATTAACTATTTACTAACTACCTAGCTTAAATAAATTCAAATTTACCTGTAAAATAAAACCTAACCTGAGTTACACTAACACCTAAACTTACACTATAATTAAATAAATTACCTAAATAAAATAAAATTACCTAAATTATAAAAAAAAACACTAAATTGCACAAAATAAAAAAAAACATCAGATATTTAAACTAATTACACCTAATCTAATAGCCCTATCAAAATAAAAAAGACCCCCCAAAATAAAAAAAAACCCTAGCCTAAACTAAACTACCAATAGCCCTTAAAAGGGCCTTTTGTGGGGCATAGTAAAACCCACAACCCACACAACCAACCACCCAAATAAAATCCTAACTAAAAAAACCTAAGCTCCCCATTGCCCTGAAAAAGGCATTTGGATGGGCATTGCCCTTAAAAGGGCTTTTAGCTCTTTTTCAGTGCCCAAACCCTAACCTAAAAATAAAACCCACCTAATAAACCCTTAAAAAACCTAACCCTAACCCCTGAAGATCCACTTACAGTTTTGAAGACCGGACATCCATCCCCAATGAAGCCGGAAGAAGTCTTCATCCAAGCGGCAAGAAGTCCTCAACGAAGCCGGGAGAAGTCTTCATCCAATCTGGCAGAAGTGGTCCTCCAGACGGGCAGAAGTCTTCATCCAGATGGCATCTTCTATCTTCACACTTCCGATGGGGAGCAGCTCCATCTTCAAGACATCCGGCACGGAGCATCCTCTTCTTTCCACGGCTAACGACGAATGAAGGTTCCTTTAAATGACGTCATTAAAGATGACATCTCTTGAATTCCGATTGGCTGATAGAATTCTATCAGCCAATCGGAATTAAAGGTGAAAAAATCCTATTGGCTGATGCAATCAGGATTGACGTCACTTAAAGAAACATTAATTCGGGAAGAAGACTTCGTTTGAAGAGGATGTTCCGCGCCAGATGTCTTGAAGATGGACCCACTCCGCGCCGGATGGATGAAGATAGAAGATGCCGTCTGGAAGAAGACTTCTGCCCGTCTGGAGGACCACTTCTGCCGGCTTGGATGAAGACTTCTCCCGGCTTCGTTGAGGACTTCTTGCCACTTCGCTGAGGACTTCTCCCGGTTTTGTTGAGGATGGATGTCCGGTCTTCAAAACTGTAAGTGGATCTTGGGGGGGTCAGTGTTAGTTTTTTTTTAAGGGTTTATTGGGTGGGTTTTAGTTTTAGATTAGGGCTTTTGGGCAATAGAAAAAGAGCTAAATGCTCTTTTAAGGGCAATGCCCATCCAAATGCCCTTTTCAGGGCAATGGGCAGCTTAGTTTTTTTTAGTTAGGATTTTATTTGGGGGGTTGGTTGTGTGGGTGGTGGGTTTTACTGTTGGGGGGTATTTGTATTTTTTTACAGGTAAAAGAGCTGATTTCTTTGGGGCAATGCCCCACAAAAGGCCCTTTAAGGGCTATTGGTAGTTTATTGTAGGCTAGGGTTTTTATTTTATTTTGGTAGGGCTATTAGATTAGGTGTAATTAGTTTAAATATCTGATAATTTATTTTTTTATTTTGTGTAATTTAGTGATTGTTTTTTTTTGTAATTTAGGTAATTGTATTTAATTTAGGTAATGTATTTAATTGTTGTGTAAGGTTAGGTGTCAGTGTAACTCAGGTTAGGTTTTATTTTACAGGTAAATGTGTATTTAATTTAGCTAGGTTGTTAGTAAATAGTTAATAACTATTTAGTAACTATTCTACCTAGTTACAATAAATACAAACTTGCCTGTAAAATAAAAATAAAACCTAAGCTAGATACAATGTAACTATTAGTTATATTGTAGCTAGCTTAGGGTTTATTTTATAGGTAAGTATTTAGTTTTAAATAGGAATTATTTAGTTACTAATAGTAGGTTTTATTTAGATTTATTTTAATTATATTAAAGTTAGGGGGTGTTAGGGTTATGGTTAGACTTAGGTTTAGGGGTTAATAAATTTAGTATAGTGGCGGTGACGTTGGGGGCGGCAGATTAGGGGTTAATAAATGTAGGTAGGTGGTGGCGATGTTAGGGGCGGCAGATTAGGGGTTAATAATATTTAACTAGTGTTTGCGATGCGGGAGTGCGGCGGTTTAGGGGTTAATATGTTTATTATAGCGGTGGCGATGTCCGGAGCGGCAGATTAGGGGTTAATAAGTATAATGTAGGTGTCTGCAATGGGTTAATAAGTGTAAGATTAGGGGTGTTTAGACTCGGGTTCATGTTAGGGTGTTAGGTGTAAACACAAATTTAGTTTCCCCATATTAATCAATGGGGCTGCGTTACAGAGCTTTACGCTGCTTTATTGCTAGGCTTTTTTTCAGCCGGCTCTCCCCATTGATGTCTATGGGGAAATCATGCACGAGCACGTAAAACCAGCTCACCACTGACTTAAGCAGTGCTGGTATTGGAGTGTAGTATGGAGCACCATTTTGCTCTATGCTCACTTCTTGCCTGATAACGCCAGGTTTATGAAAACCTGTAATACCAGCGCTGTAGGTAAGTGAGCGGTGACTATAACTTGCAAGTTAGCACCACACCCCTCATAACGCAAAACTCGTAATCTAGCCGCCTATTAATAATGATTACCTTAAAAGAGCCTATAGCTTCTGAGGTGTAACATATATAGTGAAACAATGACACACACCGTACGAAAAAATAAATAAAAATAATTTAGAAAACCAACTGAAGTAAATAGGGCTCTGCAGGGGCCCTGAACCCGGACTCCTATAATATAATATGTAAATAGTAAATATAATATTAGGCTACACTAGAACCAACCAAAAAAAAAAAATTAAAAGGGGTATGCAGCAATGCTGCCAAGTGAGATAATGTCATCTGTCCCTGGTGATTTTAAATACTTCAGATCTCAAAAATACCCTTTGTTACTCAGACCTATCTCAATACTAACATTACTATCTGTATCTAATATTCATGAAGAAGATGTTCTAAAAAAAAGAAAAAAAAAGAAAAAAATTTAACAAACATTAGGCATAGTTGTAACCTCGATACATCATAGTCTCCCCTCAAACAACGGTTTAAGGCTGACATATCTTTTTAACAGGTCTTAGATTTTATATTTTATTATGGACCTTATGCCACTGTGACTTTTGATCTTTCTGAGGTTCACCCTCATGTGGAATCTCAGGGCCTTTAGTAGAATAATCCAGTTGATGTAGTGGGTTCAAGACAAGGCTCAAGCCCTTTGATATTGACTTGAGATCTTGAATACCTTTATATACATATGTTTGATCCTTATATGTTATCACCAAGCTAAATGGGAAACCACATCTATATTTTATATATTCCCCCCCCCCCCCCCGAAGGACAGTGGTGATAAATCTAACCTCTCTTCTCTTTTGTAAGGTGCTAGGACAAAGATCAGTATAAATCTGTAGGTTATAATCCATGAAAACAATCTTCTCCATCTGTCTTGCTTTAAGCCATATTTCTTCCCTGTCCATATGTCTTAAAAATGTAAACAGAACATCCCTTGGTGGTGCATTCGGAGGAGGTAACGGGCATAAAACTCTGCGTACTCTCTCCAGTTCAATAGGTACTATAACTGCATCTTCTGTTATATAACCCTTTTTTAACACACCTTGCACTGAACAATATATTTTTAAAAAATGTATATTAAAGCTGTGTAGTCCCTGTATACTTTTGAGTTCCATGTCCCTTTAATAACTTTTTGTAAGCATTCACAATAGTATTTCTCTTTCTACAATTAATATAAATAATTTAGGACAAACAATGACTATGCATAAATAATAGGCTTAGTAACCTCACTTACACATTCAAGGGTCCCAAGTTTGTTGTAACTCAGTTATTCCGAGCTTTTCAAATGAATACAACACCCAGAGCATAGGGACAATTCAACCAAGGTACAGGACTTTAACTCTATAACAAACTTTACAGCTACTTTTAACGGGATTTTTGGATTTCCCAGATTCTACAGCCGTGACCTCTTGAAATCCATTTTAACAATTATCAAATGGCATAATATCTTGATTGTTTCTGCTTGTGATAGATTTACGTGATGGTATTAAAAAATGTTTGCTTGAATAAAAAACTGAAACCCTTGCTAAAATCACACTACTTAATCATGAAATATATAAAGTGTAACTATGGACATCAGAATGTTAATTTAAGATTACAATAAAGTGTATTTAAAAATAAATAATACAAATAACTAATAAAGTGACATCATTAATTAATAACTAATTACATGCACAAAAATGTAATCTATTTATATAGGTCTAGATTACAAGTGGCGCGCTATAGATAGTGGGAGCGATATTGCGAACCATGTAAATGCGTTCACTCAAGTTCAATCAAATTTAACGTAGATTGGGTTATCGCAACTGAAGACCTCAAGTAAAGAGAGTTTACAAAACTGTGAATCAAACACAATAAAAATACATTAAAATAAATTGTTACACTCATATAAACACTATCTGATAAAAAATATTCATATAAATATTCATGAAATTTGAATATAAGGGTTAAAAGTAGATGATATATCACAAGGTATATCCTATACCATCTGGGAGGCGGTATAGGAGTCTGTATGTAAAGAAAGAGAGGCTATGGAATAGCTTCTTTCCCAGAGCTGTTATCTTGCTGAACACAAACTCTTAGTGCTAACCTTCAAACCCCCCCCCCCCCCCATTGACTATTCAATGTTATACCTAACCCTTTGAGTGCTAAGCACTTTTTCACCTGGGTGCTAAGTTGATTTAAGGTTTTTTTTATTTTTTGAAATATATATTCTTGTAACTTTTTTTTGGTGATGTCATCACATCATTGCACCTGACGTCACCGCGCAAAACGTGAAGCCCCGGCGATGCCTGTCACTATACAGGCCCGATCGTCAGGATAGGAGCGGGTGGGAGCCTCCAAATCTCCCTCAAGGTGGGAGAGTTGTAGCGACAGCTCTGAGCCGTCGTTAGCACGTGAGTGGGAAACTCTCCGATGGCTCAGAGCCCGTCATTAGCACTGAAAGGGTTAAACTACCTTGGATTATAATTGCTGCTCATTATTTACACTTATTTAATTTGCACTATTTATCCTACTTGCTGCTCACTATCTGATCTGCACTTTGCACACTTGCACTATGCTGACAATTTAATTTACTGTTAGACAGTGAAGGACAGTGACAGAAGACAGTGAAGGACTTTCACTGTCTGGACTATTGCTCTTGCACACCTACACTTATATTGTATATATTTAATGTTTTTTAAGCCATTGTTCCCTATCCATATTTACAATACACTGTGTTTCCCTTCATTTTTGTAACTTCCAATTACACTAATTTTTGCACTTTATACTATATACTTATATAAAATTGACTTGCTGCTCACTACCGATTTGCACTATGGACTTTGATGAGAATCTACCTATACTGTGTTTTTCTACTGGTTTTGCACACATCTCACTTATATTGCACATATATAACACATTTTAAACTATATTCACTTATTCATATTTACAATTCATTTGTTCTTGAATCATTGATATTACAATATTTCACAATGTATGTATATGCTCTAGACATTTTTCTTTTTGTAACCACTAATTACACTAATTCTTGCTCCTTATACTACTTTTTGCTATGTCTGGGTTTGATGCTTAACCACATTTCATTGTCCTTGTTTTTATACTTTGTGCAATGACAATAAAATAATCTAATCTAATAAAGGTGTTTAAATTGAAAGGTCTATAATATATATATATATATAGATATGTGTCTCAATAATTATTAAATATTTATATTTAATAATGTGTCGTACTTACTGTGCATTTACTGTACATATTAAACATTACAGTGTTATTTATATAGAGGAAATGTTCTTTGTATTTTAAAATTGATATATATATATATATATATATATATATATATATATACAGGTGGCCCTCGGTTTACAACGGTTCAATTTACACCGTTTCAGAATAACAACCTTTTTTTCCAGTCATGTGACTGCTAATGAAAAGCATTGAGAAGCAGTGCATTTATTAAAATAGCCAGTAGGTGGAGCTGTCCGCTTGTGTTGCAGCAAAGCCAAGCAAGCTGAAATTAATCAGTTTAACCAGACCTGAGCTGTCGAGCAGATTTCAAAGGAACAAGATAAATCAGTCCAGATTGGAATGCATAGAAAGAACTGTTTGCAGAAAAATGCAAGTGAAGTCTGTGTTGTGTCATTTTTCATTAAGTTTATAATGCTGTTTAGCAAATGTTTTTGTTCATTTAACTTAGTTGAATTATATATTCTGTGTTGTGTGATTATTTTATTAGGTGCTGTTTAGCATTTAAAGTCTTCATTTCAAAGCTTTAAAAATAATGTATTAGGTGTTACTTATGACAATTTTGAGAGGGGCCTGGAACCTAACTCCCTCACTTCCCATTGACTTACATTATAATCTGGGTTTCAATTTACAACGGTTTCGATTTACAACCATTCCTTCTGGAACCTAACCCCGGCGTAAACTGAGGGCTACCTGTATATATATATATATATATATATATATATACACCTGTATATACTCATATAGATATATAGGTATAAATATATACATTTTACATTAACATCATCATGTATATATATTTAAAAAAAAATTCTATGTGAAGAACATTGGAATGTAAAATATGCGTAACAGGTTGCTCACTGTAGGTCTAACACAGTGTCGGGTTAGGGTACATGAAGAATTAGTTATCTTAAGGCATGTTATCTAAATATGAAATATATAAAATATTGATTTTTTTTAATAATAATTAATAATTATAGTTACTGTAAAATATACATATATATTCAAATTATTTAAATTATAGTTACTGTAAAATATACATATATGTTCAAATTATTTAAATTATTTTTTAGAATTTTAAGAACATTTATAAAAATGAATAATTATTGATATTTTTTGCATATTTTATATTTCATATTTACATATTAGATAACTAATTATTTATGTGCGCTAACCCGACACCGCGTTATACCTACAGTGCAAAACTCGAAGCGCTATGCATATTTTACATTCCATTGTTCTTCACATAGAAAAAAACATTCTTTTTATTTTTAAATATATTTCTATATATATCTGATAATGTTAATGTAAAATATATATCATGTGAAGAACATTGCAATGTAAAATATTAATAACTCCTGTTGGGTATATTAAGGTGGTGTTGAGTTGTGTGCTCCATTGAAGTCTATGAGGAAAAGAAGTTAAAGCTGTTGCAATAGCCTTTAGTTAATGCACGTCGGGTTTCCCTCTTGTGCAAACGTTTTACTTCTAGCTAGTAATACATGCGATAACCTGTGCGTGTAAAAACTTTACTTCTGGCAGTGTCTAGCAAGGCTTCTCATGGGCGGAGCCAGGAATGGCAACTATTACCCTGGCTGTGTAAACTGTGAGCAGAAAAGCAGGCAGACCTCTTAATCCATAACAATTCCAGATTCATAACGGTTTTTAAGTATCTTACAAAATCTAGTGGGTTTACAAAGTCAAATAGTGATCATGCTTTTTTTTTTTGCATGGAAAATGCAATGAATTAGAATGGAGGTCACAATATTAAAGGATCACTAAATACAGTAGAATTGAAGAATTGAAGAATACACAACAAAAAGATAATTAAATAGCACTTACTTTGAATTTGAAAGGAGCAGTAGTATATTTTCTAGAAAATTTCAAAGTTAATCCAATTTCTCTACCCCTGTATCATGTGGCAGCCATTAGCCAATCACAGAATGCATATACTGTACGTATATACGATGAACGTTTTGACAATGGAAGCATATTGGTTTTATTTTTTAACTTCCATGCTTTATCTGAATCATGAAACTTTTATATTGACTTTAGTGTCCCTTTAACCCCTTAGTGACCAGAGCACTTTTCCATTTGTTGACCGTTTGGGACCAAGGCTATTTTTACATTTCTGCGGTGTTTGTGTTTAGCTGTAATTTTCCTCTTACTCATTTACTGTACCCACACATATTATATACCGTTTTTCTTGCCATTAAATGGACTTTCTAAAGATACCATTATTTTCATCATATCTTATAATTTACTATTAAAAAAATTATAAAATATGAGGAAAAAATGGAAAATTTTTTTTTTTTCAAACTTTGACCCCCAAAATCTGTTGCACATCTACAACCACCCAAAAACACCCATGCTAAATAGTTTCTAAATTTTGTCCTGAGTTTAGAAATACCCAATGTTTACATGTTCCTTGCTTTTTTTGCAAGTTATAGGGCACTAAATAAAAGTAGCACTTTGCTATTTCCAAACCACTTTTTTTCAAAATTAGCGCTAGTTACATTGGGACACTGATATCTGTCAGGAATCCCTGAATATCCTTTAACATGTATATATATATATATATATATATATATATATATATATATATATTTAGAAGACATCCCAAAGTATTGATCTAGGCCCATTTTGGTATATTTCATGCCACCATTTCACTGCCAAATGCGATCAAATAAAAAAAAATGTTCACTTTTTCACAAATTTTTTCACAAACTTTAGGTTTCTCACTGAAATTATTTACAAACAGCTTGTGCAATTATTGCACAAATGGTTTTAAATGCTTCTCTGGGATCCCCTTTGTTCAGAAATAGCAGACATATATGGCTTTTACGTTGCTTTTTGGTAATTAGAAGGCCGCTAAATGCCACTGTGCACCACACGTGTATTATGCGCAGCAGTGAAGGGGTTAATTAGGGAGCATGTAGGGAGCTTGTAGGGTTAATTTTAGCTTTAGTGTAGTGTAGTAAACAACCCCAAGTATTGATCTAGGCCCATTTTGGTATATTTCATGCCACCATTTCACCGCCAAATGCGATCAAATTAAAAAAAACTTTAAATATTTCACAATTTTAGGTTTCTCACTGAAATTATTTACAAACAGCTTGTGCAATTATGGCACAAATTGTTGTAAATGCTTCTCTGGGATCCTCTTTGTTCAGAAATAGCAGACATATATGGCTTTGGCGTTGCTTTTTGGTAGTTAGAAGGTCGCTAAATGCCGCTGCGCATCACACGTATATTATGTCTAGCAGTGAAGGAGTTAATTAGGTAGCTTGTAGGGAGCTTGCAGGGTTAATTTTAGCTTTAGTGTAGAGATCAGCCTCCCACCTGACACATCCCACCCCCTGATCCCTCCCAAACAGCTCCCTTCCCTCCCCCACCCCACAATTGTCCCCGCCATCTTAAGTACTGGCAGAAAGTCTGCCAGTACTAAAATAAAAGTTTTTTGGGGGGTTTTAGGTTTAAAAAAAAATAAAAAAATTCTTCTGCTGTGTAGGACCCCCCCTTAGCCCCCAACCTCCCTGATCCCCCCCCCTAACAGCTCTTTAACCCCCCTGCCTTTATTGTGCACCATATTGGGTACTAGCAGCTGTCTGCCAGTACCCAGTTTGAAAAATAATAATGTATTTAATTTTTTTTATTTTATTAAATATTTTTGTAGTGTAGCTGCCCCCCCCTCAACATCCAACCCCCCACCCTCTCCCAGATGCCTTGACTTGAAAATCCCACCCTCCCCAGTCCTCTCTCCCACCCTCCAGATCTACAGCATATTGATGCTGTTTGCATTGATCTCACGTGCACGCGCACGCACCCGCACAAGATCCCTCCCCCCTCCTCCACCAATAACTGCCCACCCGCCTCCCTGGATGAGCTCCCACCCACCAACGGTAACGGCTATCGATAGCCGATGCAGAGAGGGCCACAGAGTGGCTCTCTCTGCATTGGATGGCTAAAAACAGTTATTGCAGGATGCCTCAATATTGAGGCATCACTGCAATAACATGAAAGCAGCTGGAAGCTATCAGGATCGCTTCCACTGCTTTCAAAGACCAACGACGTATGGGGTACGTCCTTGGTCATTAACTGCATTTTTTTGCAGGACGTACCCCATACGTCGTTGGTCGTTAAGGGGTTAAAGGGATATAGATTGATACATCATCTGGTTTAGCGAGTAAATAGTCTCATGTTCATAAAGATCAAAGACTGAGCAGAGTTAAATGGTCATTGACAGTATTCTAAGTATTCAGCTGTTCTGGCCTAAAGTTGGTCAATATCTCAGATTTTTAGTTGCATTTCTAGCTCTTAAAGGGACATTATACACTCATTGCATAAATGTTTTGTAGATGATCTATTTATAAAGCCCATAAAGTTTTTTTTAGTTTTTTTTTAAATGTATAGTTTTGTTTATTTTTAAATAACATTGCTCTGATTTTCAGACTCCTAACCAAGCCCCAAAGTTTTATGAGAATACCGTCAGCTACCTACTCCAGCTTGTGTAAAGGGTCTTTTCATATGCAAAATAAGGGGGAGGGGGGAGTGTCTTATTTCCCACTTGCAGTGGGCTTTCCAGCTACCTTTTCAACAGAGCTAAACTGAGAGCTTCTAAGTAAGTTTTTAAACAGTTTTATACTGGATTTTTATATCAGTATCTGTGCATTCTTTATAGTAGTGTCTATTACATGCAGTTATATGAAAATGAGTGTATACTGTCCCTTTAATGCGTGATTGGATTTGGAAAAAAAAAGTTGTTTTTGCTTAACAGTCAATCACATAAGGTTGGCAAATTAATCTCCTAGCTTCATATCATCTTCCTTGTATAGTTTTTTTTAATAGAATCCAGCAAATAGTTTATTGATATCGCCATCGACTATAGCAACTTGGATGAATTGTGTTTCAATGGCATTGGATCTCTCCGCTGTGTTCACCATTTTGGGTAACAGACAGCAAAAATGATCGTTCTTGTCAAATAATCCAGCAGTGTGTTTAAGATTATTAAGGCTGCAGACAGTATTGAAGAAAATGGCTACTGGAATTGTGTGTGTATGATTGAAGCTTAGCGATGAGCACATAAGCCTTATATGTGGTGGGTAGCTGATTGCTGAGGTCTAACTAATCATTTGTATTACTTCATTTTATTTGACATAAAAGACAATCTATAACTTCAGACATTAGTAGGAATCTTCCGTTTTTCATATGATGTGTACCATATTATATTTTAATGAAAGAGGTATATTAAGACTTCTTCAGAATTCTGTCAGCTAATAATGTGATGTATACTAGTTCTGTTAGGTTAACTGCCATTTATACATTAATTGTGACAAATTGTCTGGGATTGTTACAGTGAGACATAGCTTTTTCTTACTAGTTCATATTCACATATTGGGTTTCACTACTTTTATTGATCCTCAGCTGCTGTAAGGACAAGGTTTGCCCAGTACAATAATGCTTATGCTTGGCCTTTATCAGGGAACCAATAGGATCAGGGTATTGTATTCAGGCTGAGATAATGAGAACAAGTTAAGAAATGCAGAGTCTGCTTTAGTTCTGTGGTAACCAAGGGACCAATTTTCTTGGAGCCAATGTGGTGGGAGTTAAATATGGTGAATAACCAATTAATACACATTGCCACAAACACACACACACTTATATAAAAGATCCAAAATTCCATAACTCTGTTTAATGTTGCAAAAAGCTGTGTTTATCTATCATATAGTTATCTTAAAAATTCAGCAATATAGAGTCACTGCAATTCTTGATTTTCTTGAATTTTGATAACCATTTGTTTTTTTGTGAACATATATATATATATAAATATATATATATACACACACTGTATGTACTGTATATATATATATATATATATATATACACACACACTGTATATACTGTATATATGTATATACACACTGTATATACTGTATATATATATACACACACTGTATATACACACACTGTATATACACACTGTATATACTGTATATATATATATATATATATATATACACACAAACACTGTATATACTATATATATATATATATATACACACACACACACTGTATATACTGTATATATATATATATATATATATATATATACTGTGTATATATATATATATCCACACACTGTATATACTGTATATATATATATATATATATATATATTATATTCAGAAGTGTCCTGTTGACTGGGATAGGAAGTCCCTTGTGTGTTTAGTGCAAAACAAATTAATATAATTATAAATGCCTTTCTGTACATGGGTAATTTCCCCCAGGGAGTAATGAGCCAGTCAAGTGCAATTATTGAAGGGAACTGACATAAAAGATTTATTTGGAGGAAGCAGCACAACAAATATAAGCTGAGGAGTGATTATGGTGAGAGTTGCATATCTGGTGCGGGTTTTTGGGATACTTTTCATTTTTTATTTTATTTTTGTTAAAGGTTTTTCAGAAAAATGTTTACAAAAACAATTGAACAAATATTTTCTGAGACATAACATAATATCATTCTAGCATATTATCATTTATATTTGAGAATGACATTAATAGGCAAGATACATATTTCCTTTTTAAACCATCAATAGAATTGCCAAATAAGATTGACAAGTATTTATACATTTTAGGGTTTCTTCCCCCCCCTATAGATGCTGTAAGTGTTACATTCTATTTAGTTAAAGGACCACTCAATGCAGTAGAATTCCATAATTAACAAGTACATAATAAAAAGACAATTCAGTTGCACTTACTATGTCAGAAAAAAAATCTACTTCTTATTTGAAATTCAAATTTATTTTTTCTCCCATTTTTCACCCTCTGTATCATGTGACAGACATCAGCCAGTCACAGACTAGTATACGTATACACTGTGAGCTTGTGTACATGCTCAGTAGGATCTTGTTCCCCAGAAAGTGTGAATATAAAAATACAGGTGGCCCTCGGTTTACGACGGTTCAATTTGCGCCGTTTCAGAATAACGCCCTTTTTTTGCTATTGAAAAGCATTGGCTGCTATTAAAAGCATTAGCACATGCATACATTAAAATAGCCAATAGGTGGAGCTGTCCGCTTGTGTTGCAGCAAACACATGCAAAGAAAAGCAAGCCAGACATGATCAATGGATCAGCTTTCAAAGGAACAAGATCTAGCAGCCACTTCCCTTAGCTGCAGACTTAATGCAGAGAACTGTTTGCAGAAAAAGGCAATTAAAAAACGTTTTTGTTCATTAAACTTAGTTTGATGATGATGATGCAGTCTGTTGTGTGATTAAACACAGGCAGGCTAATCAGTATATAACCAGACCTGAGCAATGGATCCGTTTTTAAAGGAACAAGATCTAGCAACCACTTCCCTTAGCTGCAGAAAAATGCAAGTAAAAAAACGTTTTTCTACATTAAACTTAGTTTGATGATGATACAGTCTTTTGTGTGATATTGATTTTGTTTATTAAAGTTAGATTGATGATGATACAGTCTGTGTTTGTGTGATAATTTCATTAGGTGCGGTTTAGCAAATGTTTTTGTTTATTAAACTTTGTTTGATGATGATACAATCTACAGTATATTTTTAGGTTTATAATGCTGTTTACCATTTAAAGTCTTCATTTCAAAGCTTTAAAAATAATGTATTAGGTGTTACTTATGACAATTTTGAGAGGGGCCTGGAACCTAACTCCCTCACTTTCCATTGACTTACATTATAAACTGGGTTTCAATTTACAACGGTTTCAATTTACAACCATTCCTTCTGGAACCTAACCCCGGCGTAAACTGAGGGCTACCTGTACTGTGATAATGGAAGTAAATTGGGAAGTGTTTTACAACTGCACGTCCTTTCTGAATCATACAAGTTTATTTTGACTTGAG
The DNA here is from genome assembly GCF_027579735.1 of Bombina bombina. Classification (NCBI taxonomy): domain Eukaryota; kingdom Metazoa; phylum Chordata; class Amphibia; order Anura; family Bombinatoridae; genus Bombina; species Bombina bombina. Next base: position 227,399,173 of record NC_069506.1, on the reverse strand, counting down.
TGTCCCTTTAAGGAGTAGAGATATTCTTCCCAAATAAATCGCATAGAATGATAAAAGTGTAATCGTTTAGTTTGTTGAAAATTGTATCTTTCTAAAGAATTGTGACCTTATTTCTTCATTCTGAGATACTCTGTATTGAGATTTACTAGAAGTGTGGTATTAGTTCTTTGGCTCCACTTAACATAATATATAATAGTGCCAGTTTCAACTTGCATTTCAGCATAGGGAGTTTACTAAACAATAGTATTAAAGGGCCAAATTGGATCTCGCAGAACAGTGCTATTTCAAATTCTTTATGGATATCTCTCAAGTATGGGACTCCTGATAAAACCGTGGAATACGGCAAAACGCGTTGATAGTGACAGTATATGTTAAATATTTGCACAACTTCAAAGAACAGCTAAGGATTGCTTCAGATTCTATAAAGACATTTTTTCAAAGATCCGTTGTTAATGCTCTGCTCAGAGTAAGGATCTCCAATATAATGGAACTGCATACTGCATTGCTACTCCAAGATTGACCTCTGATTCATCACGCATCGCTACTCCAGTATTGGCCTCTGCTTTAACACGTGGCTGTGACGCGATCATCCAGGAAACAACAGACAAAGCTGTATAGACACCTGTGCTACGGCCCCAATGGGATAGGGTGTACTGCTCACTTTTTGGCCTCCCAGGACAAACTCGTAACACCAGCGATATAGAAGTCCCATAGAAAAAAGGGTTAATGAACTTTCCGTAAGTCGGTTTGCAGTAAGGCCAAAAAAGTGTGCGGTGCCCCTAAAACTGCAAGACTCGTAATACCAGTGGTAGTGACAAAGCAGCGTTAGGACCTGTTAACGCTGCTTTTTCAGCTTACTGCAAAACTTGTAATCTAGCCGTATGACTCTAACCAGGAAAGCTGCGTATCTATAGTACATCATGTTAGGAACATCTATTCCTCTATTACTTCTATTCCTATAGGTCAGTGCTTTCCAAACTGTGTGTCGTGACACATTAGTGTGTCGGCAGCAGTGTGTAGGTGTGTCCCTGCTTCAGTACAATTTTGTTTTGAATTTAAAATTATTTTTACATTTTTTTTAGGTTTCCGACTATCCGCCTGCTTGCTACGCATATCACATGGTAGACTCGTGACTGACTGCACTATAGTCTCCTCAAACGGCTCATGACTGCATGTGTAGTCAGCGAGTGGGATAGCAGTGTGTTTGCAGTGCGGGCAGTAGTCAGTGAGTGGGATAGCAGTGTGTTTGCAGTGCGGGCAGTAGTCAGTACAACTCGCAGACCTCTGAGGGCGGCAGCTTAAACGCTGAGCTGAAATCAGAAGTCAGGGTTTTGGGGGGTTTATGCAGCTAACTCCCAGTAGTGCATTGCTGCTCCTGCTCTTGATATATGGATAGGAAGTGGAAGCTTAAAAATGCTTGATGATGAAATGTGAGTATCTTTATCTTATATTCCACCAAATATTCAGAAACTGTGTTTATCCCATTAACCTCATGCATCCCATTAAAATAGTAAGTAGCTGTTGGTGGTATTAAACTTTTTTTAATTCTTGCACATACATACTGTTACTTATAAATACATTTCGTTATTATATAATTTATGTATGTGCGCATATCTCTTAAAACAAGTTAGTTTAACCTCCTGTTTGCTAGTACAACTACATTACTGTGTCGCAAAATGATGTAGGTCTAAAAAGTGTGTCACCAACATGAAAAGTTTGGAAAGCTCTGCTATAGGTAGTATTTTTTTAAATTCTAGGCATCTTATGTTGCCAAATAAATGAGTTGACTATATTTTGAAGGTTGGTGAGGTATGTGGTGGATAAAGGGATGGGGAGAATTTGAAATGTATATAATATTTGTGGTAAGATGGTCGAATAGAAGTGAGGAAAGGGGGCAACCCTGGTGTGTACCATTGTATATGAAGAATGGGTTAGATAAGGAGTCATTAAGTCGGATCTTTGTGCATAGTTTGTGGTAAGAGAGCAAAAATTATGTCAATTACAGCCTGTCCGAAAACAAATATTTCTAAAGATACCCATAAAAAGGCTCAGTTGAGTCGGTCTAATGCCTTTTCGGCATCCATTGCTACAAAGACCGTTGAAACTTTATGTTTATTGGCATATTCCATTAGATTTAGTACTTTGATGGTATTATCTCACGTCTCCTTATGCGTTATAAAGCCTGCATGATTGACAAGTATTAATTGAGGTAGTGTTTAATTAATACGGGTTGCCAGGATTTTTGCATAGATTTTAATCTCTACATTTAATAGAGCTATACAGTAAGCCGGAAATTTGAGAGAGTATTAGGGATTTTGCCTCGTTTTGGGAATACCGAGATGTGAGCTTCCAACATACTTGGGGGGAAGGGGGCCTGTACTTTAATTTTATTAAACATCTTATGGAGATGGGAGTTTAAATATGGAGCATATACTTGATAATAATGGATTGTAAAGCCATCCAGGCTAGGGCTTTTGCCGATATTTAACTCTTTAATGGCTGCCAATATTTCTGTCGTAGAAATAGGAGTGTCTAAATCTTTCATTTGTTCTTCAGTCAATTTAGGGAGGGGAGTTGTTGCCAAATAATCTTGGAGGTTTAAAGTTTTATTATTCAGTTTTTCAGATTTATCTATATTATAGAGCTTTGTAAAATATTCTTCAAATTGTGAGTGAATTTTTGGGGTTGTATTAATTTTTATATTTGTTGGGGTTAAAAGTTCATGCACATAGGATTTCAATTTTTTATGTTCAAGCTTTCTGGCTAGCATCTTACCCACTCTATTAGTCTCATAAAAAAAATCTTTGTTTTGTTCTCATCGCAAGCATGTTATATTTGTGAAGTAGCAACTCTTGGAAAGTTTACCATGTCTTTTGTAGAGTTTCAAATAATATTTCGCTTTGTGGATCTCATCTATGGTCAAATTCTAATTTAGCAGTTGGTTGCATGTATTGTATTCTCTTTTGTTTTCTGAGTTGTGTTTTAATTTTGATGAGCTCACCCCTTATAAAGCATGTATGTGCCTCCTATATTATAAAAGGATTACTGTTTGAGAGTGAAGTGATATATCTAGCTTCTCTTTTATTTCAGGACAATTGAGAATAGTGTTGTCTAATTTCCAAATGAAGATGGATGTAGGTGAATTAGGCCATTGTATTTTGAGTGTTACAGCTGAATGATCTGACCGTACTGTATGGGATATAGAGGCAGGGACTATATTAGCCAGGCCAGATTGATTTGATGGTATATAAGCTATTCTACTGTATGTGTGGTTTGGGGAGGGGAAGAATGTGTAATCTCGTTTATTTGGGTGTATAACTCTCCAAGTGTCATATAAATTGTGGTCTCTTAGCAATTTTCCCAGATGTCTGATGGTGGGTTAGAACCGTCAGCATCAGGATGCAATGGAACATTGAAATCTCCATTGACAAAAACATCACCCTTTGAAACATCAAGGATGCGTTGAAATATTTTCCTATGGAAGGGGAGTTGATTTGTGTTTGAGGCAGAAATTTTGATAAGGGTGGCAAGTTTACCATATAGCAGGCCAATTACACCTAGAAACCTGCCCTCTGTATCGCTGATGGTTTGTGTGTGTTGAAAGGGGATATTCTTATGTATAAATATGCTAACTCTATCATTTTAGAGGTATAGGAGTTGTTTTAGTATTGTGTGAAATGGATCCATAATATTTTGGCTCATGTAGTCGCCTAAAATTGGTTTCTTGGAGAAAAAGTATGTCTCCCTGCCTCTTTCATAAATCTGAAAAAGCAATATTTCTTTTATGAGGGGAGTTCAATCCCTTCACGTTTTGAGAGATAAGGTTTATATGTCTACCCTGGGTTTCCATACATTGAGGTAATCACTAAGGACCAGTACAGGAATCTATAGTTCTGCTTAAAATGATATATCATATCTCGGAAATAGTATAATGATTAATAATAAACAACTAAAAATAACAAGCCCTGGTGAGATTCACCAAGTTGCAAATGGACAGAAAGCCATAAATAGATAAACAAAAAATTAAAACAGACCGCATGTCAAATTTAGTTAATCTCATGAGGGTAACGACCAGTCCCCATTTGAAATATGAGGTACATAGTGAAATATTTTCTACCACTATCAGTAATAATGTTCTTCCTTCACATAAGGTAAGATGTTATATGCATTTTGTTATGTGAAACATTTAACTATAGTATTTTAAACTGTGCAACCAACAATCCTTTCAAGAAAAAACAACTTTTTGGTGATAAAACAATATTCAATATAGTAATATAATTTTTTTTCTTATAACTAGTTCCAAATAAATAATTTAATCTAAAAAAAAAGGAGCATAATCGGTTTGATATGTCTCAAAGTCACCTTTCTGAACCTATTCTTTATGGTGATTTGGTATGTCTAGCAGCGTCTTGATGGTTCTTTGATGGTGGTATTGTAATTGGAGGTTGTTGTTTCTGCAACAGTTTCCGCTTGAGGGGACTCGCTGCCAGCCGTTTGATCTTGTTTGTTTATCTTTCTGATATGGTGGTTGTGTCTTTTGATGTGAGGTTGTAAAATCTGGAGGATCCAAACCCAACAGAGAGCAAAACTCTGGTGCATCTGCTGGTTTTCTGCAGACTATTCTCTTGTGTTCATGAAGGATATAGAGTTTAAAAAGGAACCCTCATCTGTATAAGATATTTTTGTTACGGAGCAAAGTAGTTAGGGGTGTTAGCTCCTTGCGCCTTTGTAATGTCTATGGTGATATATATGCGTAGAACTGTAATACTGTTCCTCTTAAAATGAAATGGTGGATTTTTCTGTGACAAATTTAGAATTTCCTCTTTATATGTAAAATGTTTGAACTTGATGATAATGTCCCTTGGGGGGGGGGGGGGACTATCTGAAGACATTGGTCGCAGATCCCTATGAGCTCTCTCCCCCGGAATATCTTTTGGAGAATTTACACCCTTTAAGTGTGCAAACAGCGATACAAAATAAGTATAGAAATCCTTATGAAGAACAATCTAAGGAATGTCTCTGATCCTAATATTGTTCCTTCTGCTCCTGTTTTCAAGGTCCTCTATTTTGTAAGATAGAGTATCAATGATAGTAGATTACTGGCTTATTTATTCTCTGAGATTGTCATTGTGATCTTCTAATGCTTCTACACAGAAGTCCAGCGTGTGCATTTCCTGCTTTATATCTGCTATTTCTTCCCTCATGTATATAATTGGTCACAATTGTTCGTATCCTCAAAAGAATCAAATTAATAACCAAGCTTATGAAATCTTAAACTTTATTTTTATTACATTCTTCTTTCAAGAGTTATTCTCTGCAACAGATTTTTGGCATTGTAAGAAGAGATAAATCACTGAGAAGTAAAATAGTATTAATTGGATAAACATAATAATATGATTTATCTAAATTATTAGAACATGTCTGATCATTGTTCCAAGATTCGATCGCTCCTACAAAGTAGAATTGCATTGTGATTAGTAATAGTTATTGTTATAGGCAGCATTTGTCAGTGGTGAATGTTTTACAAAGATATTTCTGTTTAGATTAGGTTCCACAATATAATTGCACTTGAAGTCCATTCTGAAAAAAAAGGCTTCTGGTAAAGAGACATATTTTCAAAACATCCTCAGTATCTGTGGAAAGTATAAAATTTATATTTTGCCTTTTGTGTTTGTTTGCTTAAAGGACCACTAAATGCAGTAGAAGTGCATAATTAACAAGTGCATAATAAAAAGACAATGCAATAACACTTACTCTGAATTTCAAATATGCAGTAGATTATTTTTCTGACTAATTTATTTTTTACAGTCACAATGAAAAGAGAAACCCAGTATCACAAAATTGCACATTAAATGTATACTTGTAATGTTAAGATTATAGAACAAAAACCTGTGCATCTTTAGCATCCCCATCAAAAGTGGGAAATTTATACAACCTTAAGCCCCTAGGTATCATATTGAGGCTTAAGTATTTTTCAAGTGTCCATATGTCCCATTGTGTTTTTGATTCTTTTAAAAGTAGGTTTTCCATCAATTCAAAAAGTGTACTCAAAGTTAAAACTCCTTTGTCATCAGAGAAAATAAGATTACAGTCTGTGGTGTTGGTAATACGAGCTGTTGCTGACATAAGTGAATAAAATGTTTGCTGTGCATCTTCCATACTGACTGCTATTGCACAACCGGAGACTATATACGTGCTCAATAAGTGACCTGGGTGTTGGTATATCCAGTATATACCCAAGTAGAGACAGTCACAATGAAAAGAGAAACCCAGTATCATAAAATTGCACGTTAAATGTATACTTGTAATGTTAAGATTATAGAACAAAAACCTGTGCAGCTTGAAATAAACAGAGTCCCAAATAACACGCTTGTGATCAGCGGGCAACTCACCGGGAAGTATTCACCCCTTGCGTTATCACTGGCAAGTTCCGACGTCAATTGTCTGGCCTGGGACGAGACCTAATGGTGCAGACCACTTGCCTCAACTTGTCCCAGCACATTTAGCATCCTTACATCCCCATTATGCACTTTATATCATTATCATGATCCAGTTGTTTACAATATGCTATCCATCTCTTTTTGTACTCGAGCTGATTATCATTATGTAGGTATTCTCATCCTCCAGAGTTTGAGCATAGGTCTTAGTGGTGTTTATTCCAACTTGTTTCTGCTCTTTATACAGGGAGTGCAGAATTATTAGGCAAGATGTATTTTTGAGGATTAATTTTATTATTGAACAACAACCATGTTCTCAATGAACCCAAAAAAACTCATTAATATCAAAGCTAAATAGTTTTGGAAGTAGTTTTTAGTTTGTTTTTAGTTATAGCTATTTTAGGGGGATATCTGTGTGTGCAGGTGACTATTACTGTGCATAATTATTAGGCAACTTAACAAAAAACAAATATATACCCATTTCAATTATTTATTTTTACCAGTGAAACCAATATAACATCTCAACATTCACAAATATACATTTCTGACATTCAAAAACAAAACAAAAACAAATCAGTGACCAATATAGCCACCTTTCTTTGCAAGGACACTCAAAAGCCTGCCATCCATAGATTCTGTCAGTGTTTTGATCTGTTCACCATCAACATTGCGTGCAGCAGCAACCACAGCCTCCCAGACACTGTTCAGAGAGGTGTACTGTTTTCCCTCCTTGTAAATCTCACATTTGATGATGGACCACAGGTTCTCAATGGGGTTCAGATCAGGTGAACAAGGAGGCCATGTCATTAGATTTTCTCCTTTTATACCCTTTCTTGCCAGCCACGCTGTGGAGTACTTGGACGCATGTGATGGAGCATTGTCCTGCATGAAAATCATGTTTTTCTTGAAGGATGCAGACTTCTTCCTGTACCACTGCTTGAAGAAGGTGTCTTCCAGAAACTGGCAGTAGGACTGGGAGTTGAGCTTGACTCCATCCTCAACCCAAAAAGGCCCCGCAAGCTCATCTTTGATGATACCAGCCCAAACCAGTACTCCACCTCCACCTTGCTGGCGTCTGAGTCGGACTGGAGCTCTCTGCCCTTTACCAATCCAGCCACGGGCCCATCCATCTGGCCCATCAAGACTCACTCTCATTTCATCAGTCCATAAAACCTTAGAAAAATCAGTCTTGAGATATTTCTTGGCCCAGTCTTGACGTTTCAGTTTGTGTGTCTTGTTCAGTGGTGGTCGTCTTTCAGCCTTTCTTACCTTGGCCATGTCTCTGAGTATTGCACACCTTGTGCTTTTGGGCACTCCAGTGATGTTGCAGCTCTGAAATATGGCCAAACTGGTGGCAAGTGGCATCTTGGCAGCTGCACGCTTGACTTTTCTCAGTTCATGGGCAGTTATTTTGCGCCTTGGTTTTTCCACATGCTTCTTGCGACCCTGTTGACTATTTTGAATGAAACGCTTGATTGTTCGATGATCACGCTTCAGAAGCTTTGCAATTTTAAGAGTGCTGCATCCCTCTGCAAGATATCTCCCTATTTTTGACTTTTCTGAGCCTGTCAAGTCCTTCTTTTGACCCATTTTGCCAAAGGAAAGGAAGTTGCCTAATAATTATGCACACCTGATATAGGGTGTTGATGTCATTAGACCACACCCCTTCTCATTACAGAGATGCACATCACCTAATATTCTTAATTGGTAGTAGGCTTTCGAGCCTATACACATTGGAGTAAGACAACATGCATAAAGAGGATGATGTGGTCAAAATACTCATTTGCCTACTAATTCTGCACTCCCTGTATATATTATATGTATTAAACAATTATATGTAACTTTGTAACAAGTAATAAGTACAGCCGTATGAAATATAATTTTTTATGTTTCATATTGTATTTGAAACAACTCTGTTTGGATTAACATGAATATTGTTTGCTGCACAGGTGAATAACAATGACCAACACTTCTGAGTGGATAGAGTAGGTGGGCGTGTTTTTTATCTTTTGCCAATCACATTTGTTCTTAAGGTATTTTAACAGGTGTGAGGCACATCACTGTAGGCTATGACTACGGAGCAGATCCGAAACATGTAAGCCATTCAGTGCTGCGCCCTCTACACTGTCAGTGTTTGCTGTTTGCTGCTTTCTATATGTCGCTTTTAATGGACCCAATAAACATTTTTTTTTACCCAAGGATAGCTGGACTTTCTTCATTTGATTTGCTAACTTTTCCAGCAACCAGACTATCCGTTCCTGCTATATTCAACCTGGAGCACCTGTGCAGCTGAAGATTCCTGTGCAGCTGAAGATTCCCACTCCCTTACCTGCATTGTGATTGCAACGTCACTATTTGCTTGTGCCGCAGCCTGGTCTGTGGGTTTCCTGACCTCCCGATTGGAGGACTCCTGGTAACGTAACACCGGATAGATCCGGTACTCGTGATGAAGGGATTCCGAAAGGAGCCGCAAAGAGTTAGCGGAGGACACGGACGCCAACGAACAGCTGGGACAAGTTGAGGCAAGTGGTCTGCACCATTAGGTCTCGTCCCAGGCCGGACAATTGATGTCGGAACTTGCCAGTGATATCGCAAGGGGTGAATACTTCCCGGTGAGTTGCCCGCTGATCACAAGCGTGTTATTTGGGACTCTGTTTATTTCAAGCTGCACAGGTTTTTGTTCTATAATCTTAACATTACAAGTATACATTTAACGTGCAATTTTGTGATACTGGGTTTCTCTTTTCATTGTGACTGTCTCTACTTGGGTATATACTGGATATACCAACACCCAGGTCACTTATTGAGCACGTATATAGTCTCCGGTTGTGCAATAGCAGTCAGTATGGAAGATGCACAGCAAACATTTTATTCACTTATGTCAGCAACAGCTCGTATTACCAACACCACAGACTGTGATCTTATTTTCTCTGATGACAAAGGTGTTTTAACTTTGAGTACACTTTTTGAATTGATGGAAAACCTACTTTTAAAAGAATCAAAAACACAATGGGACATATGGACACTTGAAAAATACTTAAGCCTCAATATGATACCTAGGGGCTTAAGGTTGTATAAATTTCCCACTTTTGATGGGGATGCTAAAGATAAGGACTTTGTTGAGGCCTGGAACTGTGTGCTAACATATTGTTCTCTCAGACTAATGGGACTGCTTATTAAGTTTAAAACTTCCTTGTTGGTTGATATCAGGAAAGAAATAGATGAATTGCAGATAGAAATGAATAGAAGATCGAACCATGTCGATTTTCCCAGGTTTGATAAAACACTCAGAGAACTAGTAGCCAAAGGCAGGTCAGGCATGATGGAAACAAAACATACGAAATTTATCAGGGATAAGTTTGACTATACCAACAATAGTGTTTACATTTGGAAAAAGAGTAATAGGGGGCAGTACAGGGCTAATCAGCCCAGATTTGGTAGGAGGAGGAGGAATAACAGGAATAGGAGTAGAAACCATAGTAATAACAATAAAAATGGGAATACTTCTAAAAATGTAACTTTTTCAGGTAGTGAGTCAGAGTGCTCCAGTGAAGGGGATACATTAACTTTGCATAATCCAAGTACTTCTGTTATTTCTGATAGTTTGTACCTCTCTACCCACTGCAACTGCAGCTTATACCCCCAGCACTACACCTGGTAACCCGATCAACAGACCTATACAGAATGCATATGTTGAATCTAAACCTAACTCATTTTCTTCTAATGTATCTGAACAACATATGTTCAATCAGGTTTTTCCCCAGGAATTGGATGCCAACGCAGGGGGAGGGGGCACTATGATCAAGAGCAATACACTGACTAATCAAGACAGATATCAACTGAGGGAGCCCAGACCACAGACGAGAAACAAATAATGGACTCTAAGATAGTGGGTAATGTTGTGAATCTTTCCAGTAAGACATTTAACACCACACAATATCAAATTTTAAATCCAGGTTTAAATTTTGCACCCACTAATGACTTTGACTTATTCAGAACCATTTTGGATGTGAATAAATTGGTACGGAACCTTACTCTAAAAAAACATTTTTCTGAACAGAATAATGTTGAACAAATGGGTGGACCTTCTGGTGAAACAGTCAATGATCCTTTGAGTTTTTTACAATGTTGTGATGTTGTTACACTTCAACAGCTTCAAATGGCAGTGGCGTCACTAGGGGGTGCGGGGGATGCGGGCCGCACCTGGGTGACACCCTCCAAGGGGTGACACCAAAAAAATTTTTTTTTTTTTTTATTTTTTTTTTATTTTATTGAAATTCAAACAAATACAATGTTGAGATGCATAGATTATTTTATAAGAAGCTGGCATTTGTGAACATTAGTGGGACTGGGGAACTTGTAGACACACAATTTTTTTGCCCCTTGAGCCAGTGCTGCAATTTCAACAAATAGTTTTCCCGGCTGCTTTTGCTTGTTTGTACTTTGCTCCTCCCCTGCCCAATTTCACTATGAATGTTGTGGGTGTGCCGTGGGGCTTGCAAATTTGCGCTGCTAGTCTAATCCTGCCTGCCTATCTGTGCTCACTGCTCAGTGACATGCGGCCCAGGGCTGTGCACTGACAGACATGGAACAGAGTCAGAGAGCAGAATTTTCATAGTTTGCGCGCCTAAACCTTTTCTTCAGTGATTTATTTTAGAGTGCTCTGTTTATCTTTCATTTGATGTTCTGCGGAGCCAGGCATGAGCTTCATAATTAATGCAGTTTACATATTTTGCATGTGTGTGTCTGAGTTTTTGTGTTTCTCTGTGTTTTTGTGTGTGTTTTTGTGTGTGTGTCTGAGTGTGTTTCCAAGTGTTTGTGTGTGCATCTGAGTATGTTTTTAAGTGTGTCTGCCTGTGTTTTTGTGTGTGTATGCTTTCTGGGGGGGGTGACACCATGATTTACCGCACCGGGTGACACCAACCCTAGTGACGCCACTGATCAAGGGATCCAACCAGCATCTTTCAAGTTGAATTGGAACAACTACTAGATGACGGTTTGGAATTGGGGGTTCTGGACCAATCCACCGTGGCCTATCTTTTGGTGGAATACCCAAAAATGCCACTTTTTCACCACCTCCCCAAGACACACAAAACACTTGATTCAGTCCAGGGCAGACCCGTTGTGAGCGGGGTTGATTCCCTACTGGGAAATTTGTCTGAATGGCTAGATTGTGTTTTGCAGCCATCAGTAGTTGCCCTCCCCTCCTATGTCAGAGACACTAAACACATCCTTAACATTTTGGAAGGAGTTGAATGGTCTTCATTGTCCCAATGGTTAACAATAGACGCTGTTTCTTTCTACTCAAGTATTCCCCACTCCAAAGGTTTAGAAGCTGTTCAATTCTTTCTTGAAAGGCAAACTGATTTTTCCAACACATTCATTGGTTTCATTCTCAGGGTCACCAGTTTCCTTTTGTCACACAATTTTTTTAAATTTGAGGGGGTCTACTATCTCCAGAGATGTGGTACAGCCATGGGGGCGAAATTCGCGCCATCCTTTGCAAACTTGTTCCTAGGATGGTGGGAGTTTTACCACATCTTTGGAGATAGTAGCCCTTTCCAGCAATATATTTCCTTTTATAGGAGATATATAGATGATCTTCTTTTCATCTGGACTGGTGACCCTGAGACTGCCCGACTCTTTGTTGATTCACTAAACAAGAACAATGTGGGCCTAAAATTCATCTTTGAATTGAAGGAGAGATGTATCAACTACTTAGATCTATCCTTGGTAGGTGGCATTGATGGTAAAGTCAAATCGTCTATATACAGAAAACCCATCTCTGGTAATTCACTTTTACTGGGAACTAGTTGTCATCCAAAACATGTCCCCTTTGCTATTGCAAAAGGGGAATATATCAGGCTTAAAAGGAATTGTACTGACCAGTCCGAATTTGAAAGGGAGTCTATTATTTTAGATAAAAGACTCATGGACAGACAATTTCCTGTAAAGGCAATCAAGAAAGCGAAGCACCAGGTTCAGAATATATCCAGACAATATCTACTGATTCCAAAAACTAGGGAGACAGGTAAACAACAGAATGTCACTTTTGTGACAACACATAGTGCCCAGTATACACAAATCTGTAATATAGTGAAAAAACATTTTCAGATATTACGGGCAGAGGACAAACTAATTGACACTGTACAAAGGGGGCTCAGATGTTCTTATTGGAAAAGTCCCACTTTGGGATCGATTCTCTCTCCCACTCTACTTAGACCAACCCAGAAAGAGAAAGCCTCATGGCATCGCAAATGTAAACCCTGTGAATACACACGAATTACCAAGGAATACACAAGTGTGGTGACTAGCAAAACATACAAAATTAATTCTTGTATGAATTGTAGGACTGAATCAGCCATATATCTGATTGAGTGTACCCAGTGTAAACTCCAATACATTGGACTCACCTCTCGTGACCTCAATTCCCGTATTAGAGAACATTTGTCATCTTTTTCCACTAAAAGGACAACTACTCCCATTGTTCAACACTTTGGCACATACCACGATAATGATCTCAGAGGTTTTAAATGGTGTGGTATTGAGAGGGTCACGGTACCTATTAGGGGAGGTGACATTAACCAACTTCTTGCCAGACGCGAGGCATACTGGATTTTTACCATGGGTACGCGTTTGCCCAATGGTTTAAATTCCAGATATGATGTTATGAATTTGTGGGAATAACTACCTCATTATATTGCTCACCATGTGTTGTGGTTTATCTCTATATTTTTCCATTAATCTTTGACATACAAGTCTTTTGTATATATGCATCTTAATTTGTCCCTATAATATTTAGTATCCCTTTTGATCATCAGGGCCCCTGTAGGATTCTAATTAATATGTCTTACATTTAGCATCCTTACATCCCCATTATGCACTTTATATAATTATCATGATCCAGTTGTTTACAATATGCTATCCATCTCTTTTTGTACTCAAGCAGATTATCATTATGTAGGTATTCTCATCCTCCAGAGTTTGAGCATAGGTCTTAGTGGTGTTTATTCCAACTTGTTTCTGCTCTTTATATATATTATATGTATTAAACAATTATATGTAACTTTGTAACAAGTAATAAGTACAGCCGTATGAAATATCATTTTTATGTTTCATATTGTATTTGAAACAACTCTGTTTGGATTAACATGAATATTGTTTGCTGCACAGGCTTTTAATGGACCCAATAAAGATTTTTGTTTTACCCAAGGATAGCTGGACTTTCTTCATTTGATTTGCTAATTTATTTTTTACCCCATATGACGGTCCCCTGTATCATGTCACAGACATCAGCCAATCACAGACTAGTATACATATACCCTGTGCACGTGTGCGCATGCTCAGTAGAAGCTGATGCCTCAGAAAGTGTGTATATAAAAAGACTGTGCAAAATTTTATAATAGAAGTAAATTGGAGTCTCTTAAAACTGCATGCTCTTTCTAAATCATGAAAGTTTAATTTTAACTTAGTGTCCCATTAAGAAGAAAACCTTGCCTATTATTCTGTTGCTGCAGAAAAATAAGATATTTGATCACCTGCTGATGTTGTACATTTTCCCACTGACAAAGAAATGATCAGTCTATAATTTTATCTTAACAGTGAGAGACAGAATAACACCAAAAATTCCAGAAAAACGCATTTCAATTTTTTAAATTGATTTGCATTTGAATGAGTGAAATAAGTATCTGATCCCCTATCAATCATTTGGATGCACCGGAAACCAGATTGGTGAAACAAGTAACTTTATTCAAAGAAATCTTAAAAAGCATTCATTGTCTCTTTTTGAAGAAGGGACAATTGAATTGGGTGAGAATTGTCCCAGAGTATCAGATAAGGGTCCCTCTTTGTCTGGAAACTCCAAATTTTATCCTATACATTCACGTGGCAACATATTAGAACAATTCCAGAAACGAGTAGAACGAGATCTAACACAGTTAGCTTATTCAACAGAAAAGAAGAAACACTCCAATTTAACTAGACAAGAGTCCATAACATTAAAAAACTTACAAGATAACAACACACTGGTAATACGCTCTGCGGACAAGAGGGGTTCTGTAGTGGTAATGGACAAGAGTTTTTTTGTCCAAGAAGCACTACGGCAACATACAGACCCTAAACAATATCAAACACTAGATTTCAATCCAACTGGAAGATTTAAACGTGAATTAAGTCATCTAATAGATGAAGGATATGAAGAGGGTTATGTAGACAAACAAACCAGTTCATACCTCTTAGTTGAAAATCCAGTAGATAAAAATTGTAGATCGAGTTTTGCTGTATATCTTATTACCTGCATTGAATGTAGGATACAGTATACAGGTTTAACAACGAGAGAAACCAGAGAAAGGATAAGGGAACACTTAACAAACATCAAGGCTGGCAAACTCACCACACCTCTAGTGCAACATTTTAAAAGAGAGCATGGTAGTAATACCAAACCTTTAGATGGAAAATTATTGAACTAGTGAAATGTGGGTACAGAGGAGGTGATAGAGAAAAAGTGTTGTACAAAAGAGAGGCATATTGGATACATAGGCTCAGAACAAGAATACCATGTGGGTTAAATTCCGAGTTCGATCTCATCAATTTTTGGGAATAGAAACACTGGGCCGGTATATCCAATTGTCTATACAAGTATTTAATTTAATTTATCGTAGTGTTGCTATAGAGAATTGGAGTTGTTACATATCAGTATACAATTCAATAGATATTTATGGAAAAACATAGGTTATTAATATTCTAAGCATAAAATGAAGGGTAATATTATATGCAAAATAATTAAGCATTTAGGTAGTTATGCAGATTAACCAGTAAATATCATAAGGTTTTGATTGGTACTGTCCACACTAGAGTACTGTTAGCATTGACATGATTCTTGAAAATTGCGAGTGTTTAAAAGGACCCAAAACACTCACAAACACAATCCTCACAAAAAAAAACCCCTCTCTCTCCCCCCCCCCTCTAGATAGATCATTTCTTTGAGGGAGAACTATTAATTGGAAGATGTTGACAAAGAAATTGTTTGGAACGGTTATAGGAGACTATGTATACTAAAATGGTTGCTGTATCATAGTATTAAGCTTATCTAAATTGAACATAATAGCTAAACTAATATATGTTTTCACATTAATTGGTATAGAATGTTCCTTAGAAAGATTTGAATAATCAGGATTTACAGAGTAAAAGTGTATAATGTTTTATCTCAATAGCAATCCAAAAATATTTTTTGCAACATGTAAGAAAGGAGTTTAAATAACTGTAAGTGAGGTTATGGTTTTATAAATACATATTTGTAGATAATGGTAAAGAAGTTGTTTATTATATTTACTTTACCTTTAAAATATCTAATAAACCATATTGAAGGTGTGTTTAAAGTTCCACTACAGGTAAAAGAAGGTGGAGTTTGTTTTTAACCTATTAGCTTGTTCTAATGGATATATAAGGATCATTAGGACAAGTGAATGCGCCTTTTGCGCTGAAATGCGTCAGCAAGCAGTCCCTGGAGTGGGACACACACCACTCACGTTGAAGTAGGAGTTTCTATTACCATTGAGCAATGAATGCTTTTTAAGATTTCTTTGAATAAAGTTACTTGTTTCACCAATCTGGTTTCCGGTGCATCCAATTTATCAAGCAAAGAATTATTTGGAAACAGAGGTTTGCACGGTCAATGATTGGAATCCTGCAGGCATTAGTCCACTCACCTCACAGACGGCTGGGACACGCGATACCAGAAGTGAGGTCTGATGACGTCAGACACCGAAGGATCGATGGAGACCTGAAGCGAGAGGAGCTAGACAAGTCACTGAGTGTCAGTTCCTTGTATAACACAAGTGGACAGAATTGACACTTACAGTGTGAAGCGGCTCAGCTTCCAAAGAGACGGTCACATCAAATATCCAGGTAAAAATACAGCAGCCGGTGTCGATGACCCAAACGGAGGTGAGTGGTGAAGATACTATTGTATAGTTCCATATTTTCTATTTGGGACATTGTTATTTGAGAGGTACATCCTAACATTCAAGTTACGGAGAGATCCTTATTGTATATATAGGTGCTGACACTGTTTGCACGTTCCCCTATCAATCAGCAAGATTTCTGTATCCCAGGTGTCTTTTATACAGGTAACATGCTGAGATTAGGAGCACTCTAAAAAGGACTGCTCCTAATATCATCTTGTTACCTGTATAAAAAACACCTGTCCACAGAAACAATCAATCCACTATGGCCAAGACCAAAGAGCTGTCCAAGAATGTCAGGAACAAGATTGTAGACCTACACAAGGCTGGTATGGGCTACAAGACCATAGACAAAGAGCTTAGTCAGAAGGTGACAACAGTTAGTGCGAGTATTCGCAAGTGGAAGAAACACAAAATAACTGTCAATGCTCCATGCTAGATCTCACCTTGTGGAGATTCAATGATCATGAGAACGGTGAGGAATCAGTCTAGAACTACATGGGAGGATCTTGTCAATGTCTTTATTCAAAGAAATCTTAAAAAGCATTCATTGTCTCTTTTTGAAGAAGGGACAATTGAATTGGGTGAGAATTGTCCCAGAGTATCAGATAAGGGTCCCTCTTTGTCTGGAAACTCCAAATTTTATCCTATACATTCACGTGGCAACATATTAGAACAATTCCAGAAACGAGTAGAACGAGATCTAACACAGTTAGCTTATTCAACAGAAAAGAAGAAACACTCCAATTTAACTAGACAAGAGTCCATAACATTAAAAAACTTACAAGATAACAACACACTGGTAATACGCTCTGCGGACAAGAGGGGTTCTGTAGTGGTAATGGACAAGAGTTTTTTTGTCCAAGAAGCACTACGGCAACATACAGACCCTAAACAATATCAAACACTAGATTTCAATCCAACTGGAAGATTTAAACGTGAATTAAGTCATCTAATAGATGAAGGATATGAAGAGGGTTATGTAGACAAACAAACCAGTTCATACCTCTTAGTTGAAAATCCAGTAGATAAAAATTGTAGATCGAGTTTTGCTGTATATCTTATTACCTGCATTGAATGTAGGATACAGTATACAGGTTTAACAACGAGAGAAACCAGAGAAAGGATAAGGGAACACTTAACAAACATCAAGGCTGGCAAACTCACCACACCTCTAGTGCAACATTTTAAAAGAGAGCATGGTAGTAATACCAAACCTTTAGATGGAAAATTATTGAACTAGTGAAATGTGGGTACAGAGGAGGTGATAGAGAAAAAGTGTTGTACAAAAGAGAGGCATATTGGATACATAGGCTCAGAACAAGAATACCATGTGGGTTAAATTCCGAGTTCGATCTCATCAATTTTTGGGAATAGAAACACTGGGCCGGTATATCCAATTGTCTATACAAGTATTTAATTTAATTTATCGTAGTGTTGCTATAGAGAATTGGAGTTGTTACATATCAGTATACAATTCAATAGATATTTATGGAAAAACATAGGTTATTAATATTCTAAGCATAAAATGAAGGGTAATATTATATGCAAAATAATTAAGCATTTAGGTAGTTATGCAGATTAACCAGTAAATATCATAAGGTTTTGATTGGTACTGTCCACACTAGAGTACTGTTAGCATTGACATGATTCTTGAAAATTGCGAGTGTTTAAAAGGACCCAAAACACTCACAAACACAATCCTCACAAAAAAAACCCCCTCTCTCTCCCCCCCCCTCTAGATAGATCATTTCTTTGAGGGAGAACTATTAATTGGAAGATGTTGACAAAGAAATTGTTTGGAACGGTTATAGGAGACTATGTATACTAAAATGGTTGCTGTATCATAGTATTAAGCTTATCTAAATTGAACATAATAGCTAAACTAATATATGTTTTCACATTAATTGGTATAGAATGTTCCTTAGAAAGATTTGAATAATCAGGATTTACAGAGTAAAAGTGTATAATGTTTTATCTCAATAGCAATCCAAAAATATTTTTTGCAACATGTAAGAAAGGAGTTTAAATAACTGTAAGTGAGGTTATGGTTTTATAAATACATATTTGTAGATAATGGTAAAGAAGTTGTTTATTATATTTACTTTACCTTTAAAATATCTAATAAACCATATTGAAGGTGTGTTTAAAGTTCCACTACAGGTAAAAGAAGGTGGAGTTTGTTTTTAACCTATTAGCTTGTTCTAATGGATATATAAGGATCATTAGGACAAGTGAATGCGCCTTTTGCGCTGAAATGCGTCAGAAAGCAGTCCCTGGAGTGGGACACACACCACTCACGTTGAAGTAGGAGTTTCTATTACCATTGAGCAATGAATGCTTTTTAAGATTTCTTTGAATAAAGTTACTTGTTTCACCAATCTGGTTTCCGGTGCATCCAATTTATCAAGCAAAGAATTATTTGGAAACAGAGGTTTGCACGGTCAATGATTGGAATCCTGCAGGCATTAGTCCACTCACCTCACAGACGGCTGGGACACGCGATACCAGAAGTGAGGTCTGATGACGTCAGACACCGAAGGATCGATGGAGACCTGAAGCGAGAGGAGCTAGACAAGTCACTGAGTGTCAGTTCCTTGTATAACACAAGTGGACAGAATTGACACTTACAGTGTGAAGCGGCTCAGCTTCCAAAGAGACGGTCACATCAAATATCCAGGTAAAAATACAGCAGCCGGTGTCGATGACCCAAACGGAGGTGAGTGGTGAAGATACTATTGTATAGTTCCATATTTTCTATTTGGGACATTGTTATTTGAGAGGTACATCCTAACATTCAAGTTACGGAGATATCCTTATTGTATATATAGGTGCTGACACTGTTTGCACGTTCCCCTATCAATCAGCAAGATTTCTGTATCCCAGGTGTCTTTTATACAGGTAACATGCTGAGATTAGGAGCACTCTAAAAAGGACTGCTCCTAATATCATCTTGTTACCTGTATAAAAAACACCTGTCCACAGAAACAATCAATCCACTATGGCCAAGACCAAAGAGCTGTCCAAGAATGTCAGGAACAAGATTGTAGACCTACACAAGGCTGGTATGGGCTACAAGACCATAGACAAAGAGCTTAGTGAGAAGGTGACAACAGTTAGTGCGAGTATTCGCAAGTGGAAGAAACACAAAATAACTGTCAATGCTCCATGCTAGATCTCACCTTGTGGAGATTCAATGATCATGAGAACGGTGAGGAATCAGTCTAGAACTACATGGGAGGATCTTGTCAATGATCTCAAGGCAGCTGGGACCATAGTCACCAAGAAAAATATTGGTAACACACCACGCCTTGAAGGACTGAACTCCTGCAGCGCCCACAAGGTCCCCCTGCTCAAGAAAGCACATGTACAGGCCCATCTGAAGTTTGCCAATGAACATCTGAATGATTCAGAGGAGAACTGGGTGAAAGTGTTGTGGTCAGATGAGACCAAAATCGAGCTCTATGGCATCAACTCATCATGTTTGGAGGAATGCTGCCTATAACCCCAAGAACACCATCCCCAACGTAAAATATGGAGGTGGAAACTATGCTTTGGGGGTGTTTTTCTGCTACGGGGACAGTACAACTTAACCGCATCAAAGGGACCATGGATGGGGCTATGTACAGTCAAATCTTGGGTGAGAACCTCCTTCCGTCAGCCAGGGCATTGAAAATAGGTCGTGGATGGGTATTCCAGCATGACAATGGCCCAAAACACACGGCCAAGGCAAAAAAGGAGTGGCTCAAGGAGAAGCACATTAAGGTCCTGGAGTGGCCTAGCCAGTCTCCAGACCTTAATCCCATAGAAAATCTGTGGAGGGAGCTGAAGGTTCGAGTTGCCAAACGTCAGCCTTGAAACCTTAATGACTTGGAGATGATCTGCAAAGAGGAGTGGGACGAAATCCCTCCTGAGATGTGTGCAAACCTGGTGGCCAACTACAAGAAACGTCTGACCTCTGTAATTGCCATCACGCTTTGCAAAGGGGTCAAATACATTACATAAACAATGTAAATCAATTTATAACTTTTTTGAAATTAGTTTTTCTGGATTTTGTTGTTGTTATTCTGTCTCTCACTGTTCAAATAAATCTACCATTAACATTATAGACTGATCATTCTTTTGTCAGTGGGCAAACATATAAAATCAGCAGGGGATCAAATATTTTTTTCCCTCACTGTAAATACATGATATTTGTGATACCTGATATTCTTTATGCATTGGGAGAATCATAATAAATTTAGTGTCAAAAAATATAATGAAAAAAGTGTCACATTTGTATTTAGCTCAAATGCTACATTCAATATTTAAAGGGACAGCCAAGTAAAAAAAAAAAACGTTATCACCAATTTTGCTTTGTTCTCTTGGTATTCTTAGTTGAAAGATAATTCTAGGAGGTTCATATGCTAATATGAGGGCATTAGTTCATGTGTTTCATATAGATAACATTGAGCTCATGCACGTGAAGTTACCCTGGAGTGAGCACTGATTGGCTAAAATGCAAGCCTGTCAAAAGAACTGAAATAAGGGGGCAGTTTGCAGAGGCTTAGATACAAGATAATCACAGAGGTAAAACGTGTATTTCTATAACAGTGTTGGTTATGCAAAACTGGGGAATGGGTAATATAGGGATTATCTTTCTTTTTAAACAACAAAAATTCTGGTGTTGACTGTTCCTTTAAATGTTAACATTTATTTTATATAAACATTAAAATAGTAGAACTAATTTCAAGGGAAACATTTGTTTTACAATTTGAAATGTAAAAAAGACATTCAACTATCTTATTTTTTAACACACACACACACACATATATATATATATATATATATATATATATATAAAACACATTCATAGAAATGTGCCAAAAGCGTAAGACAGCTGCACCTTGCTTTTCACATGTGAATATTTGTTTTTGCCCTACTGTTTGGATCTTATAGTCTACTAAACATAAGTACCATTTAAATTCAGTCACCGGCTCCTGTTATGAAACCAGTATCAATGAAATCAAGTATCCCTATTATTTACTATTAACATTTTTTGTTCTATTTTATTTATAAAAAGCCTGGTGTAGACAAGTGGAGTAGCCTTTGGTTCTAAGCACAATAATAAAAAAAAGAACAAGCATGATTGAATTGAATTTCTTTATTATCTGCATTTGTTTGTGAATAGTAAAGCAGTAACCTTTGATGATGGTAGAAAGGTTTTATCAAGTTATAACACACTAGTGAGTACTAAGACATTTCCATTTAACATAATTGTATTTTATATTTATATTTTAATCCAGGATGAGCCAATGGCTGTGCGGCTGTGCAGAGCTGGGGGTGGCTAGGTGGTCCTCAGGAATGTAAGAATTTAAAGGGACATTATACACTAGATTGTACTTTGCATAAATGTTTTGTAGATGATCCATGTATATAGCCTATACAGCTTATTTATTTTATTTAAAAAAGTATAGTCTTTCTCCTAACCAAGCCCAAATGTTTTAGAAGAATACTGATGTATACCTACTCCAGCTTGCTTATGTTTATGTAAAGAGTATTTTCATATTCAGAGGAAGGGGGAGTGTCTGCTTTTTTTTGCTATAGAACCACTTGCAGTGGGTGTTCCAGCTAATTTTTTCAACAGAGCGAAACTGGTAGCTTCTAAGTAAGTTTTTAAACCGTTTTATACTGGATTTTAATATCAGTTTCTGTGTATATTATTGGTAAAAATTGGTATATAATGTCCCTTTAAGGTTCTAGATATAGTGTATACTGTCATTCACTTCTAGTAGTGCTTTGCATTGTGTACTGTACCAAACCACAAAACCTTTGCAGGATTTATCCAGTCAGGCTCTGCAACTGTCCTGAGCGATAAGGGGTTTATGGCGGGTTTTGTGCTCGTTGGGCTTACCGCTGGTATTACGAGTTGAAAGTGAATGTGATCGATTAAGCACAATCACAATTTACACTACGATTACCACAACTTCAGAGCTCTGATTAACTGCTTTGCGAAACATAAAAGTTGCACAAAACACATAAAAAATACATTACGCAATACAGTTACACTCATAATAAACCATCTAATAAAAAATATTTAAAAAAATATTGCACACAAAAGTTATAAAGGCGCAACAATATGAGGTCTCAGGTGTTAGAAAAAAAAAGGCAGGCAAAGGGCTTTAACATAGAGATAAATACATAAACATACATATATATATATATATACTATATATATATATATATATATACTGTATATATATATATATATATATATATATATATATATATATATATATATATATATATATATAATACATATGTATATAGTACCCCACAAAAGTGAGTACACCCCTCACATTTTTGTAAATATTTTATTATATCTTTTCATGTGACAACACTGAAGAAATGACACTTTGCTACAATGTAAAGTAGTGAGTTTACAGCCTGTATAACAGTGTAAATTTGCTGTCCCCTCAAAATAACTCAACACACAGCCATTAATTTCTAAACCGTTGGCAACAAAAGTGAGTACACCCCTAAGTGGAAATGTCCAAATTGGGCCCAATTAGCCATTTTCCCTCCCCAGTGTCATGTGACTTGTTAGTGTTACAAGGTCTCAGGTGTGAATGGGGAACAGGTGTGTTAAATTTGGTGTTACCGCGCTCACACTCTCTCATACTGGTCACTGGAAGTTCAACATGGCACCTCATGACATTGAACTCTCTGGGTATCTGAAAAAAGAATTGTTGCCTTGGCTATAAGAAGATTGCCAAGACCCTGAAACTGAGCTGCAGCACGGTGGGCAAGACGATACAGCATTTTCACAGGACAGGTTCCACTCATAACATGCCTCGCCATGGTCGACCAAAGACGTTGAGTGCACGTGCTCAGCATCATATCCAGAGGTTGTCTTTGGGAAATATACGTATGAGTGCTGCCAGCATTGCTTTAGAGGTTGAAGGGGTGGGTGGTCAGCCTGTCAGTGCTCAGACCTTACAACGCACACTGCATCAAAGTGGTTTGCATGGCTATCGTCCCAGAAGGAAGTCTCTTCTAAAGATGATGCACAAGAAAACCTGCAAACAGTTTGCTGAAGACAAGCAGACTAAGGACATGGATTACTGGAACCATGTCCTGTGGTCAGATGAGATCAAGATAAACTGATTTGGGTCAGATGGTGTTAAGCGTGTATGGCGGCAACCAGGTGACAAGTACAAAGACAAGTGTGTCTTGCCTACAGTCAAGCATGGTGGTGGGAGTGTCATGGTCTGGGCCTACATGAGTGCTGCCGGCACTGAGGAGCTACAGTTCATTGAGGGAACCATGAATGCCAACATGTACTGTGATATACTGAAGCAGAGCATGATCCTCTCCCTTCAGAGACTGGGCTGCAGGGCAGTATTCCAACATAATAATGACCCCAAACATACCTCCAAGGTGACCACTGCCTTGCTAAAGAAGCTAAGGGTTAAAGTGATGGACTGGCCAAGCATTTCTCCAGACCTAAATGCTACTGAGCATCTGTGGGGCATCCTCAAACGGAAGGTGGAGAGCGCAAGGTCTCCAACATCCACCAACTATGTGATGTCATCATGGAGGAGTGGAAGAGGACTCCAGTGGCAACCTGTGAAGCTCTGGTCAACTCCAAGCCCAAGAGGGTTAAGGCAGTGCTGGAAAATAATGGTCTAATTTGGACATTTCCATTTAGGGGTGTACTCACTTTTGTTGCCAACGGTTCAGACATTAATGGCTGTGTGTTGAGTTATTTTGAGGGGACAGCAAATAGTGTTTACACAGGCTGTACACTCAATACTTTACATTGTAGCAAAGTGTAATTTCTTCAGTGTTGTCACGTGAAAAGATATAATAAAATATTTACAAAAATGTAAGGGGTGTATTAACTTTTGTGGGATACTGTATATATATATATATATATATATATATATTTATTCATACACACTGGGTGTATTAACTTTTGTGGGATACTGTATATATATATATATTCATACACACTATATATATATATATATACTGTATATATGCTTATACATGTGTACATATGTGTTTATGAATTATACAAACTCACAAATACATATGTACACATATACTGTATAGACATATATATAAGTGCATTGGAGCCTTTTGCCATTAATATTTATGCAATATTCATATTTAAGTGTCATAGTGTATATTTACTATAAATATTTGACATTTCAATGTTCTTCACATAGCAGAATATGTTCTTTGTATTTATAAATATATATATATATATATATATATATATATATATATATATGTGTGTGTGTGTATATCTATACCAATATATAATTTTATATATATAATGTATATAGATATAAATATATATTGTACCAAAAAAACGTCATATATATATACAGTATATATTGTATATATATATATATATATATATATATATATATATATATATATATATGAATAAATAGAACGTATTCTTGTATGTGAAGAACATTGAAATGTGAAATATTCATATTTTTAAGTCGAGTTAGCGCACATACAAATATGCGATCGGGTTTGCGCGAGAGTGAGGTGTTTGATTTTGTTTCCACTTTTTTGCTCCATTGACTTCTATGGGGGAATGCATGAACGCGCATGCCATATTCTAAGTTCATTTTTTTGTGCTCTTTGGGCTAGCGCTCTAACAAAAATAGTTTACTTAAAAGCTTAATTCTAGTGCATTTAGAAGTAATCTGCTCTTTATGCTGAAAATCACCTCTAGGGGTGCTGTGCCCTAAATACAGTTTCTTTCCAGTCAGTTTCTGAAGTGAATGTGCAGTGCATGCTGGGAAAAGACTTACTCCTTGATTTCCCATTTTCTGTATTAGAGTAAACATGTGTAGTCATATTTGCTAGAGCTATAGCAGTGGCATGAGTCTGAGAAACTAAAGATGTCTGACAATGATGATCAGATGTGTCTGGTTACAATAAATGCTCACTAGTAACAGAGGCTCCTCACTTGTTTATCTGTTTTTGTTTTTATTTTTTTAATGTCAGACAAAATATGTTTACTTGCATCATCAAGTTAGGTAGAGTGCGACCTCGATATTAGTTCTGTACAGTGAGAACTTTTTTTTTAACACTGCAAAACTATATATACAACAAAAATTAATGACTAGAAATGGCTGCCGTGAGGACTTACCTTAAAAAAGCTGCTTCAGAGAAAGCAAAAACAAATCTAACGTCAAAGCTCTGACAATATCTAAGTTATTGAGAGGCCTCTATTTCGAATTTTTAGAATTAGAACAAAAATAAATAAGGAACAACAATCTCCCAAGTAAAATTGTCTGAAGAAACTACTTTTGGCTAAAATCAAAATTAGTCCTCAAGACTGCCTTATCCTGATGAAAAAAAACAACAAATTAAGGTGGCTTACAGGATAGAGCAGATGATTCGGAAACTATTCTAGCAGAAGGAAAGCTCTTTCAATAACTGGCAGATAAGCCCTTATGTAAACCACCTTGAAGAATTGTAGTTCTAAAAGAGTGGCAGCTAAAATCATGCTACACACATCAAGAAATAAAGACTTTCAAAACCTTGTGATAAATCTTGACACAGGTTTATGGGCCTGAATCAACATCTCAATGACAGAATCAGAAAAACCTCTCTGTCTAAGAACTAAGCATTCAATCTTCAAGCCATCAAGGTTAAAGATTTAAGATCCTGAGGAAAAAAACAGACCTTGAGACAGAAGGTCATGGTGCAGAGGAAGAGGCCACGGATGACAACTGGACATCTAAACTAGATCCAAAAACCAAGTTCTGTGAGGCCAGCAATCAGAATTACTGAGAAAACTTCCTGATCCTAGCTATCAATTTTGGCAATAGAACAAGAGGAGAAAATATGTAAGCCATACGAAACAGCCAAGGAGTTTGCAAATCCAACTTGTTTGTACGTCAATAACACAGGCAATTGATTAATATTGTCAGAGCAAGCATCAACACAGGATCCATGTTTTAAAGGCAAAACTGACATTCAGTCACAATAAAAGGTATCAATTCAGTAATAACGGAACCGCTAGATGTGGAACCTGTCCTGTATGGGTGGCAGGTGATCCAAAATATATTACGTTGCCTCCTCAGCATATTTCTTGCACAACACACAGATTGCTTTAATCAAGTTGATGTGGGACTTTGCTAATACATATGTTTACAGGATCCCGCTAGGCTACTAACCTAGCTTGCTTTTGCTGACTTTAGAATGCTTTAATGCCTTAATGTCTACTTACCGAAACGCTTGCTTTGATTCATACAGATACATATACTGTGTCTTGCCTACTAACTAATGAGTTTGGAACTGCAAAAGCATAAGATATGAACTATTCTATTACTATATATTACTTAAATAGTAATGTTACTATCAGTATTGTGAACATCATACATGCATAGAACCCCACGTTATACCTGGCCAGACAAGACCTATTGTATGTAGGGTCTGGTTCAGCAGGGTGTTGCATGTGTAGTCTCTCATCAGAGCTGTTTCTACTTATTTCTTTTACTTTTATTCTTATGTTTGGTATTGTACTGTTTCTATATAGTTGCACTTTTTAGGTTATAAGATATGTGTATACCTGCTATGACGACAGGATGTACTTTTCAGCTTACTCAATAACATCTAACAATGTATATAAATTTGATTGATATTTGAAAAGAGTGCTAAATTCCCATTCTTTTACACTAAGACTCTCATATCTATAGTGTCTATCTTTTGCAAGTTTTTTTTTAAAAAGCCAAGGAGTTACTATAGCATCCACAAACTCTGCCTGTGGGTCCCTAGACCTCACACCTTATCTGGGTAGCTAGATGTTAGTCAGAAATCTATCAGATCTATTTCGGGAAGTCCACAAAGATCCAACATCTGTCTGAAAACTTACAGATGAAGAGATCATTTCCCTAACTGAAGGGATTGGTGACTGAGAAAATCTGCTTCCTAATTGTTCACCCCTAGAATATGAATCTCAGAGATTGAACAAAGATTAATCTCTGCCCAAGACAGAATTTGAGACCCCTCCCTCATCGCAAGTGAACTGCAAGTTCCCCATTGATGATTGATGTAAGCAACTGCTGTGACATTGTCTGACTGAAAACACAGAAAAGTGTTTCTTTTCAGGAGTTGTAGAACATTTATTGGAGACAAAACTCCCTGTGCCTTCAGAAACCTCCAAACTCTACCCCAACCTGAAAGACTTGCATCTGTTGTGATTACAGTCTATTTTTGGATTGTCAAAGGATGTCCCTTGAACAATGGAATGATGATTTATCAACCAAGACAGGGATTTTTTTTTACAACTGATTGTAATCTCTGCACCACTGACGAAGAGTACAAAGCTGAATAGGTCTTATATGAAACCAAGCAAACAGAATAGCATCTGAACCTGCTGCCATCAGACCTAAAACTACCACGCAAAGAGCTACAGAAGGAAAAGAGACCAACTGAAGATTTGAACAAGCTGCGAGAAGTTTCAGCCTTCTCTGATTCATCAGAGAAAGTCTCATAGAGACTGAATCTATTATCACACCTAGGAACGTAACCCTAGACTGAGGAGTCCTGGGGCTTTTTGAAGAATGCGCAGGATTAGTGAGTCTCCCCTAGCTATAGCGAAGTATAAGGCTATAGGTGAACTTTTTCATCTGTAGCAAAGGAACATTTACATTAAAGGGACTCTGAACCCACATTGTTTCTTTTATGATTCCGATAGAGCATGACATTTCAAGTAACTTTCTAGTTTACTCCTATTGTCAATTTTTCTTAAATCTCTTGCTATCTGTATTTTAAAAAGCAGAAATGTAAATCTTAGCTGCCAGCCCATTTTAGGTTTAGCACCATGGATAGCACTTGCTTATTGGAGGCTTACATTTACCCACCAATAAGCAAGGATAACCCAGGTTCTCAACCAAAAATGGGCTGGCTCATATGCATCACATTCCTGCTTTTTTTTAAAAGATAGCAAAAGAACTAAGAAAAATTGATAATAGGAGTAAATTAAAAAGTTGCTTAAAATTGCATTCTCTATCCGAATCATGAAAAAAAAAATTGGGTTTAGTATCCCTTTAAGTTTAATAAAAATGAATGCAAATATAACCGAATATTCAGTGTTTGTTTCGTTTTAAAAGAAATGAATACTGAATAGTGCCGCAGATAAATATTCTCAGAAACTATTTTTTCTGAATATTTATTTTGAAAGATTCATCAAAAACAAATGTCTTCCTGCTGCACAAGTCTATAAAACGTTATAAAAAATCTGTACACAATATTGTTGATGACTGCCTGGTGTGTTTGACTTCAGCTTGTTATAACTTAACCTAACATTATAAGTAAGATGATGGTACTAATTTTGCAATATTTTATGCAATCATTCAACTTTATATGGTATTTTGGTTTTAGATTGTGCTGGTTTTTTTTTCTTTGAAAATCAAAATATATATTTTTTTTAACAGAAGAAGATTGTTGGGAAAAATCTTACAAAGCTTTTAGTTACCATGGAAACATTCAAAGTTAAGAAATAACAGTTTAAAAAGTCTTTTATTACACTGATTTCTAAAAGATATCAATCAGTTACAATAGAACTGATAAACACGACAGCGGAATTAAAGTAAGGCACATTCTAACAAAGGCAGAATTGCAGCTGCAAGAGTTGGGATGATATTAATCTACTTTATATAATCTGCCGTACATAAAAAAATAAAAACCTTTAAAAGAAATGATTAGATTGCATGCTCATAATATTAGGCACTGTCTAGAACATATATTCAGGAAACACAGTGAAACCTGTAAATAACTGCAAGGGAATATTTTACTACTTGATTTAAGTAATACAGGCCTAGATTTGGAGTTCGGCGGTAGAAGGGCTGTTAACGCTCCGCAGGCTTTTTTCTGGCCGCACCATAAATTTAACTCTGGTATCGAGAGTTCAAACAAATGCTGCGTTAGGCTCCAAAAAAGGAGCGTAGAGCATTTTTACCGCAAATGCAACTCTCGATACCAGAGTTGCTTATGGACGCGGCCAGCCTCAAAAACGTGCTCGTGCACGATATCCCCATAGGAAACAATGGGGCTGTTTGAGCTGAAAAAAAACCTAACACCTGCAAAAAAGCAGCGTTCAGCTCCTAACGCAGCCCCATTGTTTCCTATGGGGAAACACTTCCTACGTCTGCACCTAACACTCTAACATGTACCCCGAGTCTAAACACCCCTAACCTTACACTTATTAACCCCTAATCTGCCGCCCCCGCTATCGCTGACCCCTGCATATTATTTTTAACCCCTAATCTGCCGCTCCGTAAACCGCCGCAACCTACGTTATCCCTATGTACCCCTAATCTGCTGCCCTAACATCGCCGACCCCTATATTATATTTATTAACCCCTAATCTGCCCCCCACAACGTCGCCGACACCTGCCTACACTTATTAACCCCTAATCTGCCGAGCGGACCTGAGCGCTTTTATAATAAATGTATTAACCCCTAATCCGCCTCACTAACCCTATCATAAATAGTATTAACCCCTAATCTGCCCTCCCTAACATCGCCGACACCTAACTTCAATTATTAACCCCTAATCTGACGACCGGAGCTCACCGCTACTATAATAAATGGATTAACCCCTAAAGCTAAGTCTAACCCTAACACTAACACCCCCCTAAGTTAAATATAATTTAAATCTAACGAAATAAATTAACTCTTATTAAATAAATTATTCCTATTTAAAGCTAAATACTTACCTGTAAAATAAACCCTAATATAGCTACAATATAAATTATAATTATATTATAGCTATTTTAGGATTTATATTTATTTTACAGGCAACTTGGTAATTATTTTAACCAGGTACAATAGCTATTTAATAGTTACCTAGTTAAAATAATAACAAATTTACCTGTAAAATAAATCCTAACCTAAGATATAATTAAACCTAACACTACCCTATCAATAAATTAATTAAATAAACTACCTACAATTACCTACAATTAACCTAACACTACACTATCAATAAATTAATTAAACACAATTGCTACAAATAAATACAATTACATAAACTAGCTAAAGTACAAAAAATAAAAAAGAACTAAGTTACAAAAAAATTAAAAAATATTTACAAACATAAGAAAAATATTACAACAATTTTAAACTAATTACACCTACTCTAAGCCCCCTAATAAAATAACAAAGCCCCCCAAAATAAAAAATTCCCTACCCTATTCTAAATTAAAAAAGGTAAAAGCTCTTTTACCTTACCAGCCCTGAACAGGGCCCTTTGCGGGGCATGCCCCAAGAATTTCAGCTCTTTTGCCTGTAAAAAAAAACATACAATACCCCCCCCCAACATTACAACCCACCACCCACATACCCCTAATCTAACCCAAACCCCCCTTAAATAAACCTAACACAAAGCCCCTGAAGATCTTCCTACCTTGTCTTCACCATCCAGGTTCACCGATCCGTCCTGAAGAGCTCCTCCGATGTCCTGATCCAGCCCAAGCGGGGGGCTGAAGAGGTCCATGATCCGGTCAAAGTCTTCATCCAAGCGAGGCAGAAGAGGATCTTCCATCCGATTGAAGTCTTCATCCAAGCAGCATCCATCCGGAGCGAAGCGGCAGGATCCTGAAGACCTCCAGCGCGGAACATCCATCCGGCCTGACGACTGAACGACGAATGACTGTTCCTTTAAGGGACGTCATCCAAGATGGCGTCCCTCGAATTCTGATTGGCTGATAGGATTCTATCAGCCAATCGGAATTAAGGTAGGAATTTTCTGATTGGCTGATGGAATCAGCCAATCAGAATCAAGTTCAATCCGATTGGCTGATCCAATCAGCCAATCAGATTGAGCTCGCATTCTATTGGCTGTTCCGATCAGCCAATAGAATGCGAGCTCAATCTGATTGGCTGATCGGATCAGCCAATCGGATTGAACTTGATTCTGATTGGCTGATTCCATCAGCCAATCAGAAAATTCCTACCTTAATTCCGATTGGCTGATAGAATCCTATCAGCCAATCGGAATTCGAGGGACGCCATCTTGGATGACGTCCCTTAAAGGAACAGTCATTCGTCGTTCAGTCGTCGGGCCGGATGGATGTTCCGCGCTGGAGGTCTTCAGGATCCTGCCGCTTCGCTCCGGATGGATGCTGCTTGGATGAAGACTTCAATCGGATGGAAGATCCTCTTCTGCCCCGCTTGGATGAAGACTTTGACCGGATCATGGACCTCTTCAGCCCCCCGCTTGGGCTTGGATCAGGACATCGGAGGAGCTCTTCAGGACGGATCGGTGAACCTGGATGGTGAAGACAAGGTAGGAAGATCTTCAGGGGCTTAGTGTTAGGTTTATTTAAGGGGGGTTTGGGTTAGATTAGGGGTATGTGGGTGGTGGGTTGTAATGTTTCGGGGGGGTATTGTATGCTTTTTTTACAGGCAAAAGAGCTGAAATTCTTGGGGCATGCCCCGCAAAGGGCCCTGTTCAGGGCTGGTAAGGTAAAAGAGCTTTTACCTTTTTTAATTTAGAATAGGGTAGGGAATTTTTTATTTTGGGGGCTTTGTTATTTTATTAGGGGGCTTAGAGTAGGTGTAATTAGTTTAAAATTGTTGTAATATTTTTCTTATGTTTGTAAATATTTTTTTATTTTTTGTAACTTAGTTCTTTTTTATTTTTTGTACTTTAGCTAGTTTATGTAATTGTATTTATTTGTAGCAATTGTGTTTAATTAATTTATTGATAGTGTAGTGTTAGGTTAATTGTAGGTAATTGTAGGTAGTTTATTTAATTAATTTATTGATAGGGTAGTGTTAGGTTTAATTATATCTTAGGTTAGGATTTATTTTACAGGTAAATTTGTTATTATTTTAACTAGGTAACTATTAAATAGCTATTGTACCTGGTTAAAATAATTACCAAGTTGCCTGTAAAATAAATATAAATCCTAAAATAGCTATAATATAATTATAATTTATATTGTAGCTATATTAGGATGTATTTTACAGGTAAGTATTTAGCTTTAAATAGGAATAATTTATTTAATAAGAGTTAATTTATTTCGTTAGATTTAAATTATATTTAACTTAGGGGGGTGTTAGAGTTAGGGTTAGACTTAGCTTTAGGGGTTAATCCATTTATTATAGTAGCGGTGAGCTCCGGTCGTCAGATTAGGGGTTAATAATTGAAGTTAGGTGTCGACGATGTTAGGGAGGGCAGATTAGGGGTTAATACTATTTATTATAGGGTTAGTGAGGCGGATTAGGGGTTAATACATTTATTATAGTAGCGCTCAGGTCCGCTCGGCAGATTAGGGGTTAATAAGTGTAGGCAGGTGTCGGCGACGTTGAGGGGGGCAGATTAGGGGTTAATAAATATAATATAGGGGTCGGCGGTGTTAGGGGCAGCAGATTAGGGGTACATAGGGATAACGTAGGTGGCGGCGCTTTGCGGTCGGAAGATTAGGGGTTAATTATTTTAAGTAGCTGGCGGCGACGTTGTGGGGGGCAGGTTAGGGGTTAATAAATGTAATACAGGGGTCGGCGGGGTTAGGGGCAGCAGATTAGGGGTACATAAGTATAACGTAGGTGGCGGTCGGCAGATTAGGGGTTAAAATTTTTTAATCGAGTGGCGGCGATGTGGGGGGAGCTCGGTTTAGGGGTACATAGGTAGTTTATGGGTGTTAGTGTACTTTAGGGTACAGTAGTTAAGAGCTTTATGAACCGGCGTTAGCCCAGAAAGCTCTTAACTACTGCTATTTTCCTGCGGCTGGAGTTTTGTCGTTAGAGCTCTAACGCTCACTTCAGAAACGACTCTAAATACCGGCGTTAGGAAGATCCCATTGAAAAGATAGGATACGCAATTGACGTAAGGGGATCTGCGGTATGGAAAAGTGGCTGCTGAAAAGTGAGCGTTAGACCCTTTAATCACTGACTCCAAATACCAGCGGGCGGCCAAAACCAGCGTTAGGAGCCTCTAACGCTGGTTTTCACGGCTAACGCCAAACTCCAAATCTAGGCCACAGTGTGTAGATTTGTTTAAACTATTTTTTATGCTCATAATTTTATTAGATTTTTTATATATATATATATATAAATATATATTTATCTATATATCTATATAAATAAATTTATATATACAGTATATATATATATATATATATATAGTCCATAGACAATTTGTGCGTGTATATATATATATATATATATATATATATATATATATACAGTATACACACACACACTCATGTATGTATGTATCTATCTATCTAAAGTATATATGTATGTATGTGTTTATATATATATATATATATATATGGCAAACAATGGGGGTAGAGAAAGCGCTATTCAAAGGGGATCTCAGGAGAACACTGTGTGTATATGGAATAATGTTAATTAAACCAAAAGACTCCTGCCTTAATATGTGGCAGTATAGTGCAAGGATGTCCGGTAGGTATAGCACTTACTAGAACAAACCTCAATCATATGAGGTAAGTTGCCGCATCTACAAGTGGGAAACTTCCGGAGATGTCAGGTGGGAGTAATTGAAGGCAAGATGCGTGTACTCTTCTCCTCTTGGAGTATGGGGTGTAGATCCAGGCGGAGGCTTGTTAGGGTTCTCTCCGTGTATTGGTGGATTATGCAGAGTGAGAAACAGAGAGAAAATACATAGTGTAATACCGTTTATTTATGGTATAAAACAAATAAAAACAGACAAATGGCTACTCACATTAAAAATCCTCAAACATATGAGGCATGCATAAAACACTCAGAAGTAATCTGTACACCACGAACTCTGTCAATGGAAGACTGTAGGTACCAGTCCAAAGAGAACCGTTCCTCCAAGATACAGGTAGGTGATAGAATTTACACAAAACAGTTTATACAAAATATACTAAAAAAGACTGCAGCTCAAATACCACTCAATAATGTTCGCAGTATCAGTGCAGCTTAGTAAGTCTTCAAAAAAAAAGTCCCTTATGCGTTTCGAAGGCTATCTTGTCCTTCTTCTTCAGAGGGTCTTTTTGAAATGTAAGAAATATATATATACAGGGCTTTTTTGTGTGGGTACTCACCGGTACGACGAATGAAGGTTCCTTTAAATGACGTAATCCAAGATGGCGTCCCTCGAATTCCGATTGGCTGATAGGATTCTATCAGCCAATCGTAATTAAGGTAGGAAAAATCAGATTGGCTGATTGAATCAGCCAATCAGATTCAAGTTCAATCCGATTGGCTGATTGGATCAGCCAATCAGATTGAGATCGCATTCTATTGGCTGTACCGATCAGCCAATAGAATGCGAGCTCAATCTGATTGGCTGATTGGATCAGCCAATCTGATTGAACTTGAATCTGATTGGCTGATTCAATCAGCCAATCCGATTTTTCCTACCTTAATTCTGATTGGCTGATGGAATCCTATCAGCCAATCGGAATTCGAGGGACGCCATCTTGGATGACGTAATTTAAAGGAACCTTCATTCGTCGTTAGTCCGTCGGTGAGGAAGGATGGCTCCGCATCGGCTGCTTCAAGATGGACCACTCCGGATGGAAGAAGATAGAAGATGCCGTCTGGATGAAGACTTCCGACCCTCTGGAGGACCTCTTCTGGCCGGATAGGATGAAGACTTCGGACCCTCTGGAGGACCTCTTCTGGCCGGATAGGATGAAGACTTTGGACCCTCTTCTGGACGGATCGGTGATACCCGGCTGGGTGAATACAAGGTAGGCAGATCTTCAGGGGCTTAGTGTTAGGTTTTTTAAGGGGGGTTTGGGTGGGTTAGAGTAGGGGTATGTGGGTGGTGGGTTGTAATGTTGGGGGGTATTGTATGTTTTTTTTACAGGCAAAAGAGCTGATTTCTTTGGGGCATGCCCCGCAAAAAGCCCTAAAAAGGGCTGGTAAGGTAATAGAGCTGTTAACTTTTTATTTTAGAATAGGGTAGGGCATTTTTTTATTTTGGGGGGCTTTGTTATTTTTTTAGGGGGCTTAGAGTAGGTGTAATTAGTTTAAAATTCTTGTAATCTTTTTTTTTGTTGTAATTTAGTGTTTGTTTTTTTTGTAATTTAGTTTAGTTGATTTAATTGTAAGTAATTGTAGTTAATTTATTTAATTTATTTATTGATAGAGTAGTGTTAGGTTTAATTGTAACTTAGGTTAGGATTTATTTTACAGGTAATTTTGTAATTATTTTAACTAGGTAGCTATTAAATAGTAAATAACTATTTAATAGCTATTGTACCTAGTTAAAATAAATACAAAGTTGCCTGTAAAATAAATATAAATCCTAAAATAGCTACAATATAATTATTTGTTATATTGTAGCTATATTAGGGTTTATTTTACAGGTAAGTATTTAGCTTTAAATAGGATTCATTTATTTAATAAGAAATAATTTATTTTGTTAGATTAAAATTATATTTAAGTTAGGGGGGTTTTAGGCTTAGGGTTAGACTTAGCTTTAGGGGTTAATACATTTATTAGAGTAGCGGTGAGGTACGGTCAGCAGATTAAGGGTTAATACTTGAAGTTTGGTGTCGCAGATGTTAGGGAGGGCAGATTAGGGGTTAATCAAATTTATTATAGGGTTTGCGAGGCGGGAGTGAGGCGGTTTAGGGGTTAATACATTTATTAGAGTAGCAGCGAGGTCTGGTCGGCAGATTAGGGGTTAATAAGTGTAGGTAGGTAGCGGCGACATTGGGGGGGGCAGATTAGGGGTTAATAAATATTATGTAGGTGTCGGCGGTGTTAGGGGCAGCAGATTAGGGGTTTATAGGGATAATGTAGGTGGCGGCGGTGTCCGGTCAGCAGATTAGGGGTTAAAAAATGTATTATAGTGGCGGCGATGTGGGAGGACCTCGGTTTAGGGGTACATAGGTAGTTTATGGGTGTACTTTAGAGCACAGTAGTTAAGAGCTTTATAAACCGGCGTTAGCCCATAAAGCTCTTAACTCCTGACTTTTTTCTGCTGCTGGAGTCTTGTCGGTAGAGGGTCTACCGCTCACTTCAGACAAGACTCTAAATACCAGCGTTAGGAAGATCCCATTGAAAAGATAGGATACGCAATTGGCGTAAGGGGATCTGCGGTATGGAACGCAGAACTCTAAATCTAGGCGTAAATCTTTTTAGCCCTGCTTTTTTTTTAAAAATTCTATGAGCTGCTTTCAGTCCAAGTATACAAAGCTCAAAAGCAGCCTGTGTTTTTAGAAGGAACATTAAAATAGACTCAGTGGTGCTAAGTCTCACACTTCATGTAAATTTGTCCTAGCACTGTGACAGAGCTGTGGTTTGGTAATAGCATTGCAGATAGGTAAGCATTTTCCTACTGGCGTGAAGACGGGAGACATAAAAAACAGAGGTTTGATTTAAAGGTAAATGTTTCAAAACACTTGTAGTACTAACAAATTTTACAGAGATATGGAAGGATTTATATGCTGCAGATATAAATAGCAAAAAGAGGAGATACAGAGAGCTGCAACATAAAAGGTAGTTATATAAAGAACTTATATTGTACCACCTGTACAGCACCATGGAATCTGATGCACATTACATATGAAGATAATAATAATCATTTATAGAAGTTGCAGAGAGAGCTTAAAGGGACACTAAACCCAATTTTATTTATTTTGTGATTCAGATAGAGCATGCAATTTTAAGCAACTTAATTAATTTAATGATAGTGTAGTGTTAGGTTTAATTGTAACTTAGGTTAGGATTTATTTTACAGGTAATTTTGTAATTATTTTAACACCCTAACATGTACTTGGGGTACATGTTAGGGTGTTAGGTGTAGACATCTCCCATAGGAATCAATGGGATATCAGGCAGCAGCGAACATGAGCTTTCGCTATGGTCAGACTCCCATTGATTCCTATGCGAGGGCGGCAGATTGAAATCCAGGTACGCTGGCCCAGAATAGTGGCGAGCGTACCTGCTAGTAGTTTGATAACTACCAAAAGTAGTCAGATTGTGCCGAACTTGCGTTCGGAACATCTGTAGTGACGTAACCATCGATCTGTGTCGGACTGAGTCCGGCGGATCAAAGCTTACGTCACTAGTAAGCAGTAGGGGAGTAGGGGTTGATAACTAAGGCGAATCAGCCTCGCCACTAATACGCTGTGGAATTCCAGCGTATTTGCGGTTGACGGCTTGATAACTAGACCCCATGGTATTGATTCATTAAAGCTCTATTCATCACTATTGTATAGGCGGTCTGATTTACATATCTATATGTTCATTTGCATGTGTATGTCTTGAGTATGTGATATACTGTACAGCTAAGGGGATTTGCAGGAATAGTGAGATCAGGAACCCAACAGCTATAAAAAGGGCTTGCAGCAATTTCTTTCTGATAATATGTTTCATGATTGTCACTATTAGTACTGGTGTCTTCTTAACCAGCTTTTTAAAATGTTATTACACAAACCTGAGTTCAAAAGAAATCTATTACAATCTAAATCCATCCTCACCACTTCTTAAAGGGACATTGTAAACCTGATTTTTCTTTGCATAACTGTTTTGTAGATGATGCATTTATATAGCCCATCTGGGGTGTTTTTGTAACAAGGTATAGTATTGCTTATTTTTTAACAACATTGTGCTGATTTTCAGACTCCTAACAAACCCCACAGTGTCCGATGTACAGGTGGCCCTCTGTTTACAACGGTTCAATTTGCACCGTTTCAGAATAGCAACCTTTTTTTCCAGTCATGTGACTGCCATTGAAAAGCATTGAGAAGCAGTGCATTGATTAAAAAATCCAGTAGGTGGAGCTGTCCGCTTGTGTTGCAGCAGAGATATGCAAGCCAAGCAAACTGAAATTAATCAGTTTAACCAGACCTGAACTATCAAGCAGATTTCAAAGGAACAAGATCTTCCTGTCTATAAATGGGTCCAGATTGGAATGCATAGAAAGAACTGTTTGCAGAAAAATGCAAGTAAAGTCTGTGTTGTGTGATTATTTTATTAGGTCTATAATGCTGTTTAGCAAATGTTTTTGTTCATTTAACTTAGTTTAATTATATATTCTGTGTTCTGTGATTATTTTATTAGGGTTATAATGCTGTTTAGCATGTAAAGTCTTCATTTCAAAGCTTTAAAAATAATGTATTAGGTGTTACTTATGACAATTTTGAGAGGGGCCTGGAACCTAACTCCCTCACTTCCCATTGACTTACATTCTAAACTGGGTTTCAATTTACAACAGTTTCAATTTACAACCATTCCTTCTGGAACCTAACCCCGGCGTAAACTGAGGGCTACCTGTACACACTTGTTTACAGACTTCTGCAGCTCCTGTTTGTATAATCTGTATTTTCATATGCAGGGGTGGGGGGGGGGGGGGGGGGGGGGTGGTGTCTGCTGTTCGTGTTTTCCCAGCCCCTTTAACTGGGTGTCCCAGCCTAACCTCATCAACAGTGTTAAACTGGGTGCTTCTGGTAAGTTTTTAAAAAGTAAGTAGCGCAGCAATTGCAGCATTTGTAAATATATATATATGTATATGCTTATATACATATATATTCATGTGTTAATATATGTATATACACATATTAACACATAAATATATATGTATATAAGCATATACATATATATATATATATATATATATATATATATATATACTGGGAACAAACAGTTCCCATAGACCGCAATGTAAAGGCACTTTTCAGTGCCGTTTTTTTCAGACCCCACTCCCACCAACTTTAGACCCGAAAACTGACTAACACCCTCAATTTTGAGGGCATTTGGGGCACTTTTAGAAAATTAACCAGAGATCGGATCTCTGGTCAATTTTTTGAGTGCTTATTGCTACCTCAAGCTTGTGGTAGCAATAACCAGCCACTTGCAATGGATGGTAAATTATTGCGCGCCTGCAAACGGGCAAATTTGCCCGTTTGTGGGAGTGCAAAAAATGTAGTGCTCCACTTGTAATCTAGCCCTAAATGTGAGAATATAGTTATTGATCAATCATGGCCATTGGTCAATATACTCATCATACCAAGATACGTATTGCCTTCAAATGGTTAAGCAGTGGTGAAGATGGAATCAGATTGCAATAGGTTAATCTCACACATGTAAATCAGCATTTCCCTTAGACAGTGAGCAATGGAATTCATTCAAAAGAACCTTAAGAGATGTGAAAGGGCTATTGTATATATACATTTTGGGTGACATCTCAGTTTCTATCTCGACAACAAGTACTTAAAGGGGCATTCAATTCAAATACATTTTTATGATTCAGAAAGAGCATGCAGTTTTTAGATACTTTCCAATTTACTTACAGAGGCTTATTTATCAAGCTCCGTACGGAGCTTTTGGGTCCGTGTTTCTGGCGAGTCTTCAGACTTGCCAGAAACACAAATTATGGAGCAGCGACTAAAGACCGCTGCTCCATAACCCTGTCCGCCTACTCTTAAGAGGCCGACAGGAATCGCCACAATTCAACCCGATCGAGTACGATCGGGTTGATTGACACCTCCCTGCTGGTGGCCGATTTGCCGCGAATCTGCAGGGGGCGGAGTTGCACCAGCAGCTCTTGTGAGCTGCTGGTGCAATGCTGAATATGGAGAGCATATTGCTCTCCCCATTCAGTGATGTCTGTTGGACCTAATCCACACTGTTGGATCAGGTCCAACAGACACTTGATAACTCGGCCTCACAGTATCAAATTTTGCACTTTCTATTTATATTCACACTTTCTGGGGAACAAGATCCTACCGAGTATGTGCACAAGCTCACATGGAGGGTAGTTATCAAAAGGTCTACTTGAAATCCGCCGGAAATCCGCGTCGTACACGTCGCGAACTGGCTTCGCCTCAGTTATCAAAGTGTCTAAATCGGACGAAGTTGATTTTTGGTGACGTAACATACGATTCGTCGCTCTCAATTCGAGACAGATCGATTCGAATAGAAAACCTCTGGAAAACTTGCGGATTCCAATGCTTTCGCCCTGCTATTCGACACAATTAGAAGCTTTCTGATAGTTATCAAAAAATGACCACTTACGCTCGCGTCTTATCCGACGCAGCGTACCTCATTTTCAATGCGCCGCCTCAGAGGTCGCGGATCCTATAGTAGTCAATGGGCTCGAGTCGATCATGTCGCTCGAGTCGATCATGTCACCTAATAAAACAATGGAAAATATAATTATTTTTTTTGCCACTTGTTACAGTTTATGGAACTGAAAAACACATGCACACAAAGGATAGGAAAAGAATGAAAACACTGCACAGCAAATGTTCCATTTTGAAAATGAAAAACACATGCACACAAAGGATAGGAAAAGAATGAAAACACTGCACAGCAATTTTTCCATTTTGAAAATGAAAAACACATGCACACAAAGGATAGGAAAAGAATGAAAACACTGCACAGCACGTTATAATTTTGAAAATGAAAAACACATGCACACAAAGGATAGGAAAAGAATGAAAACACGGCACAACAATTTTTCCATTTTGAAAATGAAAAACACATGCACACAAAGGATAGGAAAAGAATGAAAACACTGCACAGCACGTTATAATTTTGAAAATGAAAAACACATGCACACAAAGGATAGGAAAAGAATGAAAACACTGCACAGCAATTGTTCCATTTTGAAAATGAAAAACACATGCACACAAAGGATAGGAAAAGAATGAAAACAATGCACAGCAAATGTTATAATTTTGAAAATGAAAAACACATACACACAAAGGATAGGAAAAGAATGAAAACACTGCACAGCAAATGTTATAATTTTGAAAATGAAAAACACATGAACACAAAGGATAGCAAAATATTCAAAACAATGCACATCAATAATGCTATCAATTAATTATACACAATACAAAAGAGGCTATTATTTAATTACACACAATACTAATTAGACTATCAATCAATTATCAAAAACACATGCAAATTTACATTGGCATTATATGAATTCTGATTTGGTTTGGATGGCAGCATCGTTGAGGCTAAGGTAAATCATTAGGATAATGTTTGATAGTCATGTTTTTAAGTCAGTTGCTAGTATCCCTTTTTGGAGATAAAATGCCTTTATAAATTTCATGGCTTTATGTCACTGTGTAACTTTGTACTTTAAAAATACATTGAAATGAGTTCAGTCATTTGCTAGGATCCCTTTTTGTAGCTACAATAATTATAAATGTCAGCTTCATGTCAATGTTTAACTGCACTTTCAAAATACATTTGATTTGTAAATGTTATTAGGAATCACATCAAGAATAACAAAATATTTCACATAATGTTCAACACAGCATTCTTTTTGTTACTTAGGATTGAAAATTCTTAATTCTCTAATATTTAATAGTAAAACACAGTAATCACTGACCTTTTTAACCTTCATAATGCTGCCATCCAAACAGAAAAATATGAAATAACATTGAAACTAGAGCAACATACTCATGTGTTTTGAATAAATAATTTTGATAATTAAACAGACACCTGCATTTCTTACAGGTGATACACACCTGAATGGCTCAATAAGATATGTTTATGAACATCGTATTGTGCTCGTCAAATGACGCGATAAAAAAGACATATACGTCACTAGTATTTAGTAGTTGATCAATTAGTCACTTTAATTGAGCGTTATATGACGCGATACTTAACGAAATGTGCAAGCCATGTCTTAGGTAATGATTGCTGCACCAATTTAGTTAATTACTGAAAACGTTCACATCTGTGAAACTAGGCATTATAAAAGGGGCTGTTCAATCACTGCTTTTCATTATTATTGTTGTGTTCTTTGTTTGAGGATGGACATCCGCAATGTTGTAAATTTTGTTCTTTTATTAAGGAGACGCAGGGCAAGACGGGTGTTGATGGCTGCAATACAACATGGAAGACGCCGGCGAGTGCCAAGGGTTTTCTACCCAAGGATTGGGCTCCATGCCCTCAGTGACCGAGAGGTGATCCGTCGATTTCGACTGGATAGGGCCTCTATTGAGAGGCTCTATGTCGAGATCGCGGACTCTCTCTAGCCACTCACTAGAAGAAAGAGGGAAATCCCTGGGATGGTAAAGCTTCTTGCGGTCCTCTATTTCTTGGCAACTGGGTCATTCCAGGCTGTGACAGGTCTAGGCGTTGGTATGAGCCAGACAACCTTCTCACGTCATCTGAAGGTTGTCCTGGATGCTTTGCACCGACGCCTAGTCCATCATGTCCACTTCCCAAACACACCGGAGGAGTGGCATGCTGTCAAGCTCCAGTTCTACCATCGAGCTGGATTGCCAAGGGTATTGGGGGCCATCGACTGCACTCACATCCTAGTGCAGCCTACCAGGGATGAAGAAGAGCCCTACCGGGATAGGAAATCCAATCACTCGCTGAATATCCAGGTCATCTGTGACGCCAGGTTGAGGGTGATGAGTGTTCGATCTGGACTCCCTGGCTGCAATCACGATTCCTTCGTCCTCCGGAATTCTGCCATCTACCATCGGTTCCAGGAGGGCCAAATGCCAGAGGGAATCCTAATAGGTAAATATCTATTACATACTCTAACCCAGTGATTTGAAACCTTTTATTGTCCGTGGCACACTTTATTACATTGAAAAATGTTACAAAATCATACATTGTAGCCTTATACAGGATATATATATATATATGTGTGTTTGTATATGTATATATATATATATTTATTTATATTTATGTGTATATATATATGTGTTTATATATATACAGGGAGTGCAGAATTATTAGGCAAGTTGTATTTTTGAGGATTAATTTTATTATTGAACAACAACCATGTTCTCAATGAACCCAAAAAACTCATTAATATCAAAGCTGAATAGTTTTGGAAGTAGTTTTTAGTTTGTTTTTAGTTATAGCTATTTTAGGGGGATATCTGTGTGTGCAGGTGACTATTACTGTGCATAATTATTAGGCAACTTAACAAAAAACAAATATATACCCATTTCAATTATTTATTTTTACCAGTGAAACCAATATAACATCTCAACATTCACAAATATACATTTCTGACATTCAAAAACAAAACAAAAACAAATCAGTGACCAATATAGCCACCTTTCTTTGCAAGGACACTCAAAAGCCTGCCAGCCATGGATTCTGTCAGTGTTTTGATCTGTTCACCATCAACATTGCGTGCAGCAGCAACCACAGCCTCCCAGACACTGTTCAGAGAGGTGTACTGTTTTCCCTCCTTGTAAATCTCACATTTGATGATGGACCACAGGTTCTCAATGGGGTTCAGATCAGGTGAACAAGGAGGCCATGTCATTAGATTTTCTCCTTTTATACCCTTTCTTGCCAGCCACGCTGTGGAGTACTTGGATGCGTGTGATGGAGCATTGTCCTGCATGAAAATCATGTTTTTCTTGAAGGATGCAGACTTCTTCCTGTACCACTGCTTGAAGAAGGTGTCTTCCAGAAACTGGCAGTAGGACTGGGAGTTGAGCTTGACTCCATCCTCAACCCGAAAAGGCCCCACAAGCTCACCTTTGATGATACCAGCCCAAACCAGTACTCCACCTCCACCTTGCTGGCGTCTGAGTCGGACTGGAGCTCTCTGCCCTTTACCAATCCAGCCACGGGCCCATCCATCTGGCCCATCAAGATTCACTCTCATTTCATCTGTCCATAAAACCTTAGAAAAATCAGTCTTGAGATATTTCTTGGCCCAGTCTTGACGTTTCAGCTTGTGTGTCTTGTTCAGTGGTGGTCGTCTTTCAGCCTTTCTTACCTTGGCCATGTCTCTGAGTATTGCACACCTTGTGCTTTTGGGCACTCCAGTGATGTTGCAGCTCTGAAATATGGCCAAACTGGTGGCAAGTGGCATCTTGGCAGCTGCACGCTTGACTTTTCTCAGATCATGGGCAGTTATTTTGCGCCTTGGTTTTTCCACACGCTTCTTGCGACCCTGTTGACTATTTTGAATGAAACGCTTGATTGTTCGATGATCACGCTTCAGAAGCTTTGCAATTTTAAGAGTGCTGCATCACTCTGCAAGATATCTCACTATTTTTGACTTT
The DNA here is from genome assembly GCF_027579735.1 of Bombina bombina. NCBI lineage: Eukaryota > Metazoa > Chordata > Amphibia > Anura > Bombinatoridae > Bombina > Bombina bombina. The sequence goes on along the minus strand of NC_069506.1, from coordinate 227,354,794 downwards.
TCTGAGCCTGTCAAGTCCTTCTTTTGACCCATTTTGCCAAAGGAAAGGAAGTTGCCTAATAATTATGCACACCTGATATAGGGTGTTGATGTCATTAGACCACACCCCTTCTCATTACAGAGATGCACATCACCTAATATGCTTAATTGGTAGTAGGCTTTCGAGCCTATACAGCTTGGAGTAAGACAACATGCATAAAGAGGATGATGTGGTCAAAATACTCATTTGCCTAATAATTCTGCACTCCCTGTATATATATATATATATATATATATAAATATATGTTTATATATATATATATATATATATTCACACACACACACACACACACACACACTGTACTGTGCTGTCATGCCATGCCTCCTACAAAATATACATGACATATTGACACTCATTCACAAGCAATCATAGGCCTAGATTTGGAGTTCGGCGGTAGCCGTGAAAACCAGCGTTAGAGGCTCCTAACGCTGGTTTTGGCCGCCCGCTGGTATTTGGAGTCAGTGATTAAAGGGTCTAACGCTCACTTTTCAGCCGCGACTTTTCCATACCGCAGATCCCCCTACGCCATTTGCGTAGCCTATCTTTTCAATGGGATCTTTCTAACGCCGGTATTTAGAGTCGTTTCCGAAGTGAGCGTTAGAGCTCTAACGACAAGATTCCAGCCGCCTGAAAATAGCAGGAGTTAAGAGCTTTCTGGCTAACGCCGGTTCATAAAGCTCTTAACTACTGTACCCTAAAGTACACTAACACCCATAAACTACCTATGTACCCCTAAACCGAGGTCCCCCCACACCGCCGCCACTCGATTAAAATTTTTAACCCCTAATCTGCCGACCGCCACCTACGTTATATTTATGTACCCCTAATCTGCTGCCCCTAACCCCGCCGACCCCTGTATTACATTTATTAACCCCTAACTTGCCCCCCACAACGTCGCCGCCAGCTACTTAAAATAATTAACCCCTAATCTTCCGACCGCAAATCGCCGCCACCTACGTTATCCCTATGTACCCCTAATCTGCTGCCCCTAACACCGCCGACCCCTATATTATATTTATTAACCCCTAATCTGCCCCCCTCAACGTCGCCGACACCTGCCTACACTTATTAACCCCTAATCTGCCGAGCGGACCTGAGCGCTACTATAATAAATGTATTAACCCCTAATCCGCCTCACTAACCCTATCATAAATAGTATTAACCCCTAATCTGCCCTCCCTAACATCGCCGACACCTAACTTCAATTATTAACCCCTAATCTGCCGACCGGAGCTCACCGCTATTCTAATAAATGTATTAACCCCTAAAGCTAAGTCTAACCCTAACACTAACACCCCCCTAAGTTAAATATAATATTTATCTAACGAAATAAATTAACTCTTATTAAATAACTTATTTCTATTTAAAGCTAAATACTTACCTGTAAAATAAACCCTAATATAGCTACAATATAAATTATAATTATATTATAGCTATTTTAGGATTAATATTTATTTTACAGGCAACTTTGTAATTATTTTAACCAGGTACAATAGCTATTAAATAGTTAAGAACTATTTAATAGTTACCTAGTTAAAATAATAACAAATTTACCTGTAAAATAAATCCTAACCTAAGTTATAATTAAACCTAACACTACCCTATCAATAAAATAATTAAATAAACTACCTACAATTACCTACAATTAACCTAACACTACACTATCAATAAATTAATTAAACACAATTCCTACAAATAAATACAATTAAATAAACTAGCTAAAGTACAAAAAATAAAAAAGAACTAAGTTACAGAAAATAAAAAAATATTTACAAACATAAGAAAAATATTACAACAATTTTAAACTAATTACACCTACTCTAAGCCCCCTAATAAAATAACAAAGCCCCCCAAAATAAAAAATTCCCTACCCTATTCTAAATTAAAAATGTTACAAGCTCTTTTACCTTACCAGCCCTGAACAGGGCCCTTTGCGGGGCATGCCCCAAGAATTTCAGCTCTTTTGCCTGTAAAAAAAAACATACAATACCCCCCCCCAACATTACAACCCACCACCCACATACCCCTAATCTAACCCAAACCCCCTTAAAGAAACCTAACACTAAGCCCCTGAAGATCTTCCTACCTTGTCTTCACCATACCAGGTTCACCGATCCGTCCTGGCTCCAACATCTTCATCCAACCCAAGCGGGGGTTGGCGATCCATAATCCGGTCCAGAAGAGGCTCCAAAGTCTTCCTCCTATCCGGCAAGAAGAGGACATCCGGACCGGCAAACATCTTCTCCAAGCGGCATCTTCAATCTTCTTCCATCCGGAGCGAAGCGGCAGGATCCTGAAGACATCCAGCGCGGAACATCCATCCGGACCGACGACTGAACGACGAATGACTGTTCCTTTAAGGGACGTCATCCAAGATGGCGTCCCTCGAATTCCGATTGGCTGATAGGATTCTATCAGCCAATCGGAATTAAGGTAGGAATTTTCTGATTGGCTGATGGAATCAGCCAATCAGAATCAAGTTCAATCCGATTGGCTGATCCAATCAGCCAATCAGATTGAGCTCGCATTCTATTGGCTGTTCCGATCAGCCAATAGAATGCGAGCTCAATCTGATTGGCTGATTGGATCAGCCAATCGGATTGAACTTGATTCTGATTGGCTGATTCCATCAGCCAATCAGAAAATTCCTACCTTAATTCCGATTGGCTGATAGAATCCTATCAGCCAATCGGAATTCGAGGGACGCCATCTTGGATGACGTCCCTTAAAGGAACAGTCATTCGTCGTTCAGTCGTCGGTCCGGATGGATGTTCCGCGCTGGATGTCTTCAGGATCCTGCCGCTTCGCTCCGGATGGAAGAAGATTGAAGATGCCGCTTGGAGAAGATGTTTGCCGGTCCGGATGTCCTCTTCTTGCCGGATAGGAGGAAGACTTTGGAGCCTCTTCTGGACCGGATTATGGATCGCCAACCCCCGCTTGGGTTGGATGAAGATGTTGGAGCCAGGACGGATCGGTGAACCTGGTATGGTGAAGACAAGGTAGGAAGATCTTCAGGGGCTTAGTGTTAGGTTTCTTTAAGGGGGTTTGGGTTAGATTAGGGGTATGTGGGTGGTGGGTTGTAATGTTGGGGGGGGTATTGTATGTTTTTTTTTACAGGCAAAAGAGCTGAAATTCTTGGGGCATGCCCCGCAAAGGGCCCTGTTCAGGGCTGGTAAGGTAAAAGAGCTTGTAACTTTTTTAATTTAGAATAGGGTAGGGAATTTTTTATTTTGGGGGGCTTTGTTATTTTATTAGGGGGCTTAGAGTAGGTGTAATTAGTTTAAAATTGTTGTAATATTTTTCTTATGTTTGTAAATATTTTTTTATTTTCTGTAACTTAGTTCTTTTTTATTTTTTGTACTTTAGCTAGTTTATTTAATTGTATTTATTTGTAGGAATTGTGTTTAATTAATTTATTGATAGTGTAGTGTTAGGTTAATTGTAGGTAATTGTAGGTAGTTTATTTAATTATTTTATTGATAGGGTAGTGTTAGGTTTAATTATAACTTAGGTTAGGATTTATTTTACAGGTAAATTTGTTATTATTTTAACTAGGTAACTATTAAATAGTTCTTAACTATTTAATAGCTATTGTACCTGGTTAAAATAAATACCAAGTTGCCTGTAAAATAAATATTAATCCTAAAATAGCTATAATATAATTATAATTTATATTGTAGCTATATTAGGGTTTATTTTACAGGTAAGTATTTAGCTTTAAATAGAAATAAGTTATTTAATAAGAGTTAATTTATTTCGTTAGATAAATATTATATTTAACTTAGGGGGGTGTTAGTGTTAGGGTTAGACTTAGCTTTAGGGGTTAATCCATTTATTAGAATAGCGGTGAGCTCCGATCGGAAGATTAGGGGTTAATAATTGAAGTTAGGTGTCGGCGATGTTAGGGAGGGCAGATTAGGGGTTAATACTATTTATGATAGGGTTAGTGAGGCGGATTAGGGGTTAATAACTTTATTATAGTAGCGCTCAGGTCCGCTCGGCAGATTAGGGGTTAATAAGTGTAGGCAGGTGTCGGCGACGTTGTGGGGGGCAGGTTAGGGGTTAATAAATATAATATAGGGGTCGGCGGTGTTAGGGGTAGCAGATTAGGGGTACATAGGGATAACGTAGGTGGCGGCGGTTTACGGAGCGGCAGATTAGGGGTTTAAAAAAATATGCAGGGGTCAGCGATAGCGGGGGGCGGCAGATTAGGGGTTAATAAGTGTAAGGTTAGGGGTGTTTAGACTCGGGGTACATGTTAGAGTGTTAGGTGCAGACGTAGGAAGTGTTTCCCCATAGGAAACAATGGGGCTGCGTTAGGAGCTGAACGCTGCTTTTTTGCAGGTGTTAGGTTTTTTTTCAGCTCAAACAGCCCCATTGTTTCCTATGGGGGAATCGTGCACGAGCACGTTTTTGAGGCCGGCCGCGTCCGTAAGCAACTCTGGTATCGAGAGTTGCATTTGCGGTAAAAATGCTCTACGCTCCTTTTTTGGAGCCTAACGCAGCATTTGTTTGAACTCTCGATACCAGAGTTAATTTTATGGTGCGGCCAGAAAAAAGCCCGCGGAGCGTTAACAGCCCTTTTACCGCCGAACTCCAAATCTAGGCCATAGTGATTGTCTGTGAATGAATGTCAATGTCATGGTTGTAAATGATGCCTGATGATCCCGTCAAATACCTCCCAATATTTAGAGTTTTGAAAGAGGTACACAACCGCACTGTTGTCAGCCACGGCACACCTGAGGATCTCTGACATGGCACACTAGTGTGCCACGGCCCATTGGTTGAAAAACAATGCTTTAACCATATGTATATGAAATATTTTAATCATTCCTATTGCTAATGTCAATTCTCTATTTTGTTTTTTCAGGTGATTCTGGGTATCCGTGTCTTCCGTGGCTGTTCACACCCGTCCAAAACCCCAAAGGAGTGGAAGAGGTGCGCTACAACCGTGCACACAAGGCAACAAGATCTGTGATTGAGCGCACCTTTGGCGTGCTGAAGAGCCGTTTCCGCTGCTTGGACATCTCTGGTGGTGTCCTTCAGTACGCCCCCTCCAAAGTCTTCTTAATTTTTATGGTTTGCTGTATGTTGCACAATATTGCCCTAAAAATCCAGGATATAGATATGGAGAGCTTGGACAATGAATATGGTGAATTCATCGACCCAGACCTGGAGCACAATGCTCTGGGTGTCCAAGCTCGATCAGTCTATATCCAGGGGGTTTTTGGGCAAGAAGGTTGATTGTGCAACATACAGTTTTTATTTGTGTTTTTCTTTACATTATTATTTGTAATCCAAAAGCTGCTATATTTTGGATTACCTTTGAGCAAATATTGTCGTTTCTATGAATGAAATTGTATATCATTGTAAAGCCATTGATTGAAAATGGTTTATTTGGGCAAATGTTGCTATTGTTTAATGTAAAGTTGATGAGACACATGTTTAATAAAATCTCATTAAACACATTTTTTTAAGATCTACACTTGACTCTTTTGTTATTTGTAAGCCTATAACAAGAAATATTTATTATTATGTGGTAATATTCTGCATTTCCTTTTATAAAAATGACCGTTTTATTTCATTTCTTTAGGCATACTTGTATTTTAGAATAAACTGGTTTATCACCATAAATGTCACAGAATCAATAATTACATTGTTGCATTTACAATTAATCGAACAAGATAATGAAGAACATCGGTGATTAGGAGAAAATTAAAAGCTTGATTAAAATGTCATGCTCTATCTGCATAAAAAATACAACAAATTAATTGGTTAATTGTCCCTTTAACGTTCATGAGCTCAATGTTATGTATATTAATTTTAACGGTCACATTAGAATAATATAAAATAGCAGATCAATTTTTTATTAACATTAATGAACCTAGCAGCAGTGCACTACAGTTTTATAAATGTATATAGTTGTTTTTCGTACTGTCTGTCTTTATCTATATCACATTTTTTCTCTATCTCTCTCTCTCTCTTTCTCTCACTCTCAATATCAATCTCTCCCTCTCTCTCTCTCTCTCCCCCCTCTATCTCTCTCTCTCCCTCCCTCTCTCTCTCTCTCTCTCTCTCTCTCTCTCACACACAAACCCCCCTCACAATCCCTCTCTCTCTCTCACACACCATCCCCCACCTCTCTCTCTCTCACACAATCCCCCCCCCCTCTCTCTCACAATCCCCTTCTCTCTTACAATCCCCCCTCTTTCTCACTCAATCCCCCCCTCTTTCTCTCTCTCTCTCACACAATCACTCTTTCTCTGATACAATCCCCCCCCCTCTCTCTCTCTCTCTCTCTCTCTCTCACACACACACACACAATCCCCCCCTCTTTCTCTCTCTCTCTCTCTCTCTCACACAATCCCTCACTCTCTCACAATCCATCTATCTCTATCTCTCTCTCAATCCCTCCCTCTTTCTCTCACACAAACCCTCTCTCTTTCAATATCTCTCTTTATCAAGATTTTTCTATATCTAAATATATTTATTATAATGTTATAACTAATAAAGAGACACTGAACTAAATTTTTTTATGTGTTATTCATATAGAGCATACAATTGTATTCTAATTAGTAATTATTAATATTTTAAAATTTAAAACAATATTTATATATTTTAAAATAAATATAATTTGTGTAACTTTCGATGCAAAACCATTTTGTTGAACTACCTTGGTTGTTCTTGTTGATTAGTGTATACATTCATCAACCAATAAAAAAGTTCTGTCCAAGGGTAGGGACTTTAATTGTAAAATAAAGATATTAAGACAAAAAAAATTAGCAAAATTTGTAACAAATGTGAATATCACATTTATACAATGAATATTTAAACTAGAAATATTGATTCAAGTACAATTTATTATAATTGAGTTTTTTATCCAAAAGCTCAATATTCCAAATCTTATAAAAAAAAAGAAAATAATATGTTTATTATATTTAACATTTAATAATAAGAGTAGTTAATATTTTACTTCTGCATTCGATTAGAACATCAGTCATTTGTAACGTGTGAATCAAGTAATAACAAACACATTTATTAATAATGTTGAAATATATTTTTATTAAACAAATTTTTTTTTTAGAAATATTGGAATCATATTTTTAAATTAAAAAAAAAAAAAATATTTTAAAAATATTGGAATATTTTTAAATTAAAAATCATAAAAACATCGACATTTCTTTAATTTAAAAATATTCATTACATATTTAAAAATTAAAAATAGTAAAAACATTGACATTTTAAAATATTTTAAAAATATTCAAGACATATTTTTAAATTAAAAATAAGAAAAACATCAAGACATTTATTTAAAACATTAAAAATATTTTATTCATATTTTTAAATGTTTAAAAAAACGTTAATACATTTTTAAAAATATTTTATTCATATTTTTAAAATGTAAAAAAATTAAACATAAACACATACCTAATAAAAATTATATAAAAGACCCTAATAAAATGAGCACATTAAAACACCCTAATCTTTTTTTCTTTTGGGTGAGGGAGAGAGGGGGGGTGATCTCTCCCTTGTTCCCCTTCTCCCAAAGTTTAAAATCAGCTGACGATTTAAAACCCTTCGTCCACCCTCTCCCGACGCTGCCGTTCTAGCTGTTCTTCAGCTGCTCTGGCCCTATCAAAAGCTAATCTTTCCCTATCAAAATTTAATCTATCGCTATCCCTCTGCATTTCATAATTTAATCTATCCCTCTCTAACTCTATTCTACAACTGTCCCTACGTCACTTGTATTCAAATCTTTCCCTCTTTAAATCTAATCTAGCTGTATCTACTCTACACCTTTCTCTTTCAAGATCTAATCTTGCTGTATCTATTCTACACCTTTCCCTTTCTATATCTAATCTTTCTCTATCTACTTGAATGACCCGATTTAATACCTGCCCCTGTTGCTCAATAGATAAGCTTAATGCCCCACGCAACTCACGGTGTTCTGCCCTGTACTGCCTGGCCAGATCTAACATTTCCCCGACTGCCTCCTCATCAGAGATGCGAGGCAGTCGGTGGCCAGGATCAGCATGGCCATGAGCTGATGGGGCATGACCAACAGGGGCATGAGGGTCACCAGGGTCCAAAGCAGCTGGTTGTTCGGGGTCAGGAGGGGCAGAACGGCTGAGAGAATTTATTTCTGATGTTCCCTGGGAAATTCCCTGATCCTGTGATTCTGGAAATAGGGTCTCTCCCAGGGACGACTCCTATGTGAAATCTCTCAGCTCACGAAGACAACAGTCGATCTCCTCCGAAGTCAGTAATGCACGCTCGGCATCTAAAAAAATGAAAAAGGAAAAATATATTGTTAGTTAAATTAATGTATTTGGAAGTATTAAATGCATATGATATTAAACATATATCTTAAATAAATCATAACACAATCAAATTTGTAAGACACAGTATTTGAACATTACTGATTTGTATATTGTATGTTATCTTAAATGTATAAAATAAATAAGAATGTGTATATTCATTTCTACTTTTAAAGGGGCTTGTTATCAAAAATATTTCATATTCAACTTTTTAATAAATTATTCAGCGTACAACATCATTGTTAACACATCAATTTTAGAAATTCAACAATATCAAAATCTGATTAGATTGTTGATTAATCAATGACATGATTACAAGCACCACTAATGGTGTGATAAGTTTGCGTATTGACAATGATGATGCACAGAGAATATATTCTAGGAGTATTTTTCTTTGTTCTGTTGGACATGATCCAACAGTGCAGATCATGTCCACAATAACTCACTGAATGTAGAGAATGGCACCTTCAGAGTAACGGACAATGGGCCGTTAGCATGTGTTGTTCAATAAACAAGATCAGACTCAATTGTGGTGAATAGCGTCAAGGGTATGGAGCAGCATTCTTTATACGTTTGTTTATAACTGCATTTTCTTTAAAGCCTGCATGCTCGCAATAAACATTGTACCTACAACTCCATTTGTTGTTTAATACATAAGAGAGAGAGAGATATAGAGGTCCATTTATCAAGCTCCGTAAGTAGCTTTAAGGGCCGTTTTTATTGGGAGTATTCAGACTCTTGCCAAACAACACTTATGAAGCAACAGTCTAAAGACCACAGCTCCATAACCCTGTCCACCTGCTCTGAGTTCTGAGAATGTATTGCTCTTCACATTCGGCTATGTCTGTCAGACCTGATCGGCACAGTTGGATCATGTCCGACACACATTTTTTAAATAGGCCTCAAAGAATGGTCATGCCATACACAGGTGATTATCCAAACCTTACATTCATTTTAATTTGCATAGAATTGTAAATTACAATATATGTAAATATCATTAAAGTGATAGTCTAGTATGAACTAAACTTACATGATTCAGATAGATCATGACATATTAAGCAAGATTATTATTTAATCCTATTATCTATAATGATTATTTTTCTTTTTGTCTTTCCTTGAAAATCTTTAAAAAAGAAATATTACAAGCAGGCACATAAATTTTCAATAAAAGGTAGACCATTTTTTGATTGGATGTTTACATATAGACAACAATCAATAAGCGTTACCCAGGTTCTAAATCCCAAATGGCCTGTCTTTTAAGCTTACATTCAGGATTTGCAAAGAAAGATAATAATTTTAAATATTTATTTATTTATTTATTTTATTTTTTTTACCTGAGGAGGAGATCGTAGATCTTGGAGGTGGTCCTAAAGCCCTTCGGACATCAACTAGATAAATAAAAATGAATATACATATTTAGAAAATTGAACAATCATACCACTGAAAAAATAAATAAATGATATCAAGCTAATAATAGTAAACATACCTGTAGATCGGCCAATGCTTGCTACATCAGGGGTGCTGCACATAATGTCCGGGTGCGTGGCGGCCGAGGAGAAGCTGTGGCTGGATTCAGTGTGGATACTGACGGGCAATAGTAGTGTTTCATCACCATCAGCAGCATCTTCACTATCGGTGGCAGCAGCAGCGACAGCAGCTGCTGCACTGGTAGATGCTTCAAAAAAAAAAAAAAAAAAAAATTAAGACTAATATTGCACATAATGATCTTAAAAGGGGCATTAAACTGAAATTCTTTATTTCATGATTCATATTGATAATATAAATGTTAAACACATTCCTATTGACTTTAATATTTTCTTTTTCTCAATTTCTAAAATTTCCTTATTTGAAGTAAAAGCAATGCACAATGGTGTTCCAATCACATGATGCTTCTATGTGCAGCATCCAATCAGCAGCTATTGAGCATATATAGATATGCTTTTCATCAAATAATATTAAAAAATATTCAAAAAAAATATATAATATAAGTAACTTAAAATGATGTTTTACATTATATTCTCTTTCAAATTCATAAAATAAAAAATGTTGGTGTTATGTCCCTCTAAAAAACCTTTGATGGAACATTAAAAAAAATGTGCCACAGGAATATTTCTATAAATATCATCTTACCTGCCAACTCGTCAGTATCATGCCCCACTAAATCCAGACCGAGCGTCATGTTTGCTCCCAGCTTCTCCCGCAGCTGAACTTCATATTCTCTAAGTTCAGCCACATATGGCTCGCCACCACCGGTCCGACGTGCAGACTGTAACTCCCTGGCCAGCTTGGCCTTTAATTGTCTTTTGATGTCCGAAAATCGCTTCTTACAGTTGTCCACCGTTTTGGGATGATTCCCTTCGGCGGACACACTGTCGGCGATTGCTCTCCAAATTCCAGATTTCCTGGAGAGCGAGGTCTTATGGGCTTTAGAACCAATAATAAAATCATAATGTTCTAAAACAAGGGTCACTAAAATCCGGTTCTGCTCAAAATTAAATTGCACTCTGCGCCCTGACTTTGTTTTACCAGGCGCAGACATCACAAGATAAAAATAGCAGCAAGAGAATAAATGAATAAATAAATAATCTCTCTCAATAAATAGTAACTCTGTTGCACCTACAGCTCTTGTAGATTTCCTTTTATAGACTTAGAATAAAAAATTTCAATTAGCAGTTAACAATTGACACTTCTTATTGTAATTGTAACAAATTGAATATTATTAATATAATTTCGTCATTTATGACGCCCGTTTACTTTAATGATCGAATAATAAGGATCTCTTGATGTCTCTGCAAAGCTATCGTAGATAAAGTTTAAAATTATATTGATGTCGCAGTATAAATTATTTGATGACGATGAATCCGTCATACTTGTCTACAGTGTGTCATAGTTGTCTATAGTGTGTCATACGTGTCTACAGTGTGTCATATTTGTCTATAAAAGGGGTCAGCTTATTTTACTTTTTGTCTATTGTCCGACAGGAGAGGGATCTCTTTAAATATTTGCTTATACTTTGTACCCGCATGAATACAGGCAATCTCACAATTCGATATTTGAATAAACCGTAAGTAAAATAATTTTATTTGCCTTGCTTTAATACTGTCGCATGATTTTTTTATGTTAAGCTTTAATACTGTCGCATGATTTTTTTATGTTAAGGAATGTTATGAACCCGTGAGACATTTAAACAGCGTACCGAATATTTGTTATATTTTGTAGAACCGGTAGTAATGTTGAAAACGTGAGACATGCAATCAGCCAACCGAATATTATATGTATTTACACCCAAGAACCAATCAAATTTGTCTTTATTTTGTATATCGCCGTTGCACTAATAAATGAGATATTTTTGTAGTTGATATTGTCAATATTCACTCAGGCCGAATTGTTAATGTTTGTGTTTGGAATGAATGTTCATCCTCTATACGTCAAAATATTTATACTAGTAGACAAGTATGACATTCTACAGACTATCATGATGGATTAAAATTTGCACTTATTTATATAGCGCCATCGTTTGATTTTTTTGGATGTTTATTGAAAAAGATATTCATTGTAAACAAATAACATTTAGGCCTTAGTGAATCTTGACATTTTTAAATACACATATTTTTATTTTTTAAGGCGACAGCAATATACCACAATTAGTTTTGAAAAAAAAATTGACAGTAAACAGGAATATTATGATTCAAGACAATCCTATGTAAATCTCGTATTTGACATTTATAGTTTGTGATTCTCATGAGAGTAATTAGTGGCGCATGTATGATATCATTTGAAAAGGTCAATTGCATGTTTATTAGTCAGGAACACGTGCTACATATAATCTGCCAACCAAATATTGATATTTTTATGTACACTTACAACAACCAATGATATTTCTCTATTGTTGATATATGTATGTCGCACTTTGAAAAAAAAATCATAAATTTTTTTGGATTGATATTGGAATAATGTCTGTACCGTTCACCCAGGGTGAATTATTGATCTTGGTTTACGGGATGAATAGATACTTTCCCCGTCGCATAGGCGGTGTACGGGGGATGATACACGAGGACAGAGACCGCATCATCTATGAGATGATGCGGAGGATGAGGAGGGTGTCCGGTATCACCAGGACACGTCGCAGCTGCCTGCGAAGGTTTTCTGACCTTCGGCGACGGGAGCGTGAACGCTATGAAGCGTTAAGAACGCTGGTCCGTATATGTACGTATATCAGAAGTTTATATGAGGGATACTTAAATGACGCAAGCAATCATCAATTACATTGATTCTTCATTGATTAATAAATTATTATTTTTTTTATTTTACTGTGTTACAGGAATACATTACATTTTTTGAAGAATATAATTTAATTTTTATCAGGACATTTTTTTCTTTCTATGTATTTAATTTACTCTAATTCAAAAAATCATAGCAAAAAAAAAAATTAGTGTTGAGGGTCAATGCAATACTATTTTTTAGTTCAACCTTACCTATATTATCCATATATATAATATAAAATGTAAAAAAAAATGTTCATGCTCCATCATGTACATTAAAGTTTAAACATATATAGAATATCAGTTTTTATCTGTCTATATATCTATATATCTTTATATATATATATATATATATATATATATATATATATATATATATATATATTTAGATATTGATATGTAAATAGAACTATATATCTATATATTGATATCTAGAGAGACAGAGAGAGAGACAGAAAGAGACAGAAAGAGACAGATATATATATATATATATATATAGAGAGAGAGAGATAAGACAAGAGAGAGAAAGAGAGACAGATGAGAGAGATAAAGACGAGAGAGAGTGGAAGACAAGAGAGAGAGGGAGAGACAAGAGAGAGCAAGATATTGCTCGTTATCTCTCAAATTTTTTATTTTTTGATGGGGCAATTTACATACATGGATGCTGAAGATACATAACAATAATATATAACCTGAATCTAATGTGTACATAAACATTTATATTTTCACAGATCGCAGGCGTGATCTAGTGCCACGATACATGCGGCCAGTATCTATGGCAACGCCCAGGAGCAACCACTCCTCACCACCGTTGCCGATGAGGTATATCACAGCACCTCATGTGGATTCAGGGAGAGCTGAAGTCCCTGATATCCAAGGTAACTTACAAATTATCATACTATGTTCGAAAAATATAACTTTACAATTTGTAATATTTTAAATGTTATTAAAGCCAGCATGTTGAAAGGACAATAAAAACAAACATTTTCTTTCCAATTTTACAAAAAAGATTGGAATAATTTTAAACATTGACAATATAGTTGAAATCCATTTACTTAATTCTATATCTATCATTTGAGGAAGTTATCACATTGCATATGGATTTGGCATTTAATCAAGACATCTCTGATCATTAACAAATCTTCAACTACGGAGAATATCTAGATATGCTTTTCTTAGAAATAGAAGAATGAATTAAACTATCATGATTGAAAACATTTATAATCTCTTTATAAAAGATGAAAGGGAAAATTTATATTTTTAAATTACAGTTTATGTATTTATAAAATTATTAAAAACAAGTGATATTTTGGAGACTTTGAACATTTTTGTTAATGAAAGAATCGTACAATTTGGTATTGGACATTGATCTGACTAATACTTATTCATTACTATGTTTCATCTCTTACAGACGACCAAGTACTGGGGATAATTCCACCAGCAGTGGAGGTGGCTAGGGGGGGGGGAGGAGGAGGAGGAGATGCCGCCTTTTGAGGAAGAGGAGGGGGAGTTATTTGTCGAGGAAGCATTGCCAAGGGAGGAAGAAGAGGAGGTGCCTATAGTGGAATGTAAGTGAAAATAATATAATGTTTTCCAAATTCGATATTGATAAATTATTTCTCTAACATACATTATTTAGTTATTTTTCTAGATCGAGATCAGGGGACACAAACGGGACCATTTCTGCAGCCGGTCTTTGACGAACTTGCAGAGGCCCTACGCGCAGTTGCTAGGGCAGTTCGTCATATGCAGCAGGCGCTAAATGATATTTGATTTTTTTTTTTTGTTTGGGTTATTTATAAAAAAATATAAAAAAAATAAATAAAAAAATTAGTTTATTGAAGTTATTACTGTCTCACTGTATTGATTTAAAGATTAATTTCTAGTGACATGGAAAAAAACAAGGTAAATCAGTATAAATATGCAACAATTTCAAAAAATATATAGCTGCAGTATATAAAAATATATAGCTGCAAATATATATAAATGAAAGCACATAAGGGGATGTGTTTCTGGCAATTATTAAGAATCAAAAGAAATAGTAAAATAGGGAGCAGCAGTATAAAGACTGATGATCTATAACACTGTCCACCGGATATTATGAGGCGGACAGTAATCGCAACAATTACAAATGATACAGTACCATCGTGTTGATTGACACTACCTTCTAGTCGTCAATTATCCTCAAGTCTGCAGGGTGCGGCGTTGCAGCAGGAGCTCACAAGACCTGCTGTTGCAATGCTGAATAGAGAAAGGATATTCAGCAAGGTCTTGCGGACCTGATTCACACTGTCGTATCAGGTCCGCAAGATATTTGTAAAATTGGAATTGTTATATGATTGACTATCGCATCTCCATTGCTATTTCACATAGAATAGGTTATCTGAGGAGTCAAGTGAAAGTAAATATGAAAAATTAATGTTCATGCTTCAGATATTAAGTTTTGAGTATGTAGCTACACCCTTATTGAACAATTACAAAAACTTCAATAACACGGGTAAAATATATTTTTGAAATAAATTGTATATATGGTGGGGAAACTTGTGAGGATAAGGCAAGCACTAGAAATTGAATCAAATACACCACTTTTTAAGGCTTAGTAAATTTATACTCTCATCCTCCTACCTAGAGACATAAAAGACAACGGTCAACTGACTGTACTGGCAGTACAATTCAATTATCCATTGGCAATCATTCATGAGTTGACCTTGCAGATTAAACAACAATTCCCAAAAAATTTTTAAAGGGTGGTTCAATTGAATTTCTCTTGATTCTCAGCCTAGATTCCTTCTTTTTAAAATAAAGGTAACAAAAGCACTAATTAAAAAGGTTAATATTAATTTTTAAAATAATTCTAAATGGAATTTTAAATGATAATTCGGAACGTACATAAATGTGCTTGGTTTTCCTTTGAGAAGAGTTCAAGGTTGGTATTGTCGCTTGAAAATTTATTCTATGATATTGGTGTTCCATTTATTAATTAAAAGTATATATGAATTAAAACATATATATATATATATATTTTTTTTTTTTTTAAGTATCTATTAATATCTATAACTTCATATCTCTCTCTCTTTGCATGTATGTACATATATATATATATATATATATATATATATATATATATATTTATATATATACATACATACATACATACATTAACATTATATTTTAAAATGACATAGAAACATATGTACATACATACAGAGAAATATAAAGTGATAGATACAGATATATTAATATATATATATAAAAATAGATAGATAGACATCTCTCTCTCTCTCTCTCTTGCTCTCACTCTGTCTTGCTCTCTATGGGGCCTAGTTATCAAGCCGTCAACCTCAAATACGCTGCGTATTCCGCAGCGTATTTGTGGCGAGGCTGATACGCCTTAGTTATCAAAGGCTCGAGACCGGCAAAAGTAGAATTTTGTGACGTAAGCTTCGATCCGCCGGACTCAGTCCGACACAGATCGATTCTTACGTCACTCCAGATGTTCCGCACACAAGTGCGGCACATTCTCACTACTTTTGCTAGCTATCAAAAAACTAGCAGGTACGCTCGGCACTTTTACGGCCCAGCGTACCTGGTTTTCAAAGCGCCAGCCTGGAGGCGGCGGATCCCATAGGAATCAATGGGAGTCTGACCATAGCGAAAGTACAAGTTCGCTGCTGACAGACATCCCATTGATTTCTATGGGAGCTGTCTACACCTAACACCCTAACATGTACCCCGAGTCTAAACACCACTAATCTGACCCCCCCTACACCGCCGCAACTAAATAAAGTTATTACCCCCTAAACCGCCGCTCCCGGAGCCCACCGCAAGCTACTCTATACATATTAACCCCTAAACCGCCGCTCCCGGAGCCCACCGCAACTATAATAAATGTATTAACCCCTAAACCGCCGCTCCCTGAACCCGCCGCAACCTATATTAAATGTATTAACCCCTATCCTGCCCCCCCTACACCGTCGCCACCTATAATACATTTATTAACCCCTAATCTGCCCCCCCTACACCGTCGCAACCTATAATAAATTTATTAACCCCTATCCTGCCCCCCACTACGCCGCCGCCACTGTAATAAAATTATTAACCCCTAAACCTAACCCTAACCCTAACGCCCCCTAACTTAAATATTAATTAAATAAATCTAAATAAATTAACTCTTATTAACTAAATGAATCCTATTTAAAACTAAATACTTACCTTTAAAATAAACCCTAATATAGCTACAATATAAATAATAATTATATTCTAGCTATCTTAGGATTTATTTTTATTTTACAGGTACCTTTCAATTTATTTTAACCATGTACAATAGCTATTAAATAGTTATTAACTATTTAATAGCTTACCTAGCTAAAATAAAGAGAAATGTACCTGTGAAATAAATCCTAACCTAAGTTACAATTACACCTAACACTACACTATACTTTAATAAATTATTCCTATTTAAAAATAAATACTTACCTGTAAAATAAACCCTAAGATAGCTACAATGTAATTAATAATTATATTATAGCTATCTTAGGATTTATATTTATTTTACAGGTAACTTTGTATTTATTTTAGCTAGTTAGAATAGTTTTTAAATAGTTATTAACTATTTAATAACTACCTAGCTAAAAGAAATACAAAATTACCTGTAAAATAAATCCTAACTTAAGTTACAATTAAACCTAATACTACACTATCATTAAATTAACTAAATAAACTACCTACAAATAACTACAATGAAATACAATTACATAAACTAACTAAAGTACAAAAAATAAAAAAAGCTAAGTTACAAAAAATAAAAAATTAAGTTACAAACATGTTAAAAATATTACAACAATTTTAAGCTACTTACACCTAATCTAAGCCCCCTAATAAAATAACAAACCCCCCCAAAATAAAAAAAATCCCTACCCTATTCTAAATTACATAAATTTCAAAGCTCTTTTACCTTACCAGCCCTTAAAAGGGCCATTTGTGGGGGCATGCCCCAAAAAGTTCAGCTCTTTTGCCTGTAAAATAAAAATACAACCCCCCCCCCAACATTAAAACCCACCACCCACATACCCCTAATCTAACCCAAACCCCCCTTACAAAAACCTAACACTAATCCCCTGAAGATCATCCTACCTTGAGTCGTCTTCACTCAGCCGAGCCACCGATGGAACTGAAGAGGACATCCGGAGCGGAAGAAGTTAATCCTCCAAGCGGCGCTGAAGAAATCTTCCATCCGATGAAGTCATCATCCAGGCGGCGCTGAAGAAGTCTTCGATCCGGCCGATGTCATCTTCAAAGAGGCGCTGAAGAGGTCTTCTATCCGGGCGAAGTCATCTTCCAAGCCGGGTCTTGAATCTTCCTTCTGCCGACGCGGAACCACCTTCTTCACCGACGGACTACGACGAATGACGGCTCCTTTAAGGGACGTCATCCAAGATGGCGTCCCCTCAATTCCGATTGGCTGATAGGATTCTATCAGCCAATCGGAATTAAGGTAGGAAAATCTGATTGGCTGATGGAATCAGCCAATCAGATTCAAGTTCAATCCGATTGGCTGATCCAATCAGCCAATCAGATTGAGCTCGCATTCTATTGGCTGATCGGAACAGCCAATAGAATGCGAGCTCAATCTGATTGGCTGATTCCATCAGCCAATCAGATTTTCCTACCTTAATTCCGATTGGCTGATAGAATCCTATCAGCCAATCGGAATTGAGGGGACGCCATCTTGGATGACGTCCCTTAAAGGAGCCGTCATTCGTCGTAGTCCGTCGGTGAAGAAGGTGGTTCCGCGTCGGCGGAAGGAAGATTCAAGACCCGGCTTGGAAGATGACTTCGCCCGGATAGAAGACCTCTTCAGCGCCTCTTTGAAGATGACATCGGCCGGATCGAAGACTTCTTCAGCGCCGCCTGGATGATGACTTCATCGGATGGAAGATTTCTTCAGCGCCGCTTGGAGGATTAACTTCTTCCGCTCCGGATGTCCTCTTCAGTTCCATCGGTGGCTCGGCTGAGTGAAGACGACTCAAGGTAGGATGATCTTCAGGGGATTAGTGTTAGGTTTTTGTAAGGGGGGTTTGGGTTAGATTAGGGGTATGTGGGTGGTGGGTTTTAATGTTGGGGGGGGTTGTATTTTTATTTTACAGGCAAAAGAGCTGAACTTTTTGGGGCATGCCCCCACAAATGGCCCTTTTAAGGGCTGGTAAGGTAAAAGAGCTTTGAAATTTATGTAATTTAGAATAGGGTAGGGATTTTTTTTATTTTGGGGGGGTTTGTTATTTTATTAGGGGGCTTAGATTAGGTGTAAGTAGCTTAAAATTGTTGTAATATTTTTAACATGTTTGTAACTTAATTTTTTATTTTTTGTAACTTAGCTTTTTTTATTTTTTGTACTTTAGTTAGTTTATGTAATTGTATTTCATTGTAGTTCTTTGTAGGTAGTTTATTTAGTTAATTTAATGATAGTGTAGTATTAGGTTTAATTGTAACTTAAGTTAGGATTTATTTTACAGGTAATTTTATATTTCTTTTAGCTAGGTAGTTATTAAAATAGTTAATAACTATTTAATAACTATTCTAACTAGCTAAAATAAATACAAAGTTACCTGTAAAATAAATATAAATCCTAAGATAGCTAGAATATAATTATTAATTATATTGTAGCTATCTTAGGGTTTATTTTACAGGTAAGTATTTAGTTTAAATAGGAATAATTTATTAAAGTATAGTGTAGTGTTAGGTGTAATTGTAACTTAGGTTAGGATTTATTTCACAGGTACATTTCTCTTTATTTTAGCTAGGTAAGCTATTAAATAGTTAATAACTATTTAATAGTTATTGTACATGGTTAAAATAAATTGAAAGGTACCTGTAAAATAAAAATAAATCCTAAGATAGCTAGAATATAATTATTATTTATATTGTAGCTATATTAGGGTTTATTTTAAAGGTAAGTATTTAGTTTTAAATAGGATTCATTTAGTTAATAAGAGTTAATTTATTTAGATTTATTTAATTAATATTTAAGTTAGGGGGGCGTTATGGTTAGGGTTAGACTTAGGTTTAGGGGTTAATCATTTTATTACAGTGGCGGCGGCGTAGTGGGGGGCAGGATAGGGGTTAATAAATTTATTATAGGTTGCGGCGGGTTCATGGAGCGGCGGTTTAGGGGTTAAACTATTTATTTAGTTGCGGAGAGGTGCGGGATCAGCAGGATAGGGGTTAATAATTTTATAATAGAGGGCGACGGTATAGGGGGGGCAGGATAGGGGTTACTAGGTATAATGTAGGTGGCAGCGGTGTCCGGGAGCGGCGGTTTAGGGGTTAATACATTTATCAGAGTTGCGGCAGGGTCTAGGAGCGGCGGTTTAGGGGTTAGTAACTTTATTGAGTTGCGGGGGGCTCCGGGGGCGCCGGTATAGGGGGTAGAACAGTGCAGTTTAGTGTGAGTGCTTAGTGACAGGCTAGCAATAAAGCTGGGAAAAAGCCGAAGGGCAGCGAGATCGGATGTGTGATAACTGTCACAGTCCGCTGCTCATCGCCCCGCGGCTTTTTGACAGCTTTATTTGATAACTTAGGCGTATTTTTTCAGGTCCGCGGCGGCGAAGGTAGGCGAGCTTAGGCGGACGTATTGGGCCGGCGAAGCCAGAAAAGTAGACGGCTTGATAACTAGCCCCCAATGTGTGTGTGTGTGTGTGGGGGGGAGGTCGACATAAAAAATGCATTAGATCCAATATATAAAAATAAAAAATGCCTTTAATGAATTTGGCTACAAGTGTGTCCCTCTATTTTGAGCACAGTGTGGGACCTAACTTGTCGCAATTAATTTCTATAGAAAGAAAAAAAAGGCTCGAAGGTAAGCTAGCTCCCACTGGTGTAGATATTAGTCGTTTCCTATACCCTTCATATATATAAATACAGATAGATATATATCTATCTATATGATGCTGCAAAAGAAAGAAGTAAATTAGAAATTACGTTAACACTAGGGAGGGGGCATGTAATGCATTCGTTATAGCATACAAAATGAAATTTTTTATTTGAAGGAATTAGGCTCCAAGTATGCCTCTCTTTAACAATTAGTATGTGCAGTGTTGGACCTTACTTATCGCAATGAATAAAAATACAGACAACAGAAATACATAGTAGGCTCAACGGTCAGCTAGCTACTTGCTATATTTACTATTCTATAGCACAATAAAAATAAAATTGCCAAAAATATATATATATGTACATAGATATAGATATAGATATAGATAAATATACAAATAAAAATAAATATATATATATATCATCTGCTGAAAAAGTAGGTGCTCTGTTCATTGAATTTACTGGACATATAAATAAAGTTGGGAAAAGCTTGAATCGCTGAGACTTCGATCACAAGAGTCCGCTTCTCTTCGCACAGTACTTGATGCGCATATTTTGGACGTGTTTTTTGATAACTATGGCTAACGTAATTACGGTCCACGACGGCGATGTATGTCGAAGTATGGCAAGCGTACTTGACGTTGCGAATGCTGCATATTAGACGCTTTGATAACTACCCCCCATGGTATACATAAACTAGTCTGTGATTGGTTGATGTCTGTCACATGATACAGGGGGCCGGTAAATGAGAATCTACTGCTTATTTGAAATTCAGAGTAGGTGTTAATTTGTTAAATCATTGTCTTTTTATTATGCACTTGTTAATTATGCAATTCTACTGCAGTGAGTGGTCCTTTAACAGGCAAAAAGGCCTTTTCAGGAAATTTTCTGTTGAAAACACTTTTGCGGCTGCAAGATCCATTTTGCATTGTAATCACTCAAAAAACACCCTGACTACTAATGAATCCTGAAAATAAAGAAACATTTCAGGACGAAGCAAATTGCTGATTTATTGTGTTTGACTCCCTTATATTATATCTGCAAGTTCAAAAACATTTAGTAAACAGAATCTGCTGAACCATAGCAGTAATTTCTGTTTTACATAGCTATTGTGCTATTGCCCCATTGCCCATGAGGAGCCCATAGCTCTTTCATAATGACATAATTTTAAATGATTTGTTTTGAGCAAAGGGGATAAAATAAAGTGTCACAATCGCTACTCTATCCTGAGGTTTTATTGCCTTTCCTTATTCCTTCAGACCTGAGCAAAAGAGGACCTTGTTGATGTATCCATTAACATGAAATGTAAGCCTAAAAATATAGCACTGTACACTGCAATAATCTGTTATTTTTATCTAAATTACTGGACAAACATGGTTACTTATATCTCAATGCTGAAGCACAGACCAAAAGCTCATCCGTTATCTGTATTGGCTTAGTAGCATCAAGGTAAATTCTTAAAGCTCTGCGTCTAAATGAAGAAAAACTTCCCGGTTATTCAAAGGATTTGGACAAAAGAAAGGCATTTCAAATTCTCTATTTATATTCGTACAGTTTAATACCCTAGGTTAAAACAACATATTTAAATTACTACATCTTGATGAAAAATTAATTGAAATGAACTCAAATTAAAACATTATCTAGGAAATGGAATGCAGTTTTAAGTGGCAGTTTTATGTCCACAAAGTGTGTGGATTCAAAAGGCAAGCTTGCTGTGTCTGAGGGATCAGATTCAAATTCTGTTCTGCAATCAGCACTCTCACCTTTAGACACTTTTGTTGTAGCTAGAGTGCTGATTGGAGAAAAGATCAAACCATTAACGCACAGAAAAAAATTACTTTTTAATTGGGTGGCTGGACTGTGGAGTATTAGAATTTCAGCGCTATATTAAAAAGTAAGTTATAGTGCATCTTCAGTATAACTAATTAATTTAACTTTTTCTAAAAATTCACTAACATTCCGGTTCTGTCTTCATAAAGAGGAGAGTTTACCAACACTTTAACATCTAAAACATCCTGGCAAAGCACATGGGTTTGTGGAATTGAAAATAGATCTTAATAGAATATATGGTACATATATACAGTGTATATATATACAGATTATATATATATACAGATTATATATATATATACTGTATATATATATATATATATATATATATAGTAGAAGCACACTCTCACTTAATCTGCATCCCCCAGGTTGCTAGCAAAGTCATTTATCTATCCAGCAAAACGGCTTGCATACACTGTTTTTTTTTTTAGACTTGTTTAGGTATAAAACAAACCCCTCCCCCTCAGTGCACAACCAATAGAAACATCAATGTCAATACCATAATTATACAAATGTTGACATCATATGTAAATAAACATCAATTACACAATGCCATATTTAGTGCATTTTCAAATAGTGGTAAATTCACGTGCATGAGCTCAATGTTATCTATATGAAACACGTGAACTAATGCCCTCTAATGGTGAAAAACTATCAAAATGCATTTAGATTAAAGGCGGCCTTCAATGTCTAAGAAATTAGCATATGATCCTCCTACTTTTAGCTTTCAACTAAGAATACCAAGAGAACAAAGCAAAATTGGTGATAAAAGTAAATTGGAAAGTTGTTTAAAATGACATGCCCTATTTGAAACATGAAAGTTTTTTTTGGACTTGACTGTCCCTTTAAATAAATTACATTAATTAAAAGGGCATTTGGATGGGCATTGCTTCTCTTTGCCCAAAACCCTAATCTAAAATAAAACCCACCCAATAAACCCTTAAAAACCCCCACTAACCCCCAAAGATCCACTTACAGTTTTTGAAGACCGGACATCCATCCTCATCAAGCCAGGAGAAGTCTTCATCCAAGCGGGTAGAAGTCCTCAACGAAGCCGGGAGAAGTCTTCATCCAAGCGGCAAGAAGTCGTCCTCCACGGCATCTTCTATCTTCATCCTTCCGACGCGGAGTGGCTCCATCTTCAATGCCCCGCAAAAGGCCCTTTCATAGGCTATTGGCAGTTTAGTTTAGGCTAGGTTTTTTTTTTATTTGGGGGGGGGCTTTTTTATTTTGATAGGGCTATTAGATTAGTTGTAATTAGTTTAAATATTTGATAATTTCTTTTTTATTTTGTGTAATTTAGTGTTTTTTTGTAATTTAGTTAATTGTATTTAATTAATGTAATTTATTTAATTGTAGTGTAATGTTAGGTGTTAGTGTAAGACAGGTTAGGTTTTATTTTACAGGTAAATTTGTATTTATTTTAACTAGGTAGTTAGCAAATAATTAATAACTATTTACTAACTAATCTACCTAGTTAAAATAAATACAAACTTAGCTGTGAAATAAAAATAAAACCTAAGATAGCTACAATGTAACTATTAGTTAGCTTAGGGTTTATTTTACAGGTAAGTATTTAGTTTTAAATAGGAATTATTTAGTTAATGATAGTAATTTTTATTTAGATTTATTTTAATTATACTAAATTTAGGGGTGTTAGGGTTAGATTTAGGATTAGGGTTAGGTTTAGGGGTTAATAACTTTAGTATAGTGGTGGCGGTGATGTTGGGGGCGGCAGATTAGGAGTTAATAATATTTAACTAGTGTTTGTGATGCGGGAGTGCTGTGGTTTAGGGGTTAATATGTTTATTATAGTGGCGGCAATGTCCGGAGCGGCAGATTAGGGGTTAATCATTTTATTATAGTGTTTGCTATGTGGGAGGGCCTCGGTTTAGGGATTAATATGTAGTTTATAAGTGTTATTGTATTTTGTAACACTTAAGTTATGAGTTTATGCTACAGCTTTGTAATGTAAAACGCATAACTACTGACTTTAGATGGCGGTACGGATCTTGTCGGTATAGGCTGTACCACTCACTTTTTGTCCTCCCAGGCAAAACTCGTAATACCGGCGCTATGGAAGTCCCATTGAAAAAGGACTTTTTGAAAGGTGCGGTAGTTACGTTGAGTTACGGCCAAAAAAGTGTGCGGTGCAGCTATTCTGACAAGACTCGTAATAGCAAAACTCGTAATCTAGCCGAGTATTTTTTTTAAATTAGAGCAGCCAAACTGTTAAACTGCTTTGTCAGATAGTGAAGATTCCATAAATAACTTTAAAAAGGACTTAGATGTATTTTTGTTAATAAAAAAAAAACTCTCGGGGGCGGAACTAACCGTCAAACAGGAGAGACGCATTAGAGAAGAGCTCTCTCTTAAATTGACATTAAAGAGTAAAATTTAAGCTTTTGAAACTTCATAAGAAAATGTTAAAGTATACTCGATAGCCCATACATATCTGGAGCACAGGAGGAGAAATAAATTGGAAACCTACCCTAACACTGGATAACAGCAGAGAGTGATTATTCCTCTAGCCTGACTGCGCTGACTAAGGGAGAAGGAGGTCGACGCCGGTGAACTGATAACGCTGCTCCTCCGCCTGCTGACCTAGCCTGTAAGGGACATCAGCTGTTCTCCCTGACACATAACACTGCTGCCCGGAGGGTCGGGGCCCCTCTTCGGTGCAGCAGCTCAGCACCTTCTAAGAATTTTGGGAGACAGCGTAGCGCTGCAGACAATGGCACTTACTACAAACCCTGCAGGGATCTAATGTGTCTATCTTAACTGCGGTAGACAGCAGGAGAAGCTCCGGTTGCGGAATTAGTCTACCTGGGACGGGTGGCTGGTGAGAGGTGCCTTCTAGAGCTGGGCCACATTCAAAGGCAAGAACGGAAAATTGGCACGAGTTTTTGCCATCTTGCGGCCTGGGACGCTGCATACTCGCTGCGTAATACACAGTACCCCTGCAAAAGGAACTCTCTTTGATGCCCATCCAGCACTGTGAGAAATGTGATGACAGAGGGGAGGTAAGGAAAAGATCGGTTATTCTATCTAATAGATATATTTAAGTACAATCTGTATATGCTTGATTGCCCCAGTAGCAACTTACTCCCTGATCCCTACCACGCTCACAGTATAATATCAAGGGTCTGAGATGTTCACAGCTGCAGACAGACCCTAAGACTAAAACTCCTCAAGCATTTTAAGTATAGCAGTGCTGTATAACACAACTCATCACTCTCATACCAGTATATATATATAAAATCGTCCAGTATTGCATCTATCTTTATGCAGCAACAACCACAGTCATCCATCTGTATGTAACTACACTAATCTCTGATTCTATTAGAAACCCTGGGACAGGTTTACCCCAGATTTATCACCTAGCATACAGCTGCCTACACTAATATAATAAAGGTGGACATTCTTATGCTTATTTTTCTGCTTTGAAGGAAAGGGAAAGAGAAAGGAGAGAAGGGAAGAGAAAAAGCCTTATACGGTTCAAGCAAAACATCACACAGAGCTGTTTTTTCTTTTTCTTTTTTTTTTTTAAGTTTACACCTAAGACACTCTCAAACAAAATTAAAAAGAGAAGGAGCCTGTACAGCAGAATCTACAGAAGCAATAATAATAATAACATATCACTGTTTTCTGCTGTTTATTTCTACTTTGTATAAAGAGTCTTCTTACAGTGTAAAAGGAAAAAAAAAAATCATCACATACAGTACTGTCGCTGCAACTCACATCTAAGGCTCTTTCAGACAAAGACAGAGTGGTCAGAATTCTGCAGTGTAAAATACCCAGAGGCAATAATAAAGTTTTCCTGAATACTGCATCCCCCTGTGACAACGTACAAATTGTGACAAATTTATTTTCACATACAGATAAAATTCCATTGGCGCACAGTAAACCTATCTCCTCCTCTTCTTGCTGATTCCTGAGATAACAGATTATTCACTTTCCTTGAGGATTCATTATCAGATATTTATCAAAAGTGCGCTCTCTTCTTCCTTTTCCTGCTGTCTGACGTGGCAGTAGGTCATACCACAACCTCCTTTTCCCGTGATCGCTCTGTGAGGGCATTTTTTCCCGAGGAGTAGCGTACAAAAGATATATTTCAGTCTATCTTGCCCCTGTGACACCGCTCTCACAACTTTCTGCTAACTGTAAGACACTCAATCAAAGAACATGTCTCATTCTAATAGGAAAAAAACTACTAGCAAGCACAATGAAGGTCCAAAAAGAACTGTAGCAGACCACTTTCACAGTAAATTTCTTGCGGAAAGAGACCTATCAGATGAAGACTCCAGGGACTCACCTTCAGGCCAGGGAGAGGAGGAACTGCACCCCTCTGGAAAGCATCTTAACCCTAATATAGAGACCTCCACTCTCAAAGAACTTATGAACTCGCTATCAGCCAAGATGGACTCTCATCACACTTCCTTAAAACAGGAAATTAGAACCTCAGTAGCCGACCTCAAAAGGGAAATATCTTCTCTAGGAGATAGAACTGAGACTCTAGAACATAAACATGAAGATCTGGCAACAGATCACTCTAATCTCCTTGCATATTCTCAATCTTTGGCAGAAATGATTTCAGATCTCGAAGTGAAGCTGGCAGACCTGGAAGATAGGTCCAGGCACAACAATGTGCGTCTTAAAGGCATTCCTGAAAGTGTTGCAAACTCTGACCTGCTTAAATATCTGAATGACATGTTTAAAGTCTTAGTTGATACTACACAGGACCAAGAAGCAAAAATAGATAGAGCTCATAGTGCCATCAGACCAAGAAATTCAAATCAGGCGCAGCCCAGAGATGTGATTGTGAAACTACATCATTACACTTTTAAAGAAAAAATCCTCCAGGCAGCTTTTATGAAGAAAGACTTACCAGATCGTTATAAAGAAATACAGTTTTTCCACGACCTATCATCTCACACGCTGTCAAAGAGGAGATCATTTCAGCCAATCACCTATTGTCTTCGCAAGCACTCTATTAAATATAGGTGGGGATTCCCAGTGCGACTATTTTTTCAATTAGATGGACTCTCTTACACTATCACTACTTTAAAACAAGGAATGGAGACCCTCAACAAACTGAACCTTCTTCAAAACTCCCAAACTACATCTGCTACAAACTTTGAACCAAATTCTACACGAAACAACTCCTCAGCTACTAGCCCCACAATTCTGGACCCTACTTCCTTGAGAGTAGATGCAACAGAATGGAGCCCCAAACAAGAAGATCTTCGCCTGCCTCCAAGAGGCGGAATACTACCCAATAAGTCTTATAACTGTCATTTCTGATTTTTTTTTTTTTCTTACTAATGCCATTCTCTCCTTACAGGGCTTGCCTCATGCACAATTAGAAACTATATGATATGCATTATAACTGTGAAAAGATATCTGGGAAAAGGAAAAAGAAAAGAAGGATAGCTTATGCTTTTAATATATTTACCTTGGGTATAAGATTTCTCATTAATGGTATTCCTTTCATATTGGGCTATATACTGTCTGAACTATGGGTTATATGTAATTTAGCTTATAAAATAGTTGAACTGTAAGTGGTATATGAGAACAGGTAGACACTAATATCTAATTCACCATGGGTCTAATCTTAAACCTCCCATTACACAGCTTTGCTTTATGATAAGATCTTGGTAAAGCATCCATGTTACACTGGAATAGCTCATAGAACTAGATTGTAGTCACCTACTACTACCCAGGCGTTCTACCTCACATATCCATTCTTCCCCCATTTGCTTTAATGTACAAATGTCATACACATAGCTAGCTAACAGATATAGACTCTCTATAATGAGTGCCTAAACTAACACTTATAATAACCACATACAATGAAGCTATACTTAAAGTTAGAACTACTGAGGATTGGCCCTTTAAAACACTATGAACAAGGAAGGAAAAGGTAGGATGGAGAATTGATCAATAATGTTTTATTACTGGTTTAAACCTTTGACTGCTGTTGCTTTGTTCTGCAGTAAGCTCTTATGTCTCTTCAAAATGTACACTTTTAACATGTTTTTAATTGTATTCCAGATCTTCTCAAGATAAGGTATGAATCTTTGTTTCTAAGGTTTCAAGTTAAATAGTTGAGTTAATCCCGGAAATAATCCGGATTTATGTTTATTGTTGTTTTAAGCATAACTCAAAGAGTAATTAACTATTAGCTAAGCAAACTGGTTGCCCCCCCCCCCCCTTCTATTCTAGATGGTAACCACTATTTCTTTTTTGCATAATTCCATATAAAATTAAACATCACTAAAGCATAACCCCTTACTCATAGCGGTGCTTACCCGCTGAATATCCCCCATTTCCCCCTCAAGTTTCAGTCTGGTGTCTTTGGGCCTCCAGCGTGCCTGGACATTATAGGAGTATACCCTCAGTTCTTAACTGTGTTCATTGTATATATTTTCTCAAATAACACCTCCCCCCTCTCTGATAAAGTGATATTAATACTCAGTATATACCTATCAATTTTAGATTGGCTTTTATATACATTTCCACGTAGCTCTGTCTAACCTTCCCCTTTCTGCCCTCTGTCTCACCTTTCTCTCTTCCCCCCCCCTTCCCTTTTTTTTCTCTCTCTCCCCCCCCTCCTTTCTCATCTCTCAATATGGAACTAATAGTGATCACTCATAATGCCCAAGGCCTTAATTCTCCGACCAAAAGAAGCCTCCTAATCAATAGCATTAAAATAGCATTAAAATGTCATTTTCCTGCAGGAGACCCACTGGATCAGGTCCCCGGGTATCCCCTTTTCATTCAAAAATTTCTCAATTAAATTAGAAGCCTCCTACTCCACTAAGTCTAGGGGAGTGGCCATTCTCTTTAAAGACAACCTACAAGTAGAAAAGATTTACGTTGAGTTAGATCCTGAGGCTAGGTATATTATTTTTATATGTAAAATAAATGGACGAAAATACACTCTAGTAAACCTTTATGCCCCAAATTCTAGGCAAATACCTTTCTTAAAACATATCCTTAAGCTTATTGCCACACTCAAGCAGGGAACCTTAATAATTGGAGGAGACTACAACCTAGTCTATGACCCCCTTAGAGATAAAAAAGGGACCACAAGAGCGATTCCGGACCGCTCAACTAGTTCTCTATCAGCTGCACACAATATAGCCTCTTTGATGTATGGAGAGCCATGCATATCTCAGACAATGATTACACCTTTTACTCTAGCGCCCACAAGATGTTCTCGAGAATTGATTATATCTTTGTTGAAGCACACACTTTTAACGAGATACATTCTTCCAAAATAGAAGCAATCGCCTGGTCTGACCATGACCCTGTGATTGTATCCTTTTTCTCGCACCAGGCCCCATCAATTAAGAAGTGGAGGTATGAGGAGTGGTTAATAGCAAATCCCCACACAATGCAGGAAATTGGGAATAAGCTGCAAGAGTTTATCCAAATTAATGAGCAAACAGATGTGCAGTATGTGTGGGCCTCACTTAAGGCTTATCTTAGAGGGATGCTAATTAATAAGGCTAACACATTTAAGAAAAATCAGGGTAGATCGCTGGCTGAACTATCATGCGAGTTTAGAAAACAGACCTCCCTCCTAAAATTAAATCCATCTGTACAAGGCGCGAAGAAGTTAGAGCTCCTGAAAAAGGAACTTAATAAGCTTCAAACCATTAAGATTCAAAAAACTCTCTTTAGGCTTAAACAAAACTATTACTACCACAGTAACAAAGCCAACACTTTACTAGCAACCAAACTTAGAATAAAACAAGCACAAAGAGCCATACCCTCCATTACACTTGAAGGAAACACAGTAACATCTCCCAGAGATATTGGTGAAGCATTTAGAACTTTTTACACTAAATTGTATAGCCTGACAGGTGAGACTTCCACTGAAGTATACTCTATAGAAGAAATAACTGCTCTTCTGGCTAAATTGCACCTACCTGAGATAAATATAGAGGCAACAAACATGCTAAGTTCTCCGATCTCCCTGGCAGAATTAAAAAGCACTATCGCCCAACTTAAAAGAAACAAAGCTCCGGGCCCAGACGGGTTCACGGACCATTTCTACAAAACTTTTAGTGAAAACATAATACCAATTCTGCTGCGAACGTTCATTTCCTTTATGAACACATGGTTATGTCTAAGCGAATTCTTAGAGGCAGATATTATTACCATATTGAAACCAGGAAAAGACTCTGGCTTATGTCAGAGTTACAGACCAATTTCTCTGATAAATTCGGTTATAAAGTTGTATTCTAAAATACTTGCTAACAGACTAGCTAAGGTTGTTGGTACACTGGTTCACCCAGATCAGGTGGGCTTTGTACCAAATAGAGAAGATCCGGACAATACTTGAAGGTTATTTGACATATTATATGAAGCTAACAATAGGGGGGTCTCCCTTCTGGCCCTGGCCCTTGACGCGGAGAAGGCGTTTGACAGGGTCAGATGGGATTACCTATGGTGCACCCTTGCAGCTTTTCATATACCTCCTCATTTTGTTAGGGCGATCAAAGTCCTATACTCAGTTCCCACTGCAAGGATTAGTGGAGTGGGTTTCCAGTCTGCCCCGTTTGCCATCCTGAATGGGACCAGGCAGGGATGCCCTCTGTCTCCGATGCTATTTGCATTGGCTATTGAGCCTTTGGCTCAATTGATAAGAGACAATCCCAATATTATGGGTATTGATTTTGGGGGTTCAACCCACAAGATTGCGTTATTTGCGGACAACGTTACCCTACTACTCACATCCCCATCTTCATCTTTGCCAGCTGTCTTTAAATGCCTGGATATATTCTCTAAATGTAGTTTTTATAAATTGAACTACTCTAAAATGGAAGTACTACACATTAATATTCCAGAACCAGAGCTGAAACTCCTACAAAGGAATTATGACTTCCATTGGTCTGCTGCCTCTGTCAAACATTTGGGCATCCACCTGAGCCCAAACCCTGAAATCATGATACAGAAAAATTTTGCTGATCGTATTCCCGAGTTCAGGAAACTTCTTGAAAGCTGGGAATTCAGAGAATTCTCATGGACAGGGCGGATTGCTGCGGTCAAAATGTCGCTTCTTCCTAAGATCACGTACCTCTTTAGGTGCATAAATTTGACAGTCCCGAGACCTATACTCAATAAGCTTCAGAGTCTGATCTCAATATATGTCTGGAAGGGTGGAAGACCCAGAATCGCCACCACGATGATTCAACAACCTTTAGATAGGGGAGGATTAGCCTACCCTAGTATTCTGATATATCATGATGCTGCACGTCTGTCTCATCTTGTGTGTTGGAGCCTAGAGGTTGATCAGCCTAGATGGTTTGAGGTAGAGCAGTCCCTCCTCCCTGGAGCTGTTCTGCTCTCTGACCTTCCTTGGATCCCAGTGCATGTCCGTAAATCTTTGCGGATTGAGCACCCTCTTATTCTGAACACCCTGATACACTGGGATACCAGAAAAAACATGGAATCTATTGCCCCACACCCCTCCCCTCTCTATAAAATACGAAATATTTTGATTTCTATTACTGAGACGCATGTAGGCAATTGGTCTGAGGCGGCTACTGAACCTATCGCATCTTTATATAAAAAGGACTCCCTCCTGTCATTTGAAGAGGTCAGAGCTAGGCTCTCCATACCCTCATATCTGAACTTTGAATATATTAGGCTAGCGAGCATCCTCAGGGCTTGGGGACTTTCGGGTCAACCCACAAGACCTCTCACTAGATGGGAACAGAGATGGAATCTGGGCAAGCTGCTCAGGGGCTCTCTTTCCACTACAATCTACTAGTGGCGCCCATAAAACCAACTAAACATAGTCAGTACAAAGCCTGGGAGAAGGAACTTAAAATTAACATTGAGATCACAATATGGCTTAACGAGCTCATCAGTGCTAAGAAAATCTTACATAGCGCAACCTTGTGGGAGCTTTATTATAAGATAACTACCAGGTGGCACCTTGTGCCGGTCACACTGAATAAATATTATCGAAAGACCTCCCCCCTTTGTTGGCGAAACTGCGGTCGTTTGGGCACCCAAGTTCACATTTGGTGGGATTGCCCTATGATTGGGGGTGCCTGGGGATTTGCATTTGATATCCTCAGGTCGCTAGACATATCACTGAGCCCAACCCCTTCAGTGGGCCTCCTGCATCACCAGCTTCCAATTATGTCTGATGCTGACAAACATCTTACCCTATACGTCCTGATGGCTACTAAGCTGGCTATTGCCAGGGACTGGAAACAACCCTCATCTCCTTCACCCAAAAAAAATATTGCTATAATTGATCATATCAGACAGATGGAGGAGTTTGCATTTAGACATCTTAACAAATTTGAACTCTATCTAGAGATTTGGAATAAATGGAATGTGGCACAGTCCTCGTAGGCATTAGGGAAACATACAGTACATGATCACTTACATGAACTTCATCTGCAGAAACCCCCCACCCCCCTCCCCCTTTTTTTTTTTCTCTCTTCTTCCTCTCCCTCTCTTCCCTTTTCTCCCTTCAGTTCCTTTCCCCCTTTTAACCTGAGTAATGCCCTTAAAAGCCCGAGCACTTAAACGTGATGTGCTGTTATAGAAGAGTGTTAACTAAATTAGTAAACTCACTCATCTTGAAGGATGAGCTACGCATAATGTAAAGCAGGATTTGAACCCAATATGAGGAGGTGATCGTTCTGTCCGGGATGCGCTGGAGGTACAGAGTGTAAGATACAAATTTACTGTTTGAATCTATATTCTCTCACATATGATTGTATCTAATATGTGTACAAAAAGAAAAATGAGGAAACAATGTATATGCACATACTTACATCTCTTAACAAACAGTCCCTTATTTCTATGTTGTATGCCAAATATACTAATATAACTGTTATATGATGTTACAAAAATCTCGTGCTCTAACAGATCTTATGTTGTACGATTGTTCAAATTGTGTAACGTCTACACTTATGCTTTGTTCTCACTGTTGAATTCTTTTTGTTCCTCAATAAAAAACTATTTAAAAAAAAAAAAAAAAAAAAAAACTCTCTCCATGGCTATGATAGCTTGTGCCAGTAGAGTAGCCATTGAAGATTGATACAGTTAATGCACTTGGGTGTATTTTAATGTCAGGGATAACAGGACAACAGTAAAGGCTGACCTTGATGTTTTTTCTTCTTTCAATCTCATCTACTATGTTACTATGTATATCTGAGAACAAGAAGGAGATAAAGTGAAATGGGAGAGAATGGGTAGTATACAGGAGACAGCAAATTATGGAATAAAGGGGAAAGGACAGATGAGAGATGATAGATGTGCAAGGGTTAGAAATAAATACAAGTGTTAACCAATATATAAAGGAGACTTGGGTAGGGAACCACATGGTAAAAATAAAAAGGGAAAAACATGTATTATTAAAATGACACACATATTTTTTTATTCTGTATTTTGCACTGAGCCATCTTTAGATTCACTTGGTAGTTCTAGGGAGACCTTATCCTTACAATGTATGCCAGTACAGGATTTTTAATGGTGTCAGTATGATGTCTTCTCCTGCTACACCTTTCTTCTTCTAATCCCACACTTTATTAGGGCTGCTCTCATACCGTGGCATAGATTTGGCAAAGTAACCTCAATAAAGTCTATTGTTAATTGACTCTCCTGACTACAACCAACAAGAAAAAGATATACAACACTCAATAGACTTTTCAATTGATGTGTCACATAACTGAAAAAGATTGCAAATTGTGGTAACAAGAAGAAAAATGTAAATCATCTTAAAACATTTTGGTCTAGATTACAAGTAGAGCGCTCGCGCTCTGTTTGAATTCGGCTTTTTCAGTTTAAAGCTGTATTTCTTCAATAAAAATCAGAAGAGTTATTTTACAGCTTTGTCTGTGAAAATATTCCTTTTAGTAGCTACCATCACGCGTGCGCTCTATACCATTTGTTGATCTTTCTTGTTTATGACAAGCTGTGAGATGAACACTTGGAAGGCTACACATGTCACCCTGGGAGCTGCCGCTGCCACCGTTTACATATTTTATTTCAGCTCTTTCGCTATATTAAAGAAAATAATCTTACAAAACCCCTAAATTTTAAAAAAAGGGATCACCCTGAGAAGGGCATTTGGTTGGGCATTGCCCTCATATGTGCATTTGCTAGCTTGACTCAGCTCTTTTGCTGCCCCCCCCAAAAAAAAATGTATCTAAAAAAAAACCCTGTCCTAGAAAACAGATAACCTTAAAAAGGCATTTGGTTGGCCATTGCCCTGATAAGGGCAGTTGGTAGGACAGTGCCCTGAAGTGTCTTAGTTCTTTTGCTGCCCAAACAATACAAAAACTAATCTCAAAAAAACCCTATCCTAAAAAAAAAAGATGTCCTGAAAAGGGCATTAGTTATCTTAACTCTTTTGCACCCTATGCTAAAAGGAAATAACACCCCGAAAAAACTCTCATTGCTAAACACCAAAATTGTTACTCACCAAACTTGAATCTGGCTCCTTGTTGTTTGCTTCCTCTTG
The DNA here is from genome assembly GCF_027579735.1 of Bombina bombina. NCBI lineage: Eukaryota > Metazoa > Chordata > Amphibia > Anura > Bombinatoridae > Bombina > Bombina bombina. The sequence goes on along the minus strand of NC_069506.1, from coordinate 227,319,977 downwards.
TTTTTTTAAAAATTAGGGGGGTATTAGTAGTTGTAGGTTAAAATCTGTTGGGCAACCCCATTAAACAATTCCAGGGGATTGTCTCAGATGTTTAGAAGGATAGATTTGAAAGAAAATTGATCACTAAGGAAACATATAAATGGCTAATTGTTAAATATCCTATTTGCCCAATTCTCTATACACTTCCAAAGGTCCACAAGAGCATACTGAAAACAGGCCAACCCATCGTATCCACCAGAGAGTTCTTATTGAGCCCATTGGCCCAGTGGGTGGATTACTATCTTCAACCACTTGTAAAACAGATGGCACCATATGTCCGTGATTCCACTGATATTCCCCGTCTAGTGTCTGAAATTGAATAGAGGCAATCTGAAAGGCTTTATCAAGATACCCATATGTGCGACCTGAGAGTGATTACATCATCAAGATTTTACAGCTGTGTTTAACCTACAACTACTTTAGGTTTGAAACCAAATATTTCCAACAAATCACAGGAACGGCGATGGGGTCAAATATGGCCCCATTGTACGCCAAGCTCTATATGGAGGACTACAAGGTTAATGTAATGAGAGACAATGAAAACCCCAAGGTCATCATGTATAAGCGGTATATTGATGATGTCCTGTTAATTTGGAGAGGTGACGAGGTCAGCCTCATATCTTGGCTTGAAACCTTGAACAAACTGATAACACCTGTGAAGTTCAAAATGGTACACAGTCAAAATGAAGTTGAGTTCTTGGATTTTAGGATCTTTAAGGATGGGTCACTATTGGAAACAACGGTGTACTATAAACCCACGGATAGAAATTTGTTGCTATTAGCAAATAGCTGTCATCCACCATCCCTTATCAAAGCAATACCTAAGGCTCAGATGTGCAGAGTGGTGAGGAATAACTCCCAAAAGAGGCAACACAATTATAACTACAGGAGATGTTAAGAAAATTCTGACAGAGGGGATATACTTTTGATACCATCAAAAGGGCGCAGAAGGCAGCTAACGAATATACTAGAACTGAATTGTTGACAGATCAACAGAAGGAAGTTACAAAGGAACGGATAACATTTGTCACCACATATACCCCTGCAGTGGACATATTGGCAAAATCAGTGAGGAAACATTGGAGTTTATTGACAACTGATACATCGCTCCTCTTTCAAAAAACGGAGCCCCCAAGAATAGGCTTTAGAAGAGGTCACAATCTACAGGATCTTATGCATGCATACTCCAAGAAATCATGGTTAAAGACCCAGAACCCGGGATGTTTCAAGTGTATCAGTTGTATCACTTGCAATTCAATGATCCAAAGCAGTTCGTTTCAGCGTCCACATTCCAATCAGAGGTATAATATCAAATGCCACCTAACCTGTTCAACTAAATATGTGGTGTATTTACTTAACTGTATTTGTGGGAAATACTATGTGGGTAAAACAGATGATGATATTAAGAAAAGAATGGCTAATCATCATAGTGCAATTAGAATGGCTTTGGAGAAAAGGAAAACAGACCAACCCGGTGGCGAGGCACTTTCTGGAGATGAACCACACAGTGAAGGATCTATGCTTCATACTAATTGATCATGTACCCCCCCGGGATGAGGTGGGGACAGGAAGAAGAGGCTCCTACATTTGGAAACACAATAGATTTTTACTCTGGGGACTGTATATCCCGGAGGCCTGAATACTAGTGTGGATCGGCACTGTTTCTTTAATACATACTGACATGGGAAGCTTTCTACCATACTATGAAGAAATGGGGCGGTAAGGTATAGCTAATAATATTACAGGTCTTGCTATGCCTAGTAATGGTATGTAGTTCGGTTTAGTGTTGGGTATGTCCCCACTTAATATATGAAAATATAACAGATGTTTCTGTCCCGTTTGTAGAGTTATTATTTAGCTATTTGATGACATGTAAGGCTCTCATTGCTGCCTATTTTTCTACTGTGTAAGTTTTTCTACTTTGTAGGTTTTTCCACTTTGTAGATTGTTCTACTCTTTATATTTTTCTATTCTGTATATGTTTCTATGCACTACTCTGTATGTTTATATGTCACTCTATACCCTGTAATCGGATTGCTACATAGTTTAGCCCCATTACTTTAAGGTTTTCCCTTTTGTATATATATTTTGCAAATATATTTACTATGGCTCTTTGGATAATGTAATTTACCAGTTTATATATGTGTGCCCTCCCAGTAGTCTTTGATAAATGTTGCACTCTTGATGACAGTGACTATATAATAGAGCCGGTAAATTTATCGCTATACTGTCTGATGCAGTGCATGGGTGAAGTATATAGATCAGCTGATTGATGGTGGATGCGGTCTGACATCTGATCGCATTGTGTTCTTGATGATTGGCCTATTCTGGGGGCGCCTATGACATCACTGGACACGTCCCTTGATGCGGAAAGACATTATGGTGTATACACTGAATTTGTAAAAGGTGGCTAGAACAAAGTTCTGGTGATGGTGTTATATTTACCTTTTAGCCTTTTAGTTTTGGGTACACTCCACCACGCTGTAAATGTTTGTTAATGGTGGTGTATGAAGTGTATTTTACAAGACCCTACGGATTTGAGTCTTCATTTATGCAGTGAGTTCTTGTTATATATATATAGCAATAAAGTTGCTGTGGTTTAAATCCAGGGAGTGCAATTGTTGGATTTTGTGTACCCTGATATTTGTGCCCCCTGGTGTTTGTCTTACTAGCGAGTGGGAGTGCGCTGTCCACCTATTTGTGTGTATATATATATATATATATTGTGACAGAACCTAAGGCATAGTAATGGAAGGTATCTATATTCCCTTAAAAGTGCTACAGTGAGGGGTATGGTCTGACAACCCCAGGGAGAATTGTTATGTTTGTTTACCACATAGAGAAAATATGTGATTTATTTCTGGGTCCCTGGGGTGGAGCATTTGGAGAGTAGGGTGGGCCAGTGCTCCACCCTGCAGTTTGCAGGTAGAACATTATGTCAAAAAGTCCAGTCCAGGAATTCTGTCTGACTCAGCTAGCTACTCACCTGCATGTGGTAATTGACAGCAGGTGCTAATAAAATCCCCAGTCAGGGGTTGAGAGGTAGATTTGCCAGCAGTAAAGGGAAACTGCAAACACTCTCCTGAGAGACTGAGAGGAATTATCTCTAAAGGACAAAGTTTGAAAGGTCTGTGCAATATTACTTTTGTGAAAAGCTACTTAGTGCACACAGTTGTACTTGTTAGTAAGTGCTCAGTAGAGCAAGCCTCTTTTGTTTTGTTTATGTTTATTTTGCCTGTTTTTGCCAGACCTGATAATAAACAGACTGTATTTTATAAAGCTACAACCTTGTGTGGTGTTTCCAGCTTTGAGGACTGTGTGTTTCCAAGATCCCAGGTCACATATGGTGGAGGTAGCGGGCAACACACTGATAGTCTATTAAGGAAACATTACCACACTTAAAATGGAGGAAGTTGTAAAGGCTTTACTACAGGCTACGGCCTCACAGCAACAGGCCACTGCCACACAGCAGCAAGCTACTGCCAGCCAGCAAGAAAATATTGCAATACTACAACAACTGGTATTAACACAAAGAGAGGAACAGTAGAATATCACACGTACCATGCAGCAGGAGATTTGAGGCCTATCTGAAAGACTGGGCAGGTGTGCTGCAGAAATTCCACACAGTTCTAAGACTCTGAGAGTGAGTAACTATTTGCAAAAGATGGTGGCTACAGATGATTTGGAGGCTTACCTGATGGCTTTTGAAAGGACAGCCGAAAGAGAAGGGTGGCCTGCGTCTGAATGGACAAGCCTCCTTGCGCCATTTCTGAGTGGAGAACCTCAGAAGGCATATGACTATAAAAGCTAAAAACAGAAATCTTGGCCCGCCTGGGAGTAACGACAGCAGTGAGGGCCCAGCAATTTCACTCCTGGACTTACAGTCAAGACAAAGCCGTGCGGTCACAGATGTTTGACTTGATACATCTTGCCAGGAAATGGCTACAGCCAGAGGTCAACTCAGCTAGTCACATTGTGGAACAGCTCGTGATGGACCGGTTCCTGCGAGGATTGCCTGTTTCCCTGCGGTGGTGGGTCAGCCAGAGTGAACCTAAAACTGCTGATGGTCTAGTTGCCCTGGTGGAATGCTATTTGACTGCCGGAGAGTTTCTACAAATCCCCAACCAGGAAAGACCTAGAACCCCGAAGATCCAGAGTCCCAGTAAATTGGGTAAGACTGTTCCGGGGAAAAGGGGGTATCGGGAGGAGCAGATGGGTTTTTACAACCCGAGGGACATTACAGCAAGGGACAAGAGTTTTGTGAGGCAGGAAGGGTCCACAATAGCCTCAAAGATGTTGTCTAATGCTAATATGTTTTCGATGTAAAGAGTATGGGCATTTTGCAAAGGACTGCCCTGAGAATGATGTTGCTATGGAATGTAATATGAGAGACAATTATTCATTGTACTCTCGCTCAGTATATGTAATTACCAAAAATGATTGTGTAAATGGCCACTCTTGGTGCACTGTAATGGTGGAGGGAAATGAAATTAAAGCTTTGCTGGACTCTGGTAGCATGGTTACGCTCATAGACAGGGGTCTGTTGAGAAATACTCCTATTGATAATTACCAGATCCTAGATATTGCTTGTGTCCATGGGGACATACACAAGTATCCAACTTCTAAAGTACTTATTGAAACACAGAATGGCCCTATAAATCATAGAGTTGGTTTAGTGGATAAATTAGTCCATGAAATAATAATAGGCAGAGATTTTCCCCATTTTTTGAATCTATGGGATGCTGTTGAGGAAAATTCACCGGATTCAGTAGAGGGCGCAGTTTGTGACTTTCCCTTTTCTGATTTATTGGGGGATGACTTAGACAAAATAACTCCTGCTAGAGGGAAACACTCAACCCCTATGGAAACCCTAGTTGGAGGTAATACTGAACAGAATAATACAGGTTAATCTAATATATCTGAACCTGATGTAGAAATAACTGACCTAGAGATTAGCCCAAGTAACTTTAGGGCTGCACAATGGGAGGATCCAACTTTAGCTGTGGCTAGAAACTATCGGCTAGATTTAGAGTTTGGCGGCCAAAGGGGTGCGTTAGCTACGCATGCTTTTTTCCCCCCGCACCTTTTAAATACCGCTGGTATTTAGAGTTCACAGAATGGCTGGGTTTTCAGTGCGTTAGGCTCCAAAAAGGGAGCGTAGAGCATAATTTAACTCCACTGCAACTCTAGATACCAGCGGTGCTTACGGACGCGGCCAGCTTCAAAAACGTGCTCGTGCACGATATCCCCATAGAAAACAATGGGGCCATTTGAGCTGAAAAAAAACCTAACACCTGCAAAAAAGCAGCGTTCAGCTCCTAACGCAGCCCCATTGTTTTCTATGGGGAAACACTTCCTAAGTCTGCACCTAACACCCTAACATGAACCCCGAGTCTAAACACCCCTAACCTTACACTTATTAACCCCTAATCTGCCGCCCCCCCTATCGCTGACACCTGCATATTTTTTTTAACCCCTAATCTGCCGCTCCGTAAACCGCTGCTACCTACATTATCCCTGTGTACCCCTAATCTGCTGCCCCTAACACCGCTGACCCCTATATTATATTTATTAACCCCTAATCTGCCCCCCACAACGTCGCCTCCACCTGCCTACACTTATTAACCCCTAATCTGCCGAGCAGACTATAATAAAGTTATTAACCCCTAATCCGCCTCACTCCAGCCTCAATAACCCTATAATAAATAGTATTAACCCCTAATCTGCCCTCCCTAACATCGCCGACACCTAACTTCAATTATTAACCCCTAATCTGCCGACCGAATCTCGCCGCTACTGTAATAAATGGATTAACCCCTAAAGCTAAGTCTAACCCTAACACTAACACCCCCCTAAATTAAATATAATTTTATTCTGACGAAATAAATTAACTCTTATTAAATAAATTATTCCTATTTAAAGCTAAATACTTACCTGTAAAATAAACCCTAATATAGCTACAATATAAATTATAATTATATTATAGCTATTTTAGGATTAATATTTATTTTACAGGCAACTTTGTATTTATTTTAACCAGGTACAATAGCTATTAAATAGTTAATAACTATTTAATAGCTAAAATAGTTAAAATAATTACAAAATTACCTGTAAAATAAATCCTAACCTAAGTTACAATTAAACCTAACACTACACTATCAATAAATTAATTAAATAAAATACCTACAATTATCTACAATTAAACCTAACACTACACTATCAATAAATGAATTAAATAAAATACCTACAAATAAATACAATTAAATAAACTAATTAAAGTACAAAAAATAAAAAAGAACTAAGTTACAAAAAATAAAAAAATATTTACAAACATTAGAAAAATATTACAACAATTTTAAACTAATTACACCTACTCTAAGCCCCCTAATAAAATAACAAAGCCCCCCAAAATAAAAAAAAATGCCCTACTCTATTCTAAAATAAAAAAGTTCAAAGCTCTTTTACCTTACCAGCCCTGAAAAGGGCCCTTTGCGGGGCATGCCCCAAAGAATTCAGCTCTTTTGCCTGGAAAAAAACCACATACAATACCCCCCCCAACATTACAACCCACCACCCACATACCCCTAATCTAACCCAAACCCCCCTTAAATAAACCTAACACTAAGCTCCTGAAGATCTCCCTACCTTGTCTTCACCTCACCGGGTTCACCGATCGGTCCAGAAGAGGGTCCGAAGTCTTGATCCAAGCGGCGGCTGAAGAACTCCATCATCGGGCTGAAGTCGGAAGTCCATCATCGGGATGAAGTCTTCTATCAAGCCGCATCTTCAATCTTCTTTCTTCCGGAGTGGAGCCATCTTCTTCCAAGCCGACGCGGAACATCCTCTTCAACCGACGCCTACTCGCCGAATGACGGTTCCTTTAAATGACGTCATCCAAGATGGCGTCCCTCGAATTCCGATTGGCTGATAGGATTCTATCAGCCAATCGGAATTAAGGTAGGAATATTCTGATTGGCTGATGGAATCAGCCAATCAGATTCAAGTTCAATCCGATTGGCTGATCCAATAGCTATTGTACCTGGTTAAAATAAATACAAAGTTGCCTGTAAAATAAATATTAAGGAACCGTCATTCGGCGAGTAGGCATCGGTTGAAGAGGATGTTCTGCGTCGGCTTGGAAGAAGATGGCTCCGCTCCGCTCCGGAAGAAAGAAGATTGAAGATTCGGCTTGATAGAAGACTTCATCCCAATGATGGACTTCCGACTTCAGCCCGATGATGGAGTTCTTCAGCCGCTGCTTGGATCAAGACTTTGGACCCTCTTGTGGACTGATCGGTGAACCCGGTGAGGTGAAGACAAGGTAGGGAGATCTTCAGGGGCTTAGTGTTAGGTTTATTTAAGGGGGGTTTGGGTTAGATTAGGGGTATGTGGGTGGTGGGTTGTAATGTTGGGGGGGTATTGTATGTGTTTTTTTTACAGGCAAAAGAGCTGAATTCTTTGGGGCATGCCCCGCAAAGGGCCCTTTTCAGGGCTGGTAAGGTAAAAGAGCTTTGAACTTTTTTAATTTAGAATAGGGTAGGGCATTTTTTTTATTTTGGGGGGCTTTGTTATTTTATTAGGGGGCTTAGAGTAGGTGTAATTAGTTTAAAATTGTTGTAATATTTTTCTAATGTTTGTAAATATTTTTTTATTTTTTGTAACTTAGTTCTTTTTTATTTTTTGTACTTTAGTTAGTTTATTTCATTGTATTTATTTGTAGGTATTGTATTTAATTCATTTATTGATAGTGTAGTGTTAGGTTTAATTGTAGATAATTGTAGGTATTGTATTTAATTAATTTATTGATAGTGTAGTGTTAGGTTTAATTGTAACTTAGGTTAGGATTTATTTTACAGGTAACTTTGTAATTATTTTAACTATTTTAGCTATTAAATAGTTATTAACTATTTAATAGCTATTGTACCTGGTTAAAATAAATACAAAGTTGCTTGTAAAATAAATATTAATCCTAAAATAGCTACAATATAATTATAATTTATATTGTAGCTATATTAGGGTTTATTTTACAGGTAAGTATTTAGCTTTAAATAGGAATAATTTATTTAATAAGAGTTAATTTATTTCATTAGAATAAAATTATATTTAACTTAGGGGGGTGTTAGGGTTAGGGTTAGAATTAGCTTTAGGGGTTAAAAAATTTATTAGAGTAGCGGTGAGCTCCGATCGGCAGATTAGGGGTTAATACTTGAAGTTAGGTGTCGGAGATGTTAGGGAGGGCAGATTAGGGGTTAATACTATTTATTATAGGGTTATTGAGGCGGGAGTGAGGCGGATTAGGGGTTAATAACTTTATTATAGTAGCGGTGCGGTCCGATCGGCAGATTAGTGGATAATAAGTGTAGGCAGGTGGAGGTGACGGTGAGGGGGGCAGATTAGGGGTTAATAAATATAATATAGGGATCGGCGATGTTAGGGACAGCAGATTAGGGGTTCATAGGGATAACGTAGGTGGCAGCGGCGTGCGGTCGGCAGATTAGGGGATACATTTTTTTTAATAGAGTGGGGGCAATGTGGGGGGACCTCGGTTTAGGGGTACATAGGTAGTTTATGGGTGTTAGTGTACTTTAGAGCACAGTAGTTAAGAGCTTTATAAACCGGCGTTAGCCCAGAAAGCTCTTAACTACTGACTTTTTTCTGCGGCTGGAGTTTTGTCGTTAGATTTCTAACGCTCACTTCAGCCACGACTCTAAATACCGGCGTTAGAAAGATCCCATTGAAAATATAGGATACGCAATTGACGTAAGGGGATCTGTGGTATGGAAAAGTCATGGCTGGAAAGTGAGCGTTAGACCCTTTAATGACTGGCTCCAAATACCAGAGGGCGGTAAAAACCAGCGTTAGGAGCCTCTAACGCTGGTTTTGACGGCTACCGCCCAACTCTAAATCTAGGCCTAAATTTCCAGAAGAAATGGCACCCCGATTAATACTGATAAAGCGCTCACCTATCCATACTTTGAAGTGGAAAATTATTTATTGTACAGAGTTGGGAAAAAGGAGTCTGTCAAACAGCTGCTAGTACCCCAGGCATATTGGCACACTGTATTAAACCTGGCACATAGCCACATACTTGGGGGGCACTTGGGGATTGAAAAAAACAGAGAAAGAATTCTTAGAAAGTTTTATTGGCCAGGTGTAATGGCATCTATCAAAAATTATTGTTCTTCTTGTCCTGAATGCCAATTAACTGCCCCTCTTACAGCATGCCGTAGCCCCTTGGTGCCCTTACCCATAATTGAGGTCCCATTTAAATGCATTGGTATGGATTTTGTGGGTCCTCTTGTAAAGTCTGCAAGGGGACACCAGTATATATTGGTAATAGTAGACTATGCTACACATTACCCTGAGGCAATACCCATGCGTACTACTTCAGCAAAAGCAATTGCTAAAGAGTTAATGTTAATGTCCAGCCATGTTGGGATTCCCAAAGAAATATTAACAGACCAAGGCACTCCATTTATGTTGAGAATTACAAAGGAGTTGTGTAATCTTCTTCATATAAAGCATCTGAAAACATTCGTATATCACCCACAAACTGATGGTCTGGTAGAACGATTCAATAAAACACTAAAGGCTATGCTCAAAAGAGTAATTGATAAAGATGGGAAAAATTGGGATTTCATTTTGCCTTATTTAATGTTTTCCATCCGAGAGGTCCCTCAAGCTTCTACTGGATTTTTGCCCTTTGAACTTTTGTATGGAAGACAGCCCAGACGGTTGCTAGACATAGCTAAGGAGATTTGGGAACAGGAGTCAACCCCTCACTGTCAGTATATTAATGAAAATCTTAGTAGTGCTATTCAAATAATATATCAGCTTATGGCAGGGTTATAATCACAATACAAATAATAATTTTCCTTAAAAATAGAAACCCTTAACCAACATGCACCTACTAGACCATACAATTAATATAAATATCTGAATTCTTTTATTTAGTAAATTTCCATGAACATATTGAAATATATTTGCAATAAAAGGAAATGAAATAATATTATATGCACTTGAAAACTATTTAAATATGCTATGCAAAATTCATACACGCTTATCTTAAAAACCCTTTATTCTAAGCTGTGCTCTTAAACAATAGGATAATAAATATTCTGCTATTTAACTGCAATTTATCCTAATACATAATTAACTTACAATATTAGAACTTGCACAGATGAGTTACTTAACTAATCAGATACAGATTTAAACAATATATAGGCTGTGAAATGTTAGCTTAAAATCCAAACTATTTCTTTAACTCTGCTACATACAGTAATAATAAATGCTTACTTTAAATGCTTGTATACAAATAGGCAGGCTAAGAGCTATCTGAAACAATGGCATACAGTTTAAAAGTATAATCTGCTCTTTAAATCTATTAACCGTAAAGGCTATGCATATGACTTATCTTACAATAAAACTCTTGTATACATCACCAAACAGCAATCCAGTTTCCAATGTTTCGCAACAGATCCAATTTCACCTCAGTAATTTCAAAATTCGGGGATAATGCATATGGAGTCCAATAGTAGGTGTGTGCTTTAATAAAATTTCTATATTTAATACATTCTGGGGCATGCATTCAATTGATTTATATGGACCCATTTATCTATGAAACTTTCATTTTTGGGGATCCATATTTTATAGGCCACTGGAGATATTTTGTCAGTAATGACAAAAGGACCTTTCCATGAGGGAAGAAATTACTTCTCCCTAACCTGATCTCTTCCAAAGTTATAAAGATAAACTTTATCATTTATTTCATTTTCCTTTTTGGATGTTTTGAGATCATAATAGGTTTTAGTGCCAGTTGCGGCTCTTTCTAAATTCCTTTGAGCAAATGCAAAGGCATGTTGCAGGTGTTTTCTTAAGTTCTCCACATATTGATGTGTATTGGCAGCGTTTATCAAGTTTTGGTCTGATGTACGGTACAGCAGATGCTGAGGTAGAACCATTCTTCTACCAGTCATCAGCTCAAAAGGTGACATTTTGGTAGCACTACTTGGAGTTGCTCTTAATGCCATTAAGACTAGATATATAGGCTGTGAAATGTTAGCTTAAAATCCAAACTATTTCTTTAACTCTGCTACATACAGTAATAATAAATGCTTACTTTAAATGCTTGTATACAAATAGGCAGGCTAAGAGCTATCTGAAACAATGGCATACAGTTTAAAAGTATAATCTGCTCTTTAAATCTATTAACCGTAAAGGCTATGCATATGACTTATCTTACAATAAAACTCTTGTATACATCACCAAACAGCAATCCAGTTTCCAATGTTTCGCAACAGATCCAATTTCACCTCAGTAATTTCAAAATTCGGGGATAATGCATATGGAGTCCAATAGTAGGTGTGTGCTTTAATAATAACTGCAGCAGTTATTCCTTTCTGGATCAGCCAACACAACCTTTTTTTTAGTCTCTATGCTGGGGTTTAAATCATCTGATCTCACCCCTCCCCGTTTTTGATTTTTATCAGTCATTGGTGAATATTGGAAACGCCCACGGAGCCTTGTCCCTTTTCATTGGATAACCGGAATATCTCATTCCCAACAGCCAAAAGGCTTTCTGGCTGTAGTTCTCTCATGGCAACACCGGGTGGCAGCACTATGAACAGACATATCAATACCATTTCTGAACCTTTTTAAACAACTTAATTTTTTTTTTATAAAATGATTATTTAATCAGATTACACTCTCTGCATTAATCATATATAACCCCAATTACAGATGGTTAATATTAGGTTATTTTTTTCTGATTATTCTGATACCAAATATGTTATATTATTAACATTTTATTATATTAAGGCAATTTAATACTGCTAATTATTAGCTTAAAATGCATTACAATTTTATCGGTATCCTGGCATTTATATGTGAATAATAGCTTATTTTTAATTCAGTATTGTACTGTATTCCAACAAGAATATGCCATATTTTATGTTTCTAATAAGCCCAGGATGTATCAACCTTCTTCATGCAGATCTGAGATCATATGTCTGAAAAATATAAACAATACCAAGGTTATTAACATTTTTGACTGACTAAAACAGTTACCTCCCAAGCTTAGCAAATACCCATGTAATAATAATAGAGAATTAGACAATTTCCCAAATTTCTATATTTAATACATTCTGGGGCATGCATTCAATTGATTTATATGGACCCATTTATCTATGAAACTTTCATTTTTGGGGATCCGTATTTTATAGGCCACTGGAGATATTTTGTCAGTAATGACAAAAGGACCTTTCCATGAGGGAAGAAATTTCTTCTCCCTAACCTGATCTCTTCCAAAGTTATAAAGATAAACTTTATCATTTATTTCATATTCCTTTTTGGATGTTTTGAGATCATAATAGGTTTTAGTGCCAGTTGCGGCTCTTTCTAAATTCCTTTGAGCAAATGCAAAGGCATGTTCCAGGTGTTTTCTTAAGTTCTCCACATATTGATGTGTATTGGCAGCGTTTATCAAGTTTTGGTCTGATGTACGGTACAGCAGATGCTGAGGTAGAACCATTCTTCTACCAGTCATCAGCTCAAAAGGTGACATTTTGGTAGCACTACTTGGAGTTGCTCTTAATGCCATTAAGACTAGAGGTAGTTTTACATCCCAGTCTTTACCTGTTTCACTCACACACTTTTTGAGGATTTTAACAATGGACTGGTTGTAACGCTCTACACCACCACTTGAGGCAGCTCTATAAGCAATATGGAGCTTTCTTTTAACCCCTAGTATTTTCCACATTTTGGTCATCACTTCGCTAGTGAAGTGGGTCCCCCGATCTGATTCGATTCTTTGGGGCAAACCAAATCTGGAAAATACATGGTTGATGAGCAATGCTGCACATGTTTCAGCACTATTGTTAGGTGCACTAATGCACTCTACCCATTTAGTGAACAGGCATGTCACTGTTAACATGTACTTGTTACCTCTTGATGACCTTGTTACCGGACCAATAAATTCAATTTGTATATCTGACCATGGCATTACCATCCCCCTTTTCTGCAATGGCGCTCTATGCGTTGGTGCAGTGGGTTGAAACTGTGGGCAGATTAAACACCCTTGACAGTAGGTTTTAACATCTTTCAACATGTATGGCCAAAAAGCATAATCACGTAATATTTCATACGTGAGTTTGGCACCACGATGACCAGATGTGGGAGCATCATGGGCATGTTGAAGCATTAGACCTCTGAACTTGGTGGATACTACCCACTGCTGGATGCCAGTTTTGGAAGTTCTAATTAACAAACCATCCTGTAACTTGAATTGTGATCTAGATTTTATTAAGATTCTAAGATCTTCCTTGCCAATACAATCATCTTTTGAGATGGGATTGTTTTCAGGATCTTCTATGTGTTTATAGAAGATGCCTACAATGGGGTCTTCTTTTTGACTAGTGATCAGGTCCTCACTAGGAGAATCCTGACTCCATTGTACCAAGTTAGGCTCACTCTGTTGTTTTGCCTGGTTTCTGGTAATGGCTTCTACCTGAATTGCACCCATTAAATGGTCAATATTAAGGAGTTCTCCAGTTATGGCTCCTTGTTTGGCTAATGAATCCGCAAGGTCATTGCCTTCTTTATCAGGACCTAGAACTCTGGAATGACCCTTGGTCTTTTTCCAGTGTATGGTTAAATCATTGGATATCACCAGATTATCAATCTCGCAGAACAATTTGCCATGCTTGACTGGTTTGTTATTGCTTTTCTGCATGCCAGTTCTTTTCCAAGTTGGCAGTTATTCAACAAAACTGTTGCACACATAATTTGAGTCAGTTATGATCACAAATTTATGAATACCATGTTCAATAGCCATTTCAATGGTTTTGAAAACAGCAGTTAGTTCTGCAACTTGACTGGATCTTGGTCCAATGTTGAAACCTATAGATATATTTGGGAATCCATTTGTCTCAATTATACCAATGCCAGCGACTAATCTGCGCTCATTATCAATGGTGGCATGGTAAGAGCAACCATCAACATATACCCAAGGTAATGTTTGACAATGGTCCTCATTGTACATTTTATATAGGGAAAGCAATTGTTCCTCCAGAAAATCATCTTCTGATAATTCTTCCCCAGGATCTCTAGCAGTACAGTCGTGGAGTTCAGCAAGCCCTTGTGCGACTGGATTCTTTTTATTCTGCTTGTAGCGAATTTCTAAGGGCCAGCCTTGTAAGGAAAGAGTCCACGCTGTTATGCGGCTATTAGACAAATTCCCATCTTTTATTCTCTCACTTTGCAAATATAGCAAAGGCTGGTGGGCCGTTTCTACAATAATTTTCTCGCCCTGTATATAGCTGCGGAAATTTTGTAGAGCCCATACAGTAGATAAGAGGGCTTTTTCGCAATCGTTAAACTTTATTTCTACTGGGGATATATTTTTGCTCGCATAAGCAATGGCTTTGTTTAAATGATCATGCTTTTGGTATAAAACAGCACTCATGCTTATATCTGTGTAACCTGTCTCTAAGAAGAAAGGTTTACCACCTTCAGGGTACGCTAAGCAAGGTGCTTGAGTGAGTTTTCTCTTCAGCTCTCTGATGGCTGTCTCTTGAGACTCACTCCAGTGCCATTTCACATCTCTCTTTAGAAGAAGTAGTAGTGGTTTAGCTAATTCCGCATAATTATCAATGAATTTGCGAGAATAATTTGTCATACCCAGGAATGATCTCAATTCCTTTAAGTTAGTTGGGTTTTTAGAATTCACTATAGCTTCCACCTTTTTCTTCTGGGGATTTAATCCTTCAGAGGTAACTTCATGTCCCAAGAAGTTTTCACGAGTGCGGCACCATTGAGCTTTTTGCAGGGATAATTTGACACCTGCCCTTTTAAGTTGGCTCAGGACGTGTTTAAGCTCTGCAACGTGTTTTTCAAAGTCTGTGCTTTTGATTAAAACATCATCAACATAAGATAAAGTCCCCCTTTCCAGTGCATCAGGCATAGCCTTATGCATGAATACAGCAAATTCATGTCCAGAATTTATGTATCCAAAAGGAAGTCTTTGAAATGCATATTGGACCTTTTGGAAGGAGAATGCCAGCTTATATTGGTCCTCTTCATGTACCTTTATGGTCCAATATCCCTGTGCACAATCAATGGCAGTGAATATTTTGGATCCCTGCATTTGTGCTAGGCATTGGTCAATATATGGTACAGGCCATCCAGACATGTGTACTCGTTTGTTTAGCTGTCTTAAGTCAGCACACAAACGCCATTGTCCATTGGGCTTAAGGACACCTAGAATAGGATTATTATAAGAGCTGTGCACCTGTCTGATAATACCTCTTTCTTCCAAATTCCTTATGATCTCTGCAAGAGAATCATATGAGGCTAAGGGAAGTCTGTATTGTTTGACAAATACAGGTGGTGCATCGGGATCTGTTTGTATCCTTGCAATGTGCAAGTCTGTAGTACCACAGTCATAAGAATCCTTAGCAAAAATATCCTTGTACTCCATCAGGAGTTCTCGCAGCTGTTGGCGTTCATCATCGCTGGAACAGCCATTAGCTAAGGATATTTGCTCTTCGACTATTTGCTGAAATCCTGGAAAGATTTCAGGCTGTCCTATTTCATAGGCTTCTTCCAACCTAGAGGTGAGATCCCCTTGATTATAGTTTACATTGCTCCCATGACTCTGGGAATTGGGGTAATCTTGCTGTTTGATTGGCTGATCAAACACTAGAGAGGCTTCCTCAATTTTACAGATGCCTTCCTCTGAGCTGAAGGGATAAATAGACTGAACATTGAATAGACCTTCTGGCATAGATGCAAAGGATTGTTCTATTAATTGTTCTTCAGTTAGGTATCCTTCAGGTATTAGCCCAATTACATTATTCTGGAATCCAAAAGTGTAATAACTTGATTCCAGTGCATATCCTATGGTAGTTCCCTTGGATAATGTTATATCCTGTGGGGTCATGTTATGCACAACAATATGTATTGGAACAGTTCCAATATTCACCATAGGAGTGTAGGTTACTGTGACACCCAGATTTTGTATTCTATGGGAGAGGCAAATCAGTGTTTCAGAAGTTTTTAATTTCTGACCTCTCTTTACCTGTAAGGGTAAAAGAAATTTATCAGCCCCAGCAGGAATTATAACATCGCTAGATACCTGCATATTCACAGCATATGGCAATTGCTGATTTGATTTCAGGGCTGCATTTTCATCCTGAAATACTTCAGGGTCCCCCTTTAACCTGCTCCAAAGGCAAGAATTAATCAAATCTATTTGTATGGCATATCTATGTAAGATATCATTGCCAATGTATATTTGATTATGGGGAGTATTTAAAACTAAAAACAGGTGCTTCACTGACTTATTACCAATAGAGATAGATAATAAGCACTTGGCTGTGATGTTATAGCTTTCAGACCTGTTATCCAGGCCGTTGACACAGTGGTCTTGGGGAGAAAGATATTTAATCACTTTAGGTTCAGCTATTTGCGCTAATAAACCTTCGCTTATATAGTTAGCTTCCTGTTTTAAGTTTATTTTAGCATACTTGGTTTTACCAAGGTCATGTACTTGTATAGGGATAAATAGATCCTCTTTAACTCTCTCAATCCCTGTGAGGTATTGAGCATGGTCTCCCCCCTTAGGGATTTTATGATCCCCCTTGTGGAGTGATATGGTTAATACATCACCATCTATGGAGATATTCGCTATCTTTCCAGGCGATATTTTAAAAGTATTACCATCAGAGCCACTAAAAGGAGTCTGATCATCTATTTGTAGAATAGTGATTTCAGGTACAGAGTTATTCCTGAAATGAACCTCCACAGCATCTGCTTTCTCTTCCACCACATGACAGCTATGTCGGGTGCGAGATATACCAGATTTTTCATAATTGATAGGCCGTTTAACTTGTGACCAAATTACATTATTTATGCAATCAATTATGGTGCTTAATCGCTTCAGGAGATCACTACCAATAATTAAACGAAAAGTTGGCAGATCCACTATAATGACAGGGTGTCTTATGACCCTGTTCCCCAATTTAAATTTTAACCAGGCAGTACCCTAAACTTTTAGGGAGTCACCCCCAACACCTATTAGAAAACCGTCAAATTCTTTTATTTTAGGTTTGTGGGGTGTTAGCTCATTTAGCTGTGTGTAATACCTGTGGGATAAGATAGTTGCCTGTGACCCAGTGTCAATTAATACCCTGATAGGGTTGGAGACTGAATCTTGCAGCTCAACTAGTACATAATATCTTCCTGCAGTTTCTACCATTTCACACGTAAAATTTGCATTCTTGTACATCTGTGGGCTTCGCCACGTTTTACCTGGATCCGCTGTGTCATTCGATGCAGAGGAAACTTCATACCTACCTGTTTCCCCTATGACAAGGTCAGCTGGGTTCTTGTGTACTGCATCTGTGGAAATAATGTTAAGAGAACACTGCAGAGGAAAAAGTTTGGTTAATTTTTCCCGGCTGAGGTCGCTCATCGTCACAGCTAATTTGTCCGTTTCCGGTCTGTGGGGAGATAACATGATTAGTATCATTGATATTTATTATTACATTTTGTATAGCTCTCCCCTCCCCTTCAGGTGATACTGCAGTATTTATGACTGTGCCTGTGGTCCACTGCTGACCACTGGCTGTACCCCTAAAAAAGTATTGTTCGGTTGCTGAGCCGTAGATTTTTGACTCATATTAGCGATTTGTTCGCTCAACCGATTTAACTGGGTAAACAGCATATCTACCTGATTGTACAAGTTACCTCTACCCCTGGGCCTATCTCTTGGTGCCCCATTGTACTGATTCCTGGACCATTGGGTTCCCTCAGAATCAGGGCCGCTATTTCTATTCTGGTTGCCCCTGGGGTTCAGCTTGTTCAGTATTAGTACTTTGGGGAGCATTATATACCTGGGGTGTCTGGTTACCCTGAGAATATCTTCGCCGTCTATTGTATCTACCCTTGCGCGGATACCAATTATTTGGTGAGTATTCTCTTTGTGAGTAATTATTCACCTGATTATGTCCCCAACTTTGGTTATAGTCTCCCTGCACCTCAACCTGTGTAGGGGAGGGGGCAGAGTTAAACCTCGGTGGAGATGGCCTGTTTTGACTGGCCACCTCTGCATATGTCTTCTTTTTAGACTCCAAATTGAGGGGGCTAGGTGATACCCTAGTTTCTGCTAAAATTTTGGGTTTTGACTCCTTTTTCACCCCCTGTTCACTGGACTGCTGATTAGAGTATAACTTTGTACTTTCTTTGATCAGCCATTCCAATGAGCAGTCCTCATCAAAATCTCTAGCTAAGTTGATTTTGATGGGTGTAGGCAGGGCTTCAAAAATCAAATTTACAAATTCTGAGCCGTCAAATTTGGAATTATCTTCAGCCATACTGTACGCATTTTTCAATACAGAAAGGAATTCAATTGGACTCTGATTCGCACGACACTTTAAACCATATACCGCTATTTTCGCGGCAGTTTTAGTGCGATATTGCCCGAATTCTTTTCTGCATTGTCGTTTTACCCCATTCCAGGAATGAATATTCATATCCTTTAGTGAAGCAAAGAATTTGTGATGCTTACTGTCAAATACCCAGGGCAGAAATTCAATTTTCAATTTCTCACTTGTAACATTCATTATAGCTAACACATTTTCAAAACCCTGTAAATGATCAATTACAGATGTTGTTCCCTTATTGGAGAATATAGGTACTGCGCGTTGTACGAAGGTGATTATTTTATGGGAATCATAGACTTTACCAGACTTATTTTGGGCTTCTCTGTTAGAGTTTCCCTTCCCCGCGCCAGCTGCGCTACAGCTGTCCTCTGGATTTACATCCTGAGGGGATTGTCTATTTGGGAAATCTATTTCTGACCCGTTAGGGGTCATTTGTCTATATTGTTCTATATATTTTTGTACCTCGTCCCTGACGCGTTCGCTAAAGGAGTTAGCATTATCTGTATTATTCTCACTGTTAATATAAGGGTTTTCATTATGGCGATATGACTTTTTTTTTAGATCGCTTAATTCCTTCTGGCTTTGCACAAGCTGTTTATTTAAATCTTGTATCTGTGCGAGTAAGTCGATGTTATGTTTATCTAAGGTGGCTAGGTTTTGGGCAAATTCATCCATTTTATTTTTGGCTATTTTTAAATCCTCCGCGTCTGCGTGAGGAACGAATACTATTTTCTAGCTCCTGTATTTGCAATCGTTTGTCTGTGACACAAAACGACATTTCGTCAATCATGCATATTAAGAGGGGCCAAGATTTTATTATTATTAGCTTAAAATGCATTACAATTTTATCGGTATCCTGGCATTTATATGTGAATAATAGCTTATTTTTAATTCAGTATTGTACTGTATTCCAACAAGAATATGCCATATTTTATGTTTCTAATAAGCCCAGGATGTATCAACCTTCTTCATGCAGATCTGAGATCATATGTCTGAAAAATATAAACAATACCGAGGTTATTAACATTTTTGACTGACTAAAACAGTTACCTCCCAAGCTTAGCAAATACCCATGTAATAATAATAGAGAATTAGACAATTTCCCAAATTTCTGTATTTAATACATTCTGGGGCATGCATTCAATTGATTTATATGGACCCATTTATCTATGAAACTTTCATTTTTGGGGATCCGTATTTTATAGGCCACTGGAGATATTTTGTCAGTAATGACAAAAGGACCTTTCCATGAGGGAAGAAATTTCTTCTCCCTAACCTGATCTCTTCCAAAGTTATAAAGATAAACTTTATCATTTATTTCATATTCCTTTTTGGATGTTTTGAGATCATAATAGGTTTTAGTGCCAGTTGTGGCTCTTTCTAAATTCCTTTGAGCAAATGCAAAGGCATGTTGCAGTTGTTTTCTTAAGTTCTCCACATATTGATGTGTATTGGCAGCGTTTATCAAGTTTTGGTCTGATGTACGGTACAGCAGATGCTGAGGTAGAACCATTCTTCTACCAGTCATCAGCTCAAAAGGTGACATTTTGGTAGCACTACTTGGAGTTGCTCTTAATGCCATTAAGACTAGAGGTAGTTTTACATCCCAGTCTTTACCTGTTTCACTCACACACTTTTGAGGATTTTAACAATGGACTGGTTGTAACGCTCTACACCACCACTTGAGGCAGCTCTATAAGCAATATGGAGCTTTCTTTTAACCCCTAGTATTTTCCACATTTTGGTCATCACTTCGCTAGTGAAGTGGGTCCCCCGATCTGATTCGATTCTTTGGGGCAAACCAAATCTGGAAAATACATGGTTGATGAGCAATGCTGCACATGTTTCAGCACTATTGTTAGGTGCACTAATGCACTCTACCCATTTAGTGAACAGGCATGTCACTGTTAACATGTACTTGTTACCTCTTGATGACCTTGTTACCGGACCAATAAATTCAATTTGTATATCTGACCATGGCATTACCATCCCCCTTTTCTGCAATGGCGCTCTATGCGTTGGTGCAGTGGGTTGAAACTGTGGGCAGATTAAACACCCTTGACAGTAGGTTTTAACATCTTTCAACATGTATGGCCAAAAAGCATAATCACGTAATATTTCATACGTGAGTTTGGCACCATGATGACCAGATGTGGGAGCATCATGGGCATGTTGAAGCATTAGACCTCTGAACTTGGTGGATACTACCCACTGCTGGATGCCAGTTTTGGAAGTTCTAATTAACAAAACCATCCTGTAACTTGAATTGTGATCTAGATTTTATTAAGATTCTAAGATCTTCCTTGCCAATACAATCATCTTTTGAGATGGGATTGTTTTCAGGATCTTCTATGTGTTTATAGAAGATGCCTACAATGGGGTCTTCTTTTTGACTAGTTATCAGGTCCTCACTAGGAGAATCCTGACTCCATTGTACCAAGTTAGGCTCACTCTGTTGTTTTGCCTGGTTTCTGGTAATGGCTTCTACCTGAATTGCACCCATTAAATGGTCAATATTAAGGAGTTCTCCAGTTATGGCTCCTTGTTTGGCTAATGAATCCGCAAGGTCATTGCCTTCTTTATCAGGACCTAGAACTCTGGAATGACCCTTGGTCTTTTTCCAGTGTATGGTTAAATCATTGGATATCACCAGATTATCAATCTCGCAGAACAATTTGCCATGCTTGACTGGTTTGTTATTGCTTTTCTGCATGCCAGTTCTTTTCCAAGTTGGCAGGTATTCAACAAAAGTGTCGCACACATAATTTGAGTCAGTTATGATCACAAATTCATGAATACCATGTTCAATAGCCATTTCAATTGTTTTGAAAACAGCAGTTAGTTCTGCAACTTGACTGGATCTTGGTCCAATGTTGAAACCTATAGATATATTTGGGAATCCATTTGTCCCAGTTATACCAATGCCAGCGACTAATCTGCGCTCATTATCAATGGTGGCATGGTAAGAGCAACCATCAACATATACCCAAGGTAATGTTTGACAATGGTCCTCATTGTACATTTTATATAGGGAAAGCAATTGTTCCTCCAGAAAATCATCTTCTGATAATTCTTCCCCAGGATCTCTAGCAGTACAGTCGTGGAGTTCAGCAAGCCCTTGTGCGACTGGATTCTTTTTATTCTGCTTGTAGCGAATTTCTAAGGGCCAGCCTTGTAAGGAAAGAGTCCACGCTGTTATGCGGCTATTAGACAAATTCCCATCTCTTATTCTCTCACTTTGCAAATATAGCAAAGGCTGGTGGGCCGTTTCTACAATAATTTTCTCGGCCCTGTATATAGCTGCGGAATTTTGTAGAGCCCATACAGTAGATAAGAGGGCTTTTTCGCAATCGTTAAACTTTATTTCTACTGGGGATATATTTTTGCTCGCATAAGCAATGGCTTTGTTTAAATGATCATGCTTTTGGTATAAAACAGCACTCATGCTTATATCTGTGTAACCTGTCTCTAAGAAGAAAGGTTTACCACCCTTCAGGGTACGCTAAGCAAGGTGCTTGAGTGAGTTTTCTCTTCAGCTCTCTGATGGCTGTCTCTTGAGACTCACTCCAGTGCCATTTCACATCTCTCTTTAGAAGAAGTAGTAGTGGTTTAGCTAATTCCGCATAATTATCAATGAATTTGCGAGAATAGTTTGTCATACCCAGGAATGATCTCAATTCCTTTAAGTTAGTTGGGTTTTTAGAATTCACTATAGCTTCCACCTTTTTCTTCTGGGGATTTAATCCTTCAGAGGTAACTTCATGTCCCAAGAAGTTTTCACGAGTGCGGCACCATTGAGCTTTTTGCAGGGATAATTTGACACCTGCCCTTTAAGTTGGCTCAGGACGTGTTTAAGCTCTGCGACGTGTTTTTCAAAGTCTGTGCTTTTGATTAAAACATCATCAACATAAGATAAAGTCCCCCTTTCCAGTGCATCAGGCATAGCCTTATGCATGAATACAGCAAATTCATGTCCAGAATTTATGTATCCAAAAGGAAGTCTTTGAAATGCATATTGGACCTTTTGGAAGGAGAATGCCAGCTTATATTGGTCTTCTTCATGTACCTTTATGGTCCAATATCCCTGTGCACAATCAATGGCAGTGAATATTTTTGGATCCCTGCATTTGTGCTAGGCATTGGTCAATATATGGTACAGGCCATCCAGACATGTATACTCGTTTGTTTAGCTGTCTTAAGGTCAGCACACAAACGCCATTGTCCATTGGGCTTAAGGACACCTAGAATAGGATTATTATAAGAGCTGTGCACCTGTCTGATAATACCTCTTTCTTCCAAATTCCTTATGATCTCTGCAAGAGAATCATATGAGGCCTAAGGGAAGTCTGTATTGTTTGACAAATACAGGTGGTGCATCGGGATCTGTTTGTATCCTTGCAATGTGCAAGTCTGTAGTACCACAGTCATAAGAATCCTTAGCAAAAATATCCTTGTACTCCATCAGGAGTTCTCGCAGCTGTTGGCGTTCATCATCGCTGGAACAGCCATTAGCTAAGGATATTTGCTCTTCGACTATTTGCTGAAATCCTGGAAAGATTTCAGGCTGTCCTATTTCATAGGCTTCTTCCAACCTAGAGGTGAGATCCCCTTGATTATAGTTTACATTGCTCCCATGACTCTGGGAATTGGGGTAATCTTGCTGTTTGATTGGCTGATCAAACACTAGAGAGGCTTCCTCAATTTTACAGATGCCTTCCTCTGAGCTGAAGGGATAAATAGAACTGAACATTGAATAGACCTTCTGGCATAGATGCAAAGGATTGTTCTATTAATTGTTCTTCAGTTAGGTATCCTTCAGGTATTAGCCCAATTACATTATTCTGGAATCCAAAAGTGTAATAACTTGATTCCAGTGCATATCCTATGGTAGTTCCCTTGGATAATGTTATATCCTGTGGGTCATGTTATGCACAACAATATGTATTGGAACAGTTCCAATATTCACCATAGGAGTGTAGGTTACTGTGACACCCCAGATTTTGTATTCTATGGGAGAGGCAAATCAGTGTTTCAGAAGTTTTTAATTTCTGACCTCTCTTTACCTGTAAGGATAAAAGAAATTTATCAGCCCCAGCAGGAATTATAACATCGCTAGATACCTGCATATTCACAGCATATGGCAATTGCTGATTTGATTTCAGGGCTGCATTTTCATCCTGAAATACTTCAGGGTCCCCCTTTAACCTGCTCCAAAGGCAAGAATTAATCAAATCTATTTGTATGGCATATCTATGTAAGATATCATTGCCAATGTATATTTGATTATGGGGAGTATTTAAAACTAAAAACAGGTGCTTCACTGACTTATTACCAATAGAGATAGATAATAAGCACTTAGCTGTGATGTTATAGCTTTCAGACCTGTTATCCAGGCCGTTGACACAGTGGTCTTGGGGAGAAAGATATTTAATCACTTTAGGTTCAGCTATTTGCGCTAATAAACCTTCGCTTATATAGCTAGCTTCCTGTTTTAAGTTTATTTTAGCATACTTGGTTTTACCAAGGTCATGTACTTGTATAGGGATAAATAGATCCTCTTTAACTCTCTCAATCCCTGTGAGGTATTGAGCATGGTCTCCCCCCTTAGGGATTTTATGATCCCCCTTGTGGAGTGATATGGTTAATACATCACCATCTAGGGAGATATTCGCTATCTTTCCAGGCGATATTTTAAAAGTATTACCATCAGAGCCACTAAAAGGAGTCTGATCATCTATTTGTAGAATAGTGATTTCAGGTACAGAGTTATTCCTGAAATGAACCTCCACAGCATCTGCTTTCTCTTCCACCACATGACAGCTATGTCGGGTGCAAGATATACCAGATTTTTCATAATTGATAGGCCGTTTAACTTGTGACCAAATTACATTATTTATGCAATCAATTATGGTGCTTAATCGCTTCAGGAGATCACTACCAATAATTAAACGAAAAGTTGGCAGATCCACTATAATGACAGGGTGTCTTATGACCCTGTTCCCCAATTTAAACTTTAACCAGGCAGTACCCTAAACTTTTAGGGAGTCACCCCCAACACCTATTAGAAAACCGTCAAATTCTTTTATTTTAGGTTTGTGGGGTGTTAGCTCATTTAGCTGTGTGTAGTACCTGTGGGATAAGATAGTTGCCTGTGACCCAGTGTCAATTAATACCCTGATAGGGTTGGAGACTGAATCTTGCAGCTCAACTAGTACATAATATCTTCCTGCAGTTTCTACCATTTCACACGTAAAATTTGCATTCTTGTACATCTGTGGGCTTCGCCACGTTTTACCTGGATCCGCTGTGTCATTCGATGCAGAGGAAACTTCATACCTACCTGTTTCCCCTATGACAAGGTCAGCTGGGTTCTTGTGTACTGCATCTGTGGAAATAATGTTAAGAGAACACTGCAGAGGAAAAGTTTGGTTAATTTTTCCCGGCTGAGGTCGCTCATCGTCACAGCTAATTTGTCCGTTTCCGGTCTGTGGGGAGATAACATGATTAGTATCATTGATATTTATTATTACATTTTGTATAGCTCTCCCCTCCCCTTCAGGTGATACTGCAGTATTTATGACTGTGCCTGTGGTCCACTGCTGACCACTGGCTGTACCCCTAAAAAAGTATTGTTCGGTTGCTGAGCCGTAGATTTTTGACTCATATTAGCGATTTGTTCGCTCAACCGATTTAACTGGGTAAACAGCATATCTACCTGATTGTACAAGTTACCTCTACCCCTGGGCCTATCTCTTGGTGCCCCATTGTACTGATTCCTGGACCATTGGGTTCCCTCAGAATCAGGGCCGCTATTTCTATTCTGGCGTGGTTGCCCCTGGGGTTCAGCTTGTTCAGTATTAGTACTTTGGGGAGCATTATATACCTGGGGTGTCTGGTTACCCTGAGAATATCTTCGCCGTCTATTGTATCTACCCTTGCGCGGATACCAATTATTTGGTGAGTATTCTCTTTGTGAGTAATTATTCACCTGATTATGTCCCCAACTTTGGTTATAGTCTCCCTGCGCCTCAACCTGTGTAGGGGAGGGGGCAGAGTTAAACCTCGGTGGAGATGGCCTGTTTTGACTGGCCACCTCTGCATATGTCTTCTTTTTAGACTCCAAATTGAGGGGGCTAGGTGATACCCTAGTTTCTGCTAAAATTTTGGGTTTTGACTCCTTTTTCACCCCCTGTTCACTGGACTGCTGATTAGAGTATAACTTTGTACTTTCTTTGATCAGCCATTCCAATGAGCAGTCCTCATCAAAATCTCTAGCTAAGTTGATTTTGATGGGCCGTCAAATTTGGAATTATCTTCAGCCATACTGTACGCATTTTTCAATACAGAAAGGAATTCGATTGGACTCTGATTCGCACGACACTTTAAACCATATACCGCTATTTTCGCGGCAGTTTTAGTGCGATATTGCCCGAATTCTTTTCTGCATTGTCGTTTTACCCCATTCCAGGAATGAATATTCATATCCTTTAGTGAAGCAAAGAATTTGTGATGCTTACTGTCAAATACCCAGGGCAGAAATTCAATTTTCAATTTCTCACTTGTAACATTCATTATAGCTAACGCATTTTCAAAAGCCTGTAAATGATCAATTACAGATGTTGTTCCCTTATTGGAGAATATAGGTACTGCGCGTTGTACGAAGGTGATTATTTTATGGGAATCATAGACTTTACCAGACTTATTTTGGGCTTCTCTGTTAGAGTTTCCCTTCCCCGCGCCAGCTGCGCTACAGCTGTCCTCTGGATTTACATCCTGAGGGGATTGTCTATTTGGGAAATCTATTTCTGACCCGTTAGGGGTCATTTGTCTATATTGTTCTATATATTTTTGTACCTCGTCCCTGACGCGTTCTCTAAAGGAGTTAGCATTATCTGTATTATTCTCACTGTATACAAAAACAATGGGACTCTACTATATCTAAGTAGTGTGTCCAGAAATAAGGTGCGCCTAATTTATGCTATTTCAAAAAAGTGATAATATGGATAGATCCTAAGTTTTATATCTTACAAAAAATAAACAATATGAACTGTATAATTATAAATACAAATACATAACAATAGTCACCACAGTCATATGGTTAGGAAATATACATCCATAGATGCAAGTGAAAGTCCCAATATAGAGTGATGTCCAATCTGGAAATGATGTCCCAAACGATAGCTGCTCTCTCCAAAGATGTTGAAAAAGAGATGACTGCGTTCTGTATAGAAACAAAAAAAGAAGAGGCGCTCTGGTGCAGATGATCCTTGGCTACAAATGATTCTAAACTAACAGTTCAGAGTAATACTCACAAAGATGTTTGCACATGCAGTGCAATAACAGGTGAGCCGAAGCTTCAGAGCCGCTCGGCTGACTCGCTAGAGGGTGAAATCAGCTGTTCACTGGGTAATCACTTCACCAACGATGTGGGGAAAAAAGATACCTATGACATAAAATATAGATACCGCCCTTGGTGCAGATTATCCCAGGCACAGAATACACATACAACAGATGTCGAGAAGTTATACTCACAAACGGAGTTGCACAAGCAGTGCAATATCAGGCGTGCCGAATCTTAAAGAGCCGTTCGGCTGACTCCCTGAGGCCTGTACAGCTGCTCCTGGATCGTTGGAGGAGTGGTGGAAAATAAAGGTGGATATGCCGATAGAGGTTAATCCAAGCAAGGGATCAATAAGGCAAATAGAACAATTCACCAGCAAGGTAGACAAAATAAAAGTAATTTATTAAAAATATAAAAATAACTTAGCAACGCGTTTCTCGGCTAACATGCCGTTTCATCAGGCTACATAATTCTAAGAGCTACCTTGCTGACTTAAAAGGACTGACAGGACCAATCAAAACCCTGAAAATTCACACACCTCCCTTGCTCAGGTGTACTATCTGATTACAGGGTGTCGCCCTGAGATACATAGCACTTTTGTTAAAAATGAATACAATTTATACAAACTTCAAAAAAATCTTTCTATATATACAAGGGCAATTTAACATGAATCGATAGCAAGTTTTAATCTCAATAATTGTAACAATAATATTTAGATATTTCAGTCTTACAAACAATATAACAATATAAAAGAAATACGATATAATAATCAGATATTTATAAATATAATAGATGAATTCTCAGTAATAAATTTATAATAAACATATAAATCATATAATAACAAATTATATATAAATACAAGAATAAATACTAAAAAAATATATAATTACTAAAAATATATATAAAGCCATATAATCAATCATATTACTACATCTAATGGTCGGATTAGAACTCACGACCTAGTGGCTGGGAAACCATCAACCCAGCCACTAGGCTATAAGCGGGCTTCTGATGCAAGTGTTCATAGTGTACTGAATGTATCTTGACAATGCTGTGACTGGTGCAAGTGGTGCATTATACAAAATAAACGTGTGTGTGAAAAAAGGTGTATAAATGTGATGTACTTGTGCCTAACAGATAGTGGTATTTACCTTTATAGTGATGTACATATAAGGAAAGCAATGATGTACCATTATGTGATGGATTGCTATGTGTGGCCATAGCAGATATGTGTGACATGTTGGTTAACATACTAGTGTGATGGCTAAAAATAAAATAAGAATTGACTAAAAGCCAATCTTGGAAGGGGATACTAGTAATTATTATAGTGCTAATATGTTAATAATTTGCTAAAAAGATATTATGAATGATTATTAAGAATACTTGATGTATTCATATGACATATTTACTATGTTAATGTATTCTTAATGTGACAGTATTAAGCCACTATATATAATGTGATATATATTAGTATTAAACATTGACTAGATTGGATCTCCCGACCTCATAGTATAAATATCTAACAAGCTAACCGCTAGGCCATGACTGCCTGTGTGCAAAGAGTGGTCAAATAGTTAAAATACTAATGTGGTGCCTAAATATAAATATTGACTGATAGCCAATATCATAAATAATATTGATTATTAAAGTGCTAATGTATTAAAAGATTTTTAACTAAAAAGATATTGTGGGTGAATATTAAGAATGCTCCGTTTACTCGTGTGACATGTTTGATATGCTAAATATATTCCTGATATAGCAAAATTGTGCATCTATATTGTTAATTTAAAAGATAAAAAATTAAAAAAAATATAAATAAAATTTAGTATAATTAATACTAATAAACAATAATGGCAGATTTGAACTCCTGACCTAATAATATAAAGACTATCAACCTAACCACTAGGCCCACAACTGCATGTGTACCAAGATTGGTCGAATTTTCTTATAATCAGCTGTATATGGTCTATTAAGATTATTCATATGCTAATTCAATACTATACTATTACATAAGATAGGGGTAATTTTGATAGGCAGAGAGAGATTATATAACAGCTTTATACTTTTAGTTAATAAATATAATCTAGAGGGCTGCCAAATCTACATTAATCTAAAAGGCTGCCAGATCTACATTAAGGTTAAGTCCTAATGGGTGTAAAGTTTTTAGTTTATGAATCCAAAAAGTCTCTCTCTGCCTAAGCCTCAAAAATCTATTATATGTATGGGATGGTATAATTTCTTCTATGGGTATTATAGTGTAACAATTGGGGTTCCCTTTGTGATTTTTATGGCAGTGTTTAATAACACTGTGTGATTTCTTGTTTTTTAAAACACTACAATAATGCTCTGACCACCTATGGCTCAATCGTCTAATAGTTCGGCCCGATATATTGAATCCCACAAACACAAGAGATAAGATAAACTACATATTTTGAAGCACAAAGTCATTCTACTTTTGATCTTGTAAGTTTTTTTGTCTACAAAGGATTGAAACACACATGAGTACCATGTCCTATGTGATCACACATTTTACATCTGGATGCTCTACATTTGTATATTCCTCTGCCCTTTATTTGGGAATTCAAATTTCTTCTATTCTTAGATTTATGATTTTCTTGTTTGGCCTTGTGTTTTACTACTTTACTAGGTGCCAAATATTTTTAAGATTTGGGCCTTTCTATACACAATGGAGGGAGTATCTCCAATTAGATCCTTTAAAATAGGGTCTCTTTTCAGGATTCTCCAATGTTTTTGGAAAATTTCACTTATATGTTTATAATTACAGTTATACTGTGTAATAAATCTTATTTCAATAGGTTTATCAATCTCCCCGTTGGATATTATAATACCCATAGAAGAAATTATACCATCCCATACATATAATAGATTTTTGAGGCTTAGGCAGAGAGAGACTTTTTGGATTCATAAACTAAAAACTTTACACCCATTAGGGACTTAACCTTAATGTAGATCTGGCAGCCTTTTAGATTAATGTAGATTTGGGCAGCCCTCTAGATTATATTTATTAACTAAAAGTATAAAGCTGTTATATAATCTCTCTCTGCCCTATCAAAATTTACCCCTATCTTATGTAATAGTATAGTATTGACATTAGCATATGAATAATCTTAATAGACCATATACAGCTGATTATAAGAAAATTCGACCAATCTTGGTACACATGCAGTTGTGGCCTAGTGGTTAGGTTGATAGTCTTTATATTATTAGGTCAGGAGTTCAAATCTGGCCATTATTGTTTATTAGTATTAATTTATACTAAATTTATTTATATTTTTTTTAATTTTTTATCTTTTAAATTAACAATATAGATGCACAATTTTGCTATATCAGGAATATATTTAGCATATCAAACATGTCACACGAGTAAACGGAGCATTCTTAATATTCACCCACAATATCTTTTTAGTTAAAAATCTTTTAATACATTAGCACTTTAATAATCAATATTATTTATGATATTGGCTATCAGTCAATATTTATATTTAGGCACCACATTAGTATTTTAACTATTTGACCACTCTTTGCACACAGGCAGTCATGGCCTAGCGGTTAGCTTGTTAGATATTTATACTATGAGGTCGGGAGATCCAATCTAGTCAATGTTTAATACTAATATATATCACATTATATATAGTGGCTTAATACTGTCACATTAAGAATACATTAACATAGTAAATATGTCATATGAATACATCAAGTATTCTTAATAATCATTCATAATATCTTTTTAGCAAATTATTAACATATTAGCACTATAATAATTACTAGTATCCCCTTCCAAGATTGGCTTTTAGTCAATTCTTATTTTATTTTTAGCCATCACACTAGTATGTTAACCAACATGTCACACATATCTGCTATGGCCACACATAGCAATCCATCACATAATGGTACATCATTGCTTTCCTTATATGTACATCACTATAAAGGTAAATACCACTATCTGTTAGGCACAAGTACATCACATTTATACACCTTTTTTCACACACACGTTTATTTTGTATAATGCACCACTTGCACCAGTCACAGCATTGTCAAGATACATTCAGTACACTATGAACACTTGCATCAGAAGCCCGCTTATAGCCTAGTGGCTGGGTTGATGGTTTCCCAGCCACTAGGTCGTGAGTTCTAATCCGACCATTAGATGTAGTAATATGATTGATTATATGGCTTTATATATATTTTTAGTAATTATATATTTTTTTAGTATTTATTCTTGTATTTATATATAATTTGTTATTATATGATTTATATGTTTATTATAAATTTATTACTGAGAATTCATCTATTATATTTATAATATCTGATTATTATATCGTATTTCTTTTATATTGTTATATTGTTTGTAAGACTGAAATATCTAAATATTATTGTTACAATTATTGAGATTAAAACTTGCTATCGATTCATGTTAAATTGCCCTTGTATATATAGAAAGATTTTTTTGAAGTTTGTATAAATTGTATTCATTTTTAACAAAAGTGCTATGTATCCTCAGGGCGACACCCTGTAATCAGATAGTACACCTGAGCAAGGGAGGTGTGTGAATTTTCAGGGTTTTGATTGGTCCTGTCAGTCCTTTTAAGTCAGCAAGGTAGCTCTTAGAATTATGTAGCCTGATGAAACGGCATGTTAGCAGAGAAACGCGTTGCTAAGTTATTTTTATATTTTTAATAAATACTTTTATTTTGTCTACCTTGCTGGTGAATTGTTCTATTTGCCTTATTGATCCCTTGCTTGGATTAACCTCTATCGGCATATCCACCTTTATTTTCCACCACTCCTCCAACGATCCAGGAGCAGCTGTACAGGCCTCAGGGAGTCAGCCGAACGGCTCTTTAAGATTCGGCACGCCTGATATTGCACTGCTTGTGCAACTCCGTTTGTGAGTATAACTTCTCGACATCTGTTGTATGTGTATTCTGTGCCTGGGATAATCTGCACCAAGGGCGGGTATCTATATTTTATGTCATAGGTATCTTTTTTCCCCACATCGTTGGTGAAGTGATTACCCAGTGAACAGCTGATTTCACCCTCTAGCGAGTCAGCCGAGCGGCTCTGAAGCTTCGGCCTCACCTGTTATTGCACTGCATGTGCAAAACATCTTTGTGAGTATTACTCTGAACTGTTAGTTTAGAATCATTTGTAGCCAAGGATCATCTGCACCAGAGCGCCTCTTCTTTTTTTTTTTTTTTTTTTTTTTTTTTTTTTTTATACAGAACGCAGTCATCTCTTATTCTCACTGTTAAATATAAGGGTTTTCATTATGGCGATATGACTTTTTTTTTTAGATCGCTTAATTCCTTCTGGCTTTGCACAAGCTGTTTATTTAAATCTTGTATCTGTGCGAGTAAGTCGATGTTATGTTTATCTAAGGTGGCTAGGTTTGGGCAAATTCATCCATTTTATTTTTGGCTATTTTTAAATCCTCTTCGCGTCTGCGTGAGGAACGAATACTATTTTCTAGCTCCTGTATTTGCAATCGTTTGTCTGTGACACAAAACGACATTTCTTCAATCATGCATATTAAGAGGGGCCAAGATTTTAGTATCAGTTCCTCTCGGTTTTTGGGAGTTTGCATTGATTAATCATTAATAGTTCCTGGAAGAATGCATTCTCTTCATTCACATATTATTATTAACTGTAATATTTTTAGCTCTAGTTTCAAGCATATCCACAAAATCATTTAATTTACCAGCAATATTTAACTTCCCTTTAATGTAACTTAAGATATCTTTCTTAAGGACCTGACCTTTAGTAATGGGTATTGTAATGGGACCATTTTCATCGCTATGTATAGAATTAAAATGAGTCACTTCTGGCTACAGACATTATTGTATTGGTTTAGTACTTAGTTAAACTAAAACACTAATACAATTTTTGCCAATAAAAGAGAGAAAAATTTTTATATTTCAATTTTTTTTTTTTTTATTAATTTTGAAATATGAAAAATTAATATTCCGAAATATGAAAAATTAATAATTTTGATTAATTTTGAAAATATGAAAAATTAATATTTTTGATTAATTTTGAAATATGAAAAATTAATATTTTTATTAATTTTTCAAAATTAATCTTTAATAATATTTCAAGATATTAATATCAATCTCGAAATATGAAAATTAATATTTCAACTTTTCAAAAATTATATCTTCAAAATATTAATATCGAAATATGAAAAAAAATCTCTCTTTTATAATAATTTCTATTTACTACAAATATATAATATCAAATATGATGGAATATTAATAAATCTCAGAACAGTGCCTCCAATTATTATGTCAGTATATTTATAAAAATCAAAGTAGTGCTATCCAAATAATATATTAGTTTATGGCAGGGTTATAATCACAATACAAATAATAATTTTCCTTAAAAATAGAAACCCTTAACCAACATGCACCTACTAGACCATACAATTAATATACATATCTGAATTCTTTTATTTAGTTAATATCCATGAACATATTGAAATATATTTGCAATAAAAGGAAATGAAAATAATATTATATGCACTTGAAAACTATTTAAATATGCTATGCAAAATTCATACACGCTTATCTTAAAAACCCCTTATTTACAAATCTTTAACATCCAAGCAATACAATTCCTAAGCTGTGCTCTTAAACAATAGGATAATAAATATTCTGCTATTTAACTGCAATTTTATCCTAATACATAATTAACTTACAATATTAGAACTTGCACAGATGAGTTACTTAACTAAGCAGATACAGATTTAAACGATATATAGGCTGTGAAATGTTAGCTTAAAATCCAAACTATTTCTTTAACTCTGCTACATACAGTAATAATAAATGCTTACTTTATAATGCTTGTATACAAATAGGCAGGCTAAGAGCTATCTGAAAACAATGGCATACAGTTTAAAAGTATAATCTGCTCTTTAAATCTATTAAACCGTAAAGGCTATGCATATGACTTATCTTACAATAAAACTCTTGTATACATCACCAAACAGCAATCCAGTTTCCAATGTTTTCGCAACAGATCCAATTTCACCTCAGTAATTTCAAAATTCGGGGATAATGCATATGGAGTGCAATAGTAGGTGTGTGCTTTAATAATAACTGCAGCAGTTATTCCTTTCTGGATCAGCCAACACAACCTTTTTTATAGTCTCTATGCTGGGGTTTAAATCATCTGATCTCACCCTCCCCGTTTTTGATTTTTATCAGTCATTGGTGAATATTGGAAACGCCCACGGAGCCTTGTCCCCTTTTCATTGGATAACCGGAATATCTCATTCCCAAAAGCCAAAGGCTTTCTGGCTGTAGTTCTCTCATGGCAACACTGGGTGGCAGCATTATGAACAGACATATCAATACCATTTCTGAACCATTTTAAACAACTTAATTTTTTTTTATAAAATGATTATTTAATCAGATTACACTCTCTGCATTAATCTTATATAACCCCAATTACAGATGGTTAGTATTAGGTTATTTTTTTCCTGATTATTCTGATACCAAATATGTTATATTATTAAACTTTTTATTATATTAAGGCAATTTAATACTGCTAATTATTAGCTTAAAATGCATTACAATTTTATCGGTATCCTGGCATTTATATGTGAATAATAGCTTATTTTTAATTCAGTATTGTACTGTATTCCAACATGAATATGCCATATTTTATGTTTCTAATAAGCCCAGGATGTATCAACCTTCTTCATGCAGATCTGAGATCATATGTCTAAAAAATATAAACAATACTGAGGTTATTAACATTTTTGACTGACTAAAACAGTTACCTCCCAAGCTTAGCAAATACCCATGTAATAATAATAGAGAATTAGACAATTTCCCAAATTTCTATATTTAATACATTCTGGGGCATGCATTCAAACAGAGAGATTTTTTTTTTTTTTTATTTGCTGTCTGTTTTAGTGCTTCAGAGTCACACCTCAGCATCTGTCTTTTGTTTCCCAAGGCCTTCACTGCCCACATGGGGTCAATCCACGAGTAGTTGTAAAAGTCTTAATACAGCATGTTTCCTTTTTAGCTAGTAGTGCAGATGTGTATTTGATGTTTATGGATAACTAACACCTATGTGCATAAAAGCTGTTTCCCTATGATTCTGATCAGTTCCAAAAGGGTATTTCAGACATTTCGTCTCCATATATTTTGTGTGGTGTCGCCTATCTGACAATCTATCCTCTTAATTTGCCTTTTATGACTCATCCTGTCTCAAACTGTAAGTTGATTATAGCAAATTTGGTATGGGCCTCATGTTCCATTGTCCCCCCCTGTGTGTTTAGCATAACTTTAGCAATGAGTGTGGGAGATCTCTTAGAAATAATCCTTTGTTTTACAGACCATGTACACATCCACAGATTTATTAAATAAAGATAAATATACTTCTATATATTATTTAATAATATTTCAAATACCTTGACATCACAGAAGTGTGATTGAACATATAACTCAGATGCAGGATTGGATGACAGCCATTATGCCCATAGTTAGAGAACACATGGAAAAGGCCCAACAGCACCAGCAGGACAGCTATAATAGAAATGCCAGGGTTCGTGTGTTTTTCCCAGGAGAAAGAGTACTAGTCCTGGTTCCCACTGTAGAGAACACATTTTTGGCAACATGGCATGGGCCATATGAAGTCATTGACAGAGTGGGGGAAGTAAATTACAAAGTAAGACAGCCTGGGAGGTGAAAGGAGGTACAGATTTACCATGTGAATTTACTTAAACCGTGGAAAGAAAGAGAAACACTTGTGGCTATAAAAACAGCAGACCTCCCTACAATGGAGAATAATGAACCCGTAGTCAATATCTCAGAAACCCTGACTATCCACCAGAAGAGGGAGGTAAAAGACTTCATCAGATTAAATAAAGATGTTTTCTCCTCAGTCCCAGGAAGAACTACGATAATAGAGTATGACATTGTCACTGAACCGGGAAAAAGGATAAATCTAAAGCCATATAGAATACCTGAAGCCCGGAGGGAAGCGATCAAATCGGAAGTAAAGAAAATGCTGGACCTTGGGGTAATTGAAGAATCCCAAAGTGACTGGAGTAGCCCAATTGTGCTTGT
The DNA here is from genome assembly GCF_027579735.1 of Bombina bombina. NCBI lineage: Eukaryota > Metazoa > Chordata > Amphibia > Anura > Bombinatoridae > Bombina > Bombina bombina. Next base: position 227,284,059 of record NC_069506.1, on the reverse strand, counting down.
ACCAAAGCCTGATGGCACAATCAGGTTTTGTAATGATTACCGGAAGCTGAATGCAATATCCATTGGAAGAGGAATAGTGAAGCCACAACTTGCTAAAGTTGAAGCCATAAGGAATTGGCCACGACCTATGACGAAGAAAAAGGTCAGAACATTTATTGGGCTTGTTGGCTACTACAGAAGGTTTATCTCCAACTTTGCTACTATAGCGGGTCCTTTAACTGACCTCACTAAAGCAAAAGCTCCAGTAATAGTGAAATGGTCCTCTGAAGCTGAACAGGCATTTCAAAATCTCAAGGAAGCCATCTGTAGACAACCAGTGTTAGTCACCCCTGATTTTTCAAAGGAGTTTGTTTTACAGACAGATGCCTCTGATGTAGGGCTTGGAGCAGTGCTTTCCCAGGAAAGTCAAAGTGAAGAGCATCCAATACTATACCTGAGCTGGAAACTTCAACCTAGAGAAAAGAACTATTCAATTGTTGAAAAGGAGTGTCTAGCAATTAAATGGGCTGTTGAAACTCTCAAATATTATTTGTTGGGCAGAGAATTTAGACTAGTTACTGATCATGCACCTCTCAAATGGATAAGTCAAAATAAGGATAATAATAGTAGAATTACACGCTGGTTCCTTAGTTTGCAACCCTATCTCTTCTCAGTAGAACACAGGGCAGGAAGTAAACAGGGTAATGCTGATAGCCTTTCACATATGCATACGCTTTTGGCCATGTTCGCTCACCCCATTAGGTCTGAGCTAGCGGGGAGGATGTGTGACAGAACCCAAGGCATAGTAATGGAAGGTGTCTATATTCCCTCAAAAGGGCTGCAGTGCGGGGTATGGTCTGACAATCCCAGGGAGAATTGTTATGTTTGTTTACCACATAGAGAAAATATGTGATTTATTTCTGGATCCCTGTGGTGGAGCATTTGGAGAGTAGGGTTGGCCAGTGCTCCACCCCGCAGTTTGCAGGTAGCCCATTATGTCAAAAAGTCCAGTCCAGGAATTCTGTCTGACTCAGCTAGCTACTCACCTGCATGTGGTAATTGACAGCAGGTGCTAATAAAATCCCCAGTCAGGGGTTGAGAGGTAGATTTGCCAGCAGTAAATGGAAACTGCAAACACTCTCCTGAGAGACTGAGAAGAATAATCTCTAAAGGACAATGTTTGAAAGGTCTGTGCAATATTACTTTGTGAAAAGCTACTTAGTGCAGACAGTTGTACTTGTTAGTAAGTGCTCAGTAGAGCAAGCCTCTTTTGTTTATGTTTATTTTTCCTGTTTTTGCCAGACCTGATAATAAACAGACTGTATTTTATAAAGCTACAACAACCTTGTGTGGTGTTTTCAGCTTTGAGGACTGTGTGTTTCCAAGATCCCAGGTCACAATATAGTGTGTGTGTGTATATATATATATATAGTGTGTGTGTGCATGTGTATGTTTGTGTTTCTATGTGCAATTGCATATGTGTATGTGCATGTATGTATGGGAGTAGATCTATTTATTTTGTGTGTGTTAGTAAAGATTAATACATTTTTTTTTGCGAGACAGGTCACATTATCCTGGACTTGATCATTTTTGTGCTGCATAGTTTTAGTATTAATCCGGGAGTGTGGGGGTCTAAATTATATTTTTATTAGGGAGACTGAATAATTTGTTTTACTGGGTGCTTGGTAGACTCATATTTAGTGTGTGTGCAGGCTATTTTTTATCTATATCATTATTACACGCAGTGTGTTTTATCTGTTTAGAAGTGATTCAGTCATTCTAGTGTGTGAAGAGGGTGCACATATAATTTGTTATAGCAGATCAGACAGATGCCAATCACATTCCTTCTCACAGATGCTGCTTACTGTGTTGAAAGCCTTCACTTTTAGCATATTCAACAGTTATTTACACTGTCATTTAAAACATAACATGCAAACAGTTTGTCTTAATTGCACCTCTTACAAAAGAAGCTGCTCGCATCTGCTTTTTGTCTAACTGATAGAATTTGTGCCAATATGGAGATAAAAACCTGGGATTCACTCAATAAAGACAATTTTTAGAGAGGGGGCTATGAAAACAAAGGATTATCTTTCATCTTCGTTATCTTTCAACATAGATGTTTTGATTACCCATAAAGGTTTCACAATCAGGAATCAAGACTTTTTTTGCTAATGAAAAAAGAGGGGTTGGTATTCTCTTAGTCATTAAAACCTATACTAAAACAAAAAACAAAATCTCATTCTTACTTCAAGAATGAAACCAAACAGCTGGAAAGGTTCATTATACAGCCAATATGTTTGTTTTTGGATGCAATTATTGGAATATGTGGATTCTTTAGGTACCCTTCCTCAGTTTGAGGTTAGTAATCGTCTATGGTTAAATTGTTAGAAATCCCTTATCCCATACTGCATATGAAAATGTAACCCTGTTTCTTTTTTACAACAGCTTTGGAACATTTGTGGGCATATGGAATGAGGTCTGTAGGAGCCACGAGTCACCAACCACCCTTGTGAAACTCAAAATGTCCTGATAAAAGGCATCAGGAGATGATGTTAACATAGAACCGCGTCACAAATCGGTATCACATATTCAGCGCAAGGACTTACACATCAAAAATGGAGAAATTTTACTCCATTTTCACCTCACCACACATAGGCAAGCGCAGCAAGACTTGCGCTGAGTATGTGAGCACCGTAACTTCCGTAACTGCCTGAAAATATTAACTAACACCTAACGATGCACAATATCTATCTACCTCCTGAAAATAACTAACACCAAACGCATGTGTGTAAAGCTGCAGCACTTGCGGTGTGTCGCTCTGTGTTTAAAGGTCAAAGGTGAGGTCTGTAGGAGCCACGAGTCACCAACCTCCCTTGTGAAACTCAAAATGTCCTGATAATAGGCATCGGGAGATGATGTTAAACATACATGTGAAACACAGCTTCTGTCAAACAGAGTGTAGCTGTAAACTTATGGTGGAAGCGTTCTATAGCCGGTCCTAGGGGAGTTGCTTCATAAATTGTCGGAAACCGCTGTGCGATGTCAATCCGATAAGCAAACCTCTCCCCTCTTTCAGCAAAACACTTTATCCAACTGTTGCCCAGCATTTCCCTTCTTCCGGCTCAGTATAAAGACTCTGGTGGGGGGGGGAGTGTCCTTTTCGGTAACTCTCCAATCAGGCTCGACCATGTTCTGTGGATCGTCTAATCAAACATCAAGATCCATGCTCACTTACATATCCATGGCAATGAGAAAACAACTGTGATACAGGAGCACCGTTGATCAAAAGTTCTTTATTCCACAAACTTGAATGCACATTAAAAATCGTGCCAAAGCAATGGAGGGATGCAGGAGTGCTGGTGGGTTACTCCTCTACCTACTGACGCGTTTCGGCTTTGTGCCGTAATAGCAGGTAGAGGAGTAACCCACCAGCGCACCTGCATCCCTCCATTGCTTGTCACGATTTTTAATATGCATCCAAGTTTGTGGAATAAAGAACTTTTAATCAACGGTGCTCCTGTATCACAGTTGTTTTCGCAAATATTAAATAGACCCTAGCACTAACCTATAGAAGATTTTTGATAGCCATGCAAACATGTATTTTCATTATTCATTTGCAAATGGACAGATTTAAACTAATGTTGTACAAATGTTGTTCATTAGTTCATTTAAAGGGATATGATACCCAAATGTTGAAGCACTTGAAACTGATGCAGCATAGCTGTAAAAAGCTGACTAGAAAATATCACATGAACATCTCTATGTACAAATGGAAGATATTTTACCTCAACTTTCCTAAGTATTCACACCCCACTGTAAAGAGACTTTAAGCAGCCATTCATGATGCTTGTCCCAGGAGTGTGCATCAGTAATGTGCAGGCACAGTCATGTTATTTTCTTATTCAGTTTAAAGGGACATTCCAGCTAAAATTAGAATCCACACGGATGCATTTCACTTTTGAATAGAAGCATTTTTGTATTATACATGTATTAGCAATAATGCTTCTAATACAAGTTATAGCTAATTAAAAAATGTATTTAAGTATGCACCGTGCACCAGCATTTTATACATAACAGTTTCTCAGCAAGCCTAAGGTGCTTGTAACATCTGGTAATGACTCAATTTGTTAATTGCTGACATGATACAAGCCCCACAGGCAACTATTTAAATTGCTGGTATGCTTTACATGCACAAGCAGAGAAAAATGTTAACACTAAAACAGTGATAACTATTAATAGAAGCATTTTGTCAATACATTTATATTGCAATTGCAAATATCTTTCTATTCAAAGATGTAATTCATCTATGTGCATTTGAATTTTACCCAGAATGTCCATTTCAGTTCTATGAAATCTCATGAGATCACAGCAAAAGCAAAGCATTACCTCAGCACTGCTGATTGGCTATTTTTTTATTTTATTTTTTTCTAACTTGCAGCTGATCAGCAGGTGAAGTATACCTTTTTACACAGCACTTACTCATTTCTTCATTTGTTACATAGAGATGCTCAGGTGATATTTTCTTGTCAGCCTTTTAGAGTTATGCTGCATCACTTTCAAATGATTTAGCATATAAGTATTATGTCCCTTTACTTTCTCTATTTTGCAAACAAATGACAAATAAAAAATAAAAAAAAGTAAAAATGTGTTTTGTTAAACTTCAGTAAAACATTGCTTAGAAACACATACTGCCATATACCAGAGGGCACGTTTGACATCAGATAAACGTACATGGTGTCAATCTCTCTGCTAACAGGTGCTCTCAATAGTAAGTATGTACTGACCAATCAGCATCCATTTGGTTCATCGAGTAATATGCAAACTAATCTAATTAAACAGCCTTTTAAGGCTTTTTTTTTTAATGATTTTTGTACAGCAATAGTATGCTGTAGCACTTCTAAGTCACATTAAAAAATACATTTTAAACTTTAAATATGAGGGGCAAGATTACATATGCGGCGGCGCCCGCAAAAGCTGGCGACGCTGTTTTTTAGTGGTTTTGGTATCACATATACAGCGCCGCATATAAATGTGGCACGTATATTTCACCCGTCAACCGCAATTTTTACTTCCATAAGCTAACATAGAACCGCGTCACAAATCTATATGACATATTCAGCGCAAGGACTTACGCAGCCAAAATGGAGAAATTTTACTCCATTTTCACCTTGCTACACATAGGCAAGTATGTTAGCACCTTAAAGTCAATGTAAATTTGATGCAAAAGTGCCAGGTTTTTAAAAATTCGACTAAAAAACAGGGGCACTTTAATTCATCAAAATTTACATTTCACTTGTGTTGTGAAAAAAAAAAACTTAGCTCTTAACCCCTTAATGACCACAGCACTTTTCCATTTTCTGTCCGTTTGGGACCAAGGCTATTTTTAAATTTTTGCGGTGTTTGTGTTTAGCTGTAATTTTCCTCTTACTCATTTACTGTATCCACACATATTATATACTGTTTTTCTCGTCATTAAATGGACTTTCTAAAGATACCATTATTTTCATCATATATTATAATTTACCATAACATTTTTTATAAAATATGAGGAAAAAAATGGAAAAAAACACACTTTTTCTAACTTTGACCCCCAAAATCTGTTACACATCTACAACCACCAAAAAAACCCCATGCTAAATAGTTTCTAAATTTTCTCCTGAGTTTAGAAATACCCAATGTTTACATGTTCTTTGCTTTTTTTGCAAGTTATAGGGCAATAAATACAAGTAGCACTTTGCTATTTCCAAACCACTTTTTTTCAAAATTAGCTCTAGTTACATTGGGACACTGATATCTTTCAGGAATCCCTGAATATCCTTTGATATGTATATAATTTTTTTTTAGAAGACATCCCAAAGTATTGATCTAGGCCCATTTTAGTATATTTCATGCCACCATTTCACCGCCAAATGAGATCAAATAAAAAAAAAACTTAACTTTTTCACAAACTTTAGGTTTCTCACTGAAATTATTTACAAACAGCTTGTGCAATTATGGCACAAATGGTTATAAATGCTTCTCTGGGATCCCCTTTGTTCAGAAATAGCAGACATATATGGCTTTGGCGTTGCTTTTTGGTAATTAGAAGGCCGCTAAATGCAGCTGCGCATCACACGTGTATTATGGGTAGCAGTGAAGGGGTTAATTAGGTAGCTTGTAGGGAGCTTGCAGGGTTAATTTTAGCTTTAGTGTAGAGATCAGTCTCCCACCGGACACATCAGACCCTCTGATCCCTCCCAAACAGCGCTCTTCCCTCCCCCACCCCACAATTGTCCCAGCCATCTTAAGTACTGGCAGAAAGTCTGCCAGTACAAAAATAAAAGGTATCTTTTATTTTTTTTATTTTTTAGCATATTTAGATATGCTGATGTGTAAGATCCCCCCTTAGCCCCCAGCCTCCATGACCCTCCCCCTCTACCTTATTGGGAGCCATCTTGGGTACTGGCAGTTGTCTGCCAGTACCCAGTTTACCAAAAAAAATGTTTTTTTTCCCTGTAATGTAGCTTCCCCCCCAAAGAACAACCCCCCTCCCGGATCCCTTAGATGCTTTTTTAATATAATTTAAACCATTTTATCCCACTTTTCTTTCTGTAGTGTAGCCGTTCCCACCCGCTTCCACCACGTGCACGCGCTGGCCCCCCGGGCACGCGCGTGTGTCCGTGTGCTCCCCCGGCGATCCCGCCCCCCTCCACATCACTGGGCCCATCGATGGCCGCCACCCGCCTCCCAGACTGGCTCCCACACACCATCGATACCGGCCATCGATGTCCGCTGCAGAGAGGGCCACAGGAGGGTTATTGTAGGATGCCTCGATTATTGAGGTATCACTGCAATAACTGGAAAGCATCTGGAAGCGATCAGCATCGCTTCCACCGCTTTCCTAGACCAAGGACATACGCCATACGTCCTCGGTTGTTAAGTGTATTTTTTTTGAGGACGTACAGCGTTAAGGGGTTAATCTTGACAGCAGATCCAGCTTCCTCCACCCATCGCAAAGCCTCTTCCTGGGTCTAAAATGAGGAATTCGGCTTCCTCCAATCATGCCATTGAATCAGACACTGATTCCCCGGGGGGAAGCCATGATTGGAGGATGACCCATCCATCATTTCTGACATCAGAAATGGCTTGCGACGACCGAAAGAAGCTGGAGCAGCTGTCAGGTTTTAAAAAAAAGTTTATTTTCACAACAGGAGTGAAATGTAAATTTTTATGAATTAAAGTGCCCCTGTTTTTATTCAAACTTTTAAAAAAAGGGCACTTTAGCATCCAAATTTACATTCACTTTAACTCCCGTAACTGCCTGAAAATATTAACTAACACCAAACGCATGTGCAATATCTATCTACCTGTCAACTGCAATCCCCCACCACAATAACTAATAAAGTATATTAACCCCTAATCCGCAATTAACCCACATAGCAATAAACCTAATAAAGTATATTAACCCCTAATCCGCCATTAACCCACATTGCAATATACCGGATAAAGTATATTAACCCCTAATCAGCCATTAACCGACATCGCAATAAACCTAATAAAGTATTTTAACCCCTAATTCGCCATTAACCAGCATCGCAATAAACGGCTAGATTACGAGTTTTGTCGGTAAAGCTGTGCGTGTCTAACATGCAGTTTATGCTCACCGCTCACCTACAAACAATGCTGGTATTACGGGTTTTTACAAACCCGGCGTTAGCTGCAGAAAAGTGAGCAGAGAGCAAATTTTAGCTCCACATCTCATTGTAATACCAGCGCTGCTTACGGTAGTGGTGAGCTGGCTAAACGGGCTCGTGCACGATTTCCCCATAGGAATCAATGGGGGAGAGCCGCCTGAAAAAAAAAACTAACACTTGCAAAAAAGCAGCATTCAGCTCCTAACGCAGCCCCATTGATTCCTATGGGGAAATAACATTTACAGGGAGTGCAGAATTATTAGGCAAATGAGTATTTTGACCACATCATCCTCTTTATGCATGTTGTCTTACTCCAAGCTGTATAGGCTCGAAAGCCTTCTACCAATTAAGCATATTAGGTGATGTGCATCTCTGTAATGAGAAGGGGTGTGGTCTAATGACATCAACACCCTATATCAGGTATGCATAATTATTAGGCAACTTCCTTTCCTTTGGCAAAATGGGTCAAAAGAAGGACTTGACAGGCTCAGAAAAGTTAAAAATAGTGAGATATCTTGCAGAGGGATGCAGCACTCTTAAAATTGCAAAGCTTCTGAAGCGTGATCATCGAACAATCAAGCGTTTCATTCAAAATAGTCAACAGGGTCGCAAGAAGCGTGTGGAAAAACCAAGGCGCAAAATAACTGCCCATGAACTGAGAAAAGTCAAGCGTGCAGCTGCCAAGATGCCACTTGCCACCAGTTTGGCCATATTTCAGAGCTGCAACATCACTGGAGTGCCCAAAAGCACAAGGTGTGCAATACTCAGAGACATGGCCAAGGTAAGAAAGGCTGAAAGACGACCACCACTGAACAAGACACACAAGCTGAAACGTCAAGACTGGGCCAAGAAATATCTCAAGACTGATTTTTCTAAGGTTTTATGGACTGATGAAATGAGAGTGAGTCTTGATGGGCCAGATGGATGGGCCCGTGGCTGGATTGGTAAAGAGCAGAGAGCTCCAGTCCGACTCAGATGCCAGCAAGGTGGAGGTGGAGTACTGGTTTGGGCTGGTATCATCAAAGATGAGCTTGTGGGGCCTTTTCGGGTTGAGGATGGAGTCAAGCTCAACTCCCAGTCCTACTGCCAGTTTCTGGAAGACACCTTCTTCAAGCAGTGGTACAGGAAGAAGTCTGCATCCTTCAAGAAAAAACATGATTTTCATGCAGGACAATGCTCCATCACACGCGTCCAAGTACTCCACAGCGTGGCTGGCAAGAAAGGGTATAAAAGAAGAAAATCTAATGACATGGCCTCCTTGTTCACCTGATCTGAACCCCATTGAGAACCTGTGGTCCATCATCAAATGTGAGATTTACAAGGAGGGAAAACAGTACACCTCTCTGAACAGTGTCTGGGAGGCTGTGGTTGCTGCTGCACGCAATGTTGATGGTGAACAGATCAAAACACTGACAGAATCCATGGCTGGCAGGCTTTTGAGTGTCCTTGCAAAGAAAGGTGGCTATATTGGTCACTGATTTGTTTTTGTTTTGTTTTTGAATGTCAGAAATGTATATTTGTGAATGTTGAGATGTTATATTGGTTTCACTGGTAAAAATAAATAATTGAAATGGGTATATATTTGTTTTTTGTTAAGTTGCCTAATAATTATGCACAGTAATAGTCACCTGCACACACAGATATCCCCCTAAAATAGCTATAACTAAAAACAAACTAAAAACTACTTCCAAAACTATTCAGCTTTGATATTAATGAGTTTTTTGGGTTCATTGAGAACATGGTTGTTGTTCAATAATAAAATTAATCCTCAAAAATACAACTTGCCTAATAATTCTGCACTCCCTGTATGTATACACCTAACACCCTAACATGAACCCCGAGTCTAAACACCCCTAATCTTACACTTATTAACCTCTAATCTGCCGCCCCCAACATCGCCGACATCTGCATTATGTTATTAATCCTTAATCTGCTGCCCCTAACATTGCCGACACCTGCATTATATTTATTAACCCCTACTCTGCCGCCCCAATGTCGCCGCAACCTACCTACACTTATTAAACCCTAATCTGCCGCCCCCAACGTTGCCGCCACTATGTTCGAATCAGCCAATAGAATGCAAGATCAATCCTATTGGCTGATTGGATTTATTAAGGGGGGATTGGGTGGGTTTTAGAGTAGGGTTGGGTGTGTGGGTGGTGGGTTTTAATTTTGGGTGGTATTGTACTTTTTTTTACAGGTAAAAGAGCTGATTACTTTGGGGCAATGCCCCGCAAAAAGCCCTTTTAAGGGCTATTTGTAATTTAGTATAGGGTAGGGCTTTTTTATTTTGGGAGGCTTTTTTATTTTATTAGGGGGATTAGATTAGGTGTAATTAATTTAAAAAACTTGTAATTATTTTATTATTTTCTGTAATTTAGTGGGGGGTTTTTTGTACTTTAGTTTATTTTATTTTATTGTAATTAATTTAATTTAATTTAGGTAATTAATTTAATTATAGTGTAGTGTTAGGTGTAATTGTAACTTAGGTTAGGTTTTATTTTACAGGTAAATGTGTCTTTATTTTAACTAGGTAGCTATTAAATAGTTAATAACTATTTAATAACTATTGTACCTAGTTAAAATAAATACAAAGTTGTCTGTAAAATAAAAATAAACCCTAAGCTAGTTACAATGTGACTATTAGTTATATTGTAGCTAGCTTAGGGTTTATTTTATAGGTAAGTATTTAGTTTTAAATAGGAATAATTTAGTTAATGATAGTAATTTTATTTAGATGTATTTAAATAATATTTAATTTAGGGGGGGTGTTAGGGTTAGACTTAGATTTAGGGGTTAATACATTTAATATAGTGGCAGCGACGTTGGGGTGGCAGATTAGGGTTTAATTAATGTAGGTAGGTGTCGGCGATGTTAGGGATGGCAGATTAGGGGTTAATAAAATTTAACTAGTGTTTGCGAGGCAGGAGTGCGACGGTTTAGGGGTTAATATATTTATTAAAGTGGCGGCGATGTCCGGTTAGGCAGATTAGGGGTTAAAATTTTTATTTAACTGTTTGTGATGTGGGGGGCCTCGGTTTAGGGGTTAATAGGTAGTTTATGGGTGTTAGTGTACTTTTTAGCACTTTAGTTAAGAGTTTTATACTACGGCGTTAGCCCATAAAACTCTTAACTACTGACTTTCAAATGCGGTACCAGTCTTGACAGGAGAGGGTCTACTGCTCACTTTTAGGAAGACTCATAATTCCGGCATTAGGCAAATCCCATAGAAAAAATAGGATAGGCAATTGATGTAAGTGGATTTGCGGTATTTTCGAGTCTGGCCGAAAACGTGAGCGGTACACCTGTGTACCTGCAAGACTCGTAATACCAGTGGGCGTTAAAAAGCAGCATTGGGACCTCTCAACGATGCTTTTTAACCCTAACACAAGACTCGTAATCTAGGTGAAAGTATATTAACCCCTAATCCGCCATTAACCCACAGCGCAATAAACCTAATAAAACTATTAACCCCTTTTCCGCCAAACCCAAACACAATAATCCTAATAAATCTATTAAACCCTAATCCGACAAACCCCCACAATGCAAATAACTTATTAAATTACTAAGGCCACTAACCTAACACCCCCTAAATTAACCCCAATTACCTAAATTAAAAAATACTAAATTGCAATTAAAATAAAAAGATAACATTACTTAAAAATAAAAAGAACTACATTTAAATTAATCTAAGATTACAAAAAATAAAAAGTCTAACATTACATAAAATAATAAACCAAATTATCAAAAATAAAAAAATTAAACCTAATCCCTATCGGCTAGATTTAGAGTTTTGTCGGTAATGACCCGCGTAGCTAACGCTGGCTTTTTTCTGGCCGCACCTTTAAAATAACTCTGGTATTGAGAGTCCACAGAATGGCTGCGTTAGGCTCCAAAAAAGGAGCGTAGAGCATATTTAACGCAACTTCAACTCTCGATACCAGAGTTGCTTACGGACGCGGCCAGCCTCAAAAACGTGCTTGTGCACGATTCCCCCATAGGAAACAATGGGGCTCTTTGAGCTGAAAAAAAAACCTAACACCTGCAAAAAAGCCGCAATCAGCTCCTAACGCAGCCCCATTGTTTCCTATGGGGAAACACTTCCTACGTCTGCACCTAACACTCTAACATGTACCCTGAGTCTAAACACCCCTAACCTTACACTTATTAACCCCTATTCTGCCGCCCCCGCTATCGCTGACCCCTGCATATTATTATTAACCCCTAATCTGCCGCTCCGTAAACCGCCGCTACTTACATTATCCCTATGTACCCCTAATCTGCTGTCCCTAACACCGCCGACCCCTATATTATATTTATTAACCCCTAATCTGCCGCCCACAACGTCGCCTCCACTCATTAACCCCTAATCTGCCAACCGGACCGCACCGCTATTATAATAAAGTTATTAACCCCTAATCCACCTCACTAACCCTATAATAAATAGTATTAACCCCTAATCTGCCCTCCCTAACATCGCTGACACCTAACTTCAAGTATTAACCCCTAATCTAATCAGCCAATCGGATTGAACTTGATTCTGATTGGCTGATTCCATCAGCCAATCAGAATATTCCTACCTTAATTCCGATTGGCTGATAGAATCCTATCAGCCAATCGAAATTCGAGGGACGCCATCTTGGATGACGTCCCTTAAAGGAACCGTCATTCGTTGGGAAGTCGTCGTCGGAAGATGGGTCCGCGGTGGAAGTCTTCAAGATGGAGCCGGTCCTCATCGGATGAAGATAGAAGATGCCGCTTGGAAGAATATGGTTGCCGGTCCGGATCTACTCTTCTTCCCGGATAGGATGAAGACTTTGGAGCCTCTTCTGGACTTCTTCAGCCGTCGGATGATGGATGTCTAGCCCCCGCTTGGGCTTAGATGAAGATATCGGAGCCAGGATGGATCGGTGTGATACCCGGTGAGGTGAAGACAAGGTAGGAAGATCTTCAGGGGCTTAGTGTTAGGTTTATTTAAGGGGGGTTTGGGTTAGATTAGGGGTATGTGGGTGGTGGGTTGTAATGTTGGGGGGGGGGGTATTGTATGTGTTTTTTTACAGGAAAAAGAGCTGAATTTCTTGGGGCATGCCCCGCAAAGGGCCCTGTTCAGGGCTGGTAAGGTAAAAGAGCTTTGAACTTTTGTAATTTAGAATAGGGTAGGGCATTTTTTATTTTGGGGGGCTTTGTTATTTTATTAGGGGGCTTAGAGTAGGTGTAATTAGTTTAAAATTGTTGTAATATTTTTCTTATGTTTGTAAATATTTTTTTATTTTTTGTAACTTAGTTCTTTTTTATTTTTTGTACTTTAGTTAGTTTATTTCATTGTAGTTATTTGTAGGTATTGTATTTAATTAATTTATTGATAGTGTAGTGTTAGGTTTAATTGTAGGTAATTGTAGGTATTTTATTTAATTTATTTATTGATCGTGTAGTGTTAGGTTTAATTGTAACTTAGGTTAGGATTTATTTTACAGGTAATTTTGTAATTATTTTAACTATTTTAGCTATTAAATAGTTCTTAACTATTTAATAGCTATTGTACCTGGTTAAAATAAATACAAAGTTACCTGTAAAATAAATATAAATCCTAAAATAGCTATAATATAATTTTAAATTATGATTTAAATTATATTTAATTTAGGGGGGGTGTTAGTGTTAGGGTTAGACTTAGCTTTAGGGGTTAATACATTTATTAGAATAGCGGCAAGATTCGGTCGGCAGATTAGGGGTTAATAATTGAAGTTAGGTTCGGCGATGTTAGGGAGGGCAGATTAGGGGTTAATAAATATAATATAGGGGTCGGCGGTGTTAGGGGCAGCAGATTAGGGGTACATAGCTATAATGTAGGTGGCGGCTCTTTGCGGTCGGCAGATTAGGGGTTAATAAGTGTAGGCAGGTGGAGGCGACGTTGAGGGGGGCAGATTAGGGGTTAATAAATATAATATAGGGGTCGGCGATGTTAGGGCAGTAGATTAGGGGTACATAGCTATAATGTAGCTGGCGGCGGCGTGCGGACGGCAGATTAGGGGTTAATAAGTGTAGGTAGCTGGCGGCGACGTTGTGGGGGCAGATTAGGGGTTAATAAATATAATATAGGGGTCGGCGGTGTTAGGGGCAGCAGATTAGGGGTACATAAGGATAACGTAGGTGGCGGACGGCAGATTAGGGGTTAAAAAACTTTAATCGAGTGGCGGCAATGTGGGGGGACCTCGGTTTAGGGGTACATAGGTAGTTTATGGGTGTTAGTGTACTTTAGAGCACAGTAGTTAAGAGCTTTATAAACTGGCGTTAGCCCAGAAAGCTCTTAACTACTGACTTTTTTCTGCGGCTGGAGTTTTGTCGTTAGAATTCTAACGCTCACTTCAGCCAAGACTCTAAATACCGGAGTTAGGAAGATCCCATTGAAAAGATAGGATACGCAATTGACGTAAGGGGATCTGCGGTATGGAAAAGTCGCGGCTGAAAAGTGAGCGTTAGACCCTTTTTTGACTGACTCCAAATACCGGCGGTAGCCTAAAACCAGCGTTAGGAGCCTCTAACGCTGGTTTTCACGGCTACCGCCAAACTCCAAATCTAGGCCTATGAAAAGAAAAAAAAAACCCAAAATAAAAACATCCCCTAATCTAATACTAAACTATCAATAGCCATTAAAAGTGCCTTTTCTATGGCATTGCCATAAATTAAACAGCTCTTTTCCTTAAAAAAAATACTAAGTCCCCCATCTAATAGTAAACCCCCCACTCACCAAAATAAAAAAACTAGCACTAAAAAATCCTAAACTACTCATTGCCCCATAAGGGTCATTTGTCTGGGCATTGTTCTTAAAAGGGCATTCAGCTATTTTACTGCCCTTAAAAGCTCTTTTAAGAGTGCCCAATACATCCATAATCTAAAAAACCCAGACTTAGGCTTGGAAGAAGATGTCAGTCGCTTGGAAGACGACTTCACCGCCTGGAACAGGAATTTCTCCGCCGGACTTCAGGAATGGTGAGTACCTATTTGGGGGGTTAGACTTAGGCTTTTTTTTTTAATTTTGGGTGGTTAACCCCCCAAATTGGTACTCACCGTTCCTGAAGTCCGGCGGAGAAGTTCCTGTTCCAGGTGGTGAAGTCTTCTTCCAAGCAGCCGACATCTTCTTCCAAGCCCCCTCTTTCTATATATGCTGGAGTGGTGCTTAACATAATTTTGGATTACTCTATTACTATTCCTCATCATGTTGTATCCCTCCCTGGCCCTAAGTCTTAGGCCCATTTAGGGTCTCATTAGTAGTTATCATTTACATGTGAATTCCCTATATCTGATGACCTCTCAAGGCCAGTTTAATAACTACAAGTATATGCTAATATCCTAATGTAAAATGGAGATTTCAGAAATTGTTTAATTGTATTTTTGTGTCATTATTGTTTTACGGCAATCTTTCGGCTATATTACGAGTCTTGCGTTAACCTTAAAAAGCAGCGTTATGGGGTCCTAACTCTGCTTTTTTAACGCCTGCTGGTATTACGAGTAAGGCAGGTACAGGTGTACTGCTCACTTTTTTTCTGCGATATTAGCATACCGCAAAACCCTTTACGTCAATTGTGTAGCCTATCTTTTTAATGAGATTTTCCTAATGCCGGTATTACGATCGCTGGAAAAAGTGAGCGGTACACCCTTCCTGTCCAGACTCCTAACGCATTTACAAGTCAGTAGTTAAGAGTTTTATGGGCTAACGCCGGAACATAAAACTCTTAACTAAAGTGCTACAAAGTACACTAACACCCATAAACTACCTATTAACCCCTAATCTGCCGATCGGACATCGCCGCCACTTTAATAAATGTATTAACCCCTAAACCGCAGCACTCCCGCCTCGCAAACACTAGTTACATTTTATTAACCCCTAATCTGCCGTCCCTAACATCGCCGACACCTACCTACATTTATTAACCCCTAATCTGCCGCCCACAACATCGCCGCCACTATAATAAATTTATTAACCCCTAAACCTAAGTCTAACCCTAACCCCCCAAACTTAAATATAATTTAAATAAATCTAAAAAAATTTACTATAATTAACTAAATTATTCCTATTTAAAACTAAATACTTGCCTGTAAAATAAACCCTAAGCTAGCTACAATATAACTAATAGTTACATTGTAGCCATCTTAGTATTTATATTTATTTTACAGGCAACTTTGTATTTATTTTAACTAGGTACAATAGTTATTAAATAGTTATTAACTATTTAATAACTACCTAGCTAAAATAAATACAAAAGGACTTGTAAAATAAACCCTAACCTAAGTTACAATTACACCTAACACTACACTATAATTAAACTAATTACCTAAACTACAAAGAAAAAGAAAGGGTGCCTCCTAGTGTACCCAATATGTCACAGACAAAAAGCATGTAATCAAATCATACTCACAATGTGTGAAGGCAGAGATAATGCCTAGGTAGACATACTGGGAACTCCACAGTGGCACCAGTGCCAAGGCTGCTCCTCCTGAAATCAGAATTGGATTCTGCAATCTGGAATAAGAAAGGAAAAAAGAGGGCGACCCCTAGTGCAGATCACTTAGATGTATGGTTAACACCAGCTGCTCCCAACAAATGGATACTCACAGATTATATTGCACACTGTAGTGCAAATGGAGAATACTAGGTATATTAAAGGGACCTAGTGCACATGTAAGCCCAGGTAGTATTCTGCTGCAGCGGTAGATTGCTCCAAAATGGTGAATAAAATAGGAGACTCCATTATAAAAAACACACATATATTTAATTAAAAAGCTAATAAAAAACAATTCACAGATATAAAATATCAAACTATGGTCAGTACAAAATGCTACGCGTTTCTAAGCGCTAATCACGCTTTTTCCTCAGGCAAGTGATACTGACAAGGCTGGAGACTCCTATTTAAATACCCTAGAGCCCATGTTGTTACAGGCTGCACCTCATTACAGAGGTTCTGTGTTGATTGATTAGGTAACTAACTTTCAGTGTATCACAAAGTTACAAAACCAACATGTTTAAAGAGTACACAATCCCATATTATAAAAGGCCAAGTGTGTTTGTCTGAAGCCGTCATGTGCAGTAGAGACTGCGCACGGACAAACACACCTGGCCTTCAGCTGCAGAGTAGTGCGCACTGCGGAAGCTGCCTGGTGGGGGCGAGACCGGCGTCAGGCGTGCCGTGATGGGGGCGTGGCCGGCGGGCGTGACGAGGGTGCATGACCGGTGGGCGTGGCCTCGCGGGAGCGCGCGGGAGGGGCATGGCCAGCGGGAGAGAACAAAACAGAGGAAGGAAGGAAAGAAAGAAAGCGAGCAGAGAGAGGGGGGAAGAGCAAAAGATTGAAAGAGAGCGCAAGAGAGTGGGAGAGAAAGAGGGGGAGAGAGAGGGGGGAGAGAGCTCAAAAGAGAGAGCAAAAAAGAGGGGGAGAGAGCGCAAAAAAGAGGGGGAGAGAGTGCAAGGGGGAGAAAGCACAAAAGAGGGTCAGAGAGCGCAAAAAAGAGGGGGAGAGAGCACAAAAAAGAGGGGGGAGAGAGCACAAAAGAGTGGGGGGAGAGAGAGCTCAAAAGAGAGGGGGGGAGAGAGAGCTCAAAAGAGAGGGGGGGGGAGAGAAAGTTTAAAAGAGAGGGGGAGAGAGAGTGTACAAAAGAGGGGGAGAGAGAGTGTACAAAAGAGGGGGAGAGAGAGTGCACAAAAGAGGGGGAGAGAGAGCAAAAGAGAGGGGGAGAGAGAGCAAAAGAGAGGGGGGGGAGAGAGAGAGAGCACAAAAGAGAGGGGGGGAGAGAGAGAGAGCAAAAGAGGGGGTAGAGAGCAAAATAGGGGGTAGAGAGCAAAATAGGGGGGAGAGAGCAAAATAGGGGGGAGAGAGCAAAAGAGGGCGAGAGAGAGCAGATGAGGGGGGGGAGAGAGAGAGCAAAAGAGGGGGGAGAGAGAGCACAAGAGGAGAGAGAGAGAGAGAGAGAGCAAAAGAGGGGGGAGAGTGCAAAATAAGGGGGAGAGAGAGAACTCAAAAGAGAGGGGAGGAAGCGAGAGAGCGCGCAAAAGAGAGGGGGGAGAGAGATGGAGCAAGGGTTGGAACCCCGGTACCTAAAAAATTGGCGCGTGTACACAAGCTTTAGGACTAGTTCATAATAAACGAATAAAAACAGAACATAAAATTGTTGAGCATTATATTGTAGCAGATAAAATAACAACTAAAAATAATAAACCATGATCTAAATCAGTGGACAACTTTGTGTGTTTAAGATGTCCACTCCGATTTGTCCATAGAAAATATACTTAACATGGGCGGCTTAAAGCCTTATATATAGTTATCCTCATAGGATTCATGCTATTATATTTTAACTGATTGATGATATGGTTTGAATAAAAGGCTATAAAAGAGAAAGCTTAAATGCTTATAATATACATTGTGATGATATTATGTTCGTAACCAATGTGTTTTGAATGTTATCATACTATGTAAATCAACTATGTTATCATACTATGTAAACCAACCATTGGTCGAGTTTCACCCCCCCCCCACTATTATATCTGTGATTGGTTGATTTTCATAGTATAATACCATTCAAAACACATTGGTTACGAACATAATATCATCACAATATATATTACAGGCATTTAAGCTTTCTCTTTTATAGCCTTTTATTCAAACCATATCATCAATCAGTTAAAATATAATAGCATGAATCCTATGAGGCTAACTATATATAAGGCTTTAAGCCGCCCATGTTAAGTATATTTTCTACGGACAAATCGGAGTGGACATCTTAAAGTGAATGTAAATTTTGATGCTAAAGTGCCCGGTTTTTAAAACTTTGATTAAAAACAGGGGCACTTTAATTCATAAAAATTTACATTTCACTCCTGTTGTGACAAAAAACTTACCTTTTAAACTTCACAGCAGCTCCAGCTTTCTCCGGTCTCACAAGCCATTTCTGATGTCAGAAATGATTGATAGGTCATTCTCCAATCACAGCTTCCCCCCCAGGGGATTCAGTGTCTGATTCACTGCTGTGATTGGAGGAAGTCGATGCCTCATTTTAGACCCAGGAAGAGGCTTTGAAACAGGTGGAGGAAGCTGGAGCTGCTGTGAAGATTAAAAGGTAAGTTTTTTTTCACAACAGGAGAGAAATGAAAATTTTTATGAATTAAAGTGCCCCTGTTTTTAATCGAAGTTTTAAAACCGGGCACTTTAGCATCAAAATTTACATTCACTTTAAACACACAAAGTTGTCCACTGATTTAGATCATGGTTTATTATTTTTAGTTGTTGTTTTATCTGCTACAATATAATGCTCAACAATTTTATGTTCTGTTTTTATTCGTTTATTATGAATTGTGTACTCTTTAAACATGTTGGTTTTGTAACTTTGTGATACACTGTAAGTTAGTTACCTAATCAATCAACACAGAACCTGTGTAATGAGGTGCAGCCTGTAACAACATGGGCTCTAGGGTATTTAAATAGGAGTCTCCAGCCTTGTCAGTATCACTTGCCTGAAGAAAAAGCGTAGCATTTTGTACTGACCATAGTTTGATGTTTTATATCTATGAATTGTTTTTTATAAGCTTTTTTATTAAATATATGTATGTTTTTTTTTTATACTGGAGTCTCCTTTTTTATTCACCATTTTGGAGCAATCTTCCGCTGCAGCAGAATACTACCTGGGCTTACATGTGCACTAGGTCACTTTAATATATCT
Organism: Bombina bombina; assembly: GCF_027579735.1. NCBI lineage: Eukaryota > Metazoa > Chordata > Amphibia > Anura > Bombinatoridae > Bombina > Bombina bombina. Next base: position 227,264,703 of record NC_069506.1, on the reverse strand, counting down.
AGTATGCTCCATTTGCACTACAGTGTGCAATATAATCTGTGAGTATCCATTTGTTGGGAGCAGCTGGTGTGAACCTTACATCTAAGTGATCTGCACTAGGGGTCGCCCTCTTTTTTCCTTTCTTATTCCTAATTACCTAAACTACCTACAATTAATTTAAATTTTAAATAAACTAAATTACGGAAAAAAACAACACTAAATTACAGAAAATAAAAAAAGAATTACAATTTTTTTAAGCTAATTACACCTACAATAATCCCCCTAATAAAATAAAAAAGTCCCCCCAAAATAATAAAATTCCCTACCCTATACTAAATTACAAATAGCCCTTAAAAGGGCCTTTTGTGGGGCATTGCCCAAAAGTAATCAGCTCTTTAACCTGTAAAAGAAAAAGTCAATACCCCCCCAACATTGAAACCCACCACCCAATCCCCCCTTAATAAAACCTAACACTACCCCCTTGAAGATCACCCTACCTTGAGATGTCTTCACCCAGCCAGGCACAAGTGGACCTCCAGAGGGGCAGAAGTCTTCATCCGATCCGGCCAGAAGAGGACAGACAGGCAGAAGTCTTCATCCAGGCAGCATCTTCTATCTTCTTTCATCCGGAGCGGAGCGGGTCCATCTTGAAGACATCCGACGCAGAGAATCCTCTTCCTTCTTGATCCGACGACTGAATGAAGGTTCTTTAAAGTGATGTCATCCAAGATGGTGTCCGTTCAATTCCGATTGGCTGATAGAATCCTATCAGCCCATAGGAATTAAGGTAGGAAAAATCCTATTGGCTGATGCAATCAGCCAATAGGATTAAAGTTCAATCCTATTGGCTGATCCAATCAGCCAATAGGATTGAGCTCGCATTCTATTGGTTGTTCCAATCAGCCAATAGAATGCGATCTCAATTCTATTGGCTGATTGCATCAGCCAATAGGATTTTTCCTACCTTAATTCCGATTGGCTGATAGGATTCTATCAGCCAATCGGAATTGAAGGGACGCCATTTTGGATGACGTCACTTAAAGGAACCCTCATTCAGTCGTCGGATCAAGAAGGAAGAGGATGCTCCGCGTCGGATGTCTTCAAGATGGACCCGCTCCGCTCTGGATGGAAGAAGATAGAAGATACCGTCAGGATGAAGACTTCTGCCGGTCTGGATGTCCTCTTCTGGCCGGATCGGATGAAGACTTCTGCCCCTCTGGAGGTCCACTTGTGCCCGGCTGGGTGAAGACATCTCAAGGTAGGGTGATCTTCAAGGGGGTAGTGTTAGGTTTTATTAAGGGGGGATTGGGTGGGTTTTAGAGTAGGGTTGGGTGTGTGGGTAGTGAGTTTTAATGTTGGGGGGGTATTGTCTTTTTTTTTTTTACAGGTAAAAGAGCTGATTACTTTTTGGCAATGCCCCGCAAAAGGCCCTTTTAAGGGCTATTTGTAATTTAGTATAGGGTAGGGAATTTTATTATTTTGGGGGCTTTTTATTTTATTGGGGGATTAGAGTAGGTGTAATTAGATTTAAAAAATTGTAATTCTTTTTTTATTTTCTGTAATTTAGTGTTTTGTCCCCCCGTAATTTAGTTTATTTAAATTAATTGTAATTAATTGTAGGTAGTTTAGGTAATTAGTTTAATTATAGTGTAGTGTTAGGTGTAATTGTAACTTAGGTTAGGGTTTATTTTACAGGTCCTTTTGTATTTATTTTAGCTAGGTAGTTATTACATATTTAATAACTATTGTACCTAGTTAAAATAAATACAAAGTTGCCTGTAAAATAAATATAAATCCTAAAATGGCTACAATGTAACTATTAGTTGTATTGTAGCTAGCTTAGGGTTTATTTTACAGGTAAGTATTTAGTTTTAAATAGGAATAATTTAGTTAATTATAGTAAATTTATTTAGATTTATTTAAATTATATTTAAGTTAGGGGGTTTAGGGTTAGACTTAGGTTTAGAGGTTAATACATTTATTATAGTGGCGGCGACATTGGCAGCGGCAGATTAAGGGTTAATAAATGTATTATAGTTGCGGCGACTTTGGGGGGGCAGATTAGGGGTTAATAAATAAAATGTAGGGTTCGGCAATGTTGGGGGCAGCAGTATAGTGGTTCATAGGGATAATGTAGGTGGCGGCGGTGTCCGGAGCGGCAGATTAGGGGTTAATAAATATAATGTAGGTGTCGGCGATGTTGGGGGAGGCAGATTAGGGTTTAATAAGTGTAAGATTAGGGGTGTTTAGACTCGGGGTTCATGTTAGGGTGTTAGGTGCAGACATAAAAAGTATTTCCTCATAGGAAACAATGGGGCTGCGTTAGGAGCTGAACACTGTTTTTTTTTTCAGCCAGCTCAGCCCCATTGTTTCCTATGGGGAAATCATGCACGAGCATGTTTAGCCAGCTTACCGCTACCGTAAGCAACGCTGGTATTGAGGTGAGATGTGGAGCTAAATTCTGCTCTACGCTCACTTTTTTGCGGCTACCGCCAGGTTTAAAAAAACCTGTAATACCAGCGTTACTTTAGGTGAGCTGAAACTAAGCATTAGCAACGCACCCTTGTTACCGCAAAACTCGTAATCTCGCCGTTTGTATGCTACTTTTTCATTTTCGCTAAATCTCAATAAAAAACTATTAAAGAGAGAAAATACAATAGCTTCATCAAAATTATACTGTCTTGTATTTATTTGTTGCCTTTTTGTTATTGATTCCCTATGTGTTTTGACTGTGTTTCTACGTTATTCTAGTCTTTGAAACTTATATCCTCTTTTGATCAATCTATCCCTAAGTTCAATAGACTGTTGTTCATAGACATCGTCTGACTTTGTATTTCTTCTGAGTCTCAAAAATTGTGATTTAGGGATAGACTGAACAAGATGATGAGGATGTTGGGATTTCGCATGCAGTATGGTGTTACCAGCTATTGGTTTTCTAAAGGTTTTTGTGACAATATTATTTTCAATAATCTGTAGGGTAAGGTCCAAATAATTCACCTGCTCTCCACTGAATTTGCCAGTGAATTTTAGACTCAATTCAAAAATTCCAAGAAAATGTTTTCATTCAGTGACTTCTTAAAGATAAAGAACAGGTCATCTATGTAGCACACTTAAAGTGCTCCCACCAAGCCATAAAGAATTTAGCGCCCATCGTGGTGCTGCATATTTAAGGGAAGTATTCATTGTTAGACATAAAATAATTGTGTGACAAAAGAAATCTGAGCACCTCACAAATGTATTCAATTTTAACTTTTTCCAAAGAGGAATCTCTCTGCATAAAAAATTCTACAGCCATTGTACCTAAGTTTTGAGGGATGGAGGTGTAGAGAGATGTCACATCAATTAACATCCAAGAATAACCAGGTTGCCATACTATCCGATAAAGAGAGCAGCAAATGCGAGGTGTCCTAAAGGTAGCTTAACTGTGACTTGGCATATGGCTGGAGAATGGAGTCCAACCAGTCTGCCAATCGCTCAAATAATGAACCAATACCAGCCACAATCGGTCTACCCAGAGGACACCTCACATTTTTGTGAATTTTTGGTACATGATGAAAGATGGGACAAATAGGATTATCTGGAACTAATATCTCTCTACACCTCCATCCCTCAAAACTTAGGTATAATGGCTGTAGAATTTTTTATGCAGAGAGATTCTTCTTTGGAAAAAGTTAAAATTGAATACATTTGTGAGGTGCTCAGATTTCTTTTGTCACACAATTATTTTATGTTTAACAATGAATACTTCCTTCAAATATGCGGCACTGTGATGGGCACTAAATTTGCACCATCGTTTGCTAACATCTTTGTGGCTTGGTGGGAGCAATTATACATCTATTCTGCCAGTAATCCTTGGTGTGAGGACATAGCACTTTATGTGCACTACATAGATGACCTGCTCTTTATCTTTAAAAAGACACTGAATGAAAACATTCTTGGAATTTTTGACTTTCTGAAACCATATTGAATTGGGTCTAAAATTCACTGGCCAATTCAGTGGAGAGCAGGTGAATTATTTGGACCTTACCCTACAGATTATTGACAATAATATTGTCACAAAAACCTTTAGAAAAGCAATAGCTGGTAACACCATACTGCATGCGAAATCCCAACATCCTCATCATCGTGTTCAGTCTATCCATAAATCACAATTTTTGAGAAATACAAAGTCAGACAATGTCTATGAACAACTGTAGTCTATGAGTAAGTGCCTCTAGGGGGCAAAAAACGCATCAGACGGTCTGTCCACCATACCTGCCATGTCTGTGCCTGTTTTACATTAGAATATTAAAAGTTTTTTGTTTTTAATCATCTGGTTTGGAGTAGTGCCTGCCAACCCCTTTCTCTCTTGTTAATTTTGCGGATGCATCCACCGTTTTGGCTACGGCACTCCTGGTGTCACGGGACTTTTTTGACCCTGCTGGGATCTGTTTCTGGTTTATCGTGTTGCACGCCAAGGCTGCGGTTACTCTTACCAGTAGGGAAATAGGGTGGTAGTTGGATGGGAAGGTTGGATCGAGATAAGGTTTTTTGAGGATAGGTGTGACCAATGCATGTTTAAGAGATGAGGGAAATATACCAGTGCTGAGGGAGAGGTTAAAGAGGTGTGTGAGTATAATGGTAAGGGTAGGAGAGAGGGAGGAGAGTAGCTGTGAGGGGATGGGGTCGAGGGGACAGGTAGTGAGGTAAGAGGATAGTATAAGGACAGAAATTTCTTCCTCTGTAACAGGGGCAAAAGAGCTAATTTTTTGGGTTTGTGGGTTTTGAATTATTGTGAGATTTAGGAGGGGGCGGTATTATGTTGAGAGACCATTTCATTTCTGATGGAGTCAATTTTGTTGTAGAAGTAGTTGGCAAAATCTTGAGCTGAAAAAGAAGTTGTATTAGGAGGTGGGTGGAAAAGAGTATTGAATGTGGAAAACAGATGTTTTGGGTTAGAGGAAAGAGTAGAAATGAGATTAGAGAAGTATTGTTGCTTGTATAGATTAAGGGCAGACTAGTAAAAGTTCAAGATGAATTTATAGTGAAGAAAGTCAGCTGAATTCCGAGATTTCCTCCAGTGACACTCAGCAGTACGGGGACATCTGCGTAGGTACCGTGTCAGAGGAGTATGCCAGGGCTGAGGATGAGTGTATGATTTCCAAGCTAAGGTAGGTAGTACCAGATTGTCAAGGACCGATGTAAGGGTGGAGTTATAGTGGCAGAGAGGTTCATCAGGGCAGGAAAGGAAGGGATGGTAGAGAGGAGAGGTTCGAGAGAGCTAGCGAGCTGTTACTGATCTAATGACTTGATTCTTCTGTGAAGTTTGGTGTGAGGGGTAGAAGGAGGGAGAGTTGTAGGGAGGGAAGTGATGGTAATGGTCAGAAAGCGGAAAAGGGAGTTTGTGAAGTTTGAGAGTGCATTGATAGCTGAAAATCAGATCAATGGAGTGATCATCTTTATGAGTGGGAGAGTCAGTCCATTGTGACAGGCTGAAAGAGGAAGTAAGTGCAGAATTTGTTTTGCAGAGGAGGCAGTTGGATTATCAACAGGGAGGTTGAAGTTGCCAAGAATGAGGGCAGGGGTATCTGAGGAAAGGAAATAAGGTAGCCAGGCAGCAACGTGATCTAGATAGAAATAGAGTGGAGGAGATAGGGGGCAGTATATGACTGCAAAACGTATAGAGAGGGGAGAGAATAAGCAAATCATGTGTATTTCGAATGATGAAAATGTGAGGGAAGAGAAGGGCTGTATTTGTTGAAAGGTGCAACGAGAGGAAAGTAAAATACCAACACCACCTCCTTGTCTATTATCATCATCATTATAGGAGTGTGGCTGAAGTGGAGACCCCCATGTGACAGTGCGGCAGAGGAAGCTGTGTCTAAAGGAGAGAGCCAGGTTTCTGTGAGAGGCAGAAGATTGAGAAAGTGGGAGATAAAGAGGTCATGGATAGAAGTGAGCTTGTTGCAAACAGAGTTCCATAGTGCACAAGTGAAGGGGGTGGTGGCTTTAGATGCAAGAGGAATAAGATTAAGCTTACCAGAGTTTTGTTTTTGAAGTCTATTGAAGGGCACACGTGGGTGTGCAGGGCATTAGAAATAAATACTGTAAAAAAAAAAAGTGTGACTTACTATCAAATAATAAAATTAAATTTAAAATACGCCATTTGTAGATGTTGGGATCATGAAGTGACTTTTTCTGCAGAATTAATACCATGTATGTTAATAGACCCCTGAAATGTCTCCTGTGACCATTTCAGAGTGATTTCATATGTGCAAGATATAGACTTTTGCAAATAGCCATTTAATAGTTGTTAAGTCCTCGAAAAGACATTTTATTTTAGACATCTGTGTGCCTAGAGTTGTCAAATTTAAAAAGTTAAAACTGGGTTTGAAATGGTGTTGAAAAGTTATTTAAAATAGATTGTGATTGCCGAGAACTTTTCGGGCCCATATGAGAATTAGGGCTTTTAATTGAAGATCTAAAAACAAGTTTGCAAGTTGAATCAAAAAGTAGCCTTTTCTGTCAGAATAAGAGCCAAAAAAGTCACAGTGCTTGTTGTGATTGAGCCCTATATTTGAAACTGTTTGTATACACTGTGTGCAGAATTATTAGGCAAATGAGTATTTTGACCACATCATCCTCTTTATGCATGTTGTCTTACTCCAAGCTGTATAGGCTCGAAAGCCTGCTACCAATTAAGCATATTAGGTGATGTGTATCTCTGTAATGAGAAGGGGTGTGGCCTAATGACATCAACACCCTATATCAGGTGTGCATAATTATTAAGCAACTTCCTTTCCTTTGGCAAAATGGGTCAAAAGAAGGACTTGACAGGCTCAGAAAAGTCAAAAATAGTGAGATATCTTGCAGAGGGATGCAGCACTCTTAAAATTGCAAAGCTTCTGAAGCGTGATCATCGAACAATCAAGCGTTTCATTCAAAATAGTCAACAGGGTCGCAAGAAGCGTGTGGAAAAACCAAGGCGCAAAATAACTGCCCATGAACTGAGAAAAGTCAAGCGTGCAGCTGCCAAGATGCCACTTGCCACCAGTTTGGCCATATTTCAGAGCTGCAACATCACTGGAGTGCCCAAAAGCACAAGGTGTGCAATACTCAGAGACATGGCCAAGGTAAGAAAGGCTGAAAGACGACCACCACTGAACAAGACACACAAGCTGAAACGTCAAGACTGGGCCAAGAAATATCTCAAGACTGATTTTTCTAAGGTTTTATGGACTGATGAAATGAGAGTGAGTCTTGATGGGCCAGATGGATGGGCCCGTGGCTGGATTGGTAAAGGGCAGAGAGCTCCAGTCCGACTCAGACGCCAGCAAGGTGGAGGTGGAGTACTGGTTTGGGCTGGTATCATCAAAGATGAGCTTGTGGGGCCTTTTCGGGTTGAGGATGGAGTCAAGCTCAACTCCCAGTCCTACTGCCAGTTTCTGGAAGACACCTTCTTCAAGCAGTGGTACAGGAAGAAGTCTGCATCCTTCAAGAAAAACATGATTTTCATGCAGGACAATGCTCCATCACACGCGTCCAAGTACTCCACAGCGTGGCTGGCAAGAAAGGGTATAAAAGAAGAAAATCTAATGACATGGCCTCCTTGTTCACCTGATCTGAACCCCATTGAGAACCTGTGGTCCATCATCAAATGTGAGATTTACAAGGAGGGAAAACAGTACACCTCTCTGAACAGTGTCTGGGAGGCTGTGGTTGCTGCTGCACGCAATGTTGATGGTGAACAGATCAAAACACTGACAGAATCCATGGATGGCAGGCTTTTGAGTGTCCTTGCAAAGAAAGGTGGCTATATTGTCACTGATTTGTTTTTGTTTTGTTTTTGAATGTCAGAAATGTATATTTGTGAATGTTGAGATGTTATATTGGTTTCACTGGTAAAAATAAATAATTGAAATGGGTATATATTTGTTTTTTGTTAAGTTGCCTAATAATTATGCACAGTAATAGTCACCTGCACACACTGATATCCCCCTAAAATAGCTATAACTAAAAACAAACTAAAAACTACTTCCAAAACTATTCAGCTTTGATATTAATGAGTTTTTTGGGTTCATTGAGAACATGGTTGTTGTTCAATAATAAAATTAATCCTCAAAAATACAACTTGCCTAATAATTCTGCACTCCCTGTATTTATATAACATATATAACATACTTTCTAGGACTTGGGACTTGGGAAAAAAAAGATCAGTTGCCAATAGTAATAAAATTCTAACCTTAGGGTAAGTTTAACACTTTTTCTGCATGAAAAGGCAGAAATGCATTGAAATCCTCTCTGGCATTCAAGAGCTTAAAGTGTAGTTGTACATTGGTATATAAACACAATAACACAGACTCTAGCTATCTATCATGTGCCCTTTTTAATTCTAAGAGCTGTTGTTTGAATGCTATAGAGCACTCATTTTATACTGTTTTGGCTGGATAGGTTTCACACTTGAGTGAAATAATATGAAAATGTTTCTTGGATAATAAAGGTTAGGTTACAAGCGGTAGATATTTGAAACAATACAATTGAATAAGTTATATGTAGGCATACAATAAGCTCATGTAAACCAACTTGATGACGTTTTGGGGAATAATTAAATGCAGCTAAAAAGGAAATATTTGTCTTATAGAACATCTGTATGGGTTAGTTAGAGGTGGTATATGAATCCATTATAATTAGATACTCGAAGATAGGGCCTCCTTATATGGAATGAAACATCCATTATACCTGCAACCATTCAAATTAGCCAAACCTACTTGTCACTTAGGGTGAAAAAAAATAATTTATGCTTACCTGATAAATGTATTTCTTTTTTGACACAAGGAGTCCACAGATCATCTTAATTACTAATCGGATATTCACCCCCTGGTCAGCAGGAGGCGGCAAAGAGCACCACAGCAAAGCTGTTAAATAGCTCCTCCCTTCCCTCCCACTCCAGTCATTCGACCGAAGTTAAGTAAAGAAAGGAAAAACCAAGGTGCAGAGGTGTCTGACGTTTATAATAACTAACAACCTGTCTACAAGAACAGGGCGGGCCTTGGACTCATTGTGTCAAAAAAGAAATCAATTTAGCAGGTAAGCATAAATTTTCTTTTCTTTTTTCAGACATGATGAGTCCACGGATCATCTTAATTACTAATGGGATCCAATACCCAAGCTAGAGTACACAGATGATACAGGAGGTACAAGACAGGGAACCTAAATTGAAGGCACCACTGCTTGAAGAACCTTTCTCCCAAAAGCGGCCTCAGTCGAGGCAAAAGTGTCAAATTTGTAAAACTTTGAAAAAGTGTGAAGAGAGGACCAAGTTCAAATCTGTTCCACAGAAGCTTAATTTTTGAATGCCCATGAGGAAGTAACAGCCCTCGTGGAATGAGCCATAACCCTCTCGGGAGGCTGCTGTCCAGCAGTCTCATATGCAAAACCTATGATAATCTTCAGCCATAAAGAAAGAGAAGTAGTCGTAGCTTTCTGTCCCTTACGTTTTCCTGAGAAAATCACAAACAAAGAAGAAGACTGACGAAAGTCCTTAGTCGCCTGTAAATAAAACTTTAAAGCACGGACCACGTCCAAATTGTGCAAAAGTTGTTCTTTCTGAGAAGGATTAGTACACAAAGACGGAACCACAATCTCCTGATTAATGTTCCGATCAGAAACAACCTTAGGAAGAAATCCTAATTTAGTGCGTAAAACTACCTTATCTGAATGGAAAATAAGGTAAGGAGATTTGTACTGCAATGCCAAGAGCTCTGACACTCTATGAGCTGAAGAAATAGCAATAAGAAATAAAACCTTCCAAGATAACAACTTAATATCTAAGGAATACATAGGCTCAAACGGAGCCCCTTGAAGAACTTTGAGAACTAAATTAAGAATCCATGGAGGAGTAACTGGTTTGAACACAGGCCTTATCCTGACCAAGGCCTGACAAAATGATTGTACATCTGGGACATCCACCAGACGTTTGTGTAACAAAATAGATAAGGCTGAGATTTGACCCTTTAGGGAACTTGTCGATAATCCTTTTCAAACCCTCTTGGAGAAAGGACAAAATTCTAGGAATCCTAACTCTACTCCATGAGTAGCCCTTGGATTCACACCAATAGAGATATTTACGCCAAATTTTATGGTAAATTCTCCTAGTTACAGGTTTACGAGCCTGAATCATGGTCTCTATGACCGATTCAGAAAACCCCCACTTGGATAAAATTAAAGGGACACTCAGGCTTTATTAAATTTTCATGATTCAGATAGAGCATGTAATTTTAAACAACTTTCCACTTTACTTCCATTAAAAAAAATGTGCACAGTCTTTTATATTTACACTTTTTTTGAGTCACCAGCTCCTACTGAGCATGTGCAAGAACTCAGACTATACGTATATGCATTTGTGATTGGCTGATTGCTATCACATGGTACAGGGGGAGTGGAAATATATATAACTTTAAAATGTGTTAAAAAAAATCTACTACTCATTTGAAATTCAGAGTAAATGCTATTGTATTGTCTTGTTATCTTGCATTTGTTGATGATGCAAATCTGCTGTGTTTACTGGTCCTTTAAGCGTTCAATCTCCAAGCAGTCAGCTTCAGAGAACTTAGATTTGGGTGAAGGAAGGGCCCCTGAATCAGAAGGTCCTGCCTCAACGGGAGTCTCCAAGGTGGCAGAGATGCCATCTCCACCAGATCCGCATACCAAATCCTGCTAAGCCAGGTCGGTGCTATGAGGATCACCGAAGCTCTCTCCTGTTTGATTCAAGCAATTACCCGAGGAAGTAGAGCAAACAGAGGAAATAGGTATCGATAATCTTTGATTTCCTGACTTCTGTCAGAAAAATCTTCATAGACAGGGAATCTATAATGGTTCCCAAAAAGATGACTCTTGTGTCTGGATCTAGGGAACTCTTTTCCAAATTTATCTTCCACCCGTGAGATCTTAGGAAAGATAACACTATGTCGGAGTGGGATCTTGTTTGTTGAAAAGATGGCGCCTGGACTAGAATGTCATCTAGATAAGGTGCCACCCCAATGCCCCATGACCAAAGTACCACCAATAGACACCCCAGAACCTTTGTGAAAATTGTGGAAGCAGTGGCTTTTGAACTCTAGTTTTATTCCTGGGACACAATCTCTATTACCCAGGGATCCTGAACATCCTGAACCCAAACCTGAGCGAAGAAGGAAAGTCTGCCCCCTACAAGATCCGGTCCCTGATCGGGGGCATGCCCTTCATGCTGTCTTGGATTCAATAGCAGGCTTCTTAGACTGCTTTCCCTTAGTCCAAGACTGGTTAGGTCTCCATGCAGGTTTGGATTGCTCCTGCTTAGAGGAGGAAGATGAAGAATTTCCTTTGAAATTTTGAAAGGAATGAAAATTACTCTGTCGCCCCTTCTGTTTGTTTCTCTTATCTTGAGGGAGAAGATGACCCTTACCTCCCGTGATATCAGAGATAATTTCCAATAAGCCAGGTCCAAACAAGGTCTTGCCCTTGTAATGAATAGCCAGTAGCTTAGACTTGGAGGACACATCCGCAGACCAAGGTTTTAACCATAAAGCTCTGCGGGCTAGAATAGAGAAACCTGAAATCTTAGCTCCCAGTTTAATAATTTGAAGGGAAGCGTCCGTAATAAAGGCATTGGCAAGCTTCAAAGCCTTTATCCTGTCTTGGATCTCCTCCAAGGAAGTCTCAGTCCTAAGAGACTCAGACAGTGCATCAAACCAATATTCCGCCACGCTAGTGACGGTAGCAATGCACGCAGCTGGCTGCCATTGCAGACCCTGGTGAACATAAATCTTCTTAAGTAGCCCCTCCCACCTTAGGAACTGCTTGCTAAGCCTCCTTAAAAGGGTCAGCTATGGGAAACATCTTCTTAAAAATAGGAGAGGGGGAAAAGGGTATTCCTGGTCTCTCCCACTCCTTAGTAATAATCTCCAAAGCTCTCTTTGGAACTGAAAATACGTCTGAGTAAGAAGGAACCTCGAAGTATCTGTCCAATTTACTAGACTTCTCAGGGACAACCACTACCGTGGAGTCAGTCATCCAAAGTAACCAAAACCTCCCTAAGCAACAGGCGGAGGTGTTCTAGTTTAAACCTAAAAGTTACAACCTCCGAATCCATCAGAGGCAATAAACTTTCTGAATCTGAGATTTTACCCTCAGATGCTACAGCAGTACCCTCCTCTTCATGTCCTTGGGAGGGTACCTCTGAAATTGCAAGAATTGCTTCAGAACTTACTGAATGTCTGGTTTTCCTCTTACGTTTGCCCTCAACATTGGAAAAGCAGACAATGTATCAGAAGTTGTAGAAGACATGAGGCAAGCTATATCTTTTAAGGTAACTCCAGCGAGAGCTAGAGCAGAAGGGCAGGGCACTGCTTGTGCGGGCGGTAAATTTTGGGATGCTTGGGGAGAAAGCTGCGGCATACCTTGAACCTCGTCATTAGACTCTTGGACAACATGTGCCTTTGAAAAATCTTTTCCCTATAATTTAAAGTCCTCTCAATACATGAGGGACAGAAAGGGATTGGTGGTTCCACATTTACATCAAAACACAAGGAGCAAGTAACACTTTGCAAGTCTCCTTGGTCCATACTGAATCACAATAATATAATTATGCAATAAAAACTTTAATTTGACACAAACAAAGTTTGAATGCAAAAAATGTTACTGTCCCTTTAAATTTAAAAGTGCAACTTTTTTAATGCATGTGTAAAAAACATACCCAAAAGGCCATAAACTAATAAAAATGCTTTGCTGAGGTGCCTACCTGACTGCAATACCGGAGACCTCTTTCTCTATCCTGGCAAACAATCCGGACTCGACAGGGGAATGATTCAGCTGCTCTCCGGGCCTAGAAAAGCTTGATCAGTAAGAAACATGCGCTTCTAGGCAGAGTGAATTATCCCGTCCGTACTGAGTCTTCAGATAGAGGCGCAGTGAAAAAGCACGCAATACAGTAAGATCCACCCATCGTGGGTGTGGCCAACAGTAAAAACAGTCCCACGGTCGTTATTTCATATTAAAAATAATGCCATGATAATAGAACCACCAGAGCTAAAAAAATGCTTGTCTCCCAGCCCCAGTACCTGCTAAACGCTGTCTAGTTCTCTCAGACACTGAGAGTTTACATTGTCCCCATAATAAAGTGTCTGATCTATAAGCCCTTTTATAGAGTGTAATGCAATATAGTAAAGTGCTCCTTTTCCTCTGTGTGTCCCAGGAAAATAACATAGCACTAACCTCATATGTCTGCCTGACAGCAAAGGCAGTTCACCAGGTTTGAGGGGTCCTATCCCCCACATGGACCTGTGAAGAAAAAGAAATTCCTGAATAAATATTCCTCAGGTTTTCAGGGTTAGGGCAGCAATAATATACGGGAGGCGCAGTGAGAATTATGTTCCACAAGTTCCCATTGCTCTAAAGCCACCAATGCTCTATTGAAGAGACTGATATGGACTACGGCTACACCCCAGGACAAAGCAGCACAATCTTGTACTACTTTAAAAATAATAAACTCTTGATTGAAGAATCTAATCTAACACCTCACTTTACCACTTCCTATCACTAACGTAGGCAAAGAGAATTACTGGAGTGGGAGGGAAGGGAGGAGCTATTTAACAGCTTTACTGTGGTGCTCTTTGCCGCCTCCTGCTGACCAGGAGGTGAATATCCCATTAGTAATTAAGATGATCCGTGGACTCATCATGTCTTAAAAAAGAAAAGGTATTTGGGGCGCATTCCAATCTAGCGGCTTTTGGCTCCGCTAATAGATCAATAAAATGTTTATAATTTATAGACCTTGCACAATTGAATTCGGTAAATAAACTATTGAATAAAGCACAGAGTAGCCAAAAACATTTCTTACATCATAAAATGTAGTACCGTATCCTCTCCCGGTTATACTGGTAGTCAGTACAGGATGTAATTATCCACAAGTCTTGAGATCCTGGCCTGTTGTTAAGCATAGAATAGAAAAAAAAGTAAATAAAAACAAATCTTTAACTAGAACATAATTTGAAATAGGATTAGTAAAAGGGATATAAAAGTGGTATTTCAAATGTCCAGCAGTGAATATCAAATCGTTATGTTTGCAAATGTTTTCACAGGTTAAGCAACTACTTTTAATGTGTTCATAACTGTCTAATGATACGTTTGTCTGCTATACATGTGTCAGTTTTACACCTCTTTAATGCAATTCAATTCAATTTCTTTTTTTTCATCTACAAGAAGCATTTTAAAATGTATTGTAAATATACTGGGGACAATTTATTAAGCAGTCAAGCTGCTCATTCTGCGCGGGCCTTCAGGCATCGCCAGAATCAGGGGTTAAGAAGCAGCGGGACAGCAATCAGGTGGCGGGACAGCAATCATCCCGATCAAATATGATCGGGATGATTGACACTCGATTGGCCGCAAATCTGCAGGAGGCGGCATTGCACAAGCATTTCACTAGAAATGCTTGTACAATGTTAAATGCTGCAGCATATGCATTGCTGACGGCATTTAGAGATGTCAGGCGGACATGATCCTCTACAGCCAATCATGTCCGCCCGCATCTTAATAAATCGGCCCAATAGTGTTAAACAGCAATATTAAAAGCTGTTGATATTTTTGTCCGAAAATGTGGAATAAAACAGTTTAAAATGAACTTTACAACATAAGTATCTTATCTAAAGGCTTGTTCTTTTGCCCGAATTCTCCAACAGACAAATTTGAAATAATAAAAAACGTGCAACTGTTCCTACGAAAATTACTTCTTATAAAACATTTTGCTAATAAAGATCCAGATAATCCACCAACCTCTTGGACAGAAGAAGAACAAAAATCACCCCAAATTATGGAAGACTTACTATCCCTGCAGGAACAACCGGAAGGACTAGACTGGCGAAAAACTCTAAAGACCAAATCCAAATTTGTTCCAGCCAATAAAAGCTGTTCCAACATTGATGTTTTCAATCAAATTGTGTGTAACAGCATCAATGGGCTAGAAACCCATTTTAAATCTGAGAATCTATCGAAAGATTAAAGAAAGGCACTAACAGATATGGAGTCTTGGAATAATGTTATTATCAGAAATGCTGACAAGGGCGGAAATATTGTGATTTGGCCTCAGGACATGTATCTTAAAGAGGCCAATGTACAATTAAAAAACAAAACGAGCTACAGAGAATTATGGGGAAATCCAACTGTGGAATTCCACTCTCAATACACAAAATTAATTGATCAAGCCAGTAAAAATGGGGTTATTAACAACAAAGAAAATAAATTCTTGAATGTATCACACCCCAAAACAGCAACTTGTTATTTAATTCCGAAAGTTCATAAAAACAAAAAACAACCCCCGGGTAGACCAATTGTGTCAGGAAATGAAAATCTAACAGAGAGGGCAAGCCAATATGTGGACCAACGATTAAGGCCTTTTCTAACCCAATTGTACTCATATGTCAAGGACACAATGGAAGTCCTAAAGATAATTCAAGATATTTATATTTCAGAAACCACCTGGCTTGTCACTGCAGATGTGGAATCCCTGTATACAAGTATCAAACATAATCTAGGATTAAATGCAGTACAACATTTCCTAACCATGTCATCTGATGAAAGTCCAGAACACAATCAATTTGTAATAGACCTATTGAAATTCGTCCTTACAAAAAAACTTTTTTCTATTTAACAACAAATCTTACTTACAAACACAAAGCACAGCAATGGACACAGCGTGTGCACCAACATATGCCATTTTATTTCTTGGCTGGTGGGAGGAAACTTGTGTTTCCTCCCACCAGCCAATATTTTAAAGTATATTTGCAACAGTCTTTAAAGAACATTCACAGACCCACTTCAGCTGACACAGCCCTCTGCTACAGCTGAATTTTAAAGTATATTTTTCAACAGTCTTTAAAGAACATTCACAGACCCACTTCAGCTGACACAGCCCTCTGCTACAGCTGAATTTTAAAGTATATTTGCAACAGTCTTTAAAAAACATTCACAGACCAACTTCAGCTGACATAGCCCTCTGCTACAGCTGAATTTTAAAGTATATTTGCAACATTTTTTAAAGAACACTCACAGACCCACTTGTGCTGACACAGCCCTCTGCTACAGCTGAATTTTAAAGTATATTTGCAACAGTCTTTAAAGAACACTCACAGACCCACTTCAGCTGACACAGCCCTCTGCTACAGGTAGCCTTTGGAAGATAGTTATCTCATTATATTTCTTCCCTGTTATTACTAATGTGTGTGTTGTAATATGTATTGGCTATTCTTTTTATTCTTTATTTTAAATGCATATTGGAGCACATTGATGGACCATATATCTTGCTTGTTTAATGGTTTTATTTCCCTCAATGGATACCTCTCTTATCTTTGTAACTTGTGAACTTTCCCTGTGTTTTTTGCCTGTATGACCCCTAGCTCAAATGTCCATAGATACCCCCTCCCTTAACTTTTTTTGCAGGCCAATCTAACACTAATATATATCTCTCCCCAGCTGAATTTTAAAGTATATTTGCAACAGTCTTTAAAGAGCATTCACAGCCCTCTGCTACAGGTAGCCATTTGGATAGTTAATATTTTATAAATAAATAAAATACTCTAACAATATCCCATTGTGGATCAGATTCATAGATGACATCCTTTTTCTATGGGAAGGTACAGAGAAGGATCTGGACATATTCTTACAGAAATTAAATAACAACAATCTGAATGTTAAATTAACCCATCATAAAAGCCAGACCAACATCTCATTCTTGGATGTAACAATCCGCAAAGAAGATGATGGCTCACTGAGTACCGATCTGTTTAGAAAGGAAACAGCTACTAATAATGTTATTTTTGCCACCAGTGCACATGCACCTAATACTGCTAAATCTTTGCCCATTGGTGAATTTCTAAGACTAAGAAGAAACTACTCGGATATGAAAGTCTTTAAGAAGAGAGCTCAGGAACTTGAGAACAGGTTACTACAGCGAGGATATAGTAAAAGATCCATCTTGAAGGCCAAAAAGAGAGCCTTAAAAACCAAGAGATCCGAGCTATAACAAGCTAAAAATAAAAGACAGGACAATCAGACTTGATTAGTCTTAACTTACAGTCAACACATACTCCAAATTGTCAAGATAATTGAACAGAACTGGCATATACTACAGGCAGACCCGTCCCTCAAAGATGTAATTGGAGAGAGGGTGCAAATTAGCTACAGACGAAGCAGAAATTTAAAATAAATTTTGAGTCCTAGCCACTATGTAAATAAAGCCAACACAATAAAACGACCAGAAGTAGGATCATTTCCCTGTGGCACTTGCTCTTCCTGTAGCCATATGATTAAAAAGAAAATGATCGTAGATAGATTTGGTAAACAGCATAAAATTCAAAGCTATATAAGCTGTAACACAACTGGTGTGATCTATGCCCTCCAATGCAAGTGTCCAGCCATCTATATTGGAATGACGACAAGGAAATTACATACCTGAGTCATGGAACATCTGCGAAATATTCAAAACGCTCCCAAAGATCTGTCTAATAACAAAAAAAATTACTTCTGTAGCTACACATTTCTACAAACATCACCAATATAAAACCTCAGAGCTAAAATGTTTTGGGGTCCAGAAAATATCTCTAGGATTAAGAGGCAGTGACTTAGAAAATTCATTATTAAAAGCAGAGACTAAATTGATATACCTAATGGACAGTGTATATCCCAAAGGCTTAAATGAACAGAACAACTATTCCCTGTTCTTATAGAATAAAAGTTAAGAACAAGTGTCATACTATGAAAGAAATGTGTCCTGATGACTAGAATTATACCATGAATTAATATATCATAATGACTCTATAATGAACATATAATTTATCTATATTTCTCAATATTGTTTATATACACAATAACTTGACACAAGACAGTTGTAACATTCACAAACCGATATCGTTAACATTCATGACTAACACTATTTTTGTGGGCACTTTTAACCCTAAGAAATAGCACATGGACAAGTGTTTATTTGTCTACTTTAATTGATCTTTTATGGCACTTAGTAGTGTCACTTCTGATTTACTGGCACCAGTATTACACACTTCAACTATACCCAAAGTGATTACTCATATTGTTTTCACTTTTTGCAGGAGTTCTGTATATGAAAAATCAGAATCTTAAGCACCTCATGCACACTTCTAGTTTGTTTACTTAATACCAATCACACCTCATGCTTCACCGTTAACGTTTTCCACATTCTTTCACCCATTTTCTCACCATAATATTTGATACACTGGTAATTTTAATTTCAATAAACCCAAATCCTTTCCGCACTTACAATATACACTTCTTTTATATTATATTGTTTTATTTAGGTTTTATCCTAAACCTTTCACTTCACACCCTTTAAATTCCTTTCTCAATAGTCATGAAAATCAATATCGCAAGCTAGAGCAACATATATGTGGATCACATTGATATTAACTTATAGTTTTTGATATTATTTATAAATATTCCAATGTAGACTCAATAGTCTAACTTTTCAATATGCGGCAATAATCTTGGTATTTCAATACGATGCAGCCTACTGTACGATATATAAATATAACATCTATCGGTAATAAAACCAAAATTATATGCGGTGTTAATCCAACATGGATATTGAAAAACTGCACAAATAATAAATATAACTTATTATCATAAGTATGATGACATACCGATTTATTGTAACAGTTATAGGTCTGAAGAAACAATAGTCTTTTCAAATAGAAATAGTATCTAGAATAAAATACAACATATCAGACTGACATAATCTTCTTTCATTGTTATGGTATTTTGTTATTTACATTTTGATCCCCGCCTCTTTTACGGACGAAAGGTCCAATAGAAGATATGACTGAACACCTTAAGAAAAAGATTGGTAGAGAAGCTAGAAAAGGGTGGAGTTTAATGAATAAATACCCGCAGACGCCAGCGCGCATCACCTTTTGAAAAAGCCGAGATCAAGTCGGCGAAACATGTTAAGGGAGGGTATTCCTTAATACCCGATTAGTGTTTTTTAAACAGCAAAAAGACTCGTAATGCAAACAAATTTAGAAATAATATAGAGACACTGGGGTTTTTTTTGTGGTTAAAACTATTATATTTTTAATATAAGTGAGCAGACGAAATATTATAAAGGGGACACTTCAGAACCATATATAATATCGCTGATAAAGTGTTAACATCAAACTAAGCGAGATATCAGTCACATTGTGTATACCGTAACGGCTGCAGTGGCGTCTAGCTAAGCACTGCTTAGCAAGTGTAGCTGTTTATAGATACATTTTTAATAATCAACGTTGATACTTTACAATTTTCTGTTGTGGTTAAAACTATCATATTTTCAATATAATTGAGCAGACATATCATAAAGGGGACATTTCAGAACTGTCTTCAGTACTAGATATACTAACTAATACATTGTAGTGCTAATATTAGCGATACAAGACGTGCAATAGTGATTACGTATGACGTGTTAACCTTAAAGTGAATGTAAACTCGGGTAGCTCGCAAGAGTTCGGCGTAACAGTTAGGTTTAAATAACATGAGTTTAATTCATGATTTTTTTTTAAACATCATATGTACCGTCATTTTTAATCTTTATATCCTTGCATCTGTCATACGTATCCTCCGCCCGGCATTTTCGATTAATCATTGTCATTTTTAGTCACGCTCCTTACAACCAATAATGTTATTAACCACGTGGGGACCCACCCCCTTTATATGTCGTCACGCATCTGTATTGCGCTTGCGTTTGACAGCTCTACCGATCATCTTATATGAAGCTCGTTCACATTTCGCGCATGCGCATTTGCAAACTTCACGGACTTCATTCATTCTCCAAATATTATAGCGCCCGGTAAGTATATTTTGAAATGGGCTCCGTATTCTACAATAAGATAACAATAAATCCAAAAGCTATAAGTTATATATTTATACATTAAAAGATTTATGTTATGATTGGAACAATTTGCAAATATCATCATATATATATATATATATATAAATGATAAAGTTTATTTCATCCCTTTATTATCTAATGAAACGTCTAAATATTATGGAAATTCGGAGGAGATGATTTGCTTCTATAGCCAACAATAGTATTCAGTGAATGTATTCATTCACTGAATACTATGTTGATTGACAGCGGATTTCGGGGTTTGACGCATGCGCAGTGTTGAGCAGAGACGGGAGCGCGCATTGCCACTACGTAAACAGCGGGTGGGACCGCTGTATATGTAATATTGAACAGAGTAAGGAAGTTGAGAGTGGGAGGAGCAGGTATACACAAATAACGATGTTTGCAAATGTATATAAAACTTTTATTATACATCTTATGACAAAATGAAAGTTGCACTTCGTTTAATATACTTATTAGCTATTTACTCATACTTTCTGAACTTAAAAAATTGACATTCACTTTAACATTTTGCTGACAATTTTTTACTATAACAATAGTCTGAATACAAGATGTAAGCATAATGTATTTATAAATACCAAGCCACGTGAAACACGACACATTAACTGTTCTTGCAATAATATATAGAGGGTGAAATAATACAAATGATGTATCATTAAATTTGAAACTAAGGCTATTCACAATAGCCAATAGTACTTATTCTTTTATATCTTAACCCCTGATCTCAATAGAAAGTCACAAACTTTAATAAAAGTGGGCACAGTATCTGCAAGATTATGAGACCTATTAAATAAAGCAGACATATTTATTTACAAAGCAACAAAAGCGCATAACAGTAAAATAAGTATGTATGACTGCTGAATGTATACACAAGTTCTGTGAAATCATAACGTTGAAAATACATGGTGTCAAACTTTAAGACCATTATTGATTTAATAAGAGTTTAACCCAAGAACATTTAAAACTATAAGATGGTGTAAGATAAAATGATGTGGGCACACTAACTTACTAAATAGTACCAATTTGTGGCCCAGTGCCACGTATATAAGCCCCTAAGAAACAACAAGGCTCCATATTATCTCAGAGTGTGTTACATAAGATTTGATAATTATCACCAAATTATAACGCAGGAAATACATGGTGCCAAGTTTTAAGACCAACTCTAAATAAAGAAGTGCTCAACCATAAGAACATTTAAAATCATAAGACGGAGTTAGATATAAAAGATTTGGGCACACCAACTTACCAAGCAATATATAAACTTGGACCAGTGCCAAATACACTTACGACCATGCGTTAATAAATATAGGATACTGCAGTATTAAACACTAGCAGAAGAAATAGTTAAAACTTTTCTCTTAAATTTGGGAGTGAATCCTAGATATTGGATCCTCGTTTCACCACTGTGCAGAATACCAGTGCTCAAACTCTATTGAAACCGATGCAAATTTGAGTCTCTTTGTGATTTTAACCACTTTACACATATACACACACATTTTGTTTTATAAAAATAGATAATAAAAGTTAAGTTTTAATTTATTAAACCCCTACTCTCTGTTTGCCTCTCGAGGATGATGTTTCTTATTTAAGGGGTAATTGAAGTGCTACTTAAGTGCATTCTTTTGAGTCCAAATCCCCTCTAGGGTTCTTTAGACTTAACTTGGTAAAATGAACTTTAAACTAATACAGCAGTATCAGTTATGTACTTCATACTATTACTTATTGACTGATAGGGACTCCTTAATGCTGATTGGATGTTACGTATTTGCTGCCAATTTTCATTGGTTGATAGGTACTTCGAGCAAATGCTCATATTTATATGCTGCTCTTTTATATTAATGACAAACATTTTGAGTTCAGTATCGCTTTAAAAAAATAATAATGGAACAAATGAAGCATTTATGAGCCCTTCTAATTCACATATTTGTGTTTTATTCACTGGTATTTAAAGACTTAGGTACAATCCCTCATTTGAGCTGCATGGGCTTTTTGTTGTGCTAAATTCTATGATAACAATATCATATTGTAAAGCACGCTGTTACCAAAACATGACCCATAGAATAAAAAGTTCTTTGTTCCTCTAGCTGTCATATTGACAGGGGCAGGATAAATTCCTGTTCTCTTGAATATGCCTTTCTCTGCTCTCTGCATGATGACACCGAGACACAGGGCCCATCGGTGCATACAAAGCACACAGCAGGGTGACACAGAGACAAGACATTGATGGACCATTAAGTTTGTCCTAGCCACTGAGGGGTGACATAAAGTAGGAACTTTTACACAAGGCTTTGACATCTATCCTCATGAAATCCCCCATTCCAATCCTCAGACACCTGCTCGATATAATCCGCTACCTGTTACAAAATCATTAGAACAACTTCTGGCAGTAAAGTGATTAACACAGCAGACCCTATTGGATTTGCAGCTGCACTTTGCAGTCAGTAATAAACCTGAAAAAAAATCACTTTCAGAAATGCTCCTCCATAGCCCAGATTCACTAAGGATTCAAGTTTTTCTAATTCCCGTGTTGTACTAGGATGAGTATTTAATGAGACATGAAAGTTGAAATTCACCTTCATGGTTCATGTCGGCATTTATCGATGTGCGGCGGACATGATACGCCACTTCGTATCATGTCTGCTTGCACATTGATAAATAGGCCCCATAGATTGAATGAAGGGTATACAATGTGTATTTACTTCTTTTACATAAGAATGATCACATAGTTAAATGAAAGGTTTTAAATATAATTTTTTTATTAGCATATTCAAAATTCAGAGCACATTAATCACATTAAATGACTTTCAGATGGCCCGTATGGGAGATGGATCTTGTAGGTATTTGTTAGTGTTAGACATAATTGCCCTTTATTTTATTTCAGTTTTATCACAATACTGATATTAAGACCAATATAGTTAGACATTTATTGGCCTCTACTCTTTTATGTGTATCCTATTAAGTATAGTTTCTATTGTGATTGTGAAAGTGGAGTTTTCTGATAGTCGTTACTTTGTATGCTGTTTATAATTAACTCAAATGTGATCAAAGGGGTGTTTTATCCCTTGTTTGTTCTGATTGATCCTTGTGTATGTTTATGAGAGTGAGGTTGTACAGGATGATATCAGCATGATGAAATGGCGTGCTCACAGAGAAACGTGTTGCTGATATAATTTTAACTTTGATTTAATAAAGATTTTATCTTTACACCTCGCTCAGGTTGAGCTATTTTTGGAAGAGGGTTCCTGCACACTAGGAACCTTATGGACACTGGGCTTCCCTGACAGCTGAATTTCTTTCTAAGCGGATTGAAGCACTTCTTATGAGTGGATTGGCTATTGCAAGATACCGCCCTCAGCTGGTGACATAGCAAATTGACGCTTTCCTGGAGTGTGGTGGAGCTTCCACAGACGGGAGTGAGTCAGCCGAGCATTTGAGTGTTGAGGTAACACAGTATTGGAAGCAAAAAGCATGAGATATTGTAGATCTAATTTGCATATTTTACCCAGAGTTCTCTGGTGCATTGGTAACAATGTATACAAAGTACTTTGGGAATAAAGCAAGCAGGGATAATGCCTAGATTTGCTAATTTTCTATACAATAATTCTATGACTCTTCCTTTTATGAAAAGGAGGATTTTAATTTCCTACTTTTATCTCCACCATAACTCTAATGATTATTGCTTTATCTATGAAAATAAACTTCACCAAGCAGCAAATCATCTTTTGCTGATGAGAGTTAATAAACTTGAAACAGCTGTCCAAAAGTGGCTTGTTTTTGTATTTGCAGCACCTATCCCATAAAGTGGAATTGCTGTGGTAACACAATATTAGAAACTAAAAAAATAAAATAGTCTGTATTTAATTTGCATATCTTATCCGGAGTTCTCTGGTGCATAACCATGTATCCATAGTACTTCTGAGGTAAAGCAAGCAGGGATACTTGCCTAGATTTGCTAATTTTCTTTATAATAATTCTTTAACTGTTACTTTTATGGAATAGAGAATTTTAGTCTTGTACTTTTAGCTTCTCCATAACTGAAATCAGTATAAAATGTAAGTGCATACATACATTCATTTATAGGGTTAGAAGAAAGAAAAACGAGGAGCTGCAGACTCTTTTCCAAAGTGGGTAATTTAATAAGCAGACAAGTGAAAGACACAGTCACAGTGTGCAGGGCTGGATCTGACGCGTTTCCCGCATGCTCACATGCGCTTCATCAGAGATCTAACGGTGTTCACCTGCTGTCAGGTTAAATACTGGTATTAGCCAATAGTGTATAAGTAAGGCCTAATTGGTGTGGTGTGAAGAAATATTGTGTAAAAATGTTAAGTGCAAACTACAAAATACAATGTGTGAAACTTTCAAAGAAATAAGTGTTGTTAAGCAGTGATGTGATAGGCAATACATCTAAGTTAAAAAAAATTGGCATAATTATATATTTCTGTGATTAGGTTTAAAGGTGGTAAAATATTTCTAAAAGCTAAATGCAAAGATTTGATTATTATATTGTGCATAAGAATAAAAGCACAACAGTGTTCAAAGTCACCGCAGTGATAAGCTGAATAGTAATATAAAAGTGATGGAAAAAAGGGAATATTTTCAAAATTACAATTATACATGCAAAACATGTATCTGAGCACAAAAATAAAAATGTAACAACATGTTATTTGAGGAAAAATGAACTTTTTCGCTAATGGCTACTACTAAGCGCTATCCAAGACCAAAAGATTATTATTATATGTTTTAAGTTTACAATAAATATTTATTTGAATGCTGCCTGAGTATGTTGGTTGTTTATTTCAATTTAATTAGGAATTTAACATGGTGGCAGCATTGGTAGTCATGATTAATATGGTACTTGGGGAAGTGTAAGATATAGTGTTCCTGCCAACCTAAGTAGCAAAGAAATTGATGCGGGCACCAACTATCCTATAAAAAAGATCTAACTAATTATTGGGTTCCTAGGTGGTAGGGAAATGATGTAAAGAGATGTAAAAAGATGTAAAAAGAAGGTAAGCATTATTGGGGACAATTCTAGTTTGGCGTATATACAGGGAGTGCAGAATTATTAGGCAAGTTGTATTTTTGAGGATTAATTTTATTATTGAACAACAACCATGTTCTCAATGAACCCAAAAAACTCATTAATATCAAAGCTGAATAGTTTTGGAAGTAGTTTTTAGTTTGTTTTTAGTTATAGCTATTTTAGGGGGATATCTGTGTGTGCAGGTGACTATTACTGTGCATAATTATTAGGCAACTTAACAAAAAACAAATATATACCCATTTCAATTATTTATTTTTACCAGTGAAACCAATATAACATCTCAACATTCACAAATATACATTTCTGACATTAAAAAAAAAACAAAAACAAATCAGTGACCAATATAGCCACCTTTCTTTGCAAGGACACTCAAAAGCCTGCCATCCATGGATTCTGTCAGTGTTTTGATTTGTTCACCATCAACATTGCGTGCAGCAGCAACCACAGCCTCCCAGACACTGTTCAGAGAGGTGTACTGTTTTCCCTCCTTGTAAATCTCACATTTGATGATGGACCACAGGTTCTCAATGGGGTTCAGATCAGGTGAACAAGGAGGCCATGTCATTAGATTTTCTTCTTTTATACCCTTTCTTGCCAGCCACGCTGTGGAGTACTTGGACGCGTGTGATGGAGCATTGTCCTGCATGAAAATCATGTTTTTCTTGAAGGATGCAGACTTCTTCCTGTACCACTGCTTGAAGAAGGTGTCTTCCAGAAACTGGCAGTAGGACTGGGAGTTGAGCTTGACTCCATCCTCAACCCGAAAAGGCCCCACAAGCTCATCTTTGATGATACCAGCCCAAACCAGTACTCCACCTCCACCTTGCTGGCGTCTGAGTCGGACTGGAGCTCTCTGCCCTTTACCAATCCAGCCACGGGCCCATCCATCTGGCCCATCAAGACTCACTCTCATTTCATCAGTCCATAAAACCTTAGAAAAATCAGTCTTGAGATATTTCTTGGCCCAGTCTTGATGTTTCAGCTTGTGTGTCTTTTTCAGTGGTGGTCGTCTTTCAGCCTTTCTTACCTTGGCCATGTCTCCGAGTATTGCACACCTTGTGCTTGTGGGCACTCCAGTAATGTTGCAGCTCTGAAATATGGCCAAACTGGTGGCAAGTGGCATCTTGGCAGCTGCACGCTTGACTTTTCTCAGTTCATGGGCAGTTATTTTGCACCTTGGTTTTTCCACACGCTTCTTGCGACCCTGTTGACTATTTTGAATGAAACGCTTGATTGTTCGATGATCACACTTCAGAAGCTTTGCAATTTTAAGAGTGCTGCATCCCTCTGCAAGATATCTCACTATTTTTGACTTTTCTGAGCCTGTCAAGTCCTTCTTTTGACCCATTTTGCCAAAGGAAAGGAAGTTGCCTAATAATTATGCACACCTGATATAGGGTGTTGATGTCATTAGACCACACCCCTTCTCATTACAGAGATGCACATCACCTAATATGCTTAATTGGTAGTAGGCTTTCGAGCCTATACAGCTTGGCGTAAGACAACATGCATAAAGAGGATGATGTGGTCAAAATACTAATTTGCCTAATAATTCTGCACTCCCTGTATAGTGAATACTTGTGAACTGCCTATTGTACCCAAATCCTGGGTGAACCTATTTGTAAGGCACTTGGGGAGCTACCTAGGTTATACATCAAACACCTATTGGGCCTATGATGGTGATAACATCCTATGGGTCCAATATATATATTAAAGATTTATATATATAAAGATAGTTGCTATTAAGGGAGGAACACATAAAGATTGTGCAGTAAGGCTATAAAGAATATGGTAGACTGATAATAATAAAATGATAAAATTATAAGGCTTGTTATGATGAGTAGTGTGACCTAAAATAAACCTATATACTAAAGAAATTAAGATTAAAAAAAATTTATGTGTAAAACCGATGAACACTCATTGGTTGATATTTGTTGTATTTATGTGTGCCAGGGGACAATGGAGTTACCTGCAATAATTAGTAGAGGGAGAATGATAGACTCTGTACAGATAATGCTATTCTAGTGACAGTGAATAGGGGACTTGTAGGTTAATCTATGAATAAGTCAAGATCTTGCCTCATATTAATGCCTTTTGGGCTCTTGGTCTGTAGAGTGAAGATCCAAAAGGCTTCTTTCCTCTGTAGTTTGCTAATTCTGTCACCTCCTCTAATGTCCTTGCCTATATGGTCAATACCTATAAATGAAAATAGATGTTTGATGTGTGCGCCGTGGGATCGAAAATGTTTGGCTACCGGTGTTCTGGGAACTTCCTCTTCAAGTGATAGTAGATGTTGTCTGATACGATCCTTAAGGGGACGTGTAGTGAGGCCTACATATTGTAGGAGGCACTGTTGACATGTAATTAAATAGATTACAAATTGGCTAGTGCAATCTATTCTTTGTCTACTTGGGAAAGTTTTTCCTGTATTTGAAGATGTAAACTGATCACTCTTTTTAGTATAATTACAACTTTTACAAATGCGTCCACACTTGAAAAAGCCTGAATGTGGAGTTAACCAGTTGGTATTGTGTTGGGGTTTCAAGGTAAAACTTTTTCTAACTTTGTCTCCTACAGTGGGGGCTCTTTTGGCTACACATTTTATTTGCTGTCTAGTTATGTCTTTGAGTTTGTGGTCACTTTGTAGAATGGGTAAGTATTTGTGTATTATTTTACAAATTTCTTCATACTGTCTACTATATTGAGTAGAAAAGACAATTTCTCTAATCGGTGTATTCTGTCTGTCACTAGTACATTTATTTTTCCTGTTAGGGCTAGCAAATAGTGTATGTCTGTCTATTTTACCAACCTCTTTTGCTACTTTTACCAGAGTGGCCTTATTGTATCCTCTCTCCACAAGCCGGGTGGTAATTTGATCAGCTTGATCTTGGTACTGTTGAAAATTAGAGCAATTCCTCCGAGCTCTTATATATTGGCCCTTCGGTATGCCTCCTATGGTATGTTTTACATGGCATGAATCTACATTCATTTATATACACACACATATTTTATATATATATATATACATACACACATAAATACACACTTTTAGAACCCCTTAAAATTAAATACCTTGAAACTTGCAATAAAATATTTAATACATTTACATTTTTATATATATATATTTTTAATAGACATACTTCAAATTCCTATGTTCCTTTTATTTTAAAATATAGATTTCTATATCTATCTGTATATACAATATATACAGTATCTATATCTGTATATATTCATTTAGATATATAGGTATAGATATATATTTTACAAAAAAAATCAGATCTATATAGAAATATATATTTAAAAAAAGTCTTGTACGTGATAAACTAAGGAATTTGAAGTATTTCTAATGCACCTTCGGGTGCAGCACAGTTGATCTAGCGTAATGTTAGGTTAGGTTGCCAGCAATAAATAGAAAAAAAGCTTTCTTTAGAACTCCACATAAAAGTCCGTGGGGAGAGGGAGTTAGCGCGGTCACAATATCTGAAGTCCTGAAGTTAGCACACCTGAGTCTTTCGCTAACTTTTTACTTTGAAATTGTAAAACTAGCACTAACCTGAAAGTGCTAATTTTTTACCTTGAGCCCAGTTAGCGCTCACGAGTGCTAAACATGTAATGCTCTATTTGTAATCCAGGCCAATGTGTTTAACCCATAAACACAGTTGCTTAAACACAAGGGCAGTGATCCAATTAGGAGCAGCATACACATGTATCCACCAATCATGTCTATATTGTGCTCAGAAGCTGCAATCCTGAACAGGATTTCAGATATGTGAATTACAAGGTTTTACTCATCCACCATAATGTCGCTTTGGTATGATAGGACATTATAGAAATTGAAGGCAATGTGCCTGATACAATAAAGCTCACTGGACAAATGAGCTAAAAATGTCAGACTCACTAGTTCTGTGTTGTCTCTTGTTAAAGTCATAAAGAAAAAAATTCCCATTAAAAAAACAGGAGCTACATTTTTCAGTAATAACTTGCAATTTATTGAACCATGAATGTGTGTTTGTTTTGATTTCAGCCTTATTAGGTTTCTTCAGCACACGGTTGATGCATCTTTGCTGCACATAGAAACTATGTATGAAATGGATATCCGAGGCAATTTTTTTTTCCCTCATTTGCATATCCTTACATAGGGCCCACTTATCTAAAGTTCTCTGGGCTGGTGAGATTATTTAAGAATGTTCACCAGTACTTATCTAAAACCTGAAAACATGGTGTCTCGCTAAGGGGCGTATACTGCATTGTCGTATGGATAGGAGATGAGTACATTACAAAAGTGCTCAATTAAAAAAGCGTAATTTAAAAATCATACAAAATTGATAATTGAGCCATTCACACAAAAATATGCAAGAAATAATTGTATTTTTAAAGTGCATCAAAAATCGTAACAAAATTGTTCCCCAAAAATGACATTCTATCAAAAGATTTACAATTTGCATGGAAGTTACACAGGAATAAATTGTATTAAATATGCACAGCGTAATTCGTAATTTAAGTACACTGTATGTGCAAAAAGCACAAAGGGCTAGATTACGAGTGGAGTGGTAGTTTGTACTCGCATTAAAACAGCTGGAAGTAATTTTTTGCACTTGTATTACGAGTGGAAAGTAAAAATCGCATTCCCCCATAGACTTCAATGAAGCTGAAAAAGTTGAAAAAACCCCCACCCACAGGTTATTTAACCCCTTAATGACCGGACCATTTTTCAATTTTCTTACCCTTAATGACAATGGCTATTTTTACATTTCTGCAGTGTTTGCGTTTAGCTGTAATTTTCCTCTTACTCGTTTACTGTACCCACACATATTATATACCGTTTTTCTCGCCATTAAATGGACTTTCTAAAGATACCATTATTTTCATCATATCTTATAATTTACTAAAAAAAAATGATAAAATATGAGGAAAAAAATGAAAAAAAACACACTTTTTCTAACTTTGACCCCCAAAATCTGTTACACATCTACAATCACCAAAAAACACTGATGCTAAATAGTTTATAAATTTTGTCCTGAGTTTAGAAATACCCAATGTTTGCACGTTCTTTGCTTTTTTTGCAATTTATGGAGCAATAAATACAAGTAGCACTTTACTATTTCCAAACCACTTTTTTTCAAAATTAGCGCTAGTTACTTTGGAACCCTGATATCTGTCAGGAATACCTGAATATCCCTTGACATGTATATATTTTGTTTTAGAAGACATCCCAAAGTATTGATCTAGGCCCATTTTGGTATATTTCATGCCACCATTTCACCGCCAAATGCGATAAAAAAAAAAAAAAGTTCACTTTTTCACAAATTTTGTCACAAACTTTAGGTTTCCCACTGAAATTATTTATAAACAGCTTCTGCAATTATGGCACAAATGGTTGTAAATTCTTCTCTGGGATCCCCTTTTTCAGAAATAACAGACTTATATGGCTTTGTGGTTGCGTTTTGGTAATTAGAAGGCCGCTAAATGCCGATGCGCACCACACGTGTTTTATGTCCAGGAGTGAAGGGGTTAATTAGGGAGCTTGTAGGGAGCTTGTAGTGTTAATTTTAGCTTTAGTGTAGTGTAGTAGACAACCCCAAGTATTGATCTAGGCCCATTTTGGTATATTTTATGCCACCATTTCACCGCCAAATGCGAGCAAATAAAAAAAAAACTTTACATTTTTCACAATTTTAGGTTTCTCACTGAAATTATTTACAAACAGCTTGTGTTATTATGGCAGAAATTGTTGTAAAAGCTTCTCTGGGATCCCCTTTGTTCAGAAATAGCAGACATATGGCTTTGGCGTTGCTTTTTGGTAATTAGAAGGCCGCTAAATGCTGCTGCGCACCACACGTGAATTATGCCCAGCAGTGAAGGGGTTAAATTAGGTAGCTTGTAAGGAGCTTGCAGGGTTAATTTTAGAGATCAGCCTCCCACCTGACACATCCCACCCCCTGATCCCTCCCAAACAGCTCTCTTCCCTCCCCCACCCCACAATTGTTACCGCCATCTTAAGTACTGGCAGAAAGTCTGCCAGTACTAAATAAGAGTTTTTTTTTTTTTTTAAATAAAAATAATAAAATATTTTAGTTGTGATGAACCCCTTCCTTAGCACCAACCTCCCTGATCCCCCCCTCCAGCTCTCTAACCCTCTCCCCTACCTAATTACCGCCATCTTGGGTACTGGCAGCTGTCTGCCAGTACCCAGTTTGGCCCCACAAACCAAAGTATTTTAATTTTATTTTTAACTTTTATTTTTATTTTTAATTATTTCTGTAGTGTAGCAGCCCCCCCACAATACCCCCACCCCCTCCCCCTCCCAGATCCTTTTATATGGAAAAAAAAATTTTTTTACTTTTTTTCCCCCTTCCTAACTTCATTGGTGTCAGTGTGGCTAATGCGTGCACGTGCACACGCGTCCACGTGCACACCATCGTGCACGCGCGCATCGTGCACGCGCGCACACGCTCCCTCCTCCCACCCGGTCAAACGGCACCATCGGCACCATCGCTACCAGTGCAGAGAGGGCCACAGAGTGGCTCTCTCTGCATCGGAAGCTTGTAAAGGGGTATTGCAGGATGCCTCCATATCGAGGCATCACTGCAATACCCTCAGAGCTGCTGGAAGTGGTTGTGATCACTTCCAGCACTCTGTTAGACAACTGACGTACCAGGTACGTCTATTGTCATTAACTGCTTGTTAATGCATGACGTACCTGGTACGTCAGTTGTCATTAAGGGGTTAAAAGCGCAACATAATTATTGCTGTTTTATTTTTTCTGTTATATGTTAAGAATTAAATATGTTAAGATTGTACAGCTCATTATGTATTTCTAAACTCCTCATAATACTTGTATATACTTGAAAGTATTTTGTTCAACGAAATTGTATTCTGGAAAGGAATTAAATAAAATATTAAAAAAAAAAAAAAGCGCAACATAAGAAGGTAAAAACGCATATTATATAATCCAGTGTTCTGCACATAGCAGAATATATTCTATTTATCCTTAGAGATATTTAAATATATAACACGCCAGCAAAAGAAATACACTGCGATCCTCCAAAGTGAGTATAAGTATTTTAATATCCATAGATTAAAACATCTTAATTGGCAACAGGGTTATTAAGATCAAAAAAATAAGCAGAACATTTTCAGGAACTGGTCTGTCCTACATGTTTCGGTCAATTCCTTAATCATGAACATGACCTGTTATCCCTCCTTCCTGCCTCTTAAACCTGAAGGTAATTTCCTATTGGTTCCTCATTCTATTATGATTAACCCCTTATAGTTCAGCTGTTAATTGCTTTTGTATATGCTATATCCCTATTGATTAATGTGAAAGAAATTTTAAAGAAATTTTGTTAAAGCTGCTGTAAGTACATTCCCTCAAATTTCCATATATGTTTATTATCTCAGCTATCTTCAAATTTAAATGGCTGATGTCATTAAGCCCAATTGTAAGGTACATTTATCCCATAACAATTGTTTATTAATTATAGCTCAATTGATCCTTATAACATCAAAGGAATATACTTATCTGACATCAAATTCTTATATCTCAGCACTATATATGTGTATATTTTATTTAATGGGTAGGCTATTACTGCTATACTGACTTATAAGGGGACCCTAAGATTTTAAAGAGGACTTCTATCTCTTCCAGAAGTTTATCACATCCCCCTCTATATTGAAGCCTTGTGGCCTTCTTGTCTTCATTTTGAAGATATTTAAATATATAGCTGATGGATTTTTGCACAAATTTATATTTATACACACACATACATGATTATATATATATACATACATACATATATACATACATACATACATACATACATATATACACACATATATACATACATACATATATACATACATACATATATACACACATATACATACATACATACATATATACATACACATATACATACATACATATATACATACATATATACACACATATACATACATACATATATACACACATATACATACATACATATATACATACATACATATATACACACATATACATACATACATATATACATATATACATACATATATACATACACATATACATACATACATACATACATATATACATAAATACATACATATATACATACATACATACATAAATACATACATATATACATACATACATACATACATACATATAAATATATATATATATATATATATGTATGTATGTATCTCTATGTTAAAGCCCTTTGCAGTCCTTTTTTTTCCTAACATCTGAGACCTCATATCTTTGAGCCCTAATAACTTTTTATGCAATTTGTTTTCTTAATATTTTTTTTATCAGACAGTGTTATTATGAGTGTAACTGTATTGTTAAATGTATTTTTAATGTGTTGCGGTAATCATTCTAACGTAAATTGCGATTGCGCTTACATGTTCGCATTTAATTTCAACTTGTAATACAAGCGGAATTTAACTTTAAAGGGCCTCGAAACCCTGATATTGCTCCACTTATAATCTAGCCCATAGAAATTGGTATTTATAAGTACAAAGTACAAATTGTAATTGTTGTTTTATCGTAAAATGAGCTGAACATAGTCATATATGAAATTATCTCTCAAATCTAAGCATAATTATCTAAACATTTCCACCCTACAGATATCACTGTTTTCTCCAACATAGGTGTGTCCGGTCCACGGCGTCATCCTTACTTGTGGGATATTCTCTTCCCCAACAGGAAATGGCAAAGAGCCCAGCAAAGCTGGTCACATGATCCCTCCTAGGCTCCGCCTACCCCAGTCATTCTCTTTGCCGTTGTACAGGCAACATCTCCACGGAGATGGCTTAGAGTTTTTTAGTGTTTAACTGTAGTTTTTATTATTCAATCAAGAGTTTGTTATTTTAAAATAGTGCTGGTATGTACTATTTACTCAGAAACAGAAAAGAGATGAAGATTTCTGTTTGTATGAGGAAAATGATTTTAGCAACCGTCACTAAAATCCATGGCTGTTCCACACAGGACTGTTGAGAGCAATTAACTTCAGTTGGGGGAACAGTGAGCAGTCTCTTGCTGCTTGAGGTATGACACATTCTAACAAGACGATGTAATGCTGGAAGCTGTCATTCTCCCTATGGGATCCGGTAAGCCATGTTTATTACGATCGTAAATAAGGGCTTCACAAGGGCTTATTAAGACTGTAGACTTTTTCTGGGCTAAATCGATTCATTATTAACACATATTTAGCCTTGAGGAATCATTTTATTTGGGTATTTTGATATAATAATATCGGCAGGCACTGTTTTAGACACCTTATTCTTTAGGGGCTTTCCCTAATCATAGGCAGAGCCTCATTTTCGCGCCGGTATTGCGCACTTGTTTTTGAGAGGCATGGCATGCAGTCGCATGTGAGAGGAGCTCTGATACTTAGAAAAGACTTTCTGAAGGCGTCATTTGGTATCGTATTCCCCTTTGGGCTTGGTTGGGTCTCAGCAAAGCAGATACCAGGGACTGTAAAGGGGTTAAAGTTCAAAACGGCTCCGGTTCCGTTATTTTAAGGGTTAAAGCTTCCAAATTTGGTGTGCAATACTTTTAAGGCTTTAAGACACTGTGGTGAAAATTTGGTGAATTTTGAACAATTCCTTCATGTTTTTTCGCAATTGCAGTAATAAAGTGTGTTCAGTTTAAAATTTAAAGTGACAGTAACGGTTTTATTTTAAAACGTTTTTTGTACTTTGTTATCAAGTTTATGCCTGTTTAACATGTCTGAACTACCAGATAGACTGTGTTCTGAATGTGGGGAAGCCAGAATTCCTATTCATTTAAATAAATGTGATTTATGTGACAAGGACAATGATGCCCAAGATGATTCCTCAAGTGAGGGGAGTAAGCATGGTACTGCATCATTCCCTCCTTCGTCTACACGAGTCTTGCCCACTCAGGAGGCCCCTAGTACATCTAGCGCGCCAATACTCCTTACTATGCAACAATTAACGGCTGTAATGGATAATTCTGTCAAAAACATTTTAGCCAAAATGAACACTTATCAGCGTAAGCGCGACTGCTCTGTTTTAGATACCGAAGAGCATGACGACGCTGATAATAATGTTTCTGAAGGGCCCCTAACCCAGTCTGATGGGGCCAGGGAGGTTTTGTCTGAGGGAGAAATTACTGATTCAGGGAACATTTCTCAACAAGCTGAACCTGATGTGATTACATTTAAATTTAAGTTGGAACATCTCCGCATTCTGCTTAAGGAGGTATTATCCACTCTGGATGATTGTGACAAGTTGGTCATCCCAGAGAAACTATGTAAAATGGACAAGTTCCTAGAGGTGCCGGGGCTCCCAGAAGCTTTTCCTATACCCAAGCGGGTGGCGGACATTGTTAATAAAGAATGGGAAAGGCCCGGTATTCCTTTCGTCCCTCCCCCCATATTTAAAAAATTGTTTCCTATGGTCGACCCCAGAAAGGACTTATGGCAGACAGTCCCCAAGGTCGAGGGAGCGGTTTCCACTTTAAACAAACGCACCACTATACCCATAGAGGATAGTTGTGCTTTCAAAGATCCTATGGATAAAAAATTAGAAGGTTTGCTTAAAAAGATGTTTGTTCAGCAGGGTTACCTTCTACAACCAATTTCATGCGTTGTCCCTGTCGCTACAGCCGCATGTTTCTGGTTCGATGAGCTGATAAAGGCGGTCGATAGTGATTCTCCTCCTTATGAGGAGATTATGGACAGAATCAATGCTCTCAAATTGGCTAATTCTTTTACCCTAGACGCCACTTTGCAATTGGCTAGGTTAGCGGCTAAGAATTCTGGGTTTGCTATTGTGGCGCGCAGAGCGCTTTGGTTGAAATCTTGGTCGGCTGATGCGTCTTCCAAGAACAAGCTACTTAACATTCCTTTCAAGGGGAAAACGCTGTTTGGCCCTGACTTGAAAGAGATTATCTCTGATATCACTGGGGGTAAGGGCCACGCCCTTCCTCAGGATCGGCCTTTCAAGGCAAAAAATAAACCTAATTTTCGTCCCTTTCGTAGAAACGGACCAGCCCAAAGTGCTACGTCCTCTAAGCAAGAGGGTAATACTTCTCAAGCCAAGCCAGCTTGGAGACCAATGCAAGGCTGGAACAAGGGAAAGCAGGCCAAGAAACCTGCCACTGCTACCAAGACAGCATGAAATGTTGGCCCCCGATCCGGGACCGGATCTGGTGGGGGGCAGACTCTCTCTCTTCGCTCAGGCTTGGGCAAGAGATGTTCTGGATCCTTGGGCGCTAGAAATAGTCTCCCAAGGTTATCTTCTGGAATTCAAGGGGCTTCCCCCAAGGGGGAGGTTCCACAGGTCTCAGTTGTCTTCAGACCACATAAAAAGACAGGCATTCTTACATTGTGTAGAAGACCTGTTAAAAATGGGAGTGATTCATCCTGTTCCATTAAGAGAACAAGGGATGGGGTTCTACTCCAATCTGTTCATAGTTCCCAAAAAAGAGGGAACGTTCAGACCAATCTTAGATCTCAAGATCTTAAACAAGTTTCTCAAGGTTCCATCGTTCAAGATGGAAACCATTCGAACTATTCTTCCTTCCATCCAGGAAGGTCAATTCATGACCACGGTGGATTTAAAGGATGCGTATCTACATATTCCTATCCACAAGGAACATCATCGGTTCCTAAGGTTCGCATTCCTGGACAAGCATTACCAGTTCGTGGCGCTTCCTTTCGGATTAGCCACTGCTCCAAGGATTTTCACAAAGGTACTAGGGTCCCTTCTAGCTGTGCTAAGACCAAGGGGCATTGCTGTAGTACCTTACTTGGACGACATTCTGATTCAAGCGTCGTCCCTTCCTCAAGCAAAGGCTCACACGGACATAGTCCTGGCCTTTCTCAGATCTCACGGATGGAAAGTGAACGTGGAAAAGAGTTCTCTATCTCCGTCAACAAGGGTTCCCTTCTTGGGAACAATAATAGACTCCTTAGAAATGAGGATATTTCTGACAGAGGCCAGAAAAACAAAGCTTCTAGACTCTTGTCGGATACTTCATTCCGTTCCTCTTCCTTCCATAGCTCAGTGCATGGAAGTGATCGGGTTGATGGTAGCGGCAATGGACATAGTTCCTTTTGCGCGCATTCATCTAAGACCATTACAACTGTGCATGCTCAGTCAGTGGAATGGGGATTATACAGACTTGTCTCCGAAGATACAAGTAAATCAGAGGACCAGAGACTCATTCCGTTGGTGGCTGTCCCTGGACAACCTGTCACAAGGGATGACATTCCGCAGACCAGAGTGGGTCATTGTCACGACCGACGCCAGTCTGATGGGCTGGGGCGCGGTCTGGGGATCCCTGAAAGCTCAGGGTCTTTGGTCTCGGGAAGAATCTCTTCTACCGATAAATATTCTGGAACTGAGAGCGATATTCAATGCTCTCAAGGCTTGGCCTCAGCTAGCGAGGGCCAAGTTCATACGGTTTCAATCAGACAACATGACAACTGTTGCGTACATCAACCATCAGGGGGGAACAAGGAGTTCCCTAGCGATGGAAGAAGTGACCAAAATCATTCTATGGGCGGAGTCTCACTCCTGCCACCTGTCCGCTATCCACATCCCAGGAGTGGAAAATTGGGAAGCGGATTTTCTGAGTCGTCAGACATTGCATCCGGGGGAGTGGGAACTCCATCCGGAAATCTTTGCCCAAGTCACTCAGCTGTGGGGCGTTCCAGACATGGATCTGATGGCCTCTCGTCAGAACTTCAAAGTTCCTTGCTACGGGTCCAGATCCAGGGATCCCAAGGCGGCTCTAGTGGATGCACTAGTAGCACCTTGGACCTTCAAACTAGCTTATGTGTTCCCGCCGTTTCCTCTCATCCCCAGGCTGGTAGCCAGGATCAATCAGGAGAGGGCGTCGGTGATCTTGATAGCTCCTGCGTGGCCACGCAGGACTTGGTATGCAGATCTGGTGAATATGTCATCGGCTCCACCTTGGAAGCTACCTTTGAGACGAGACCTTCTTGTTCAGGGTCCGTTCGAACATCCGAACCTGGTTTCACTCCAGCTGACTTCTTGGAGATTGAACGCTTGATCTTATCGAAGCGAGGGTTCTCAGATTCTGTTATCGATACTCTTGTTCAGGCCAGAAAGCCTGTAACTAGAAAGATTTACCACAAAATTTGGAAAAAATATATCTGTTGGTGTGAATCTAAAGGATTCCCTTGGGACAAGGTTAAGATTCCTAAGATTCTATCCTTCCTTCAAGAAGGATTGGAAAAAGGATTATCTGCAAGTTCCCTGAAGGGACAGATTTCTGCCTTGTCTGTGTTACTTCACAAAAAACTGGCAGCTGTGCCAGATGTTCAAGCCTTTGTTCAGGCTCTGGTTAGAATTAAGCCTGTTTACAAACCTTTGACTCCTCCTTGGAGTCTCAATTTAGTTCTTTCAGTTCTTCAGGGGGTTCCGTTTGAACCCTTACATTCCGTTGATATTAAGTTATTATCTTGGAAAGTTTTGTTTTTAGTTGCAATTTCTTCTGCTAGAAGAGTTTCAGAATTATCTGCTCTGCAGTGTTCTCCTCCTTATCTGGTGTTCCATGCAGATAAGGTGGTTTTACGTACTAAACCTGGTTTTCTTCCAAAAGTTGTTTCTAACAAAAACATTAACCAGGAGATTATCGTACCTTCTCTGTGTCCGAAACCAGTTTCAAAGAAGGAACGTTTGTTGCACAATTTGGATGTTGTTCGCGCTCTAAAATTCTATTTAGATGCTACAAAGGATTTTAGACAAACATCTTCCTTGTTTGTTGTTTATTCCGGTAAAAGGAGAGGTCAAAAAGCAACTTCTACCTCTCTCTCTTTTTGGATTAAAAGCATCATCAGATTGGCTTACGAGACTGCCGGACGGCAGCCTCCCGAAAGAATCACAGCTCATTCCACTAGGGCTGTGGCTTCCACATGGGCCTTCAAGAACGAGGCTTCTGTTGATCAGATATGTAGGGCAGCGACTTGGTCTTCACTGCACACTTTTACCAAATTTTACAAGTTTGATACTTTTGCTTCTTCTGAGGCTATTTTTGGGAGAAAGGTTTTGCAAACCGTGGTGCCTTCCATTTAGGTGACCTGATTTGCTCCCTCCCTTCATCCGTGTCCTAAAGCTTTGGTATTGGTTCCCACAAGTAAGGATGACGCCGTGGACCGGACACACCTATGTTGGAGAAAACAGAATTTATGTTTACCTGATAAATTACTTTCTCCAACGGTGTGTCCGGTCCACGGCCCGCCCTGGTTTTTTTAATCAGGTCTGATAATTTATTTTCTTTAACTACAGTCACCACGGTACCATATGGTTTCTCCTATGCAAATATTCCTCCTTAACGTCGGTCGAATGACTGGGGTAGGCGGAGCCTAGGAGGGATCATGTGACCAGCTTTGCTGGGCTCTTTGCCATTTCCTGTTGGGGAAGAGAATATCCCACAAGTAAGGATGACGCCGTGGACCGGACACACCGTTGGAGAAAGTAATTTATCAGGTAAACATAAATTCTGTTTTTTCTTGCAGCTTAAAAGGGGGCAAACCTTTATCAAAATACTTAAAGGGACATGAAACCCAAATTTTTTCTTACATGATTTAGAAAGAGCATGTGATTTTAAACAACTTTTTAAATTACTTCTATTATCTAATTTGCTTCATTATCTTGATATGTTCAGTAGCTGCTGATTGGTAGATGCACATACAGTGGATATAAAAAGTCTACACACACCTGTTAAAATGTCAGGTTTCTGCGATGTAAAAAAAAATGAGACAAAGATAAATCATTTCAGAACTTTTTCCACCTTTAAGGTGACCTATAAACTGTACAACTCAATTGAAAAACAAACTGAAATCTTTTAGGGAAAGGGAAATAAAAATAAAAAACTAAAATAATATGGTTGCATAAGTGTGAACACCCTTTTATAACTGGGGATGTAGCTGTGTTCAGAATTAAGCAATCACATTCAAAATCATGTTAAATAGGAGTCAGTACACACCTGTCATCATTTAAAGTACCTCTGATTAACCCCAAATAAAGTTCAGCTGTTCTAGTAGGTCTTTTCTGACATTTTGTTATTCGCATCCTTCAGCAAAAGCCATGGTCCGCAGAGAGCTTCTAAAGCATCAGAGGGATCTCATTGTTAAAAGGTATCAGTCAGGAGAAGGGTACAAAAGAATTTCCAAGGCATTAGATAAACCATGGAACACAGTGAAGACAGTCATAATCAAGTGAAGAAAATATGGTGCAACAGTGACATTACCAAGAACTGGATGTCCCTCCAAAATTGATGAAAATACGAGAAGAAAACTGGTCTGGGAGGCTGCCAAGAGGCCTACAGCAACATTAAAGGAGCTGCAGGAATATATCTGGCAAGTACTGGCTGTGTGGTACATGTGACAACAATAGCCCGTACTCTTCATATGTCTGGGCTTTGGGGTAGACGGCAAGATGGAAGCCTTTTCTTACAAAAAAAACATCCAAGCCCGGCTAAATTTTGCAAAAACACATCTGAAGTTTCCCAACAGCATGTTGCAAAAGGTGTTCTGGTCTGATGAAACCAAAGTTGACCTTTTTGGCCATAATTCCAAAAGATATGTTTGGCGCAAAAACAACACTGCATATCACCAAAAGAACACCATACCCACAGTGAAGCATGGTGGTGTCAGCATCATGCTTTGGGGCTGTTTTTCTTCAGCTGGAACTGGGGCCTTAGTCAAGGTAGAGGGAATAATGAACAGTTCCAAATACCAGACAATACTGGCACAAAATATTCAGGCTTCTGCTAGAAAGCTGAACATGAAGAGGAATTTCTTCTTTCAGCATGACAATGATCCAAAGCATACATCCAAATCAACAAAGGAATGGCTTCACCAGAAGATTATTAAAGTTTTGGGATGGCCCAGCCAGAGCCCAGACCTGAATCCAATTCAAAATCTGTGGGGTGATCTGAAGAGGGCTGTGCACAGGAGATGCCCTCGCATTCTGACATATTTAGAGTGTTTTTGCAAAGAAGAGAGGGCAAATCTTGCCAAGTCAAGATGTGCCATGCTGAAAAAATCATACCCAAAAAGACTGAGTGATGTAATAAAATCAAAAGGTGCTTCAATAAAGTATTAGTTTAAGGGTGTTCACACTTATACAACCATATTATTTTATTTTTTTATTTTTATTTCCCTTTACCTAAAAGATTTCAGTTTGTTTTTCAATTGAGTTGTACAGTTTATAGGTCACATTAAAGGTGGAAAAAGTTCTGAAATGATTTATCTTTGTCTCATTTTTTTACATCACAGAAACCTGACATTTTAACAGGGGTGTGTAGACTTTTTATATCCACTGTAGATGCTTCGTGTGCTTGGCTCACATATGTGCATTGCTATTTCTTCAACAAAGGATATCTAAAGAATGAAGCACATTAGATAATATAAGTCAATTGGAATGTTATTTAAAATTGTATTCTCTTCCTGACTCATGAAAGAAAGTTTGGGTTTAGTG
Organism: Bombina bombina; assembly: GCF_027579735.1. Classification (NCBI taxonomy): domain Eukaryota; kingdom Metazoa; phylum Chordata; class Amphibia; order Anura; family Bombinatoridae; genus Bombina; species Bombina bombina. The sequence goes on along the minus strand of NC_069506.1, from coordinate 227,223,265 downwards.
TCCCTTTAAAACACTAATTACTCTGAAACGAAAACTTATGCACACAAAAATTACAGCAAATTTAAAGGGATAGCCTAGGCCAAAATAAACTTTTATGATTCAGATAGGGCATGTCATTTTAAACAATTTTCCAATTTACTTTTATCACCAATTTTGATTTGTTCTCTTGGTATTCTTAGTTGAAAGCTAAATCTAGGAGGTTAATATGCTAATTTCTTAGACCTTGAAGGCCACCTCTTTTCAGAATGCATTTTAACAGTTTTTCACCACTAGAGGGTGTTAGTTCATGTATTTCATATAGATAACACTGTGCTCGTACACGTGAAGTTATCTGGGAGCAGGCACTGATTGGCTAAACTGCAAGTCTGTCAAAAGAACTGAAATAAAGGGGCAGTTTGCAGAGGCTTAGATAAAAGATAATCACAGAGGTTAAAAGTATATTAATATAACTGTGTTGGTTATGCAAAACTGGAGAATGGGTAAATAAAGGGATTATCTATCTTTTGAAACAATAAAAATTCTGGTGTAGACTGTCCCTTTAAGGTGTACTGCACTAAAAACAGTGTCATTTGATTTGTATTAGGTGTAACATTAAAGTTTACACATACACAAGGCTCTCCCTGTGTACTTCATCCATCATTGCAAACATTTACATAGCAGAGAGCTCTCATTTTAGGGGAGACATCAAGCTACTTGCAGGGACAGTCCCTTTTCTTTGATACTTGCACAAAGAGGCTTAACTTGTTTTTTAATGTTTTTTGCTTGCAAACATGTGATCATTGGACCCCTAGGGGCCGATTTACCAACCCCCGAATGCAATTGTTTCCGTGTGAGCCTTCAGCTCTAAAGACCGCTGCTCTGAGGCCGAGGACATCAATCAGCCCGATCCTATATGATCGGGCTCAGTGACACCCCCTGCTAGCAAATCTGCAGGGGGCGGCATTGCACAAGCAGTTCACAAGAACTGCTTGTGCAGTGATAAATGCTGACAGCGTATGCTGTGTACATTTATCAATGTGCAGCGGACATGATACGCTACATCGTATCATGTCCGCTCGCACTTTAATAAATCGGCCCCATAGTCTGGAGATATTATCTCATCAGAGCTGTAAATTCTATTAAATTAGCCTAATATTCTCACTGGAGATTTTAATTTAGCCAAACATATTTAAAATATCTTAGAAATAAGCAATTTACTCCCCCTCTCCCCACTGATTAGGTCATCTGGACTGCTTCAGATTTTTGTTAAAGAGACACTCAAGTCAAAATTAAACTTTCATGATTCAGATAGAGCAACAATTTTAAACAACTTTACAATTTTCTTTTTATATTTACACTTTTTAAATCACCAGCTCCTACTGAGCATGTGCATGAATTAACAGTTTATACATATGCATTTGTGATTGGCTGATGGCTGTCACATGATACAAGGGGAGTGGAAATAGACATTGCTTTGAAATTTGTCAGAAAAAAATCTAGGGTGCGATCCGATATACGGCGCAGGTTTCGGCGCAAGTGTGGGAACCTGCGCTGTCCGTAATTTCACCTCGCACATCGGGGTATTACATATACTATGCCGTTAGATGCTAAACTGGCGTAAGTAGGACAAACTGGCTTTCTTCCGAAAAGTGCGCAAATACACATTTTAGTCGTCGCAATAACTTACGCCAGTATTTAGTCCACGTAAAGTCTCAATAAAGAGTAGTTTTATGCAAATTAGGCTAACACTTGTAAAAATGAACCGCGACTTCATCTAAAAATGCGACACGTAATTACGCTATTCAAAATTCATATATAAACCCATGCGTAGCCGCCATTTTCTTCAGTGTGTTTGGATGGTTCGTTGAGCTACAGCACACTACAGTGGAGTGGAGGATTAGTCAGAGTAGAGAGAGAGGTGCAAACAGAGGAGTTAGGTCGCATTGTTGGTTGATTAAGCTTGTACACTTACACATATTTTTACATATTGCACACATATTGCATACATACATATACAAAATACATATATATAATTTTTTTCTAACACCTCACACATTTTATTTCAATTTTACAGTGTGATAGGCTGAGTGTTTGGTTGTGATTGTGTGTGATTGAACTGGGAGTGTGAGTGTGTGAGTGTGTGTAGGTGAGGATGGCAAGGAGAGGTAGGGCAGAGGGGAGGAGGGGAGAGGAGTGGCAGGGAGAGGAGTATTATAGAGGACAGGAGGAGCAGTGGGGTCCCCGTTAGGGGGTCCCCGTTAGGGAGTAAGTGGAGTGGAGAGAGGGAGAGCTAGAAGGGATCATGGGAGGGGAGATGCCTGAGAGCCCCAGAGACCAGGCACATCTAGAAGAGGGACAGCGGGTGCACATGGGGACAGAAGGGGGGGGAGGAGGGAGGGGATAGGGAGGAACTCACACCAGGGACATCACAGGAAGGAAGCCAGGTGTCCACGGAGGATGAGAGGATAAGATGTCCAAACTTCTCATTCGATGAAAATGTTGCCCTAGTCCAGGCCATCATGGACAATTACAGTGCCCTCTTTGGCCAGGAGAAGGGCAAAGGCAGTGCCAAAAGGCGTAAAAAAGCATGGTTGGCGGTAGAGAATGCCGTCAACAGTGTGGCCACGCAGAGGAGGATTGTTGAGGGCCTTAAAAAGCGGTGGAATGACTGCAAGAGGCGGGTGAAAGAAAAGATGGGGCAGGAAGCTATGCACCAGAGGGGAACAGGCGGTGGTCCACCCCTGGACATAGAATATAACACCTGGCAGGAGAGGATACGCAGGTCCCTGAGTATCACAGCAGTCCGTGGACTTCCAGGGGCTCGTGACTCAGGGATTGCAACCACAGCACATCATGCTGGTGAGTAACGTCCCACACACCAGTATTATATGTATTTGAGATAAAACATCCTTTAATGTCACACATTCATGTACACAATGAGGAGCATGGTATTATATTTGACATTAATGCTACTTAACACAATGCAATTCATGATATGAGGTTGAATAGTGCAATACTAACATGTCTAAGAGTAACACAGGCCACAAGCCACATGTAGAATTTTCAGTAAATGGACACTATAGCCATCACAATACTTTTAGCTCAAGAAAGGTTCTGTGCCTACATCAAGCTAAAGTAAATGGTGTGACCATAGTGTCACTTAAAGAACACATTTTTTCCATCATTGACAAGTACACATATCTATTGTATGAAACACATACCTGTATACTGCGCATATTAAAATCCCTCATATCACAAATCACAATGTGCACATGCATGTTATAGAGTTTGACATGAGAATCAGTATAGGCCCTAGCATATATCAATGTACATTGTATGCCCACATGGACATATATATGACTGTACTAATTCCTCTCATTTGACTCCTCCACAGAACGTCCTGTCACGAGGATGCAAACAGGCATGCCGCCACCTCCACCACCACCACCAGTCACAGGCATGCCGCAACCTCCACCACCACCACCAGTCACAGGCATGCAGCCACCACCACCAGTATTCAGGCAACCACATGAACAGTATACTCCCAGGCATGAGCAGGGTTGGATGGCTTCAGTTGAGGACCCGGAAGTGATACCAGCACCATTGACATATGACCCCTGGCAAGATTCCTGGCCAGATGAATATTCTTCTTTTGGCTTTGAGGGGGAGCCAAGACAGCCACAAAGGGTCCATGTATTTACCCCCCCCCCCCCCAACACAATCTCAGGGCATTCATGGCTTTTACACACAGGCTATGTCACAAGAAGTGCCAACTTGACAGGCTGAGTGGTCACACACTGGTCATCATTGGGACTATCAATCCACCCTGAGAGCTCCACCATCCTCCTCACTTGGGAGAGCTCCACCATCCTCTTCACTTGGGAGAGCTCCACCATTCCCTTCACTTGGGAGAGCTCCACCATCCTCTTCACTTGGGGGAGCTCCACCATCTGCAGATGAACATATAGCTGAAAATGTCCCACAAGCACCAGTAGATGCAGCTAAATTTGTCCCACAAGCACCAGCAGATGCAGCTGAAAATGTGCCACAAGCACCAGCAGATGCAGCTGCAAATGTCCCACAAGCACCAGCAGATGCAGCTGAAAATGTCCCACAAGCACCAGCAGATGCAGCTGAAAATGTCTCACAAGCACCAGCAGATGCAGCTGAACCTCAAGCAACTAGAAGCCCTGCTGCTCAAAAGCCTTTGGATGCATTGTATTCTCCCCTGGGTGAGGAATACATTGCACTCCAGAGGAGGCTCATAACAAGCTGCGAGAGCAGACAAAGAGGCCAACAGAGGTTTCATAGGAGCCAAGAGAGGTTACACAAGCGTAGCATAGAGCTGCAGGGGGACATGGCAGCATCATTAAGTGGAATTGTTCAAAACCAGTCACAGATTATGCAAATTCTGTCTGATATGCAGATGCAGATGGACAATAGATGGCGGGAACAAAATCAACTCTTGGGTGTGTTGGTTGAGCACTTTACACACCAGCAGGACACTGCCTCCAGCCTACCATCTGTGGCCAGCACACCAGCAGAAACATCTGAATCTTCTCAAACCAGGAGAACAAGGAAATCCACTACAGTCACCTCAGCCCCCTCATCCAAGAAGCCTAAAAAGAAATAAATATTATTATTGTTAAATATAATATATAATATATATAATAAATCTTGTCCTCTGTTATTTACCATATAATTGTCATCCACATCCATGTGAGGTGTGTTTTAGTACAGTAATATTGTTAAAACATATAATAAGACTTGTGTGGAAATGTCCACAAAAAGGTAATATTATCATGTTTATGACATATTCATGTTCTATAAACCATACATATATATATAGTAATATTCACTTATAAGATGTAAATCAAGGTTTCTCACATCCAATAGAAATTGACACATGTGACATGGGTATATATATATATATATATATATATATATATATATATATATATATATATAAATAATAATGTATTTACAGAAGGTGTGAACATAAGGGATAAACATCCATTTTCATTCTTATTAATGATAGTCAATAAATCATAGTGACCTAAACATGAATTAAACAAATGAGATATTTTCAGTAATTAGGTTGGTTAAGGGAAGGGGGGTGGGATGTAGTAGTTTCACATACATGCAGTAGAAATCCGCAGTATGTAATTCTATGACCAGCTGCAGCAAGGGCAGCACCAGGAACAGGGACAGCAGCGTGAGGAGCAGGGACAGCAGCAGCAGGAGCAGGGACGGCTACAGCACCATGACCAGGGACCTCAGCAGCAACTATAGAATCAGCATGTATAGACAGAACAACAGGGGCTTGTAGGGCTTCCAGCACCCCTTGTGCCCCATGATGCTGCCTCTCTATGTAAAGCAGGGGAAACATGGTGGCTAATGAGGATATGTGCATTGGCGTTTTTTGTTAGGCTTCCTGTTGAGAGGTTGTGCTGTTTGTGATTGGCTTGACACACTTGCAGGGGCAGGACTAATAAATGCTTAGAAGGGGTTTAACTGTTTGAGATCAAGCGGCTGATATGTATGTGATTGAGCATGCGTTTGTTAGGCCTTCAGAGAGTTACGTTGGCTTTTAAGTCAGTGCAAGGGTTGCTGCTCCTGCAATTTGTGGTGAGATGAGAATGGAGTAGATTTTCTGAATTCTGCGCGCGTAAGTCCTTACGCTGTATATTGGATACCAAATTGCGTGTCTGTTCTATGTTAGTCTATGGGTAAAAAAAATACGGGCGAAGGGTGAAAAATGCTACGCCGTATATCTAATACCAAAATCGCGCAAAATCTGGCGTCGCCGGCTTTTGCGGGCGACGCTCTATATGTAATGGAGGCCCTACTATTCATTTGAACTTCAGACTAAGTGCTATTGCATTGTCTTTTTATTATGCATTTGTTGATTATGCAAATCTACTGTTTTTACTGGTCCTTTAATCAGCTCTGTTCTATAGTATTTTAATGGGCTGTTATCGTAAAAAAAAACAAGCCAATGTATGAAAGACGGGAAAAGCAACTCTGATTCACCCATTATAAAGTGCATGAATCCTAATTGTAGTACTGTGTGTAATTAGAGGAAATAAATCCATTAGGTTTACATGACTTGCTAGGCATGTTATACAATGGCTTGGGTATTATTTTTTTTCACACATGTTGAAATTTCTAGATGTGTGCAGGCTCTTTGCATTTGATATTTATAAAGATTTCAGGTGCTAATACATAGTGTTATAAAGGGATTTGAGTCAGGCCATTGTGTAGAGTGCATTAGTGCAGTTGTATTGTAGCACTGTGTAAGTGTGATGAATGCGCACAGCATTTCTTGAATATATGAACCTATTGTTACATTGGCAGGGAGAAGCTGGATTTTTATACATCCGTTAAACAGTAAGTGCACATTTCCCTGTATTTTAAACAAACTGGTAAAATTGACACATGACTCATAAGAAGCGCACTAAAGTCAGAATGATTTGTCTCACAGGTGTGAAGACACACAGGGGTTCAGTGGGCGCACTTTTGCAGAAACGATAAAATAACACATCAGTATAATTAGTAACAAATTAGCACTAAAGTACGGTTATTATCTTTAGTAATCAACAGGTGTTTGGATGGGCTTTTTTTCTGATATTGATATTATATATAATTCTTCAGGGACCTTGTGACAATGCAGTTGGGATGAAAATGCTGCAGCCATATAGCATACATACAAATAACACATTGCTGATGGCAAACTAGCAATGGGCTCCTAATTATTTTCAATGGACATTATACTGAACATATGGGTTAAAAGCTGATTAAAGGGACATGAAACCCAACATTTTTCTCTCATTATTTAGAGAGAGAATACCATTTTTTTTTAAAAAAGTTTCCAATTTACTCCTATTATAACATTTGCTTCATTCTCATGTTATTCTGTGTTGAAGAGATATCTACATAGGTAGCGTGCACATGCCTAAAGTCTACATGACATAAAATAGTGCTGCCATCTAGTGCTCTTGCTAATGTATAACATTGTTGCAAACCTGCTGCCATATAGTGTGGCAGACACGTGCACACTCCTGAGCTCACATCCATGCTTTTCAACAAAGTATAACAAGAAAACAAAGAAAATTTGATAATAGAAGTAAAATGGAAAGTTGTTTAAAATTGTATGTTCTATCTGAATCATGAAAAAAAAAATGTGAGTTTTATGTCCCTTTAAATTTAAACTGAAACTAATATAACAGTATCATTTAAATACTTCCTACAAATGCTTATTGGCTGATAGGTCCTTGAGAAGCCGTTACAGATAAAACGTACATTAGATCAGCCACATGTCACCTGGATCATTACACTCACTGTTTAGGAGTTGTTCCACAGTGGTTAACTTTGTGATTCCCTGAATTATTTTTTACGTTTTATGATCTTGGATTTGTATCTTTACATTATCTAATAAATATCACTTTGGAGAAGAGTTCCAGTTCTGACCGGTGTGTTTGTATTAGGCTTTTACTTTGAAGTTATGGCAGCTCTTCATTGTGTGAATAAGCTTTCTGGTCAGCTCTTCACTGGGTGAGTAAGATTATGGTCAGCTCTTCACTGGGTGAGTAAGATTATGGTCAGCTCTTCACTGCGTGAGTAAGGTTATGGTCAGCTCTTCACTGAGTGATTAAGCTTATGGTCAGCTCTTCACTGTGTGAGTAAGCTTATGGTCAGCTCATCAATGTGTGAGTAAGCTTGTGGTCAGCTCTTCACTGTGTGAGTAAGATTATGGTCAGCTCTTCACTGTGTGATTAAGCTTATGGTCAGCTCTTCAATGTGTGAGTAAGCTTATGGTCAGCTCTTCAATATGTGAGTAAGGTTATGGTCAGCTCTTTAATGTGTGAGTAAGGTTATGGTCAGCTCTTCTCTGTGTGAGTAAGCTTATGGTCAGCTTTTCACTGTGTGAGTAAGGTTATGGTCAGCTCTTCACTGTGTGAGTAAGCTTATAGTCAGCTCTTCACTGTGTGAGTAAGCTTATGGTCAGCTCTTTACTGCATGAGTAAGGTTATGGTCAGCTTTTCACTGCATGAGTAAGGTTATGGTCGGCTCTTCACTGCGTGATTAAGCTTATGGTCAGCTCTTCACTGCGTGAGTAAGCTTATGGTCAGCTCATCAATGTGTGAGTAAGCTTGTGGTCAGCTCTTCACTGTGTGAGTAAGATTATGGTCAGCTCTTCACTGTGTGATTAAGCTTATGGTCAGCTCTTCAATGTGTGAGTAAGCTTATGGTCAGCTCTTCAATGTGTGAGTAAGGTTATGGTCAGCTCTTTAATGTGTGAGTAAGGTTATGGTCAGCTCTTCTCTGTGTGAGTAAGCTTATGGTCAGCTTTTCACTGTGTGAGTAAGGTTATGGTCAGCTCTTCACTGTGTGAGTAAGGTTATGGTAAGCTCTTCACTGTGTGAGTAAGCTTATGGTCAGCTCTTCACTGTGTGAGTAAGCTTATAGTAAGCTCTTTACTGCATGAGTAAGGTTATGGTCAGCTCTTCACTGTGTGAGTAAAGTTATGGTTAGCTCTTCAATGTGTAAGTAAGCTTCTGGTCCGCTCTTTTCACGCCTGCCTCAGTGTCAGGTGGAAAGACAGGGAGTTAAGTACAATACCCACATGAAGTATAGGTACGGTACGGTACGGAGTAATCCAGAGATTAAGGTGGAGATAAGAGTAACAACCAGCCTGAAGCTCTGGATGAAGTCCAGACTGTAAAGTACTATATAAATCTAGAAATACTGAGCAAGTTAAAATAGTACTGGTAAAGGATACAATCCAGTGTTGTACAGGTAACAGTCACAAGGGGTCAGGCTTGAGCGTAGTCTAGGTCACAATCCAGGTCAACAACAGAAAGGCAAATAATCCAGTGAGGTACAAGTGGTTAAAGCAAAGCATAGTCAAAGTCCAGTTCAGAGATCAAATTAAACAGCCAATCCAAATGAAGTACCAAGGGGCAGAGAAAAAGCAGAGTCTAGAATCCAAATCCAAGTCTGTAACAGAGAGCAATCCACAGCATACCCTGAGTAGTAACTCAATAAACTGCAATGACTGCTGGAAGGGCTGAGTTTATATAACCAGAGAGTAATTGCCAATTACCTACAGCTGTAGGACGGTGGAGCCAAAGTGGAGGAAAACAAAAGCCAATTAAGCAAATAAACAGGCTGCAGTCTAAGTGCAAGAATAGCATATAGTAAAAGCAACAGCCCAAGAAGCTGAGGTCTCAGGATCAACCTCAGTGTGACAGCTCTTTACTGTGTGAGTAAGCTTCTGGTCAGCTCTTCACTGTGTGAGTAAGCTTCTAGTCAGCTCTTCACTGTGTGAGTAAGCTTCAGGTCAGCTCTTCACTGTGTGAGTAAGCTTCTGGTCAGCTCTTTACTCTGTGAGTAAGCTTATGGTCAGCTCTTCACTGTGTGAGTAAGCTTCTGGTGAGCTCTTTACTCTGTGAGTAAGCTTATGGTCAGCTCTTCACTGTGTGAGTAAGCTTATGGTCAGCTCTTTACTGCATGAGTAAGGTTATGGTCAGCTCTTCACTGCATGAGTAAGGTTATGGGCATGAGTACGGTTATGGTCAGCTCTTCACTGCATGAGTAAGGTTATGGTCAGCTCTTCACTGCATGAGTTAGCTTATGGTCAGCTCTTCACTGTGTGAGTTAGCTTATGGTCAGCTCTTCACTGTGTGAGTAAGGTTATGGTGAGCAAGCTTATGGTCAGCTCTTCACTGTGTGAGTAAGGTTATGGTCAGCTCTTCACTGTGTGAGTAAGGTTATGGTCAGCTCTTTACTGCATGAGTAAGGTTATGGTCAGCTCTTTACTGCATGAGTAAGGTTATGGTCAGCTCTTTACTGCATGAGTAAGGTTATGGTCAGCTCTTCACTGTGTGAGTAAGGTTATGGTCAGCTCTTCAATGTGTAAGTAAGCTTCTGGTCCGCTCTTGTCACGCCTGCCTCAGTGTCAGATGGAAAGACAGGAAGTTAAGTACAATACCCACATGAAGCATAGGTATGGTACGGAGTAACCCAGAGATTAAGGTGGAGATAAGAGTAACAACCAGCCTGAAGCTCTGGATGAAGTCCGGACTGTACTATATAAATCTAGAAATACTGAGCAAGGTAAAATAGTACTGGTAAAGGATACAATCCAGTGTTGTACAGGTAACAGTCACAAGGGGTCAGGCTTGAGCGTATTCAAGGTTACAATCCAGGTCAGCAACAGAAAGGCAAATAATCCAGCGAGGTACAAGCAAAGCATAGTCAAAGTCCAGTTCAGAGATCAAAGTAAACAGCCAATCCAAATGAAGTACCAAGGGGCAAAGAAAAAGCAGAGTCTAGAATCCAAATCCAAGTCTGTAACAGAGAGCAATCCACAGCACACCCTGAGTAGTAACTCAATAAACTGCAATGACTGCTGGAAGGGCTAAGTTTATATAACCAGAGAGTAATTGCCAATTACCTACAGCTGTAGGCAGGTGGAGCCAAAGTGGAGGAAAACAAAAGCCAATTAGGCAAAGAAACAGGCTACAGTCTAAGTGCAAGAATAGCATATAGAAAAAGCAACAGCCCAAGATGCTGAGGTCTCAGGATCAACCTCAGGGTGTGACAGCTCTTTACTGTGTGAGTAAGCTTCTGGTCAGCTCTTCACTGTGTGAGTAAGCTTCTGGTCAGCTCTTCACTCTGTGAGTAAGCTTCGGGTCAGCTCTTCACTGTGTGAGTAAACTTCTGGTCAGCTCTTCACTGTGTGAGTAAGCTTATGGTCAGCTCTTTACTGCATAAGTAAGGTTATGGACAGTCAAGTCAGAAAGTTTAATTCTGACTTGACTGTCCCTTTAAATCGCTTTTAATTTGCATTTTTCATGCAAAAATTTCAAAGTCCTACATTACATGCGGAGTACAAAAATAGCTTGTATTTTAGCACTCATATTACAAGTCTTATTTTATTATCACTTGATAGATAGTCAAGGGTGCATTAATATCTACATGTCGTATAGTGCAGGTGCGCTAAGTACCGCACATATTAGACTTCTATGGGGGCGCAGTAAAATTCATAGCAGATATAGCTTGAGTGCTTTAAGTCAATGATGCACAAGTAGGGAAGTCCTACTAGTTCTATTTTAAGTCTTAAAAAGCGCTACATGTTAAACAGTATTTTAAACTGTGCACAAAACTTAACTATGTAACCATCCACTTGTTATAACAGATTGTACCTTAATTCTTGGCTCAAGGTTGTACAAAAGATAACACCCTGTGCTATTGATTGTGCACCATTTAAAATCTAGCCTGGGGGGCATGTCTAAGCCGCAGTCATGATCAGTCATGTATTCCAGTAGGTCTGTCTTCAGTTTTAATAATTTGATCATTATCTCATTCCTACCATACCATCTATAAATGTGACTTATACTATTTACTTAGAAGAAGCTTTGGAGTCGGCTGATGTCTTTATTAGTGAGATCCAGCTTACAGAAGACCCAAAACAAACGAGACTGCTGGCGGCGGCCTATATGACTTCTTCAATACCCCCTGGCTGGACACCAAGCCAGGTAAAACAGTTTTTTTCATCTGCTGAGACTGACATGCTTCACCACTCTAGCTGTACTCCCAGACAACAGAAAAGCAAAACATGGCATATAAGGAACCGGAGAACATAAGGATATATTCATCAATAATGGAGCCTGACGTCATAGTGCTTTTAGATCAAATATCCCACAAGATGGAGGCACACTTTACCTCCCTGATGGGAAGCTGGAGAGCAGATAGAGATTGTGGCTCGGATGAGAACACGACATACAGGTCAGCTATGACCCCAACAAAGCCACCTGACACCAGGGAAGTGGAGTATAAAGGAGGTCTTGCTGCTGATATGGATGAAATACCTGAATCAGAGACACTACTGGAGGAGGGCAGAAAGGCTCAATTAAACGATACATACATGCAGGGACTCTTTGCTGTCCATGCAGCCTAGTTGCAACACCCTTATGAGAGAGAAGCTGAAATTGTCCCCCCTGCCTATACGGCCGATTGACGGGGGTGCACAAGGTGTCATGAAATTGGAACACATGAAAAGTCTGTTACCTATATGATTCTGCACTTTCTCTAAACACCCCATAGACCTAAAGACCCAAATCATAAGCCACTCTGTGAGGGTTGATCCCCCTTCTCATGAAGAGCAGCAATTGGGAGCCTTACTGATGTCCCTCCATCCCCTGGTGAAGAAACATCACCCTTCAAATCATCAGGCTTTGGGGTGCGCTTCAAGTACACTAAGGGACTCTGTTTTTTTTGCTAGTGGCATAGGCTAGAGGAGAGGTAGGAACCAAGAAAGATGTAGAGAGAGCAAGCCTGAGTACTACAGACCCATTTGTGTACTTTGTTTGATGTTATGTTACACGTTTGCACTACTGCTCTATCTTCTTTTACATTAAGATGGCACATTGAGCCTGATGTTTTCTTATCTATTAGCTGTAATGGTAATGCATATTAGAGACCCATTAGTGTATTCTGTTTGAAGACCTGTTATACTTCTGTTTCATGTTCTTTCACATTAAGATAGCACATTGAGCCTGAAGTTTTCATATATATTCACAGTGATGTATACTTCTTATCATTGTATAAATAGATATCTGTATGTTGACTCATTAATTACTAGTGGTCAATAAATATATGCCCTCCACATTCCTACCAAAGACCTTCCTACAACATTATAATTCATATTCCCTACTACACACTCTTCATAAGCCAGCCTACTTGTATTAGAGCCAGAAGACCTATCAATCATATTAGTATTCTACCCCGGTGCTGACATATACTCCTGGTACACTTTGTATATCACTCCCTTAACAGATAGTGGTCCTGATCCATTATATCTGACATCATTGGTATCTCATGTACTACTAGCTTACTCTTCTATATGGATCCCTATAGACATCTTCACAGAACAGTTTCACTGTTACTCACTATAGATACTTGTCCCTATTATGTTGGAGAAAAGGCCCTAATCCATTTCAAACGGGTCTACCCCCTTAACCCCTCTTCTCAGGCATCAGCTTGATATTGGTAGTGTTAGAATCCTTGATCCTGAGACCTCCAACCAGTCTGAGAAAAGAACCCAGCTAAGTCTAGGTAGGTTCACTTGTAATTCGCAGCTCACCTTCTCCAATAACAGTTTCTTATCTGTAATCCCATGATTTAAGTGTATGCGAGTTTCAGCCATGTTTCTTTTGTCTCAGCTATATTATTTGTGTTACTATATTCTTAAAATGTTTCTATGCCTTTTCTCAAGGTCCAAAAGAGACCGTATTCACCATTTTAGTTCCTCCCTGTGTAATTTATATCCAACTGGGTCCATGAGTGACCCTCCGAATAACTTGAGGAACACATAAATATTTAAATGGAGGTTCCAATTTTATATACCCAGTATATTTACTATTGATTTGCTCTCTTGTACAACAATCTTTTTTTTCCCTTGCTTTTTCTTTTGTATTGAACAGAAAGGAAATACCAATATATTTTGTAACCCTATTTACATACTAATGGATGTTATTGTATTACCTTTTGTGTACACTGGTTCTTTACTGTTATATTCTCTGACAACCTCAATAAACAAAAAATCTAGCCTAATGTGATTAAATGTTGTCACATCAGGGACGGAACCATTTTTTTTTAACACACCCCAGTAATTGTTGTTCTAGGCCCCCCTAACCTTTTTCCTAACCTCCCGTTCCACTGTCTGATCTGCAGCGGTGCTGCCTTACAACATGCTCCTTGGCCTCCCTCTGCTCCCTGCAACTAGTCCCCAGCAGGTGATGCAGCCCTGAAAAGCTGGACAGGTGGCAGGCCCCTTTTACCTACAGGCCCCCCAGGATTTCAGGGTCTGCACTAAGAGTCAGGATTTCAACCACTGTGTCACAGGTAAGATATATTTGTAAATGCAAAATCCTTTGAAATAGTTAGTATTCCATAATATTATCTGATGAAACAGTGTATACCGAGAAACGCGTTACATGTTTTGTACTCATGATGCATGAGTGATATATAGATTTTATGATTGTTTTTATTATTATTAAATTCTTTTAAAATCATATATCCTCATTGCCGCTGATCATTCCATATTCTGAGCTACCTGTTGATCCTGTCTGCTGTGGAGTTTCCTGTTTTTTAGCCTTTACAGCCAGCTGGTTTGCTGTGAAAACCAGCCTGCCTCTATTGGTACATTTGAGGGCTGCTTTAAAATGTGAGTACCCTGCACAGGTTGTAGATTAACCATTGTAACCTTACAGATTCACACAGTCGTGTGCTTTTGTTTGTACCTAGCCCCTGTGTTCTATATTGCTGGACCTTCCACTCACAATCTGCCAAGACATACAGATCTCCATCCTGGGACCCTGGAGTGCCTTGTACAGCTAGCTGGTCTGCTGCAAATACCAGCCTGCATCTACAGGCACATCTGAGTGCCTTCTCATATTGTGAGTACCCTGCACTTGCTCTATCTCTGAGACTGGTTGTTACAGATTCACACATACGGCGCCTCTTTCCTTGTGTTTCTTTCTAGTTTTATTCCATAATATTGTATGCTATAAAGTATTCTGGGTTTAAATGACATAAGTCTAAACACTACAATGTGGTCGCCAGGGGCCCCGGCTAAGTATTTTTGTAAAACATCAGTGTCAGCTAACAATAGATTTTTAACAGAAACTCAATGGAAGTAGAGAGGAAAATAAAATGTTGTTTGTTGCAAAACTACATTATTTCTGTAATTACACAACAATTGATCAGTGTTTGGATGAGAGTCATTGTACCTAAGGTGAGATGAACCCAGGTGGAAAAGAAATCTATTTATCAAACAGACAGTTTGTCTCTACATTAATTAATATTCTACCTTCAAACATCTCCATCAAATGTCTTCAGTGATACAAAGGAATCTAAGCTTGACGGAAGATTCACAGCCAGATGAAGCTGACTTATTTAATTTTACAAATAGATTTTTTTGCTGTCATTTTTTTTTGTAATACAAGTTCTGTTATTCATTTGGGTGTCCCAGAATTATACAATTATACCACTCTTTAAATCATTAACATAATACCCACAAAATGAGAGATCCTCTGATCCATGTCTTTACAATGAACCATTTGCTAATTACTTTCACAGGGGCAAATCAAATTACTTCAAGTTCACATGAATAAACAAACAAATAAATAGTAAATGTATTTTCCCTGATGTTTTGTTTTTCAACACTAGTTAATATAAGGTGAATACTATTTTTAGCTAAAATGTTTTGACCTCTTTTTAAAAGCTATTTTGTCAGAACCCCAACTGTATCTTTGCCAAATTGTGATTTCCATTTTTTATAGTAAAAAGATAATAAAGATAGGGGGCGCCCTTGTAAGGCCGTGTATCGTATACTCAGAGTTTGTAATGTCAAATGAATAATGTCAGATTGAAGGCAATCAAACTAATGGAACTATACCAACTATGATATAAATTAATAATATAAATATGTACACACAAATAAGTGTCGAGATTGAATATAAGTGCATATATATGTGATCAAATATAATAAGCAGAATATAATATAATAATCTTTGTCAGATGACGTAAATAATATAGAACCCTATCTAGAGAGATAAACACAGATGTTATCTATGAAATAATTATTATTAATAAATAGTTATTGGTATCAAAAGAGAAAACAGTTTAATAAATAGATGATAATGTCCACAGTGGATAGATGGTGATAGAGGCCAAGCCAGCTATCTGTAGAGGATCTAGGCCACGATCCAGGATCAGTAATCTGCAGACAACATAAGAACACAGAAGCGCCACATGGCTCAATATTGTTGGATGCAAATAAAAGTATTAGGTTAAGCAGATACACTCACATTAGGTGAGGCACCCCTGATGGTGCAGAAGGAGCGGTCTGGGATCAATAACAGTCACCCAGAAGACTGTACTTGGTGGATGTTCAATACTCTGCAGAAGATGATACAGAACACAAAAATGTGCCTATATGGCCTAGTATTGTCTATATAGGCAGGGGATGTATAATTTAGGTAAGTATTACACTCACATTTAGTAGAGCACTTCCATTGGTGCAAACAGAGCGAGCTGGGATCAATGTAGTCACCCAGTAGACTTATATCTGGCAGTCTGGAACTCCCAATAATCCAAAGATGAGGTATAGGTCAAAGAACAGGTAATAGTAATAATCCGGAAGCAAGTGGTAAATATATATAAAAAACGTACTTTAATAAAATGTTAAAATATAATAGCAACGTGTTTCTCAGCCACTTGTGGCTTTTTCATCAGGCTTAATACAAAGGATATAAAATATATAAAACCACTTGCCATATTTATACCATACTAGGTATCTGATAACTGCAGTGGTTGTTCACCAATTACAATGTAAAACACCTGTGGTTGGTGTTAACTAATTGGGCATCTCATAGCAACAGAATATAAACAAAGAAAGTGACATGTTTTTGGTCATAATGCTAAATGAGAGGTACATAAAATTAAATATTTTAAAAAGTGTTCAACAGATCAATATCATTTTATATATGTGCAATGCTCCCTAAAAGGGAGGATTAAAAATGCAGCAAACAGATTATTCATTGCTAACGAGTGTTGCCACAATGAAATGCAATAGAAAAAAGCAAGAATTGGCATATGAGCATATAAAAAACCAATCCACATATGGGCACATGCATACAAGCACACACCAACACACATATATGCACATCCACACATATATATGTATACATACACATAAGTACATAAGTATGTCATCACATACACACACATATTTACAAATTTGTCATGATAAAAATGAATTTTCGTACTTGAAGAGAACTAAATGTTTTGTTTAAGTGCAGACTCTCTACACCAAATTGTTAATGAAATTTGCGTCTTAATATAAGATATAAAGGGTGATCGTCGCTTGTAGAATACAAACTACTTACAAACCGAGATGAGTGTAGGGGCGGATACAATACTATGTAACTTCTAAATGCATATAGGCTACAGTGAACATGTGATGTGAAACGTATATAGATAGGCCCCCTTATCCCTGATGCAATAATCATCAGCCCAATCGTCTAAAAGAGGGAGGAAAAAAGTGACGATTACGATAGTGTTAGATGTACTATGTCTGCAATCAACATGTCCGCAAATGGGCTAGAGACCTCCATATTTGTGGAGTCATGTGTAAAAGAGAAATACATTTGGAAAGACTATGGATTTAATCCATTTATGTTATGCATCATATTGTATTCAAACTGTGATGTGTAGTAATATTTGAAAATGACTATGTTGTGAGTCCTAAATACAATCAAAAACCCATGTGTTTTATATGCTTGCCACGACAGCAAACAGACATTGTCATAAAATAATTATAATTTACCATATACTATATAACCTAAATAAGTGAACATGAAACACTAAAATACGAGATGGAATATAAAAGAAAATACTATTTGACTTAATTGTGTTGCTGGAGTCAAATAATACTATATGTAGCTAGTTAATAGTCAAAAATGCATATTCAGAATAAATTAAATAATTAATGATCTAATCATTCCTCCAAATTTCATAGCTTTAATAATATCATAATAAATTTCCTCCAAATTTCATTTTTATATATATTTATATTGTGGTATGTGATCCAGGTTACAAGTCAAGTCTCATTTTTAAACATAAATAACGCTATCAACTTAAAAGGTCCACAGTGTATTGTAGTATCTAGGGAAATAAAGCTGTGCAAGTTAGTATGATGTGTGGTGTGCTGAATGTATAGTAATGGATGATAATGACCAAAGTTAGTCATATAGTGTATTGCTTAATATGGTTGTGAGGAATGTAAATGGTGAATGGTGGTAACCAATGTTAATCATTCTTCTAATATGATACATATGGAAGTTGGAAATGAGTATGTGTTTAAGCTATGAGTGAGTAGCCCATGTATGTGAGATTCGATCATAGACTGTTCTGCATAAAAGTTTACCAATATAAGGAACCTGGATAGGTTAAATGATTTACCCTATATATAGGACATATTATTCCTTTTTATAGACTAGTCTACAATCAACGTGTATGTGTGGACCTATATCTTTTTTTAGTGTTATTCACAATCTATTAATAGATTGGTGTAGCAATAATCAATTTGTTATAAAATTATAAATTAAACATTAAATTAAAAGGTGCCACTAATAATGTAATATAGTATTAAAAATTATAAAAAGAAGGTGGTGTAGTGTTAAAATATTGGGGTGTATGACTATTGAGTGATAGCATTAATAAGAGACAAATATTGTCTATGAGAAAGATGACTATATCAGTCATAATGAGTAAGTGGGTATCAGGGAACATCAGGTGATAGAAATTGGGGTAATATGAGGGTGGGGTGGTACTCGTAAGGTGTATCTAAAGTGGTGTCTTACAGTAAATAAATAATTGGAAAGGGGGGGGGGGAATTGTTGTGTATATGTGAAGGAGGGGATAAATGAGGGATCGTGACACATTGTGAGAATAAAGTGTCTGAGTGTTATAGTGTGAGAATAGTGGTCTATAATAATATAAAAGGTGTCTAAAATGTAATTGTGTGAAGTTGGAGGTCTATACTGGATCTAGGATTGTTATAAGAGGGATGTGGTATGCCTTCTTCTAACTAGTGATCTTAAACATGTAACATATATCTATACATGACGTAACTAGGATGATATGTATGTGATATATCATCCAGGAGTTTTGGCCTCACCATACAGGATTAGAGGTCAAAAGCTGCTAAATCTATACATTCGTTTAAACCATCAGGCATCAAAGTATGCAGTTTGTGAATCCAATATGTCTCTCTGCGGCGAAGGCAGAGCATAGGGTTGCAACTGTTTCTAGGGATCTGCTCTATCGGGATGATAAACAATGTTTTAGTGCTTCCTTTATGAGCATAGAGACAGTGCCTTGATACACTGTGTTTCAGAAACTTTCTTTTTACATCATATAAGTGTTCACTCCACCATCTCTTTATTTTACGGCATGTGCGTATGTGTATGGTTAGACTGAAAGGTTTTGGTGCCACTTTTCATTACTTTGCACATACTGCATCTTGATTTATGGCATTTGAATATACCACTTTGGGGTATATAGTTACCCAGGAATGTCCTATTATTGGTGTTAGTAGCCATATTGGGATTAGTAAGATTTATTCTATCTCTAACAATTTTACTTGGTGCTAGTTTATTTTTGAGTATAGGGGCACTTCTGTATACTATTTTGGGTTTGGAAGAAATGTGATTTTTTTTTAGGTATGGAGCATCCCAAATGATGGGCCAATGGTTGGAAATGATTCTTTTAATCTCTCTGTGTTGGCTACTATATCCAGTGATGAATAAAGGAGTTTTAGTATCATCAGTTGGTTTCTGTGTTCTATTATTATTTTTGCTCTTGTTTTGTGAAAAATAGGAAGTCCTATCATCATGTAAAGCTATAAGGTAGCCTTTCTGTATCAGCTCTAGTGGATATCCTTTCTCAAGGAATCTATCTTTTAGTACCTGGTTTCTCAACAGCCGGGCCGTGGCCCAGTACCGGGCCGTGATAGCCCTGCTGGTGGGCCCCGACCTGTCATGCCCCCACTGCACACTCTTACCCAACTGCACACCAGGGGCAGACTGATACCAATCAAGGCCACAGGAACACTGTCTCACACTGACCAAAATGTATTCAATTTTATGCAAATGAACATGGTAGCCTCCCTGCCCTGCCCCCAACAGGCCCCTCAACCTCCAGAGCCAGGACCTCCAACATTAAGGTCCAGAGAAAGGGCATCCAACCTCCAGGGCCAGACCCCACACTCCATGGCCCTCACAGCGACAGACCCCCACCAGGGCCCCTACTAAACCCACACTTTTTTTGCTTAGTTACTGATAGGGCAACGGAAAACTCCAGCTTAAGGAATGCACCAGGATCCATGGAGATGCCATTTGTGGGCCCCCCCTACTTGCCTGTCCCTCGGCCCAGGTCCTATTTGCCTGACTGATCAGCCTGCCCCTGCTGCTCTCTCTCTCTCTCTCTCTATATATATATATATATATATATATATATAGTATAATATAATATAATATATATATATATATATATATATATATATATATATATATATATATATATATATACACACACAACCGGGCCCTGGACATGTCTAGCTAAAATTTACCGGGCCTTGAGGTCACTTTGGTTGAGAACCACTGTTTTAGTACAATAGACTGCAATTTGTAACTCTCTGTGGTACTACAATTACGTCTAATGCGTCTAAACTGCCCATAGGGTACATTCTTTTTCCAGCTGAAATAGTGAATACTATTAAAATCTAGAAAGCTATTGCAGTCTACTTTTTAAAAAAATGTCTCAGACATAATCGTGCCCGAAGGTGAAAAATACAACATTAGATCGAGATACTCAATTTTAATCGGTTGAATATTACTAGTGAATTCTAAACTAAAGTTATTCACATTCAGGGTGTTTGTGAAAAAGAGGGCTTCCTCATGGGACCCCTTAAATAGAAAGATAAGGTCATCTATATAACAACCATAGTACACCAGGTTCGCCCTCATAGGAGACCCATATATATGGGTCTCCTCGAACCTACACATATACAAGTTTGCAAAACTAGGAGCAAACCTGGTGCACATGGCCATACCTTTAGTTTGTAGGTAAAATGATCCCTGATATTGAAAATAGTTGTGGTGAAGAATAAAATGGATTAATTCACTAATATAAAGTTGTTGTTTGCTAGGAATGTATATGTCTGTTTGTAAATAAGATTAAATCGCTAATAGACCTTTGTTGTGATGGATATTGGAATATAGTGAACTAACATCACTGGTGATCCACCATAATTCCTGATTATTATTTGTAATTCCTAGACTGGTTAATTTAATCAGTAAATCTGATGAGTCTTTAATAAAAGAAGGTAAAGCTATCACATGCTTTTGCAAATATGAGTCAATATATGCTGAAAGGTTGTCAGTGTTCTGTATCATCTTCTGCAGGGTATTGAACATCCACCGGAGTACAGTCTTCTGGGTGACTGTTATTGATCCCAGACCACTCCTTCTGCACCATCAGGGGTGCCTCACCTAATGTGAGTGTATCTACTTAACCTAATACCTTTATTTGCATCCAACAATATTGGGCCATGTGGCGCTTCTGTGTTCTTATGTTGTCTGCCATTTTTTTATAGTGTTTACTATGAAGAGCTTTTTGGCATCCTCTCATATTGTAGTCATTAGCCTAGAGTCAATAAACTCATTCCTGAAACTAATAAGTCACTGAAGGACTTACGTCAACATCACATCTTGAAAATTGCTAATTTATATAGGTTTGGAGGACCATAGAAATCCTATGTCTTATGATTTCTATGGTCCTTTAATAAAGAAGATTTGTCTCTTTTTATAATTGGTATTGTCACATACTTTGTTGTAGGACTGCTTGAAGTATTGTAGTTTTGCAGAGATACTCAGTGACTTGCACACATATTTTGGAGTGTGTCTGCGTGAATATGTGCCAATTTAGCCAAAAGAGCATTTGGGAGGTCATTGATGTCGAATGAGAAGGTCTGGCTCACAATTGGCATTACAATTCATCCAAAGGGTGTTCATCAACGTATTTTTGTAACTCATTGGTTTGTAAGGTTTTTCCAAAGACCCAAAGTAGACACAGTTTGAAACTCTGTAGTAAGTAATACAACTGCTGATAGGATGTTTGTATGTGTTAAATGCTTAAGCACTCTCTGTGAGTTTGTGTAGTCAACAAGTTTGTGGCTGGGCTTTTGTAGCTCCTAGATATTTCCACTTCACAATAATAATACTTACAGTTGGCCAGACAGATATAGTAGGGCATCATTTTCACAAACTGAATTGTGGATAAGGTGTCATCTTATGACAGTTCCACATTTAAAGTCACTGAGCTCTATAGCACCAATTGTATCATGACTATGTGCTGGATTTTATACACGTGTTAGCAATGGGTGTGGCTGAAACACCTGGACAAATATTTATATTAAAACCATGGAGGTAACTTTGATATTGTTTACAGTTCAATTGAAATCAGTAGCTAGTTCATGTTGCATAAAGCAACAATCCACAGTTCATGCAACAGAGACTTAGAAAAGAAAAATGATACTAGCTTTTTTCTCTCTCAATGACACTATGACAACTTGCTGCACTCATTAGTGTGGATATTTCAGAAGGTTAAGAGAATCAATTTCAAGATCTTTGCAGGCTACAGAAATTCTTTAGATTACGCTAATTTTACGATTACAGTATGTTTTTTTAACACTGAATATTTTTCATATTTTATATTATTGGATAGCATCAGCAGAAGTCTTGATGTGTAATCTGCATTAAATATATATTACAAAGAAAAAACAAATTGAGAATGACTGATGTAAAAAGAAGGCAGATATGTCAAATATTGTGAATAGATATAGTGTGTGCTATTTTATTATTCAACATAAAAAGAAAAGCTATTTTAGAACTATTACTCTCAAGGAGATGACATTTTTCTATGAAGACAGATTGTATTTATTATTCAATTCAATTTATTTTCAGTGATAAGATTATTTTATTGCGAACTTGAAGGGCCCTTAAATTTGCAATTATATGTTTAATAAAAAGCAAATTTCAAACATTACTAAATATGTTTGAATAAAAAGCAAGTGACCTATTTTTTAGTGCTTTGGGTAGATTCACTAACAACCTTTTCCAGCCTCTCCAAGGATTCTGGTTCCTATGTTATTTTATTTATTGAGGCTGAGTTTCTCTGCCTAGTGGCACTGGGATCATTGGCAATGTTTAATCCAGTGCTTGCCCTTTTTATGATTTGTTGTACCCTGTTATGGTAATCATTCAGTATATCACAGACAAAACCACATGAGAGGGGTCAAACTAACATTTTGAGCCACAAGTGGAGGGTATTCAACACTCCTGCTCGCGTGCTAACTCTGCTAGAAGTAAGCTTTTTGCGCACGTCGGGTAGCGCTGGTATTACATGTTAAAAGTTTTTGTTTTTGCATGAAAGCTAACCAGATGTGCAGAAAAGCCGAACTTAGGATATCGCATGCACATTAACTTATTCCCCCATAGAAGTCAATGGAGCATCTTACTCGCATGCAAACCCTATCGATGGTCTGTAAATGATATGAATATCGGGGCCAGAAGCCCTTATAACTTTTTTTTTGTGCAATATTTTTTTTAATAATTTTTATTAGATATTGTTTCTATTAGTTTAACTGTACATTTAGCGACACGGTTAACCAGAGCTCTGAGGACGCGCTATTCAGACGTGCATTAAAGAGATAGTCAAATCCAAAATAAACTTTCATGATTCAAATAGGGCAGTCATTTTAAACAACCTTCCAATTTACTTTTATCACCAATTTTGCTTTGTTCTCTTGCACCTAGATTACAAGGTTTGCGCTAAAGAGGGTGCGAAAAGAATGCAACAAAAGTTATTTCACCCTCCATAGGGCTGCAATTACAAGTTTCAGAAAAGCCGCCTTGTGCCTGTGATATGGTGTTGTTAAGCTCCATACAGCACAAAATCCAAGGGCTGCTTTGACGTACTCGTGCACGCTTTCCCCATAGACATCAATGGGGAGAGAGTGTTAGAAAAAAACCTAACACCTGCGATCCCGGAATGAAAAGCTCCGTAACGCAAACCCATTGATGTCTATGTTGAAAAAAAAGTTAGGTTTAAACCTAACACCCTAACATAAACCCCAAGTCTAAACACCCCTGATCTGCTGCCCCCAACATAGCCGACGCCTAAATAAAGTTTTTAACCCCTAATCTGCCACTCCTGACATCGCCAACACTAATAAAAGCTATTAACCCCTACTCCGCCGCTCCCTGACATTGCCGCGACTATAATAAAGTTATTAACCCTATTCCCCCGCACCCCAACATCGCAGTCACTATAATAAAGCTATTAATCCCTATTCCGCCACTCCCCGACATCGCTGCCACTAAATAATGTTTTATTTTTATTTTGGGGGGGGCTTTTTTATTTTTATAGGGCTATTAGATTAGGTGTAATTGGTTTTATTTTTGATAATTTCGTTTGTTATTTTTCGTAATTTAGTGTTTGTTATTTTCGTAATTTAGTATTTGGATTTTTTTAGTAGTGTTATTTTTTTTTTAATGTGTAATTTATTTTATTTAATTGGTAGTTATTTTAGTTTTAATATAATAGTTATGTTAGGTTAATTGTTAGTTTAAACTTAGGTTTTTTAATTTTACAGGTAAGTTTTTATTTATTTTAAGATATTGAAATTTTAATATAACTTTAGGGGGTTGTTAGGTTTAGAGGTTAATAGTTTAATTTAGTTTTTTGCAATGTGGGGGCTGGCGGTTTAGGGTTAAATAGGTTTATTTAGTGGCGCTGATGTGGGAGGCCAGAGGTTAGGGGTTAATAACTTTTATTAGTGGCAGTGATGTCGGGGAGCAGCGGAATAGGGGTTAATAGCTTTATTATAGTGGCGGTGGTGTCGAGGAGCAGCGGAATAATAAGGGTTAATACGTTTTAAATAGTGTTTGCGATGCGGGAGGGTGGCAGAATAGAGGTTAATAGGTAGTTTATAGGTGTTAGTGTACTTTGTAACAGTTTAGTTATGAGTTTTGTGAAACATTTTTGTGACGCAAAACTCATAACTACTGCTTTCAGATAGCGGAATGGATCGTGTCGATATAGACTGGAATGCAAGCATTTTAGCCTCACCGCACAACCTGTAATACTGGTGCTATGGAAATTCCATGCAAAAAAATAATATTTTTGAGTGCGGGATAGACGTTGCGTTACAGGCTAAAATGCTTGCGGTATAGCTATACCAAAAAGACTCGTAATGGCTGCGATACTGTTTTTACCCTGAAATGGCCATTTTTTCAGCGTTAAAACCATAACATACAACTCATAATCTAGTCGTTGGTATTCTAAATTGAAAGCTAATCCAAGGTAACCTCTAATCTGAATACATTCTGACAGTTTTTCACCACTAGAGGGTGTTAGTTCATGTGTGTCATATAAACATTGAGCTCATGCACGTGAAGTTACCTAGGAGTCAGCACTGATTGGCTAAAATGCAGGTCTGTCAAAAGAACTGAAATAAGGGGGTAGTTTGCAGAGGCTTAGATACAAGGTAATTCAAGAGGTAAAACATGTTTTATTTTAACTGTGTTGGTTATGCAAAACTGGGGAATGGGTAATAAAGGGATTATCTATCATTTTAAACAACAATAATTCTGGAGTTGACTGTCCCTTTAACTTTAATTGTGCTCAAAATATAGCGTTGACTTTAAACTTGTAATACGAGCAATAAACCAGATGCATGCAAACACCCGCAATAAATCCCTTTTCGCTTGCACGTTTTAGAACTCCACTCGTAATCTGGTCCTTTATTAACCCTTTCCTGCCGGATTAAAGTGTCTACATCGGAACAATTGTTCCGATGTAAACAATTTGAAATCTTGCGATCGTGCACATGATCACGAGATTTTAATGATGGGATTGCGGCAGGGGTGTCCCTATGATGCTATGCACGCCCTCCAGACCGCGATCCATCAGGGAAGCGCCAGTGCACCCCTAACCTTTTTGTAAATATTTTATTATATCTTTTCATGTGACAACACTGAAGAAATGACACTTTGCTACAATGTATAGTACAGCCTGTGTAAACAGTGTAAATTTGCTGTCTCCTCAAAATAACGCTACACACAACCATTAACCCTTTCTGGTCCTATAAATTAAAGGGACATTGAACCCAAATTTTTTCTTTCGCGATTCAGATAGAGCATGCAATTTTAAGCAACTTTCTCATTTACTCCTATTAATATTTCTTCGTTCTCTTGTTTTCTTTATTTGAAAAAGAAGGCATCTAAGCTATATTTTTTGGTTCAGAACCATGGAAAGCACTTGTTTATTGGTGGGTGAATGTATCCACCAATCAGCAAGAACAATCCAGTTTGTTCACCAAAAATGGGCCGGCATCAAAACTTACATTCTTGCATTTCAAATAAAGATACCAAGAGAATGAAGACAATTTGATAATAAGAGTAAATTAGAAAGTTGCTTAAAATTTGGGTTCAGTGTCCCTTTAAATAAAGTCTTCAGCCGGCAAGTTTTATTTAATTTTCACGCCATACTTTTGAATTTCTCAGCTAGATGGCGCTATTTAGCTGTGAAATTAAAAATCTGAAATGTCGGAATATATCCAACGTTTGCCAGCATGCGGTAAAACCCGTTGTCGGATATATTATGACATAGGACCTGAAAGGGTTAAAGGGACACTGAACCCAAATTTTTTCTTTCATGGTTCAGATAGAACATGTAATTTTAAGCAACTTTTTAATTTACTTCTATTATCAATTTTTCTTCGTTCTCTTGCTATCTTTATTTGATAAAGAAGGCATCTATGCTAAGGAGACAACAAATTGTTGGTTCAGAACCATGGATAGCACTTGTTTATTGGTGCTGTCCAATCAGCAAGGACAACCCAGGTTGTTTACCAAAAATGGGCCGGCATCTAAACTTACATTCTTGCTTTTCAAATAAACATACCAAGAGAATTAAGAAAATTTGACAATAGGAGTAAATTAGAAAGTTGTTTAAAATTGCATGCTCTAGCTGAATAACGAAAACATTTTTTGGGTTCAGTGTCCCTTTAATGTCTAAATTGTTGGCAACAAAAGTGAGTACACCCCTAATTGGAAATGTCCAACTTGGGCCCAAAGTGTCAATATTTTGTGTGGCCACCATTATTTTCCAGCACTGCCTTAACCCTCTTGGGCATGGAGTCACTCTGCTAATATTTATGTTCCTGAATCTTTTTCAAAGCACCTATCATTACTTAGATCCCTGCTATTTACCTGTCCGGTAACTATCCCTTGCTCTGACTTGGGTACCGTGTACAGCCTGGGTGTAGTAATTTACTAGGTAGCTCTGAATAGTATTCATGCTAGTTTTGTGATTTAAGATGTGCACATCTCCAGGGTTGTATTTGGTCTCATGTACTGAGCTAATTGTTCAACAAATTTTTCTATGTGATGATAATATATACCTGAGCTTCTACTTATGTAGCTTATTGCTACGTTTTGGAAATTAAGGCCTAGATTTAGAGTTGGGCGGTAGCTGTCAAAACCAGCGTTAGAGGCTCCTAACGCTGGTTTTTACCGCCCGCTGGTATTTGGAGTCAGTCAGGAAAGGGTCTAACGCTCACTTTGCAGCCGCGACTTTTCCATACCGCAGATCCCCCTACGCCATTTGCGTATACTATCTTTTCAATGGGATCTTTCTAACGCCGGTATTTAGAGTCGTGGCTGAAGTGAGCGTTAGAAATCTAACGACAAAACTCCAGCCGCAGAAAAAAGTCAGTAGTTAAGAGCTTTCTGGGCTAACGCCGGTTTATAAAGCTCTTAACTACTGTGCTCTAAAGTACACTAACACCCATAAACTACCTATGTACCCCTAAACCGAGGTCCCCCCACATCGCTGCCACTCTATTAAAAATTTTTAACCCCTAATCTGCTGCCGCCAGCTACGTTATCCCTATGTACCCCTAATCTGCTGCCTCTAACATCGCCGACCACTATGTTATATTTATTAACCCCTAATCTGCCGCCCCCGCTATGGCTGACCCCTGCATATTATTATTAACCCCTAATCTGCCGCTCCGTACACCGCCGCAAGCTACGTTATCCCTATGTACCCCTAATCTGCTGCCCCTAACATCGCCGACCACTGTTATATTTATTAACCCCTAATCTGCCGCCCCCGCTATCGCTGACACCTGCATATTATTATTAACCCCTAATCTGCCGCTCCGTACACCGCCGCAACCTACATTATACCTATGTACCCATAATCTGCTGCCCCTAACACCACCGACCCCTATATTATATTTATTAACCCCTAATCCCCCTAACCCATAATGATAACGTAGCTGGCAGCGGTATACGGAGCGGAAGATTAGGGGTTAATAATAATTTGCATGGGTCAGCGATAGCGGGGGCAGCAGATTAGGGGTTAATAAGTGTAAGGTTAGGGGTGTTTAGACTCGGGGTTCATGTTAGGGTGTTAGGTGCAGACTTAGGAAGTGTTTCCCCATAGAAAACAATGTAGCTGCGTTAGGAGCTGAACGCTGCTTTTTTGCAGGTGTTAGGTTTTTTTTCAGCTCAAACAGCCCCATTGTTTCCTATGGGGAAATCGTGCACGAGCACGTTTTTAAAGCTGGCCGCGTCCGTAAGCAACGCTGGTATCTAGAGTTGCAGTGGCGGTAAATATGCTCTACGCTCCCTTTTTGGAGCCTAACGCAGCCCTTCTGTGAACTCTAAATACCAGCGTTATTTAAAAGGTGCGGGAGAAAAAAAGCCAGCGTAGCTAACGCACCCCTTTGGCCGCAGAACTCTAAATCTAGCCGTAAGATTTTTTCACTATTATTAAACATTTATTGTTTACTGTGATTGTGCTGGTCAGAGATTTATTTCTTATATACAAAATACATTTTAGAGTCAGATTGTTTTCTCTATTTCTATTTTTTCAAGAGTGCTTGATTCCCTATCTGTTTAGGGCCATAAGTAATTTTTCTTGGTCCTTGTTCTCCTCTTATAGTTTGTTGAAAAGATATATATGTATATGTATATATATATATATATATATATATATACTGTGTGTATATATATATATATATATATATATACTGTGTATATATATATATGTATATATATATATATATATATATATATATATATCAGGGATAGGCAAGGTGTCCGTGACTGGCTTCTGTTCCCGTTTTGTGGAAGGGAGCAGTAGGATAGATGAATACTGGTCCTGACTCCCTCCTTGACGAATGTGGCACTAAGTTTCGCGGGGTTGGGGCCACGCCCGTGTGATGCCACTTAGAAGCAGGAAAGTGAGTGAAAGAGAGGGAAGAAGCAAGCTGCCTGCAGTGTAACTTGTATCAACAACCCGTGAGTCATGAGCCGTCACGATTCCTTGATCTGTGCGGCAACGTGGTGCTGGTGTCTGTGTGTAAAAGACCGCTGCCTACTCTGACAAACCTAACCATGTAAGTAACCAACCATGATGATCATGTGATTAACATCAAGGTGGGTGGGTTTGGTCAGGAGCTGTAGAGCTCCCAAGCTGCCTCTTTTAAACTGGCTGCTCTGACTCCCATCATTCTCAGACAGAATCAAGTGTCCCAGCAGCAGGGGCCTCCAGGATTCTATTGAAAAAGGGGTCCCAGACTTCCCCTAATCCTAGGGGCTCCAAGTGAACGTGTTAGTAGCCAGGGGATCTGCAGGCTGAGACCACCCAGGGAAGAGTGAAGGGTTAAAACAGGCTCGCTGCAATGAATAGATCTAGGAGAGCTGGTAACAATTCTGTCCTGTTTGTACTCAGGTGGAATTCAGTCCTGCTTTACTACAGATACATATTTTATTTCTGGGTGCTGATGGGCAGTACATGAAAAGTGCTGTCCATGCTGTATGGAGCATTGCTATGCTGCAGGGGGGATATACAGTGAGGGGGGGATTATAAATAAACTGCCCTGACTAGTTTATTAGTGTCTGTAATGCTGCTCTCCTGACTCATAGAAAAACATAGAATGTGTCAGCAGATAGGAACCATTCTGCTCATCTAGTCTGCCCAATTTTCTGAAAACTTTCATTAGTTCCTGTTCTTATCTTATATCTAGCATAGCCTCATGCCTATTCCATGCATGTTTAATTTTTTTCACTGTCCCTACCACTTCTGCTGGATGGCTATTCCACCATGCATACAGTACCATCTCGGTAAAGAGAGTGTTTTTTGATGTTTTTAATTTGAAATGTACCTTGGTGTCCGTCACTAAGGTCTGTACTTTGGAAAATGTCCGCTACAGCCTTGGTTCGTGCCTAGCCCTGATATATACTGTATATATATATATATATATATATATATATATCTATCTATCTATATGTGTGTAGTAGAAGAGTTGTTTCTAACAGCGCTTGCAAGAGACGTTCCTCATGTGCATAAGTAGATGTAGATACAAAAAGATATATATATCGAAAGTGAGTAAAACTGTGATTTAAACAGTAATAAACGGTGCCTATATTTGCTCACCTGTTAGATCACAGGGTCCGGTGATCAACGTTGTAAAACTTTCAGGATATTTCTATCCAGGAGTATCTTCTATTCCAATTAAAAATAAAAATAAAGTAACCAGACAGTCTGGATAAAGACTGAAAATGAGTTATAGGACTACCCTTCTGATTCCACTCCGTATGATTGGACAGAAGGTGGGTAGAAAGGGTATTCCACTTTATTATGAACTTATATCCGTGTAAAAAAAATAAAAAAATATGTTTTATTAATATGTTGTATTTATAATAATACAATGGTCCTAAATAAAAAATGTGAATAGATACGTAAAAAATATATATATATATATATAAAAAATGTATAATTAGTGTACGTAATTTTAAAAACACTACTACACAACCCTATTCATTCTCACTAAGGAGGAAGTTAGAAACCACTAACGGCAGCATACTTTATATTTTCTCATAAGGCTCCAGCTTTTAAAACACCCTCTTTACTCAGGGGCAACTATCTAAAAACAAACCTACAAATATATATATATATATATATATATATATATATATATATATATATATATATACACATACACACATTATAGCCCTTTCCAGTCAAATACCTTGTCATATACCATATATCTTTTAACCCTTAAAAAATGTTTAATTAATATTTATGCAAATATTTTTATTAGACACTGTATATATGAGAATAACAGTTTATTTAAATGTATTTATGTTGTGTTTTTTACACCTTACACTTTATGGTAGGTCTTCAGTCTCACTAACCAGATGAGCACGCGCATTTACTTTTAACTTGTAATCTAGCATATAATCATTTATACTGAACTTACATAAAATGTGTTAAATTAACTGTATAAGGGTGGAAAACAGACAGCCATACATATAGGACATTCTTTCACACTTCACAGTAGAGGAAGGGTGCTGCAGGGAAAGCCTCTAAAGGCCACAGGTGGTCTACTGAATGCCACTCACTGGGATAAATGGACAGTGACATTTGGGTTAGAATATCATGTAACCATAACATGAAAACTGCATCTAAATGTGGCCGACAGAAACTGATAATCATTGCTGAATGCTTTTCTGTCTGTCAGGAATGAGTGATTTTGAATTGCTCCTTCTGGGCTAAATTACATGTGGAGCGCAAAATATGCTTTTGCGAAAGCAAAATTTGAGCTCCACTGAGTAATTCCAGTGCATGCAAATGTGCCCTGGCAATACAAGTTAGCCGCAAAGTGTAGTTACTTTATTAAATGCTACTATCTTTATTTTGTAATAAAGTATATTACACTTGATTTGGGGGGCATTTATAAAATTAACAAGAGATCTGATCTCTGGGTAATTTTATAAGCGCTAATTGCTACTACTCTGGTAGCAATAACCAGCCCCTTGCAATGGCTAGTTTTTTATTGCACCAATTGGCAAATTTGTATGTTTGCGGGCGCACAATAAACTAGCTTGTAATCTAGGCCTATTTTGGTGGGAAACATATATTATGTGAAATGGGTGGAATCAAGACAGAGGCAGTGCATAGGGCAGAACAAAACCTAAACACACACCTGCCCTTATTACATACCTACATTTGCCTGATGCCTTTGAGCACTGGGAGGCTTAAGCTATGAGGCCTATGTATCAAGCCGTTAACTTTTTTGAATTAGCCGGGACCAATACATCCCGCCTAACATCGCGGCCACGTATCTCAATACGCTCTCCATATGTATCAAAAAGCTGTCAAAAAGCCGCGCACCAAGTACGGGGCGATGAGCAGCAGACTGTTGTTAACTAGCAGTCATCGATCTCGCTGCTATTCGGCTTTTTAACAACTTATTGATACCCTGTCGCTAAACACCCACACTATACTAAAATGTTTAACCTCTATCCCGCCGCTCCCGGACCCCGCCGCAACAAAATAAAGTTATTAACCCCTATCCCACCGCTCCCGGACCCCTCCACAACTAAATAAACTTATTAACCCCCTTCCCGCCGCTCCCGGACCCCGCCGCAACTAAATAAATGTATTAACCCCTATCCCGCCACTCCCGGAGCCCACTGCAACTTCTTAAAATATATTAACCCCTATTCCGACGCTTCCGTAGCCCACCGCAACTGTTAAAAAAATGATTAACCCCTAAACCCCTGGCATTCCACATCACTACCATTAACTAAACATATTAACCCCTAAACTGCCAGCCCCCCACATCGCCATAAACTAAATTAACCTATTAACCCCTAACTTTACAATAAATACTAACTCATCCCTATCTTAGAATAAATTTAAACTTACCTTTAGAATTAAAATAAATTATTTTAAACTACTAATTAACCTACCCTAACTATTCTACTACAATTACATTAAACTATATTAAACTATTAATTAACCTACCCTAACCATTATACTAAAATTACTATAAAAATTAACTATATTACATATTTAAAAACCTAACCCTACTCAAGTTCTTTAAATATTCTATTAAAAATTACTAAGTTACACAAAATAAAAAAGACTAAGTTAAACAAAATAAAAAAGACTAAGTTACACACGATAAATATTATGAAATATTTAAACTAATTACACCTAATCTAATAGCCCTATCAAAATAAAAAAGCCCCCACCCCCTAAAAAAAAACCTAGCCTACACTAAACTACCAATGGCCCTTAAAATGGCCTTTTGCGGGGCATTGCCCCAAAGAAATCAGCTCTTTTACCTGTTAAAAAAAATACAAACAACCCCCAACTGTTAAACCCACCACCCACACAACCAACCCCCCCAAATATAAACCTATCTAAAAAACCTAAGCTCCCCATTGCCCTGAAAAGGGAATTTAGCTCTTTTACATGCCCAGACCCTACTCTAAAAATAAAACCCACCCAATAAACCCTTAATAAAACCTAACACTAACCCCTGAAGATCCACTTACAGTTTTTGAAGACCCAACATCCATCCTCATCCATCCGGGAGAAATTTTCATCCAAGCGGCAAGAAGTACTCAACGAAGCCGGGAGAAGTCTTCATCCAAGCGGCAAGAAGTGGTCCTCCAGGCGGGCAGAAGTCTTCATCCAGACGGCATCTTCTATCTTCATCCTTCCGACACGGAGCGGCTCCATCTTCAAGACATCCGGCGCGGAGCATTCTCTTCATACGGTCCCAGCCGTACACTGAAGGTCCCCTTTAAGGGACATCATCCAAGATGGCGTCCATTGAATTCCGATTAGCTGATAGAATTCTATCAGCCAATCGGAATTACAGGGTAAAGAAATCATATTGACTGATGTAATCAGCCAATAAGATTGAGCTTCAATCCTATGATGCAATCAGCCAATGGGATTGAGCTTGCATTCTATTGGCTGATTGGAACAGCCAATAGAATTTGAGCTCAATCCCATTGGCTGATTGCATCAGCCAGTAGGATTTTTTACCCTTTAATTCCGATTGGCTGATAGAATTCTACACACAATTCCGGCGTATTTGCGGTTGACGGCTTGATAAATAGGCCTCTAAGTGTGAGGGATAAAGCCAGTGTTGGAATCACAAGCATTAAATGGACAGGACGGGGCAGAGTCAGAGTCGGCCTTAGGTGGTGCTCTGGGTGATCAGTAGTTTCAGATAGTAAAGGTCTCAGGAAGGACAGAGGGGCATAGCTCCCAGACTATGAAGATCCCACAACATGTGAGACACTAGGGAGCTCTAATATTTGGATTACATTCCAAATCATCAGAATTTTCATGTGTTGACAATATAGATAAAGTGATATTTAGTGAATTTAAAGCTTGATTTAGCTTTCATAAAAGTGGCCCATCAGCAACCTCGCAAGTTTTTGTCAATTGAACCCACTGTAAATTCACTTCTATTTTAAAATGTTCTTCGTTCTCTTAGTATCCCTTGTTGAAAAAGAATATGCACATATCCTACACAAGAGGGCGCTTGCTGCAGATTGGTGCCTGCACACATTTGTCTCTTGTGATTGGCTAAATAGATGTGCTCAGCTAGCTGCCAGTAGTGCAATGATGTTCCTTCAGCAAAGGATAGCAAGAGAATGAAGCATATTTGATAATTGAAGTAAATTGGAAAGATGTTTAAAATTGTGTCTTCGAACCAAAACATGAAAGAATATTTTCGGCTTTCCTGTCCCTTTAAGTTTTAGCATTTAATCTCTTCAACATTATCATGGAATAATACAAAACACTGATGCATAAGTTTTAGAATGTTACAGTTAGCTCATTATTATATAGCACTTTATTAAACTGTATGTATATCTTTAAAAGTCTCTTCTGGGACACAAATAAGTGTGATGTCACAAACACTTCAGGAACTGACATACCCTGCTGATTCCTCCTTGTGAGCTTTGTTAGATAGCATTATGTTTTCAGCGGGTAGACTCCACAACAGATTTCTAATTAGTGCATTTTATCTTTCTGAGGGATTTACTGTCGTCTCATGTACAGTGCTTGATTGTGACTGGCTAACAAAATTAAGCATATTTCAAGTTTAACTACATTCCAGGGATATCTGTCATTGCAGAAGTGGAAACACAAAGAATTTGAAAATTGCTACTGTAATAATGTATTGTTTTTCCTTTGAGAGGTAGAGATCATACAAGAACTATTATGCATCTGTAACAGGCAGATCTGTGTGTATCTGTAACATAACGGAGCATAACATTTAGCATATGAATCTAACACGCATGTGCGTCTGTAATATGAATAATGTGTATCTATAACATGCAGAGCAGTGTGTTTCTATAATATGCAGAGGTGTGTGTATCTGTAACATTCAAAACAGTGTGTATCTGTAACATGCAGAGCAGTATATATCTGTAACATGCAGAACAGTATATATCTGTAACATGCAGAACAGTATATATCTGTAACATGCAGAACAGTATATATCTGTAGCATACATGCAGAGCAGTATATATTTGTAACATGCAGAGCAGTATATATCTGTAACATGCAGAACAGTATATATCTGTAACATGCAGAACAGTATATATCTGTAACATGCAGAACAGTATATATCTGTAACATGCAGAGCAGTATATATCTGTAACATGCAGAACAGTATATATCTGTAACATGCAGAACAGTATATATCTGTAACATGCAGAACAGTATATATCTGTAGCATACATGCAGAGCAGTATATATCTGTAACATGCAGAACAGTATATATCTGTAACATGCAGAACAGTATATATCTGTAGCATACATGCAGAGCAGTATATATCTGTAACATACAGAGCAGTATATATCTGTAACATGCAGAACAGTATATATCTGTAACATGCAGAACAGTATATATCTGTAACATGCAGAACAGTATATATCTGTAACATGCAGAGCAGTATATATCTGTAACATGCAGAGCAGTATATATCTGTAACATGCAGAGCAGTATATATTTGTAACATGCAGAACAGTATATATCTGTAGCATACATGAAGACCAGTATATATCTGTAACATGCAGACCAGTATATATCTGTAGCATACATGCAGACCAGTATATATCTGTAACATGCAGACCAGTATATATCTGTAACATGCAGAACAGTATATATCTGTAACATGCAGAGCAGTATATATCTGTAACATGCAGAACAGTATATATGTGTAACATGCAGATCAGTATATATGTGTAAAATGCAGAGCAGTATATATGTGTAGCATGAAGAGCAATATATATCTGTAACATTCAGAGCAGTGTGTATCTGTAACATACAGAGCAGTGTATATCTGTAACATACAGAGCAGTGTATATCTATAACATGCAGAGCAGTATATTTCTGTAACATGCAGAGCAGTGTATATCTATAACATGCAGAGCAGTATATATCTGTAACATGCAGAACAGTATATATATGTAGCATGCAGAACAGTATATATCTGTAACATACATGCAGAGCAGTGTGTATCTATAACATGCAGACTAGTATATATCTGTAACATGCAGAGCAGTATATATCTGTAACATGCAGAGCAGTATATATGTGTAGCATGAAGAGCAATATATATCTGTAACATTCAGAGCAGTGTGTATCTGTAACATACAGAGCAGTGTATATCTATAACATGCAGAGCAGTATATATCTGTAACATACAGAGCAGTGTGTATCTATAACATGCAGAGCAGTATATATCTGTAACATGCAGAGCAGTGTGTATCTGTAACATGCAGAACAGTATATATCTGTAGCATACATGCAGAGCAGTGTAGTGTGTATCTATAACATGCAGACCAGTATATATTTGTAACATGCAGAGAAGTATATATCTGTAACATGCAGAACAGTATATATCTGTAGCATATATGCAGAGCAGTGTGTATCTATAACATGCAGACCAGTATACATCTGTAACATGCAGAGCAGTATATATCTGTAACATGCAGAACAGTATATATCTGTAACATGCAGAACAGTATATATCTGTAACATGCAGAACAGTATATATCTGTAGCATACATGCAGAGCAGTATATATCTGTAACATGCAGAGCAGTATATATCTGTAACATGCAGAACAGTATATATCTGTAACATGCAGAACAGTATATATCTGTAACATGCAGAGCAGTATATATCTGTAACATGCAGAGCAGTATATATCTGTAACATGCAGAGCAGTATATATCTGTAACATGCAGAACAGTATATATCTGTAACATGCAGAACAGTATATATCTGTAACATGCAGAACAGTATATATCTGTAGCATACATGCAGAGCAGTATATATCTGTAACATGCAGATCAGTATATATCTGTAACATGCAGAACAGTATATATCTGTAGCATACATGCAGAGCAGTATATATCTGTAACATACAGAGCAGTATATATCTGTAACATGCAGAACAGTATATATCTGTAACATGCAGAACAGTATATATCTGTAACATGCAGAACAGTATATATCTGTAACATGCAGAACAGTATATATCTGTAACATGCAGAGCAGTATATATCTGTAACATGCAGAGCAGTATATATCTGTAACATGCAGAGCAGTATATATTTGTAACATGCAGAACAGTATATATCTGTAGCATACATGAAGACCAGTATATATCTGTAACATGCAGACCAGTATATATCTGTAACATGCAGACCAGTATATATCTGTAACATGCAGACCAGTATATATCTGTAACATGCAGACCAGTATATATCTGTAACATGCAGAACAGTATATATCTGTAACATGCAGAGCAGTATATATCTGTAACATGCAGAACAGTATATATGTGTAACATGCAGATCAGTATACATGTGTAAAATGCAGAGCAGTATATATGTGTAGCATGAAGAGCAATATATATCTGTAACATTCAGAGCAGTGTGTATCTGTAACATACAGAGCAGTGTATATCTGTAACATACAGAGCAGTGTATATCTATAACATGCAGAGCAGTATATTTCTGTAACATGCAGAGCAGTGTATATCTATAACATGCAGCGCAGTATATATCTGTAACATGCAGAACAGTATATATATGTAGCATGCAGAACATTATATATCTGTAACATACATGCAGAGCAGTGTGTATCTATAACATGCAGACTAGTATATATCTGTAACATGCAGAGCAGTATATATCTGTAACATGCAGAGCAGTGTATATCTATAACATGCAGATCAGTATATATCTGTAACATGCAGATCAGTATATATGTGTAACATGCAGAGCAGTATATATGTGTAGCATGAAGAGCAATATATATCTGTAACATTCAGAGCAGTATATATCTGTAACATACAGAGCAGTGTGTATCTATAACATGCAGAGCAGTATATATCTGTAACATGCAGAGCAGTGTGTATCTGTAACATGCAGAACAGTATATATCTGTAGCATACATGCAGAGCAGTGTAGTGTGTATCTATAACATGCAGACCAGTATATATTTGTAACATGCAGAGAAGTATATATCTGTAACATGCAGAACAGTATATATCTGTAGCATACATGCAGAGCAGTGTGTATCTATAACATACAGACCAGTATACATCTGTAACATGCAGAGCAGTATATATCTGTAACATACAGAGCAGTATATATCTGTAACATGCAGAACAGTATATATCTGTAGCATACATGCAGAGCAGTGTGTATCTATAACATGCAGACCAGTATACATCTGTAACATGCAGAGCAGTATATATCTGTAGAAATTCTCGGAGCGGACGCTCTAAGCTCACCAAAGGGCGCTCCTGATCGTCTCTCTAAAGTGACGTCAGACGCCACAAGTCCATAAGGCAGGTGCGTAACCAAAACACATGGGGCGGGTGCAATGCCGAAAAAAAGCAGCAAACCCACTGCAATAAACTTGTCCAATGAAAATGGAAAATCCAGCAGCACGGCAGCAAATATATACCAGGACATTTTTATTTCACATCAAAATAAGTACAGGTCACGGAATAAACGTCTGACATGTTTCACGCCCTCTAGTGGAGCTTCATCATAGACTAAGGATGTTACACAGATGTCCATCTTTTATAGCGATTACAATTAGTTACCATATTAACCCTTAGTAATATAATAACAATACATACACACCATTAAAAACAATAAACGTCATGAATTATTCAAGTCTTATTCTCTGCTAATAGTCAAGTTTAGGGAAAAACTAGAAACAAATAAATTATTTCAATAATGGTAATAATAATAATCACCACAATTATGGTCTTAAGCATATATATTTGAAATTTCCTCTAAGATATCTTTCATATAATCATCAGGTACCTTTGTGGTCACTACACTAATCAAAGCTGACAAAAAATATTACAAAATCACATACTCACATAATAATATAAAAAGATATGCAAAAAATTCATACAAAAAATCCAAAAACTACATGTGCAAAACTGCACTTAAAGGATGTTTATCCCAATCTCATGTACAGATATATGATGAACAAATCTAATCATACACTTTAGAAAATTTGATTACATACTTAAAAACCTGCTATGGATAAACTCAATATATTTAACAGTCCCTATTCATAGGAGACACATATCAAGTACATCCTTCTAAAGGTAGTGATTGTATGCCAGCTGAGTGTATTTCATAAATAAATTATATATAATAAGAAAAAAACATATATATATATATATATATATATATATATATATATATGATAAGGTAAGAAAATAAATATATATTCTTCCTCAAAGCTACATTAATTGAGAATATAATAAATTAAACAATACTACCAGAGAGATTAGGAAATTGGAACTCATCTCACACATCTTGGAACTGACTGATGATAGTCACAAAAAACGAATAAGTAGCGGAAAAATAGCTGATAAATATATATATATTTTTTTTAAGATGGAGGGAACTTATACAAAATAGCTGATGTCCCATTCAAGGTTCAACCCAGAAGGTGTCCTGGACTTGAGTTTAAATATCCAATAAAGCTCCTTTCAATCAAGTATTTTGTCAATGACTCTCACTGTGAAATCCCCTTTGTTTGTAAGATGAAAGAGGTTAAAGTGTCTGGCCACCACATAGACTTTATTAAAATTCTTAATATCATTTACATGCTCTCTGACCCTCACATTCACCTCTCTAGTCGTTCTGCCAATGTATTGTATACAACAGTGTTTACACTCTAACATATAGACTGCAAATGTGGTTTTACAATTTGCATAGAACAATATGTCATAAGTCATTTCATCCACAGATGACCTAAATACATTGGTTACTTCCATCATACAACATGTCAGGCATGTTCTCGCTCCACACCGAAAATTCCCTTTTCTTCTCAGCCAATGGTCTCCCCTAGTATTCAATGTATTAGTAACCAAACTAGGGGCCATTTTTGATGCTAGAGTCATGGGGTTTTTTGACACAAATTTGCATTTTTCAATGCAGTTTTGCAACACATTGTCACCTACCAAAATCGTTAAATTCTTTTTCAAAATTTTCACAATCTGTGAAAATTGTGCTGTGTAATCAGTAGTGAAAACAACATTGTCCCTATAGGTATTAACATAACTTTTTCTTCCAATATTTTTAATAATCATTGTACTAACTTCTGACTTAATTTCTTCTAATTTTATTCTATTATATCCCCTAGCTGACAGTCTATTAACCAATTCATCTGCCTGCTGTTGATAAACCATGTCATCATCAGTATTACATCGTATTCTGATAAACTGACCCCTTGCTATGGCACAAACCAAATGTGGGGGGGTGACAAGAACTGGCATGAAGAATAGTGTTCCCTGCAGTGGGTTTCCTGAAAGTTCTAGACACTATTCTTTTATTCGCAATGTCACCCACCAGTGTCACATCCAAGAAGTCAGTTTTAACAGAATCAAAGCCTCCAACAAATTTCAAACACATGTCGTTGTCATTCAAAAACTTAAGAAACAGACCAAATGATACTTCACCAAGAAGTTCATCAACGATCATGATCAGATCGTCAATGAACCTTCTATAGTAAAGGATTTTTTTGGTATGGGTTACATATTCACTATTATAAATAAATCTAGCTCCCAATAACCAACATACAAATTTGCAAAACAGGGGGCGAATTTCGCCCCCATAGCAGTACTGCAGCATTGTAAATAATACTTGTCATTGAACATTAGAAAATTATGAGTCAACACAAATTCCAAGATCGAACAGATAAACACCTTTACTTCCCTCTCATATGCTGTAAATTTATACAAAAAATACATTACAGCTCTTAGACCCAAAGTATGTGGTATACACGTGTATAATGAGGCTATATCTACAACAACCCAGGAGTATCTTCTCTTCCATTCAAATTCTTTAGGACTTTCTAGAAGATGGGATGAATCTCTCAGATAGCTATATAGGCTTTTCACTAAAGGCTGAAGGATAGAATCCAGCCACTCAGATAGTGGCTCAAGTAAGGACCCAAAGCCCAATACAATGGACCTCCCTGGGGCCGCTCAGGATTCTTGTGAACCTTTGGCAAATAGTGAAACAGTGGTGTGATAGGGAATTCAGGAACCAAATGAGAGATATCTTCTTGTCTAAAGATAACAAGGTAAATACCATCATCAAGCAACATAAGCAGTTGTCTTTTAAATGCAGACGTGGGATTCCCACTCAATACTTTATAGGTAGATGTATCACCAAGTTGGCACAGAGCCTCCTCAAAATAATCGTTCTTATTCAGAACTACTATGTTCCCTCCCTTATCGGAGTTTCTAATTACTATATTGTGATTATTCTGAAGTGACTTCAAAGCCAACTTTTCTGACCGCTTAAGATTTTGTCTAAGAGGTTTCTTAGAAGACGCAAGACTAAGAATTTCTCTCTCTACAGTCTTCTGAAAGCTATTTAGGGCAGTACCCCTGAATTGAATTGGATACAAATCTGACCATAATTTTTTAGGGCCTGGAGGTTGCGACCGATCACAAATTGTATCATGTCCCTCCCGTAAATCACTCAGGGTACCTAATGTACATGCATCCCTAAACGAAACTTCATTCTGAGTTGTGATATAATTTACATCAGGCATATTGCCAATTTCTTCATTACTTGGTGGTATGGATTGTAATGGAAAAAAACCTTTTAGAATGAGTTTTCTGACGAATCTGTTGACATCCAATAAAGTATTGAAAGGAGAAAAATCTCTTGTTGGGGCAAAACCCAAACCTCTACTCAACAGATTTGTCTAATCTTCACTCAGAACACAATTAGACAAATTGATCACATTAAGGTTCATTAGTCCCAATTCTTTGTTGTTTTTCTTTTTCTTCTTGTTTTTGGATCTTCTGATCCGCCTAAAGGGACTTTTTCTTTCTTCAATCCCTTCTTTGTTTCTTTCTTGGCATCTTTGGGATGTACTACCAACTCCTCAGCATCATCAGTACTGGCCACCTGTATAGAATGAGAAGACAAAGAGGACACAGAAGAGACAGAAGAGGAAGTGGAAGAGGATAAAGAAGGGGAGGTGACAGAGTCTTGATCCAATGTTTCTACTTCTGTTGAAGTGAACAGAACTTTCTTGTTGTTCTTGTTCTTCAATATAGGTATAGGCATTTTCCCCTTTTCTTCTTCTTTCTTCGTTTTATCCCTCCGATTTCTTGCCTCTATTGGGATTATGCTTCCTGATTTTCTTTTGAAATGTTGGCCACTGATACACTTTATTTGCTTCATAATCCAATCTGTCTCTATGAAATTTTCACCTTTTCTTTCAGCCAGAATGGAATCTAATTTATCCACATGTTCTTTCATGACTTTTTTCTGTTCCAAAAAATTCTCATGCAACTCAAATTTTTTGAGTTCCTTTTCAATTTCTTCCATTCTCTCTTTAACACTGACCCTCTTCTGTTGCTTGCAACGGATTAGTATTCTCAATAATTTAATCGAACATTCAGAGAGCACATCATTCCATTCCATAATAATATCTGGGTTTTCTACATCGAAGGTGGGTAATTTATTTAATCGTAGTCCCCTTGGAATTCTGTTATGCGCAACATAATGTTCAAAAGCCTCAATGTCCCATGTCAGTCTCAAATCTGTAATTAATAATTTCTCCAATGATTTAAATTGAGACTCCATGCTAGGACTAAAACCTTCAGATCATTCATCTGAAAAGACACGTCTGAATAATTCCCTTCTTGCTTCAGCATCATATAAGGAACTTGATAAAGCCGTATTATCCAAATCCAACGCTGAACCTTATCAGATGTATGACTATATAACAATGTGATGACTGCCTTATATTAAATAACCATGCCCATGTGAATACACACTACCTCAAAAAGATATAAATATATCACACATAAAATAGAAAGTTAACGTTCATATGTAATCCCTCAGGGAATAAATACCAGCCAAACATAGTTGATATCAAGATTTAGCTTAATCCATTGTGTAGTCATATTACTCATTAGGAAACTATACAGTGGCTTTACAAATCAACAATCACTTTGCATTGTTCATATGAAAAACATAAACGTAACTGCATGCAAAAATTATTACCACTGTCTTTTGTCACACCGCTGATGTCAGGGCTCCTTCCGTATCCCAAAGGGTAAAACTGATGATCTTCACGCCGTATTATTGTGAGTGAGTCAGGCCGCATGTGGTTTAGGCATCAAACAGAAATTCTCGGAGCGGCCGCTCCAAACTCACCATAGGGTGCTCCTGATCGGCTCTCTAAAGTGACGTCAGACGCCACAAGTCCATAAGGCAGGTGCGTAACCAAAACACATGGGCCGGGTGCAATGCCGAAAAAAAGCAGGAAACGGACTGCAATAAACTTGTCCAATGAAAATAGAAAATCCAGCAGCACGGCAGCAAATATATACCAGGAAATTTTTATTTCACAGGATGTTACTCAGATGTCCATCTTTCATAGCGATTACAATTAGTTACTTACCATATTAACCCTTAGTAATATAATAACAATACATACACACCATTAAAAGCAATAAACATCATGAATTATTCAAGTCTTATTCTCTGCTAATAGTCAAGTTTAGGGAAAAACTAGAAACAAATAAATTATTTCAATAATGGTAATAATAATAATCACCACAATTATGGTCTTAAGCATATATATTTGAAAATGTCCTCTAAGATATATTTCATATAACCATCAGGTGCCTTTGTGGTCACTACACTAATCAAAGCTGACAAAAAATAATACAAAATCACATACTCACAAAATAATATAAAAAGATATGCAAAAAATTCATACAAAAAATCCAAAAACTACATGTGCAAAACTGCACTTAAAGGATGTTTATCCCAATCTCATGTACAGATATATGATGAACAAATCTAATCATACACTTTAGAAAATTTGATTACATACTTAAAAACCTGCTATGGATAAACTCAATATATTTTAACAGTCCCTATTCATAGGAGACACATATCAAGTACATCCTTCTAAAGGTAGTGATTGTATGCCAGCTGAGTGTATTTCATAAATAAATTATATATAATAAGAAAAAAACACACACATATATATATATATATATATATATATATATATATATATATATATATGATAAGGTAAGAAAATAAATATATATTCTTCCTCAAAGCTACATTAATTGAGAATATAATAAATTAAACAATACTACCAGAGAAATTAGGAAATTGGAACTCATCTCACACATCTTGGAACTGACTGATGATAGTCACAAAAAACGAATAAGTAGCGGAAAAATAGCTGATAAATATATATATATTTTTTTTAAGATGGAGGGAACTTATACAAAATAGCTGATGTCCCATTCAAGGTTCAACCCAGAAGGTGTCCTGGACTTGAGTTTATATATCCAATAAAGCTCCTTTCTATCAAGTATTTTGTCAATGACTCTCACTGTGAAATCCCCTTTGTTTGTAAGATGAAAGATGTTAAAGTGTCTGGCCACCACATAGTCTTTATTAAAATTCTTAAAATCATTTACATTCTCTCTGACCCTCACATTCACCTTTCTAGTTGTTTTGCCAATTTATTGTATACAACAGTGTTTACACTCTAACATATAGACTGCAAATGTGGTTTTACAATTTGCATAGAACAATATGTCATAAGTCATTTCATCCACAGATGACCTAAATACATTGGTTACTTCCATCATACAACATGTCAGGCATGTTCTCGCTCCACACCGAAAATTCCCTTTTCTTCTCAGCCAATGGTCTCCCCTAGTATTCAATGTATTAGTAACCAAACTAGGGGCCATTTTTGATGCTAGAGTCATGGGGTTTTTTGACACAAATTTGCATTTTTCAATGCAGTTTTGCAACACATTGTCACCTACCAAA
Source organism: Bombina bombina (assembly GCF_027579735.1). Lineage (NCBI taxonomy): Eukaryota > Metazoa > Chordata > Amphibia > Anura > Bombinatoridae > Bombina > Bombina bombina. Next base: position 227,178,374 of record NC_069506.1, on the reverse strand, counting down.
ATCGTTAAATTCTTTTTCAAAATTTTCACAATCTGTGAAAATTGTGCTGTGTAATCAGTAGTGAAAACAACATTGTCCCTATAGGTATTAACATAACTTTTTCTTCCAATATTTTTAATAATCATTGTACTAACTTCTGACTTAATTTCTTCTAATTTTATTCTATTATATCCCCTAGCTGACAGTCTATTAACCAATTCATCTGCCTGCTGTTGATAAACCATGTCATCATCAGTATTACATCGTATTCTGATAAACTGACCCCTTGCTATGGCACAAACCAAATGTGGGGGGTGACAAGAACTGGCATGAAGAATAGTGTTCCCTGCAGTGGGTTTCCTGAAAGTTCTAGACACTATTCTTTTATTCGCAATGTCACCCACCAGTGTCACATCCAAGAAGTCAGTTTTAACAGAATCAAAGCCTCCAACAAATTTCAAACACATGTCGTTGTCATTCAAAAACTTAAGAAACAGACCAAATGATACTTCACCAAGAAGTTCATCAACGATCATGATCAGATCGTCAATGAACCTTCTATAGTAAAGGATTTTTTTGGTATGGGTTACATATTCACTATTATAAATAAATCTTAGCTCCCAATAACCAACATACAAATTTGCAAAACAGGGGGCGAATTTCGCCCCCATAGCAGTACTGCAGCATTGTAAATAATACTTGTCATTGAACATTAGAAAATTATGAGTCAACACAAATTCCAAGATCGAACAGATAAACACCTTTACTTCCCTCTCATATGCTGTAAATTTATACAAAAAAATACCTTACAGCTCTTAGACCCAAAGTATGTGGTATACACGTGTATAATGAGGCTATATCTACAACAACCCAGGAGTATCTTCTCTTCCATTCAAATTCTTTAGGACTTTCTAGAAGATGGGATGAATCTCTCAGATAGCTATATAGGCTTTTCACTAAAGGCTGAAGGATAGAATCCAGCCACTCAGATAGTGGCTTAAGTAAGGACCCAAAGCCCAATACAATGGACCTCCCTGGGGCCGCTCAGGATTCTTGTGAACCTTTGGCAAATAGTGAAACAGTGGTGTGATAGGGAATTCAGGAACCAAATGAGAGATATCTTCTTGTCTAAAGATAACAAGGTAAATACCATCATCAAGCAACATAAGCAGTTGTCTTTTAAATGCAGACGTGGGATTCCCACTCAATACTTTATAGGTAGATGTATCACCAAGTTGACACAGAGCCTCCTCAAAATAATCGTTCTTATTCAGAACTACTATGTTCCCTCCCTTATCTGAGTTTCTAATTACTATATTGTGATTATTCTGAAGTGACTTCAAAGCCAACTTTTCTGACCGCTTAAGATTTTGTCTAAGAGGTTTCTTAGAAGACGCAAGACTAAGAATTTCTCTCTCTACAGTCTTCTGAAAGCTATTTAGGGCAGTACCCCTGAATTGAATTGGATACAAATTTGACCCTAATTTTTTAGGGCCTGGAGGTTGCGACCGATCACAAATTGTATCATGTCCCTCCCGTAAATCACTCAGGGTACCTAATGTACATGCATCCCTAAACGAAACTTCATTCTGAGTTGTGATATAATTTACATCAGGCATATTGCCAATTTCTTCATTACTTGGTGGTATGGATTGTAATGGAAAAAAACCTTTTAGAATGAGTTTTCTGACGAATCTGTTGACATCCAATAAAGTATTGAAAGGAGAAAAATCTCTTGTTGGGGCAAAACCCAAACCTCTACTCAACAGATTTGTCTGATCTTCACTCAGAACACAATTAGACAAATTGATCACATTAAGGTTCATTAGTCCCAATTCTTTGTTGTTTTTCATTTTCTTCTTGTTTTTGGATCTTCTGATCCGCCTAAAGGGACTTTTTCTTTCTTCAATCCCTTCTTTGTTTCTTTCTTGGCATCTTTGGGATGTACTACCAACTCCTCAGCATCATCAGTACTGGCCACCTGTATAGAATGAGAAGACAAAGAGGACACAGAAGAGACAGAAGAGGAAGTGGAAGAGGATAAAGAAGAGGAGGTGACAGAGTCTTGATCCGATGTTTCTACTTCTGTTGAAATGAACAGAACTTTCTTGTTGTTCTTGTTCTTCAATATAGGTATAGGCATTTTCCCCTTTTCTTCTTCTTTCTTCGTTTTATCCCTCCGATTTCTTGCCTCTATTGGGATTAGTCTTCCTGATTTTCTTTTGCAATGTTGGCCACTGATACACTTTATTTGCTTCATAATCCAATCTGTCTCTATGAAATTTTCACCTTTTCTTTCAGCCAGAATGGAATCTAATTTATCCACATGTTCTTTCATGACTTTTTTCTGTTCCAAAAAATTCTCATGCAACTCAAATTTTTTGAGTTCCTTTTCAATTTCTTCCATTCTCTCTTTAACACTGACCCTCTTCTGTTGCTTGCAACGGATTAGTATTCTCAATAATTTAATCGAACATTCAGAGAGCACATCATTCCATTCCATAATAATATCTGGGTTTTCTACATCGAAGGTGGGTAATTTATTTAATCGTAGTCCCCTTGGAATTCTGTTATGCGCAACATAATGTTCAAAAGCCTCAATGTCCCATGTCAGTCTCAAATCTGTAATTAATAATTTCTCCAATGATTTAAATTGAGACTCCATGCTAGGACTAAAACCTTCAGATCATTCATCTGAAAAGACACGTCTGAATAATTCCCTTCTTGCTTCAGCATCATATAAGGAACTTGATAAAGCCGTATTATCCAAATCAAACGCTGAACCTTATCACATCTAAGAATATATAACAATGTGATAACTGCCTTATATTAAATAACCATGCCCATGTGAATACACACTACCTCAAAAAGATATAAATATATCACACATAAAATAGAAAATTAACGTTCATATGTAATCCCTCAGGGAATAAATACCAGCCAAACATAGTTGATATCAAGATTTAGCTTAATCCATTGTGTAGTCATATTACTCATTAGGAAACTATAGAGTGGCTTTACAAATCAACAATCACTTTGCAATGTTCATATGAAAAACATAAACGTAACTGCATGCAAAAATTATTACCACTGTCTTTTGTCACACCGCTGATGTCAGGGCTCCTTCCGTATCCCAAAGGGTAAAACTGATGATCTTCACGCCGTATTATTGTGAGTGAGTCAGGCCGCATGTGGTTTAGGCATCAAACAGAAATTCTCGGAGCGGCCGCTCCAAACTCACCATAGGGTGCTCCTGATCGGCTCTCTAAAGTGACGTCAGACGCCACAAGTCCATAAGGCAGGTGCGTAACCAAAACACATGGGCCGGGTGCAATGCCAAAAAAAAGCAGGAAACCCACTGCAATAAACTTGTCCAATGAAAATAGAAAATCCAGCAGCACGGCAGCAAATATATACCAGGAAATTTTTATTTCACAGGATGTTACACAGATGTCCATCTTTCATAGCGATTACAATTAGTTACTTACCATATTAACCCTTAGTAATATAATAACAATACATACACACCATTAAAAGCAATAAACATCATGAATTATTCAAGTCTTATTCTCTGCTAATAGTCAAGTTTAGGGAAAAACTAGAAACAAATAAATTATTTCAATAATGGTAATAATAATAATCACCACAATTATGGTCTTAAGCATATATATTTGAAAATGTCCTCTAAGATATATTTCATATAACCATCAGGTGCCTTTGTGGTCACTACACTAATCAAAGCTGACAAAAAATAATACAAAATCACATACTCACATAATAATATAAAAAGATATGCAAAAAATTCATACAAAAAATCCAAAAACTACATGTGCAAAACTGCACTTAAAGGATGTTATCCCAATCTCATGTACAGATATATGATGAACAAATCTAATCATACACTTTAGAAAATTTGATTACATACTTTTTTTGTCAGCTTTGATTAGTGTAGTGATCACAAAGGTACCTGATGTTTATTGTTTTTAATGGTGTGTATGTATTGTTATTATATTACTAAGGGTTAATATGGTAAGTAACTAATTGTAATCGCTATAAAAGATGGACATCTGTGTAACATCCTTAGTCTATGATGAAGCTCCACTAGAGGGCGCAAAACATGTCAGACGTTTATTCCGTGACCTGTACTTATTTTGATGTGAAATAAAAATGTCCTGGTATATATTTGCTGCCGTGCTGCTGGATTTTCTATTTTCATTGGACAAGTTTATTGGAGTGGGTTTGCTGCTTTTTTTCGGCATTGCACCCGGCCCATGTGTTTTGGTTACGCACCTGACTTATGGACTTGTGGTGTCTGACGTCACTTTCGAGAGGCAATCAGGAGCGCCCTATGGTGAGTTTGGAGCGGCTGCTCCGAGAATTTCTGTTTGATGCCTAAACCACATGCAGCCTGACTCGCTCACAATAATACCGCGTGAAGATCATCGTTTTTACCCTTTGGGATACAGAAGGAGCCCTGACATCAGCGGTGTGACAAAAGACAGTGGTAATAATTTTTGCATGCAGTTATGTTTATGTTTTTCATATGAACAATGCAAAGTGATTGTTGATTTGTAAAGCCACTGCATAGTTTCCTAATGGGTAATATGACTACACAATGGATTCAGCTAAGTCTTGATATCAACGGTGTTTGGCTGGTATTTATTACCTGAGGGATTACATATGAACGTTAACTCTCTATTTTATGTGTGATATATTTATATCTTTTTGAGGCAGTGTGTATTCACATGGGCATGGTTATTTAATATAAGGCAGTTATCACATTGTTATATATTCTTAGATGTGATAAGGTTCAGCGATGGATTTGGATAATACGGTTTATCAAGTTCCTTATATGATGCTGAAGCAAGAAGGGAATTATTCAGACGTGTCTTTTCAGCTGAACAATCTGAAGGTTTTAGTCCTAGCATGGAGTCTCAATATAAAGCATTGGAGAAATTATTAATTACATATTTGAGAGTGACATGGGACATTGAGGCTTTTGAACATTATGTTGAGCTTAACAGAATTCCAAGGGGACTATGATTAAATAAATTCCCCACCTTTGAGGTAGAAAACCCAGATATTATTATGGAATGGAGTGCTCTCTGAATGTTCGATTAAATTATTGAGAATACTAATCCGTTGTAAGCAACAGAAGAGGGTCAGTGTTAAAGAGAGAATGGAAGAAATTGAAAAGGAACTCAAAACATTTGAGTTGCATGAGAATTTTTTGGAACAGAAAAAAGTCATGAAAGAACATGTGGATAAATTAGATTCCATTCTGGCTGAAAGGAAAAGGTGAAATCTTTCATAGAGACAGATTGGATTATGAAACAAATAAAGTGTATCAGTGGCCAACATTTCAAAAGAAAATCTGGAAGCATAATCCCAATAGAGGCAAGAAATAGTCTTGCATCTTCTAAGAAACCTCTTAGACAAAATCTTAAGAGGTCAGAAAAGTTGGCTTTGGAGTCACTTCAGAATAATCACAATATAGTAATTAGAAACTCTGATAAGGGAGGGAACATAGCAGTTCTGAATAAGAACGATTATTTTGAGGAGGCTCTGTGCCAACTTGGTGATACATCTACCTATAAAGTATTGAGTGGGAATCCCACGTCTGCATTAAAAAGACAACTGCTTATGTTGCTTGATGATGGTATTCACCTTGGTATCTTTCGACCAGATATCTCTCATTTGGTTCCCTGAATTCCCTATCACACCACTGTTTCACTATTTGCCGAAGGTTCACAAGAATCCTGAGTGGCCCCCAGGGAGGCCCATTGTATCGGGCATTGGGTCCTTACTTAAGCCACTATCTGAGTGGCTGGATTCTATCCTTCAGCCTTTAGTGAAAAGCCTGTATAGCTATCTGAGAGATTCATCCCATCTTCTAGAAAGTCTTAAAGAATTTGAATGGAACAGTAGATACTCCTGGGTTGTTGTAGATATAGCCTCGTTATACACTTGTATACCGCATACTTTGGGTCTAAGAGCTGTAAGGTATTTTTTGTATAAATTTACAGCATATGAGAGGGAAGTAAAGGTGTTTATCTGTTCGATCTCTGAATTTGTGTTGACTCATAATTTTCTAATGTTCAATGACAAGTATTATTTACAATGCTGCAGTACTGCTATGGGGGTGAAATTCGCCCCCTGTTTTGCAAATTTGTATGTTGGTTATTGGGAGCTAAGATTTATTTATAATAGTGAATATGTAACCCATACCAAAAAAATCCTTTACTATAGAAGGTTCATTGACAATCTGATCATGATCGTTGATGAACCTCTTGGTGAAGTATCATTTGGTCTGTTTCTTTTTTTTTCTTTTTTTTTTATAAATATTTTTATTGAGGTTCTGAGTAGGCATACAACAAATATAAAAAGTGAAACAATGATGACGAAATACAGATATCGTATAAGTTCTATATAAAAACAAAGTACATTTCCAAAAAGAATAATTCAAAGTATAGTGTATAAGTATAATGCCAAATATTCTGTAAGCCCTCTGAATAACAGAAGAGGCCACTCTTGGACCCCAATTATGCGCTCATAACCGTAGACAGAAGGCTGCTTCTAAGAAGAGAGACCACTTTTGGATCTCCATATGGGAACCTCTATTTTATAAGCTTATAAGTCTTAAGATGTATATATCAGGGTATTATAACATCATATTAAATAAACATAATTAGAGCCTTGCCTGCTAGGTAACTAGAGTAGGAAATTTTTGTAGTTTAATATAATGTAAGGAGGAGCGCGCTATCACCCGAGAACTGTGGCTATGTGAAACAAAAGGTCCAATACATATGGGAAGCGTGATTCACTCATAGAATATAAGACTATCAAGAGAAAGGAAATTTCCAAAGCTAAAGTAAGCGCATACAGTACAAATAGTAGGAAAAGAGGCCCAACCTCAGTGACCAAAGAAGGGTACAATCAGTCACTTAGTACAGTGCCCATAGGAATACTGCATTAGAATATCAGTGATAGATCAAGCTGGTAACATTAAATAAGTCTTGTCCACTTGGGGGTAGGGTTGTGCACAATAATATGTTTCTGAATGTCCTGCTATCAAGGGGTAAGGGAATTAACAGAAGTACCAGAGGTGTAAATTATAAGCTCTAAGATCTAAGATACTGGGAACAATTACCATACAAGTAGGTACAAATATAGGGAGAAAATAGTCACGCCATCCTGGCCACTGACGGCACGACCTCCTCCCCCTATAGGGAACTAAACTCTTAAGGATATAAGCAGGAACTTTTAACTGAGGAGGTGGCCCTAAGAGCCACACTTATGTGCATACATAATATAGTGATCTATAAGACTTCAGCAGTATAACTAAGTGGATAGTGGTAAATAGTACACAGGCCTTAGAAGATAATTAAATGTAAGCAATATAATTCTGTCTAAGCGCTTTAGCACTGAAGGGATTATTTCAGATTCCCAGAAGGGGCCTACATAGGATATTGACAGACATATTGTTAAACCCAAGCGGCCAAAGCTGTACTCTCATGGTAGGAGCTATATAATTGACATATTAATACTTGCATAACGAAAATTTGCAGCAATAGTTGAGAGACCCATCCTTTAGGAAAAAATAGATAAAGTACATTTCCTCTCCCTCCTCCCCTGCGGTCGCTATCATTCCTTATGTATAATCTGCAGAATTGAAGGAACACAAAAAACATTCTCAACATGAAAAGCAAACATTTAAGAAAAAATAGAACACAAACAGGTAACTAACAATTAGATAATGTCACTTGCATTGCTGTTGGCACTTTCCCCAGCAGTCGCTGTACATATATAAAGGGGTCCACAGCGAGTCATCCCATCACCTTGCAGTGTTTGTAGCGTAGAGCCTAAAGCAACCCTCTAATTATGTATATGCAAGTGAAGGGTGGCAGACAATAAACAGATCATAAGGTGTTATTGAGTGTGAGACAGTTAATACGTCATAGTTAGCTGTACTCTGAAAGGTGTATTGAAAGGTCCTAAAGTGGTTCTGCTTAAACTGCTGGCATATATAGTGGTATAACCAGGGAACCAAAATCACATACTCAAAATAATACAGTTACCCCCTATATAACAGAATCCTGTGTAAGATATTAGGTAAACCAGTCACTAAGCGCAAACCCCTTAGATAAGGAATGTGTTGTCCTTTAAACCTGATAAGATGCTCCTGTAGCCATAGTCTTGCTTGCGCATATAAAAGAATGTCAGTGTCCCAACTTAACTGCAGCAAGCGTGTGCGGGTATTGGTGATGAATCGCCACAACTCATATTATAAAAGCCTCAAGGAGCGGACCGATGCCGCCCGCCAGGATCCCAGCCCAAGTCCAGCAGGGCCACATAGGAGCGGGCATCCAGTGAGTAGGGTATTATATTTGTGGGATTTGTGCTACGCTTAATGATATGGAGTTGTCGGTCTGGGCAAAGACTGCTGCTAGTAGACACTAAAGCGACTGTGGGAGCTTGTCACTGTGGACATTAACAGAGTTAGGCTGTATGCAAGGTGTGAGCATGTCCCCGTGGGACACGCTTCAGAGTCTCATGCAGCGCGTTCCATGACTACCCTATCCCAGCCGGTGATATGGGCAAGGAGTTCCCTAGAGCGAGCAAGAAGCTGCTTGTTGCCCATTGAAGTTGCACAAGTTCCCTGAGGGGAGAGAATCTTAAAGGGAAGATCGCTCTTAGCCAAGTCTCTCTGAGGTCTTGGAGGTAATGTATGCTCAGGGATCTCTTGAATGCACTTGAATCAGCTGGTAAGTTTGATGAGAGGGTTTGCTGGCTACCCGCTGCAGAATTGTAAGTATTCCCTGACACGGCAACAGTGTTCACAGCAGCGCTGATATAGCCGTTAGCTGTTGACCAATTTTTCAGTGCGGGCAGTGTGGTGTTAGATTCCGTTGGCCTCTCGCCATTGGTCTGTGTACAGTTGGAGCGCTGAGGTCCCGACATGCTATCGCTCCGTCCTTCCATTATAACAGGCTCAATGTTAATGGCTGTATGTGGCAACTGAGTGCCATTGGGCTTGAATGCTACACGCAAAATATCTTCAAAGGCAGCGTGGTGTTTGGTTAGCATATAGTCCAGCGTCCTTAAAATATCGATAGCGCTCTCCATAGTCCTTTATATTTTATATAAATTTGTAAGCAGGCAAATTGGATGTAGTAGATTTTCAATAAAGCACACTCAGTGCATTTTAACGACAGGGCCAAGGGCGTCCCGCCGGGGGGTATAGTGAAGGCCAAGATCTTGTTTCGGTTCCAGGCGCTGATGCCAGCAGCGATTCCATTGACTGCAGATATAAAAAGTTGTGGCTTCCAAAGTATAAGGCTATGCTAGTAGTTAGTTATATAGATTGGTCTGCAAAGAGGTAAATTTGGAAGATTTTCAAAGGAAAGCTGTAGCAGCACACAACAATGCGACCAAACATGGCCGCTGCCCGGAAGTTCCCCCATTTGGTCTGTTTCTTGAGTTTCTGAATGACAATGACATGTGTTTGAAATTTGTTGGAGGCTTTGATTCTGTTAAAACTGACTTCTTTGATGTGACACTGGTGGGTGACATTGAGAATAAAAGAATAGTGTCTAGAACTTTCAGGAAACCCACTGCAGGGAACACTATTCTTCATGCCAGTTCTTGTCACCCCCCACATTTGGTTTGTGCCATACCAAGGGGTCAGTTTATCAGAATACGATGTAATACTGATGATGACATGGTTTATAAACAGCAGGCAGATGAATTGGTTAATAGACTGTCAGCTAGGGGATATAATAGAATAAAATTAGAAGAAATTAAGTCAGAAGTTAGTACAATGATTATTAAAAATATTGGAAGAAAATTTCTGTTAATACCTATAGGGACAATGTTATTTTCACTACTGAATACACAGCACAATTTTCACAGATTGTGAAAATTGTGAAAAAGAATTTAACGATTTTGGCAGGTGACAATGTGTTGCAAACCTGCATTGAAAAATGCAAATTTGTCTCAAAAAACCCCATGACTCTAGCATCAAATTTGGCCCCTAGTTTTGTTACTAATACATTGAATACTATGGGAGACCATTGGCTGAGAAGAAAAGGGAATTTTAGGTGTGGAGCGAGAACATGCCTCACATGTTGTATGATGGAAGTAACCAATGTATTTAGGTCATCTGTGGATGAAATGACTTATGACATATTGTTCTATGCAAATTGTAAAACCACATTTGCAGTCTATATGTTAGAGTGTAAATACTGTCGTATACAATACATTGGCAGAACGACTAGAGAGGTGAATGTGAGGGTCAGAGAGCATGTAAATGATATTAAGAATTTTAATAAAGACTATGTGGTGGCCAGACACTTTAACCTCTTTCATCTTACAAACAAAGGGGATTTCACAGTGAGAGCCATTGATGTGGCAAAAAAATCCCCCTAGAGGAGGAAACAGATACAAAATACTTGATAGAAAGGAGCTTTATTGGATATATAAACTCAAGTCCAGGACACCTTCTGGGTTGAACCTTGAATGGGACATCAGCTATTTTGTATAAGTTCCCTCCAACTTAGCTAAAAAATATATATATATATTTTTTTTTCAGCTATTTTTCCGCTACTTATTAGTTTTTTGTGACTATCATCAGTCAATTTCAAGATGTGTGAGCTGAGTTCCAATTTCCTAATCTCTCTGGTAGTATTGTTTCATATATTATATTCTCAATTAATGTAGCTTTGAGGAAGCATATATATTTATTTTCTTACCTTATCATATATATATATATATAATTAGATATTTTTTTTTTCTTATTATATATAATTTATTTATGAAATACACTCAGCTGGCATTCAATCACTACCTTTAGAAGGATGTACTTGATATGTGTCTCCTATGAATAGGGACTGTTAAATATATTGAGTTTATCCATAGCAGGTTTTTAAGTATGTAATCAAATTTTCTAAAGTGTATGATTAGATTTGTTCATCATATATCTGTACATGAGATTGGGATAAACATCCTTTAAGTGCAGTTTTGCACATGTAGTTTTTGGATTTTTTGTATGAATTTTTTGCATATCTTTTTATATTATTATGTGAGTATGTGATTTTGTATTATTTTTTGTCAGCTTTGATTAGTGTAGTGATCACAAAGGCACCTGATGATTATATGAAATATATCTTAGAGGAAATATTCAAATATATATGCTTAAGACCATAATTGTGGTGATTATTATTATTACCATTATTGAAATAATTTATTTGTTTCTAGTTTTTCCCTAAACTTGACTATTAGCAAAGAATAAGACTTGAATAATTCATGATGTTTATTGTTTTTAATGGTGTGTATGTATTGTTATTATATTACTAAGGGTTAATATGGTAAGTAACTAATTGTAATCGCTATAAAAGATGGACATCTGTGTAACATCCTTAGTCTATGATGAAGCGCCACTAGAAGGCGCGGAACATGTCAGACGTTTATTCCGTGACCTGTACTTATTTTGATGTGAAATAAAAATTTCCTGGTATATATTTGCTGCCGTGCTGCTGGATTTTCTATTTTCATTGGACAGTATATATCTGTAACATGTACAGCAGTGTATATCTATAACATGCAGAGCAGTGTATATCTATAACATGCAGAGCAGTGTGTATCTATAACATGCAGACCAGTATATATCTGTAGCATAAATGCAGGCCAGAGCAGTATATATCTGTAACATGCAGAGCAGTATATATCTGTAACATGCAGAACAGTGTATATCTATAACATGTACAGCAGTGTATATCTATAACATGCAGACCAGTATATATATCTGTAACATGCAGAGCAGTATATATCTGTAGCATAAATGCAGGCCAGAGCAGTATATATCTGTAACATGCAGAGCAGTATATATCTGTAACATGCAGAACAGTGTATATCTATAACATGCAGACTAGTGTGTATCTATAACATGCAGATCAGTATATATGTGTAACATGCAGAGCAGTATATATGTGTAACATGTAGAGCAATATGTATCTGTAACATTCAGAGCAGTGTATATCTGTAACATGTACAGCAGTGTATATCTATAACATGCAGAGCAGTGTGTATCTATAACATGCAGACCAGTATATATATCTGTAACATGCAGAGCAGTATATATCTGTAGCATAAATGCAGGCCAGAGCAGTATATATCTGTAACATGCAGAGCAGTATATATCTGTAACATGCAGAACAGTGTATATCTATAACATGCAGACTAGTGTGTATCTATAACATGCAGATCAGTATATATGTGTAACATGCAGAGCAGTATATATGTGTAACATGTAGAGCAATATGTATCTGTAACATTCAGAGCAGTGTATATCTGTAACATGCAGAGCAGTATATATATCTGTAACATGCAGAGCAGTATATATCTGTAACATGCAGAGCAGTATCTATCTGTAACATGCAGATCAGTATCTATCTGTAACATGCAGAGCAGTATCTATCTGTAATATGCAGAGCAGTATATATCTGTAACATGTAGAGCAGTATATATCTGTAACATGCAGAACAGTGTATATCTGTAACATGCAGAGCAGTATATATCTGTAACATGCAGAGTAGTGTGTATCTGTAACATGCAGACTGAGCAGTATATATCTGTAACATGCAGAGCAGTGTGTATCTGTAACATGCAGAGCAGTATATATCTGTAACATGCAGAGCAGTATATACAGTTGCAAGAAAAAGTATGTGAACCCTTTGGAATGATATGGATTTCTGCACAAATTGGTCATAAAATTTGATCTGATCATCATCTAAGTCACAACAATAGACAATCACAGTCTGCTTAAGCTAATAACAAACAAAGAATGAAATGTTGCCATGATTTTATTGAACACACCATGTAAACATTCACAGTGCAGGTGGAAAAAGTATGTGAACCCCTAGACTAATGACATCTCCAAGAGCTAATTGGAGTGAGATGTCAGCCAACTGGAGTCCAATCAATGAGATGAGATTGGAGGTGTTGGTTACAGCTGCCCTGCCCTATAAAAAACACACACCAGTTCTGGGTTTGCTTTTCACAAGAAGCATTGCCTGATGTGAATGATGCCTCGCACAAAAGAGCTCTCAGAAGACCTACAATTAAGAATTGTTGACTTGCATAAAGCTGGAAAGGGTTATAAAAGTATCTCCAAAAGCCTTGCTGTTCATCAGTCCACGGTAAGACAAATTGTCTATAAATGGAGAAAGTTCAGCACTGCAGCTACTCTCCCTAGAAGTGGCCGTCCTGTAAAGATGACTGCAAGAGCACAGCGCAGACTGCTCAATGAGGTGAAGGAGAATCCTAGAGTGTCAGCTAAAGACTTACAAAAGTCACTGGCAAATGCTAACATCTCTGTTAGCGAATCTACAATACGTAAAACACTAAACAAGAATGGATTTCATTGGAGGATACCACAGAGGAAGCCACTGCTGTCCAAACAAAACATTGCTGCACGTTTACAGTTTGCACAAGAACACCTGGATGTTCCACAGCAGTACTGGCAAAATATTCTGTGGACAGATGAAACCAAAGTTGAGTTGTTTGGAAGAAACACACAACACTATGTGTGGTGAAAAAGAGGCACAGCACACCAACATCAAAACCTCATCCCAACTGTGAAGTATGGTGGTGGGGGCATCATGGTTTGGGGCTGCTTTGCTGCATCAGGGCCTGGACGGATTGCTATCATCGAAGGAAAAATGAATTCCCAAGTTTATCAAGACATTTTGCAGGAGAACTTAAGGCCATCTGTCTACCAGCTGAAGCTCAACAGAAGATGGGTGTTGCAACAGGACAATGACCCAAAGCATAGAAGTAAATCAACAACAGAATTGCTTAAACAGAAGAAAATATGCCTTCTGAAGTGACCCAGTCAGAGTCCTGACCGCAACCCGATTGAGATGCTGTGGCATGACCTCAAGAAAGCGATTCACACCAGACATCCCAAGAATATTGCTGAACTTAAACAGTTCTGTAAAGAGGAATGGTCAAGAATTACTCCTGACCGTTGTGCACGTCTGATCTGCAACTACAGGAAATGTTTGGTTGAAGTTATTGCTGCCAAAAGAGGTTCAACCAGTTATACTTTTTCCACCTGCACTGTGAATGTTTACATGGTGTGTTCAATAAAAACATGGCAACATTTCATTCTTTGTGTGTTATTAGTTTAAGCAGACTGTGATTGTCTATTGTTGTGACTTAGATGATGATCAGATCACATTTTGTGACCAATTTGTGCAGAAATCCATATCATTCCAAAGGGTTCACATACTTTTTCTTGCAACTGTATCTGTAACATACAAAGCAGTGTATATCTATAACATTCAGAGCAGTGTATATCTATAACATGCAAATCAGTATATATGTGTAACATGCAAAGCAATATGTATCTGTAACATGCAGAGCAGTATATATCTGTAACATACAGATCAGTATATATCTGTAACATGCAGAGCAGTATATATCTGTAACATGCAGAGCAGTGTGTATCTGTAACATGCAGAGCAGTGTATATCTATAACATTCAGGGCAGTATATATCTGTAACATACAGAGCAGTGTATATATATAAAATTTAGAGCAGTATATATGTGTAACATGCAAAGCAATATGTATCTGTAGCATGCATAGCAGTGTACTATATATCTATAACATGCAGAGCAGTATATATCTGTCGCATGCAGAGCAATGTGTATCTGTAACATACAGAGCAGTGTGTATCTGTAACACACAATATTCAACAATTGGTCAGTATTGCTTCAGACTTGAAAACGAAAATTATGCTTACCTGATAAATTTATTTATTTCTTGACACGGTGAGTCCACAGATCATCATCAATTACTGTTGGGAATATCACTCCTGGCCAGCAGGAGAAGGTATAGAGCACCACAGCAAAGCTGTTAAATATCACTCCTCTACCCACAATCCCCAAGTCATTTGACCAAAGGGAAAGAAGAGAAAAGAAGTAACACAAGGTGCAGAGGTGCCTGAGGTTTATATAAAAAGAAACTGTCTGAATACAGCGCGGGCCGTGGACTCACCGTGTCAAGAAATAAATAAATGTATCAGGTAAGCATACATTTCGTTTTCTTTCTAATGACACGGTGAGTCCACAGATCATCTTCAATTACTGTTGGGAATCAATACCCAAGCCAGAGGACACCCATGATAAGGGAGGGACAAGACAGGAACCTAAACAGAAGGCACCACTGCATGAAGAACCTTTCTCCCAAAAGAAGCCTAAGCCGAGGCAAAAGTATCGAATTTATTGAATTTGGAAAAAGTGTGCAAAGATGACCAAGTTGCAGCCTTGCAAATTTGTTCCACAGAAGCTTAATTTTTGAAGGCCCAGGAAGAAGAAACAGCCCTTGTGGAATGAGCTGTGATTTTCTCAGGAGGTTGCTGTCCAGAAGTCTCATATGCCAAGCGAATAACGCTCTTCAGCCAAAGGGAAAATGATGTAGCCGTAGCTTTCTGACCCTTGCGTTTCCCAGAAAAGCAAACAAACAATGCAGAAGACTGACGAAAGTCCTTAGTTTTCTGCAAATACAATTTTAGCGCTCACACAACATCCAGATTATGCAACAAGCGTTCTTTATGAGAAGGAGGATTAGGACACAAAGAAGGTACAACGATTTCTTGATTAATATTCTTGACCGAAACAACCTTGGGAAGGAAACCAAACTTAGTACGCAGAACCACCTTATCAGAGTGAAATATAAGATAAGGGGAATCACACTGTAAAGCAACAAGAAACAAAACTTTCCAAAATAACATCTTAATATCTAAAGAATGCATAGGCTCAAACGAAGCCTGTTGTAAAACTTTAAGAACAAGGTTAAGACTCCATGGAGGAGTAACAGGTTTAAACACAGGCCAAGTCCTAACCAAGGCCTGACAAAACGATTGTACATCTGGCACATCCGCCAAGCGCTTATGTAACAAAATAGACAATGCCGAAATCTGACTCTTTAGAATACTTACCGACAAACCCTTCTCCCGACCATCCTGTAGAAAGGACAAAATCCTAGGAATCCTTACTCTACTCCAAGAGTATCCTTTGGATTCACACCAATACAAGTATTTACACCAGCTCTTATGGTAAATCCTGCGAGTCACAGGCTTACGAGCCTGAATCAAGGTCTCAATGACCGACTCTGAATATCCACGCTTAGATAAAATTAAGCGTTCAATCTCCAAGCAGTCAGCTTCAGAGAAACGAGATTTGGATGAAGGAAGGGACCCTGAAGTAGAAGGTCCTTCCTCAGAGGCAGTCTCCAAGGTGGAAAGGATGACATTTCCACTAGGTCTGCATACCAAATCCTGCGAGGCCATGCCGGGGCTATGAGAATTACAGACACCCTCTCCTGCTCGATTCGAGCAATGACTCTTGGAAGGAGAGCGAACGGAGGAAACAAGTATGCTAGACTGAAGTTCCAAGGAACTGCCAGAGCATCGAACAGAAATGCCTGTGGATCTCTTGACCTTGAGCCGTATCTCGGGAGTTTGACATTCTGACAAGAAGCTATGATATCTAACTCCGGCTGCCTCCACTTGAGGGTCAAGCTGGAAAACACATCCGGATGAAGTTCCCACTCCCCGGGATGAAAAGTCTGTCTGCTCAGAAAATCTGCTTCCCAATTGTCCACTCCTGGGATGTGAATCGCAGAAAGACAGCAGTTGTGGGTCTCTGCCCACTGAATAATTCGGGCCACCTCTGTCATGGCCAAGGAACTCTGAGTTTCCCCCTGGTGGTTGATGTAGGCCACTGAGGTTATTTTGTTCGACTGGAATCTGATAAACAGGGCTAAAGCTAACTGAGACCAAGCCAGAAGGGCATTGAAGATTGCTCTCAGCCCCAAGATGTTTATGGGCAGGACTGACTCCTCCTGGGTCCATAAGCCCTGAGCCTTAAACAAGCCCCATACTGCTCCCCAACCTAGAAGGCTGGCATCCGTTTTCACAATTACCCAGGAGGGTCGGCGGAAGCAAGTACCCTGGGAGAGATGGTCCTGAGAAAGCCACCACGGAAGAGAGCCTATTGATGCCTGATCTAGATCTACATGCGGAGACAGGTCCGTGTAGTCCCGTTCCATTGTCTGAGCATGCATAACTGCAGAGGTCTGAGATGGAACCGAGCGTGTATCTATGATATGCAGGTGAATATGAATATGTAGCATGCAGAGCACTGTGTATATATGATATGCAGGTGAATATGAATATGTTACATACAGAGCACTGTGTATATATGATATGCAGGTGAATATGAAAATGTAACTTACAGAGCACAGTGTATATATGATATGCAGGTGAATATGAATATGTTACATACAGAGCACTGTGTATATATGATATGCATGTGAATATAAATATGTTACATACAGAGCACTGTGTATATATGATATGCAGGTGAATATGAATATGTTGCATGTAGAGCACTGTGTATATATGATATGCATGTGAATATGAATATGTTACATGCAAAGCACTGTTTATATATGATATGCAGGTGAATATAAATGTTACATACAGAGTACTGTGTATATATGATATGCAGGTGAATATGACTATGTTACATACAGAGCACTGTGTATATATGATATGCAGGTGAATATGAATATGTTACATGCAGAGCACTGTGTATATATGATACGCAGGTGAATATGAATTTGTTACATGCAGAGCACTGTGTATATATGATATGCAGGTGAATATGAAAATGTAACGTACAGAGCACAGTGTATATATGATATGCAGGTGAATATGAATATGTTACATACAGAGCACTGTGTATATATGATATGCATGTGAATATAAATATGTTACATACAGAGCACTGTGTATATATGATATGCAGGTGAATATGAATATGTTACATACAGAACACTGTGTATATATGATATACAGGTGAATATGAATATGTTACATACAGAGCACTGTGTATATATGATATGCAGGTGAATATGAATATGTTGCATGTAGAGCACTGTGTATATATGATATGCATGTGAATATGAATATGTTACATGCAAAGCACTGTTTATATATGATATGCAGGTGAATATAAATGTTACATACAGAGTACTGTGTATATATGATATGCAGGTGAATATGACTATGTTACATACAGAGCACTGTGTATATATGATATGCATGTGAATATGAATATGTTACATGCAAAGCACTGTTTATATATGATATGCAGGTGAATATAAATGTTACATACAGAGTACTGTGTATATATGATATGCAGGTGAATATGACTATGTTACATACAGAGCACTGTGTATATATGATATGCAGGTGAATATGAATATGTTACATGCAGAGCACTGTGTATATATGATACGCAGGTGAATATGAATTTGTTACATGCAGAGCACTGTGTATATATGATATGCAGGTGAATATGAATATGTTACATACAGAACACTGTGTATATATGATATGCAGGTGAATATGAATATGTTACATACAGAGCACTGTGTATATATGATATGCAGGTGAATATGAATATGTAACATACAGAGCACTGTGTATATATGATATGCAGGTGAATATAAATATGTTATATACAGAGCACTGTGTATATATGATATGTAGGTGAATATGAATATGTTACATACAGAGCACTGTGTATATATGATATACAGGTGAATATGAATATGTAACATACAGAGCACTGTGTATATATGATATGCAGGTGAATATGAATATGTTGCATGTAGAGCCCTGTGTATATATGATATGCATGTGAATATGAATATGTTACATGCAAAGCACTGTGTATATATGATATGCAGGTGAATATAAATGTTACATACAGAGTACTGTGTATATATGATATGCAGGTGAATATGACTATGTTACATACAGAGCACTGTGTATATATGATATGCAGGTGAATATGAATATGTTACATGCAGAGCACTGTGTATATATGATACGCAGGTGAATATGAATTTGTTACATGCAGAGCACTGTGTATATATGATACGCAGGTGAATATGAATATGTTACATACAGAGCACTGTGTATATATGATATGCAGGTGAATATGAATATGTTACATGCAGAGCACTGTGTATATATGATACGCAGGTGAATATGAATTTGTTACATGCAGAGCACTGTGTATATATGATACGCAGGTGAATATGAATATGTTACATACAGAGCACTGTGTATATATGATATGCAGGTGAATATGAATATGTTGCATGTAGAGCACTGTGTATATATGATATGCAGGTGAATATGAATATGTTGCATGTAGAGCACTGTGTATATATGATACGCAGGTGAATATGAATTTGTTACATGCAGAGCACTGTGTATATATGATATGCTGGTGAATATGAATATGTTACATACAGAGCACTGTGTATATATGATATGCAAGTGAATATGAATATGTAACACACAGAGCGCTGTGTATATATAATATGCAGGTGAATATGAATATGTTACATGCAGAGCACTGTGTATATATGATATGCAGGTGAATATAAATATGTTACATACAGAGCACTGTGTATATGATATGCAGGTGAATATGAATATGTAACATGACCTCTCAAGTCGTCAAGTTCCGGCCCCCCATGCAAACCTTACAGCCACCCCTACTATACCTAAAATTAGACACAGGAGACAACATCTTGGTACAAAAATTGGCCGCAGCACCTTTATTAAATAACAAAACACAATGTTCATAAATAAATTGACCTTAACAACCTTTAAATTACTGTACTGGAGTATTCCCAGCGGTGCTAGTTCCCTTATTAATTAGAAACATGGCCGTTACTCCATCTGGACTCAATCACGTTTTTGTTGAGTCCGTTACAACCTCACATCCACTTTAATACGGAACCCCATGCAACTATAAAAAACTAATTGCACTCTCACCCCGTGGAGAGGCAACTTGTTCCAAACCCCCCAACTTCACTTGGCCATATTCCTTCCTTGCTGCCCGAGAACTAGCACCCCCGCCATGCTGCGACAAACTACAAATAAAAGAATAAAACCATCAACAAAAGGACAAAAGGATGGGCGGGAGGGAAGTGACTTCCTGCCTCTTCCCGCTCAACCCCTTAAGTATGGCTCAACTTGAACCAACCCCTTCCCCTCTACCCCAACCAACCAAAAGGGGCCTCTTCCTCCCTTAGGTAAAAGTCCCTTCCCATTCACCCTGCCACTCACAGGGACTTCTTGACCTCTCAAGTCATCAAGTTCCGGCCCCCCATGCAAACCTTACAGCCACCCCTACTATACCTAAAATAAGACACAGGAGACAACATCTTGGTACAAAAATTCACTCCAGCACCTTTATTAAATAACAAAACACAATGTTCATAAATAAATTGACCTTAACAACCTTTAAATTACCGTACTGGACTATTCCCAGCGGTGCTAGTTCCCTTATTTATTAGAAACATGGCCGTTACTCCATCTGCACTCAACCATGTACTTGTTGAGTCCGTTACAACCTCACATCCACTTTAATAGGGAACCCCTTGTCCCTATAATAAACTAATTGCACTCTCACCCCGTGGAGAGGCAACTTGTTCCAAACCCCCCAACTTCACTTGGCCATATTCCTTCCTTGCTGCCCGAGAACTAGCACCCCCGCCACAGACTGGCCTGATGAAATCATCCCAGTCCCGCCAAAGCCAACAATCCCCTCAGGGATTCCTTAATGTCCAGTAAAAACAACTGCTGGCCAAATTGATTGAGGTGAACCCCGTCCCTCAGATAAAACTCCCCAGATTCCACCTCCTCCAAGTCATGGTGGTAAGCCACAACACCCCCAATTCTTCTAACAAAAGAACCTATCAACTTATTGACCTTCTTCCAGCTCCATTCTAACCTGGCATGGTCCCATGCCGCCCTCCAAACCAACCTTGGTACAATCTGAGATTAAATCATTCTCAAGGCCGGGTGAAGGTCCGCAATTCTTCCCAAATCCCTCTTGATTCTCCTAAACAGCTCTCGCTGGGACATGAAACCCAAGTCATTTCCCCCCAAGTGCACTATCAACACCTCCAGAGGAGGGAATTGCCTACAGTAACAAACTCTCCCACTTTAAGCCCCTAACCATTTTACCTCCCACTGATCAACTGGGCACCCCAACTGAAGGCCGTCCACTTTTTTTCTTGCTTCAGCCCTGGCCCAATAAATAAATGAGTGCCCCATCACCCAAACGCTCCTTGCACCTGGGAACAGAAAAACAAAACACAAAATACCATTAACAAGAACAGTCCCTCCCTTTTACCCTCAACTCAGGTCTTACATACGACCTATACCGTGCCGACCCCCCTCTCCCATTTGACCACATCTTCCCCCAATCCCATCATTGAGGCCTCCGTTGCCGCCCCAATACGGAAGGAATGCGACCCAAATTCTGTTGGGGACAGCCCTAAACAACCCACAGCTCCTTTTAAGACTGCCCTAAACTGATATTGCGACAGCAAGGACCCGTCTGAATGAAATAATAGCGTAGGCCGTATGGCCGCATACTGTGCCAACACTCTACAGGGACAAACCTCACAACCACTAGGGAATAACACTATACTCCTCCCCTTCCCACACTGGTCAGTCTTACTGTGTCTCAAAAACATGTTCACCCTACCAGCCACCCACACTACATCATCAATCCCCAGACCCCCAGGCACCCGCTTACTCGGGCTAACCAGCTCAGAAATCCTAAAGGCCCCAAAAAAGGCTAAGACGAAGGCAGCCCTTAACATCGTCCACCCCCTCCTTAACCCCAGCCTGCCGCAACCATTCCTCCCAATCCCACCAAACTCTAGCATAGGCAGACCAAGTACCTGGAGCCAGCAAAGTCTTTAACAGTCCAGCCAGTCCTCCTCCCCAAGCTTCCATAACTGATCAGGACACTGCCACCCCACCTCCTCCACCTGAGGGGCCAACTCTCGAAAACGACTCCACTGAAATCGAGATAAGTATCAGCTATCAGATTACACTTGCCAGGTATATGTCTAGCCTTAACCAAAACATTCATCCGCAGACACTTAAGGACCAACAATCTCAGCAACTGCAACATAGGGGGGGGAAGAGGCCGATAGTGAGTTGACCGCAGCAACCACACTCATATTATCTGTGTGAAACAAGATAGATTTGTTGCCCAACTCCCCCTCCCATATGAACAAAGCCACAATGATGAGGAACAGTTCAAGGAATACCAGATTCCGAACCAGATCTGTCGCAACCCATTCCTGCGGCCGCACACCATTGCCCTTGTAAATAGACCCCAAACCCGCGTCCCCCAGCAGCATCGGTTACCAGATCTAACTCCAAGTTAGACACTCGGGACTGCTGGAACAAAGCCGCCCCATTAAAATCCCAAAGGAACCACAACCATACCACCAAATCATCTTTCAACTCCCTCAAGACCCTCACAAAATGATGGGGCTTACGTAACCCGGCCGTAGCCAACGCCATCCTTCTGCAAAAAACCTTACCAATGGGAATGATTCTGCACGCAAAATTCAACTTCCCCAAGAGGGATTGAAGGTCCCTCAAAGTCACCTTGGATATGCCAAAGAACCACCGAATCATGCGCACCAAGTCCTCAACCTTGTCCCGAGGCAACCTACACTCCATCTTGACTGAATCAATAGTGATGCCCAAAAAATTAAGGACCGTCACCGGGCCCTCAGATTTTTCCATGGCAATGGGTACCCCAAACTCCCTAACCACTAGAAAAAACAGTCCCTCAGCCCCCCACAAACCTCCGATCCGGCCGGGCCCACAAACAGAAAATCATCTAGGTAGTAAACCGATGCAAAACACAACTGGATTTTTACCACCAACTCCAAGAAAGTGCTAAAGCACTCAAACAGGGAGCAGGAAATGGAACACCCCATGGGGAGGCAGAGGTCCACGTAATGTGAACCGTCGCAACAACAACCCAGTAGGTAATGAGAGGAAGTATGAACCGGCAACAACCAGAAAGCCACTTCTATATCAATTTTGGCCAACAACGCCAAAGGACCAGCCTCCTTCACTAGTTTGACAGCCAGGTCAAAAGATTTATATGATATGGAAGCCATCTCTTCCGGGATACCATCATTCACAGAACCCCCTTTTTGGAAGGACAGGTGATGTATCATCCAGAACTTCACCGGGTCTTTCTTGGGGACCACCCCCAGAGGTGAAATTCGTAACTGATGGATCGGAGGAGCCCCGAAAGGACCGGCCATACGCCCCAAGGCAACCTCCTTATCCAATTTTTCCCGCACCACATCCGGCCATTCCCTTGCTGATCTCAAGTTACCCCGGAATTGAACGACCCCCCCAGTAGAAGGGATTCTAAAGCCGAATTCAAACCCATGCCACAAAAACAACGCTTTCTTCTTGCACCCCTTAAGCTTAGCATACCATGCGAGCCATGGGGCCATCCCGCTTACCTTCACCGGAGTTAGGGCCCTTGTGAGGCAAGTCTGGACCACCGCCGGTTTTCCCTTTTTGGAAACACTTAGAAGGGGTGAGAGCCCCCACACCCTGAACACTCATGCCGAAATTTTCACGACAAGCCCCACTTACACACCTTCTCATTGAAGGCAAAACAGAAACCTTTTCTGTCAGATGCCAATGGTCCTCCTTGAGGGGAACTGCTGGCTCCCGTGCAAAAGGGCTGTGATGACCGAAGCGGTGTCATAACCTTGAGCCATAAGCAGTAAGACTTCTAGACAAAATACTAAGCATCAGGTAAGAAATGCACAGGTGTTAAGAAGAGGAGTTGTGAGGAGTTTAGGGAGGTAATGATGCAGGAGCAGAAAATCCTGACAAGTGCAGACCCCTGGTCAGGAAACTTGCCCGCCATGACACTGGCATAGATGACAAAGGCCTAAAACAAGTTAGTGAAATTTTTTGGTAACTTCCAATAGCGCTTCTTCCTCTCCTCCTCCTCCTTTTTGGACGCATCCTTCTTGGAATCCTCAGGGATTTCGAAAGATTGGTCTAGAGGCAAAAGGGAAAACAACTCAATGAATTCCCTCCTCCATATCTTTTCCCTCAATTTCCGCCGTGAGATGCATGCCCAATGGGCCAATGGAACAAAGACAGGACTGCGCCAAGGCGATGTCCGCAATCTAAAGTTCCGAGCCACCCACCCCTTTACCTAATGCTGTGACAGCAGCAGGGGGGGCACTGTGGAAGACTGGCCCTGGGGGCAAACCTCCGCCGCGAGACCCGCCCCAACCAATGGCGACCCGACTATGGAAGTGCTTACTACAGGGGCGACCGGCGGGACCCATGCCCGAGATGCCGCACCCGATTCCAGCGACCCAGAGCCCTCTAGCCTTGCTAACAAATCTTGTAACCCCTCCACCACAGTGACTGCAACCGAATCCCTACAGACATTCACCCCCATATTTACCCCAACACCCTGACCCACCATGGCATTCCTGCCCATACCTGTTCTTGCTTCCTCAGCCCTCTGGGACTGACCCGAGTGGGATACAGCCATATCTATCTTCTGGCTCTGGAACCCGTCACCACCAGGTTCCGTAGCAGCCACCTGCTCCTCTCCTTGGTGTCCTGTAGCCTTAAAAAAAGACACATGTGACAAACCCCCCACTGACGCCCACATACCCGCACCTGTTTGCGCTATGGAAATACCCATGACACTGGCCAAAGCCCCCCCTACCCCTTTTTGGAGCTGTGGCTCCCGCGCCTCCCTGACCTATATCCTCGGCCCCATACTTCCTACGCTGTCTGCCCCTAGTGAGAATCCCACCACCCCAACCTATACGGCCGTCTCACATAACCAGCATTCCCTCTAGACACAGAATAATTACCCCTCCCCACTTTACCCCTCAGATCGTGGCCGAAGCCCTTGGCTGTACTCACCGACTCCCCCAAGTCCATTATTTCAGCATGTTCCTCACATGGAATGTCGTCCTCTGCATTAAGCTGGATGGTCTCAGTCCATGAATCCCGAAGGCCGTAGGAATGCTCACTCGGGCCGTCACCCCCAACAGCAAGCAGGCCGGGAGAAGTCCCTGGCCGTGACACCACATCCCTTACATCTGAAAAAGAAACATCTTTAGGCTCAGACCCAAAACCCCTCACATGAACAGCCTTACCCACCAACCCCCCACGGCCCCTAACAGCCGAGGAACCCCCCCAGCTGTGCAACTGCTGTGAGCATGGACTAACTCTGAGTACCCCCCTTATTGGGGTGGGCGGAACAATATCCTCCTCCGAGGAATCCAAACAAAGGGATAGGCCCTCAAAGTCATCCCAGGCCCCACAGACCCCATGTGACACAGGACTATCACCATCCCCATCAGACCCCCCCAACTACATATATGCCCTGGGAGACCTCGGTAACCCCTCTTGCCCCATTGCCCCTGGGCGTATCAGGACCCACCACCAAAGCCTGTACCTCCAAATGTGGCTCCCCTCACCCTAGGCCATCATGCCCAGCTGTCAGAGTCCCACCTGCCCCTTTTAAACCTTCCCCCCCTCTACCATCACTGCCCGGTACCACCTCAGGCCCCCCTGGGCCGTGACTCCTATCAAGCTGCCTCTCTCCTGTTCGAGGCCTGCACCGGCCGTCTCCTCCCACCTTACCCGGCGCCAAACTCCTACTGGCTTGGCTGGGGTGGGGCCCTGCTTACAGGATGATGATATCATCGAGCTCCACTGCGCAGGGCTGCTGCGTAGCTCTTGGGACCACCAGCACCATTGGAACTGCTGCTGCCACCTTTCTCAATGTCCTTGTGGCTCCCGGACTAGGACTACCTCTTCTACGGCCACTGGAACTCCTCCCTCCAACTGGACCTCACTGCTACATGCTCCTCACAGACGGCAGGACCAGGATCCAGCAGGGACCAGAGCTTCTCCTCAAGCCAGGTAGGACCTTTTTCTTCCACAACTTCCCTCAATTGAGACAGCAGGGCGTCAAGCTGAGCCATATCCAAGATTGAGCGGGAAGAAGCACAAAGGAACAAGTGCACAAGCTGCTATCACCACAATGCTTAATTCACAAGTGACTTCCTGCCTCTTCCCGCTCAGCCCCTTAAGTATGGCTCAACTTGAACCAACCCCTTCCCCTCTCCCCCAACCAACCAAAAGGGGCCTCTTCCTCCCTTAGGTCAAAGTCCCTTCCTGTTCACCCTGTCACTCACAGGGACTTCTTACAGAGCACTGTGTATATATGATATGCAGGTGAATATGAATATGTAACATACAGAGCACTGTGTATATATGATATGCAGGTGAATATGAATATGTAACATACAGAGCACTGTGTATATATGATATTCAGGGGAATATAAATATGTTGCATACAGAGCACTGTGTATATATGATATGCAGGTGAATATGAATATGTAACATACAGAGCACTGTGTATATATGATATGCAGGTGAATAAGAATATGTAACATACAGAGCACTGTGTATATATGATATGCAGGTGAATATGAATATGTAACACACAGAGCACTGTGTATATATGATATGCAGGTGAATATGAATATATAACATACAGAGCACTGTGTATATATGATATGCAAGTGAATATAAATATGTTACATACAGAGCACTGTGTATATATAATATGCAGGTGAATATGAATATAAAATATACAGAGCACTGTGTATATATGATATGCAGGTGAATATGAATATGTTACATACAGAGCACTGTGTATATATGATATGCAGGTGAATATGAATATGTTACATACAGAGCACTGTGAATATATGATATGCTGGTGAATATGAATATGTAACATACAGAGCACTGTGTATATATGATATGCAGGTGAATATGAATATGTAACATACAGAGCACTGTGTATATATGATATGCAGGTGAATATGAATATGTTACATACAGAGCACTGTGTATATATGATATGCTGGTGAATATGAATATGTTACATACAGAGCACTGTGTATATATGATATGCAGGTGAATATGAATATGTTACATACAGAGCACTGTGGATATATTATATGCAGGTGAATATAAATATGTTACATACAGAGCACTGTGTATATATGATATGCAGGTGAAAATAAATATGTTACATACAGAGCACTGTGTATATATTATATGCAAGTGAATATGAATATGTAACATACAGAGGAGCACTGTGTATATATGATATGCAGGTGAATATGAATATGTAACATACAGAGCACTGTGTATATATGATATGCAGGGGAATATAATATGTTACATACAGAGCACTGTTATATGATATGCAGGTGAATATGAATATGTTACATACAAAGAACTGTGTATATATGATATGCAAGTGAATATGAATATGTTACATACAGAGCACTGTGTATATATGATATGCAGGTGAATATGAATATGTAACATACAGAGCACTGTGTATATATTATATGCAGGCGAATATGAATATGTTACATGCAGAACACTGTGTATATATGATATGCAGGTGAATATAAATATGTTACGTACAGAGCACTGTGTATAAATTATATGCAGGTGAATATGAATATGTTACATACAAAGAACTGTGTATATATGATATGCAGGTGAATATGAATATGTTACATACAGAGCACTGTGTATATATGATATGCAGGTGAATATGAATATGTAACATACAGAGCACTGTGTATATATGATATGTAGGTGAATATGACTATGTATGTTAAATACAGAGCACTGTGTATATAGGATATGCAGGTGAATATGAATATGTTACATACAGAGCACTGTGTATATATGATATGCAGGTGAATATGAATATGTAGCATGCAGAGCACTGTGTATAAATGATATGCAGGTGAATATGAATTTGTTACATGCAGAGCACTGTGTATATATGACATGCAGGGGAATATGAATATGTAACACACAGAGCACTGTGTATATATGATATGCAGGTGAATATGAATATGTTACATACAGAGCACTGTGTATATATGATATGCAGGTGAAAATAAATATGTTACATGCAGAGCACTGTGTATATATTATATGCAGGTGAATATGAATATGTTACATGCAGAGCACTGTGTATATATGATATGCAGGTGAATATGAATATGTAACATACAGAGCACTGTGTATATATTATATGCAGGTGAATATGAATATGTTACATACAGAGCACTGTGTATATATGATATACAGGTGAATATGAATATGTAACATACAGAGCACTGTGTATATATGATATTCAGGGGAATATAAATATGTTGCATACAGAGCACTGTGTATATATGATATGCAGGTGAATATGAATATGTAACATACAGAACACTGTGTATATATGATATGCAGGTGAATATAAATATGTAACATATAGAACACTGTGTATATATTATATGCAGGTGAATATGACTATGTTACATGCAGAACACTGTGTATATATTATATGCAGGTGAATATGACTATGTTACATGCAGATCACTGTGTATATATGATATGCAGGGGAATATGAATATGTTACATGCAGAACACTGTGTATATATGATATGCAGGTGAATATGAATATGTTACATGCAGATCACTGTGTATATATGATATGTAGGTGAATATGAATATGTAACATACAGAGCATTGTGTATATATGATATGCAGGTGAATATGAATATGCAGCATGCAGAAAACAGTGTAACATGCATATAACAATGTGATGTGTTTCTGTAACATGCACAGATATTGGCAACATGCTGATTATGATGCATCTGTAACACACACATAAGTATATATATATATATATATATATATATATGTGTGTGTGTGCAGTTAGGTATAATGCTGCTGTAAGCATTACTGAACACATTAACACATTTCTGTCAGGTTTTAGAGGGTATTGACAGTAAGTGCCACTGATACTGCAGTATGTCCTGGTATAATGTTATGAATATTCCTTGTGTGTGCTGACTGTGTTATTGAGAAGAAGCAGCAGTCTGATTTGCATGCTCCTGACTGTGTGTTTGGTTTTTGTACAAATCATCTGTGCTTACTGCCTCCTGGAATGCTGTAAACTCTCCTTGTGCTTTAGTTGTTTTAACTCCTGGGCTGACCAGTTTGCTGTAACATTCTACTCCACAACTGCTTAGAGTAATATTGTTTGTGTAACCCCAAGTAGAGAAATTAATACAATTTAAACATTGTTTGGAAAATGTGCAAAACATTTCTGTGCAAATAATACATTTGATAAATGAAACAGATTTTTCCATAGAAAATGTGTTCTATTTGTTTTTAAACAAGTGCATGTTTCTGCAACCATAAAATGTAACACTTCTATTCTGTAACAAATGCCCTGGAAACACAAGCACCCTCTAACTTTTATTTGCCTATACTGGAATGCTTCCGGTTAAGCTGGGAACATTGATCAAAATTGCCTCCACTGTTTATAATTGTAAGTATTACAAAGCTTCAATGGACATAGGGCCAGCTTACAAGTGGCGCTCTTTTTAGCACTTTCGCTTGCATGCAAAAACCACTGGAAGCTAACTTTTATCGTGAGCGGGTTAGCACGCGTATTACAACTTGAAAGAAAAATGTTTCTGAGCAAGAGAAACCAGATGCGCTACTTTAGGACTTCGAATATCGCCGCTGCTCTAACTTCTTCTCCCCATAGACTTTCTACTTTGTGAAGAACATTGCAATGTAAAATATTTACAGTCATTACACAAACACATTTTAAAATGCTAAAACTGAATACAAATTATGTTTTAACGTATTTGAGTGGAAAGGGCTCCAAGGTGTGTGTGTGTATGCGTGTATATATAATATATATATATATATATATACAAAATTTTTGCATAAGAAATTGGCACATCCAGGCAAGATCCCTGCTTGCTTTTCTCCAGTAAAACTCCATGTAACTACTCCTTTATTTTTTATCTGTTAATGTCCAAGAAATAGCTAGATTTATACCTGAACAAACAATAATATCTCATAGAAAGTTATTTTCTATGTATTTGTTAAACAAAAAACTGATATATGATTATTTCACATAAATGAATGTGTATTTGTACTTCTAGAAATTATGATATGCCTATCTCATGTTTTTGTTTTTTTAAATGATTATTAATGCAAGAATTTGTACATATATCTTTGCACATATACACATATATATATATATATATATATATATATATATATATATATATATATATATATATATATATATATGTGTGTGTGTGTTCCTTAAGAACCGGCACACATCCACCTTTTTGAAATATCTGTATAAGTGAAGACAAGGAGGTCAATTTATTAAATGTCAGGCGGACATGATTCGCTATAGCGAATCATGTTTGCCCGACATCGCTAAATGCCGACAGCATATACTGTTGGCATTTAACATTGCACAAGCATTTCTTGTGAAATGCTTGTGCAATGCCGCCCTCTGCACATTCGAGGCCACTTGCAGGGGGTGTCAATCATCTGATCGGGATGATTGCAGTCCGCCACTCAAAAAGGTGGTGGACAAGTTAAGGAGCAGCGGTCTTACAACCGTTGCTTCTTAACATATGTTTCCGGCGAGCCAGCTAAAATTCAAAGCCTTATGCCATAACATTCCTGAGGATGCTTTTGTTCTCCATGTGAAAAAGGCTCAAGACAGAGCTAAAACGCTATTGCATAAGACTGAGGGGGATATTGGCAGAATCTGTTGGCGCTCTACAAAAATCTTATAATAATAATAATATTTATCAAAGCTTTAACTATGCTGCATTTGCCGACACCAATACGCTCGCCTAACATCGCGGCCGCAGACCTGAATATGTTCTCCATATTTATAAAAAAAGTCGGCAAAAAGACACGCACCAAGTACGGGGCGATGAGCATTGGATTATTGTTAAATAGCAGTCATCGATCTCATGTCTATTCGCCTTTTTACCAACTTTATTTATACCCTGTCACTAAAGGCCACCACTATACTAAAATGTTTAACCCCTATCCCGCCGCTCCCGGACCCCGCGCAACTAAATAAAGTTATTAACCCCTATCCTGCTGTTCCCGGACCCTGCCGCAACCTAAATAAAGTTATTAACCCCTATACCGCCACTCCCGGACCCCGCCTCAACCTAAATAAACTTATTAACCCCTATCCTGCTGCTCCCGGACCCCGCCGCAACTAAATAAACATATTAACCCCTAAACCTCTGGCCTCCCACATCACTACCATTAACTAAACCTATTAACCCCTAAACCGCCAGCCCCCACATCGCCATAAACTAAATTAAGCTATTAACCCCAAAACCTAACAACCCGCTAAATTTACATTAAAATTACAACATCCCTATCTTCAAATAATTTAAAACTTACCTGTAGAATTAAAATGAACTATTTTTAAAATATTAATTAACCTACCTAACTATTATACTAAAATTACATTAAACTACCAATTAAATTAGCTAAATTACATATTAAAAAAACCCTAACCCTACTCAAATTATTTAAATCTACTATTAAACCTTCTAAAAAATTACTAAATTACAAAAAAAAAATAAACGCTCAGTTACAAAAATAAAAAACACAAAATTACGGAAAAAACCCCCATTATCAAACATAAAAAAGAATTACCCCTAATCTAATAGCCCCATAAAAATACCCCCCCCCAAATAAAAAGAAACCTAGCCTACAATAAACTACCAATGGCCCTTAAAAGGGCCTTTTGCGGGGCATTGCCCCAAAGAAATCAGCTCTTTGACCTGTAAAAAAATACAAACACCCCCCAACAGTAAAACCCACCACCCAACCAACCAACCCCCCCAAATAAAAACCCTATCTAAAATAATCTAAGCTCCCCTTTGCCCTGAAAAGGGCATTTGTATGGGCATTGCACTGAAAAGGGCATTTAGCTCTTTTACTGCCCAGACCATACTCTAAAAATAAACCCACCCAAAAAAAACTTAAATAAACCTAACGCTAACCCCGACGATCAACTTACAGTTATTGAAGTCCCGCTTGAAGGATCCATCCAGCCGGCAAGAAGTCTTCATCCAGGTGGCCTCTTCCATCTTCATCCAGCCGGCGAAGTCCTCATCCAGGCAGCCTCTTCTATCTTCATCCATCCGATGCGGAGTGAGTCCATCCTGAAGACATCAGGCGCGGAGCTCCTCTTCAATACGGTTGCCGCCGTAAACTGGATCTTCAATGCAAGTGACGTCATCCAAGATGACGCCCCTTGCATTCTGATTGGCTGAAAGGTTCCAATCAGCCAATAGGATTAGAGCTAACCTAACAACCTGCTATGTTTACATTAAAATTACAACATCCCTATCTTCAAATAATTTAAAACTTACCTGTAGAATTAAAATGAACTATTTTTAAAATATTAATTAACCTTCCCTAACTATTATACTAAAATTGCATTAAACTACCAATTAAATTAACTAAATTACATATTAAAAAAAACCTAACCCTACTCAAATTATTTAAATCTACTATTAAACCTTCTAAAAAATTACTAAATTACGAAAAAAAAAACACATTATCAAAAATTAAAAAGAGTTACCCCTAATCTAATAGCCCCATAAAAATATAAAAGTCCCCCCAAAATAAAAAAAAACCCTAGTCTACAATAAACTACCAATGGCCCTTAAAAGGGCCTTTTGCGGGGCATTGCCCAAAAGAAATCAGCTCTTTTACCTGTAAAAAAAAATACAAACATCCCCCAACAGTAAAACCCACCACCAAACCAACCAACCCCCCCAAATAAAAACCCTATCTAAAATAACCTAAGCTCCCCTTTGCCCTGAAAAGGGCATTTGTATGGGCATTGCCCTGAAAAATGCATTTAGCTCTTTTACTGCCCAGACCCTACTCTAAAAATAAAACCAACCCAAAAAAACCTTAAATAAACCTAACACTAACCCCCGACGATCAACTTATCCAGGTGGCCTCTTCCATCTTCATCCAGCCGGAGACGTCCTCATCCAGGCGGCCTCTTCTATCTTCATCCATCCGGTGCGGAGCGGGTCCATCCTGAAGACATCAGGCATGGAGTTCCTCTTCAATACAGTTGCCACTGTAAACTGGATTTTCAATGCAAGTGACGTCATCCAAGATGGCGCCCTTTGCATTCTGATTGGCTGAAAGTTTCCAATCAGCCAATAGGATTAGAGCTGCTCAAATCCTATTGGCTGTTCCAATCAGCCAATAGGATTAGAGCTGCTCAAATCCTATTTGCTGATTGGAACAGCCAATAGGATTTTAGCTGCTCTAATCCTATTGGCTGATTGGAAGCTTTCAGCCAATCAGAATGCAAGGGACGCCATCTTGGATGATGTCACTTGCATTGAAGATCCAGTTTAGTAATTTTTTAGAAGGTTTTAGTAGATTTAAATAATTTGAGTAGGGTTAGGGTTTTTTAATATGTAATTTAGTTAATTTAATTGGTAATGTAATTTTAGTATAATAGGGTAGGTTAATAAATATTTGAAAAAATAGTGTTAATGGTAATGATGTGGGAGGCCAGAGGTTTAGGGGTTAATACGCTTCTTTAGGTGGTGGCAGGATACGGGAGCGGCTGGATATGGGTTAATAACTTTATTTAGTTGTGGCAGGGTCCGGGAGCGGCGGAATAGGTGTTAATAATATAATGTAGGTGGCGGTGATGTCGGGGGGTGGCAGATTATGGGTGTTTAGACTCGGGTCTTATGTTACGGTGTTAGGTGTAAACGTTACTTGTTTTCTACCATCGAAATCAATGGGATATCTGGCAGCATCGAACATAAGCTTTCGGTGCTTTCAGACTCCCATTGATTTCTATGGAATTTGCGGCCTCCAGGGTGGCGGATTGAAAACCAGGCACGCTGGGCCTGAATAGCCGCGAGCGTACCTGTTAGAAATTTGATAACTTGGAAAAGTTGTCAAATAGAGCCGAATGTGTATTCGGAACATCTGTAATGATGTAAGCATCGATCTGCATCGGATTGAGACCGGTGGATCGTATGTTACGTAACAGATTTCAATTTTTGGCGGTCTGTAGGCTTTGATAACTAGGTTGAATCAAGCTCACCACATTTATGCTGCAGAATTCCGGTTGACGGCTTGATAAATATCCCCCTGAATGTTAACTGGCTTTTTAATAAGGTTATGTTTTATGATATTGAGTGTTCCTGCTTTGTGAATACCTATTGAGGGACAAGCCGATCCTTGGTCACTATATATATATATATATATATATATATATATATATATATATACATATACAGTATATACTGAATATATTATTATTATTTTTTTGTGGTGCTGGCTAATGATTGTTGGCTACTCAGGTTTGCCTCTTGTCATTGGCGCACTTGACATGTTCAGCTAGATCTCATAGAGGCACTGCTGCTGTGGAGCTGACTTTAACAAGGAGTTTAGGCCCGTTGGTGGTTTAGTTATATGCAAACAATAGATCTAATAAGTGTAAAGTGTCTATAAAACAATGGGAGATAGGTACCTAGAGTGTGGAATATAAAAAGTTTTCTGCTCTTTAATTTTACGGTTTCAAAATAGAATTACAGAAAAAGAAGACAAGATAAATAATGAAAGTATTTTGCAAAGGTTTTATATATATATATATATATGATTTATCATTTTATATTACCATCTCAAACTATAATTTAAAGGAGCAGAGGACCAGTGAAAATGCACTGCAGACCGTAAAGGGACATTATAGTGCTAGAATGACATCCGTTAGAACATGTAATTTTAACACTAGTAATACTTTAATGCTAAGGGGCCTATTTATCAAGCTCCGTATGGAGCTTGATGCCCCGTGTTTCTGGCGAGCCTTCAGACTCGCCAGAAACATAAGTTATGAAGCAGCGGTCTAAAGACCGCTGCTCCATAACCTGTCCGCCTGCTCTGAGACGGCGGACAGTCATCGCCGAAAATCAACACGATCCAATACGATCGGGTTGATTGACACCCCCTGCTGGTGGCCGATCGGCCGAGAATTTGCAGGGGGCGGTATTGCACCAGCAGTTCACCAGAACTGCTGGTGCAATGATAAATACCGCTGTCGGCATTTATCGATGTGCGGCGGACAGATCATGTCCGTTTGCACATTAATAAATAGGCCCCTATGTGTTTAACCTCTACAGTAGTTCAGATTAGGACCAGCAATACACACAGTATCACATAATCACTAGTGTTAAAATGATATGCTTTAACAAAGTATAATGTCCCGTTAATCGTGGCCCTGGGCCACTGGTTGGACACATTTGTTACAGCTGTTTTTTATGGATTTGTTGACCTTATATAGGTTAAGCGGATATGTTTCCCTTTTATGGTGTTCTATACACACCATTTGCCTGATCCTGTGTTATGTAACGTAATCTGAGAGCAGCTGAAATGATTTTAACAAATTTGTCTTTAACATTAACTGTAAAAACAACAAGGCTGACAAATGCTTTGTTTTTTTTTACCTTGTTCATAGGATATTGTTTCTCTTCTGTTTGTAATTGGTTTGTTTGTTCTATAGCTCATTTAGAATGTCATGCAAACTGTTTAGAACAGATCTAATATCATTGGTTACTTTATATAGGGCTCATCTGATACCTTTATGCAGCACTCCCAGCCATTTATCATTAGCTCTGTCCCCCGCTCAATATTACCTTTGTCCTGAAAGCCTAGCCATGCACTAGATGACCTGAACGTGCCAGATCCCATCTATATCATACCAAACCTCATCCATATGAATCTATATACTGAACTCCTGCTACTCCACCCCACACATCCTGACTCCTCCTCCTGTTGTTTAAACTCCTCCCACAGGCCTACTTTACTCGAACCCCAACCTCCTGATTTTGTGTCCTGAGAGTGTTATGCTCATCTGCATCATTTATGTATTTTTTCCCTTTATATTTTTTTCCTTTGGTGTACTGAACATTTTGGACCAGATTTAAAGTGGCGCACTATTTACTGCTTTTGCTTGTGCTCTAACACCGCTGGAAGTAAGCTTTAATTAGCATGCGTATTACAAGATAAAAGTAAAATGTTTGTGTGCAAGAAAACCCTATGTAAGCTAACTTTCGGTATTGCAGCTGCATTAACTTATACTCCCCATAGACTTTAAAGGAGCGCACTATTATTAAAACTTAACACATATCACTTGCAAGCTAACCCGACAATGCATTAGATCAAATGCGCTAAACCCGAACGTAGTAATGAATATGTTATATTACAATGTTCTTCACATAGCATATTCTTCTATCTGACAAACAAATATTAACTCGCACTAGACCAGGGTTCTTCAAACCACAGGTTGGGACCCATTAGTGTGTGTTATATGAGAGTGTTATATGAGAGTGTGTGTGTTGTATGAGAGTGTGTATGTGTTGTATGAGAGTGTGTGTGGTGTGTATGTGTTGTATGAGCATGTGTGTGTTGTATGAAAGTGTGCGTGTTGTTAGAGGGTGTGTGTGTTATATGAGAGTGTGTGTGGTGTGTATGTGTTGTATGAGAGTGTGTGTGGTGTGTATG
The DNA here is from genome assembly GCF_027579735.1 of Bombina bombina. Taxonomy (NCBI): domain Eukaryota; kingdom Metazoa; phylum Chordata; class Amphibia; order Anura; family Bombinatoridae; genus Bombina; species Bombina bombina. The sequence goes on along the minus strand of NC_069506.1, from coordinate 227,141,924 downwards.
TGTTGTATGAGAGTGTCTGGTGTGTGTTGTATGAGAGTGTGTGGTGTGTATTTATTGTATGAGAGTGTGTGGTGTGTATTTATTGTATGAGAGTGTGTGTGTTGTATGAGAGTGTGTGTGGTGTGTATGTGTTGTATGAGCATGTGTCTGTTGTATGAGAGTGTGTGTGTTGTATGAGAGTGTGTGTGGTGTGTATGTGTTGTATGAGCATGTGTCTGTTGTATGAGAGTGTGTCTGTTGTATGAGAGTGTGTGTGTTGTATGAGAGTGTGTGTGGTGTGGTGTGTATGTGTTGTATGAGCATGTGTCTGTTGTATGAGAGTGTGTGTGTTGTATGAGAGTGTGTGTGGTGTGGTGTGTATGTGTTGTATGAGCATGTGTGTGTTGTATGAGAGTGTGTGTGTTGTATGAGAGTGTGTGTGGTGTGGTGTGTATGTGTTGTATGAGCATGTGTCTGTTGTATGAGAGTGTGTGTGTTGTATGAGAGTGTGTGTGGTGTGGTGTGTATGTGTTGTATGAGCATGTGTCTGTTGTATGAGAGTGTGTGTGTTGTATGAGAGTGTGTGTGGTGTGGTGTGTATGTGTTGTATGAGCATGTGTCTGTTGTATGAGAGTGTGTGTGTTGTATGAGAGTGTGTGTGGTGTGTATGTGTTGTATGAGAGTGTGTCTGTTGTATGAGAGTGTGTGTGTTGTATGAGAGTGTGTGTGGTGTGGTGTGTATGTGTTGTATGAGCATGTGTCTGTTGTATGAGAGTGTGTGTGTTGTATGAGAGTGTGTGTGGTGTGGTGTGTATGTGTTGTATGAGCATGTGTCTGTTGTATGAGAGTGTGTGTGTTGTATGAGAGTGTGTGTGGTGTGTATGTGTTGTATGAGAGTGTGTCTGTTGTATGAGAGTGTGTGTGTTGTATGAGAGTGTGTGTGGTGTGGTGTGTATGTGTTGTATGAGCATGTGTCTGTTGTATGAGAGTGTGTGTGTTGTATGAGAGTGTGTGTGTTGTATGAGAGTGTGTGTGTTGTATGAGAGTGTGTGTGGTGTGGTGTGTATGTGTTGTATGAGCATGTGTCTGTTGTATTAGAGTGTGTGTGTTGTATGAGAGTGTGTGTGGTGTGGTGTGTATGTGTTGTATGAGCATGTGTGTGTTGTATGAAAGTTAAGTTAAATCTACTCCCATAGGGTACAATTTTTAAAAAAAGTTTCCAATTTGCTTTTATTATCAAATATGCTTCTTTCCCATAATGTACCTAGGTAGGTGTCTGCCGCACTACATAGCAGGAAACAGTGCTGCCATCTAGTGCTCTTGCAAATGGATAACATTCTTACAAAACTGCTGCCATCTAGTGCTCCAGACATGGGCAGTTTTCTGAGCTAACGTTCCTGTTTATCAACAAAAGACACAAAAAGAACAAAGCAAAATTAAAAATACAAGTAAATTAGAAATCTTTTTTAAACCTGCACGCTCTATCTCAAAATGTTGGGTTTCATATTAATTTAAAGGGACAGTCTACACCAGAATTTTTATTGTTTTAAAAGATAGATAATCCCTTTATTACCCATTCCCCAGTTTTGCATAACCAACACAGTTATAATAATATACTTTTAACCTCTGTGATTATCTTTTATCTAAGCCTCTGCAAACTGCCCCTTTATTTCAGTTCTTTTGACAGACTTGCAGTTTAGCCAATCAGTGCCTGCTCCCAGATAACTTCACGTGCACGAGCACAGTGTTATCTATATGAAATATGTGAACTAACACCCTCTAGTGGTGAAAAACTGTTAAAATGCATTCTGAAAAGAGGTGGCCTTCAAGGTCTAAGAAATTAGCATATGAACCTCCTAGGTTAAGCTTTCAACTAAGAATACCAAGAGAACAAAGCAAAATTGGTGATAAAAGTAAATTGGAAAATTGTTTAAAATGACATGCTCTATCTGAATCATGAAAGTTTATTTTGGCCTAGACTGTCCCTTTAAAGGACTAGATGCTTGTTAGGTTGCAAAGGGGTCCAGCTGTAATGATGAGATCATGCTCAGACAGTCTAGTCCAAAATAAACTTTCATGACTCAGATAGGGCATGTCATTTTAAACAATTTTCCAATTTACTTTTATCACCAATTTTGCTTTGTTCTCTTGGTATTCTTAGTTGAACCTAGGAGGTTCATATGCTAATTTCTAAGCCCTTGAAGGCCGCCTCTTCTCTCAGGGCATTTTGACAGGTTTTCACAACTAGATGGTGTTAGTTCATGTGTGTCAAATAGATAACACTGTGCTCACACGCATGAAGTTCCGGGGAGTCAGCACTGGCTCAAATGCAAATCTGTCAAAAGAACTGAAATAAGGGGGCAGTTTGCAGAAGCTTAGATACAAGATAATCACAGAGATAAAACGTGTATTTTTTCTTACTGTGTTGGTTATGCAAAACTAGGGAATGGGTAATAAAGGGATTATCTATATTTTAAAACAATACAAATTCTGGTGTAGACTGTCCCTTTAAGTGGGAGTTCCTGCCTTTATCATACAGTGTATATAGCTGCTTGATACATGATATCTCGCACATAAGAGAGAACAACATTGGAAACTTGCTTGAAACACAGTATGTAGAAAATATTTGCATGTCTTTTGTTTTTTTTATGGAAAAGTGGTCTCATTTGATCGATGTCTTAAAGACACGAACAAGGTGTATTCTGGGACTTGTGGTTGGGATTTTACATTAATGCTAATCATGATGAATTCATAAAGATTATTTACCCATGGGAAATAAGATTATTTTTTTTATTCCTGTTTGTCTCTTATGCAACTTTTTGAAGGATTTCTCATGAAGCCTTCTCAGTACAGTTTGTTCTATGCACCAAGAGGTGAACTGATAAGTCAAAATTAAACTTTCAGGATACAGATAGAGTATGCAATTTTAAATGCAGTGAGTTTATGCTGAGCTGAGGGCCTCTGGCCGCCACGGCAAATGCTATTTTTGTATGAGGTGAAGTTTTCACCTCTTAGCCAATAGCCGTGCGGGCCAATTGGCATTATGCTGTATCACTAGCATGCTATTGGTTAATAGGATGTTGTTGAAAAAAGGAGTTTTGCCATGGGTGGCCGGAGGTGTTTAGCTCAGCATAAACTCACAGCAAATAATGGCACTATCAGCATTAAAGGGATAGTCTTTAAACTATCATGATTCAGATAGAGCATGCAATTTGCTAATTTACTCCTATCATCAATTTTTCTTAGTTCTATTGGTATCTTTAATTGAAAAAGCAAGAATCTAATCTTAGGAGCCAGCCCATTTTTTTATTCAGCACCTGGGTAGCACTTGCTGATCAGTGGCTACATTCAGACACCAATCAGCAAGCGCTACCCAAGTTCTGAACCAAAAATGGGTGGGCTCCTAAGCTTGCATTCTTGCATTTTCAAAGAAAGATACCAAGAGAACGAAGAAAAAATGATAATAGGAGTAAATTAGAATTTTTTTTAAAATTGCATGCTCTATCTGAATCATGAAAGTTTTTTTTATACTTCATGACTGAAACTCCCCTTTAATTTTAGCAGTTAGCACTGGTAAATCCTAGCATTTAAAAAATGCTAGGGTTTATCTTCACTTTAAGCATGTTTTTTTTATAAACTTGCTGGTTTGTGTCATATTATATTGTATCTGGGCCTATAATTCAGATTAGCATAAAAATATAATATGACCCCCACACACTCACACACAAAAATAAGCAGTACGGAAAATACAATTTTTTAAATATGAAACAGGCAGGTATGGTTCCTTAAATATTAGATAGTATTTGGCTGCCACTTTATATATTTGGGTCTGGTCATTTAGAAATAGCATCTAGTACCTTTGGAGCAATTTCTTTACATCATGTTGTTGTGATCCCATTGGGGGTGTCTATGAATGTTATGGTAACATGAACAGAAGATATTCATTGGGCATAAAAGGCTGGGGATGTGAATTTGTTTCAGTTCTAATTAAAGGGAAATTAAACCTTTCGGCTAGATTACGAGTTTTGGCAGTAATGGTGTGCGGTGCTAACGTGCAGTTAATGCTCACCGCTCACCTACAGACGCTGGTATTACAGGTTTTACAAACCCGGTGTTAGCTGCAGAAAAGTGAGCGGATAGCAAAATTTAGCTCCACATCTCACCTCAATACCAGCGCTGCTTACGATAGCGGTGAGCTGGTAAAACGTGCTTGTGCACGATTTCCCCACATAATCAATGGGGGAGAGCCGGCTGAAAAAAAGTCTAACACCTGCAAAAAAGCACCGTAAAGCTCCTAACGCAGCCCCATTGATTCCTATGTGGAAATACATTTTATGTCTACACCTAACACCCTAACATGAACCATGAGTCTAAACACCCCTAATCTTACACTTATTAACCCCAAATCTGCCGCTCCGGACACCGCCACCACCTACATTATACTTATTAACCCCTAATCTGCTGCCCCCAACATCGCCAACACCTACATTATATTTATTAACCCCAATCTGCCGCCCCCAATGTCGCCACAACCTACCTACAGTTATTAACCCCTAATCTGCCGCCTCCAACGTCGCCACCACTATATTAAAGTTATTAACCCCTAAAACTAAGTCAAACCCTAACCCCCTAACTTACATATAATTAAATACATCTAAATAAAATTACTACAATTAGCTAAATTATTCCTATTTAAAACTAAATACTTACCTATAAAATAAACCCTAAGCTAGCTACAATATAACTAATAGTAACATTGTATCTATCTTAGGGTTTATTTTTATTTTACAGACAACTTTGTATTTATTTTAACTAGGTACAATAAATATTAAATAGTTATTAACTCTTTAATAGTTACCTTGTTAAAATAAATACAAATTTACCTGTAAAATAAAAGTTACAATTACACCTAACACTACACTATAATTAAATTAATTCCTTAAATTAACTACAATTAAATACAATTAAATAAAATTATCTAAAGTACGAAACCCCCCCCCACTAAATTACAGAAAATTATAAAATAATTACAAGTTTTTTAAACTAATTACACCTAATCTAATCCCCCTAATAAAATAAAAAAGCCCCCCAAAATAATAAAAAGCCCTACCCTATACTAAAAAACAAATAGCCCTTAAAACGTCCTTTTGTGGGGCATTGCCCCAAAGTAATCAGCTCTTTTACCTGTAAAAAAAAGTACAATACCCCCCCTCAACATTAAAACCACCACCCACACACCCAACCCTACTCTAAAACCCACTCAATCCCCCCTTAATAAAACCTAACACTAACCCCTTGAAGATCACCCTACCTTGAGATGTCTTCGCCCAACCGGGCCGAAGTCCTCAACGAAGCCGGGCGAAGTGGTCCTCCAGATGGGCAGAAGTCTTCCTCCAAGACGGGAAGAAGAAGTCTTCCAGATGGGCAGAAGTCTTCATCCAGATGGCATTTTCTATCTTCATCCTTCCGGCACGGAGCAGGTCTATCTTCAAGACATCAGACGCGGAGCATCCTCTTCTTTCTTCATCCGACGACTGAATAAAGGTTCCTTTAAATTACGTCATCCAAGATGGCGTCCCTTCAACAGGAACAGCCAATAGGATTGAGCTCGCATTCTATTGGCTGATTGGAACAGCCAATAGAATGCAAGCTCAATCTTATTGGCTGATTGCATCAGCCAATAGTATATTTTCTACCTTAATTCCGATTGGCTGATAGAATTCTATCAGCCAATCGGAATTGAAGGGACCCCATCTTGGATGACGTCATTTAAAGGAACCTTCATTCAGTCGTCGGATGAAGAAAGAAGAGGATGCTCCACGTCGGATGTTTTGAAGATGGACCCGCTCCGCGCCGGATGGATGAAGATAGAAGATGCCGTCTGGATGAAGACTTCTGCCCATCTGGAGGACCTCTTCTTCCTGGCTTGGATGAAGACTTCTGCCCATCTGGAGGACCACTTCGCCCGGCTTCATTGAGGACTTCAGCCCGGTTGGGTGAAGACTTCTCAAGGTAGGGTTAGTGTTAGGTTTTATTAAGGGGGGATTGGGTGGGTTTTAGAGTAGGGTTGGGTGTGTGGGTGGTGGGTTTTAATGTTGGGGGGGTATTGTACTTTTTTACAGGTAAAAGAGCTGATTACTTTGGGGCAATGCCCCGCATAAAGCCCTTTTAAGGGCTATTTGTTATTTAGTGTAGGGTAGGGCTTTTTTATTTTATTAGGGGGATTAGATTAGGTGTAATTAGTTTAAAAAACTTATAATTATTTTATTATTTTCTGTAATTTAGTGTTTTTTTTCCGTACTTTAGATAATTTTATTTAATTGTAGTTAATTTAGGGAATTAATTTCATTATAGTGTAGTGTTAGGTATAATTGTAACTTAGGTTAGGTTTTATTTTACAGGTACTTTATTTATTTTAGCTAGGTAGTTAGTAAATAGTTCATAACTATTTAATAACTTATGTACCTAGTTAAAATAAATACAAAGTTGCCTGTAAAATAAAAATAAATCCCAAGCTAGCTACAATGTAACTATTAGTTATATTGTAGCTAGCTTAGGGTTTATTTTATAGGTAAGTATTTAGTTTTAAATAGGAATAATTTAGTTAATGATAGTAATTTTATTTAAATTATATTTAAGTTAGAGGTTGTTAAGGTTAGACTTAGGTTTAGGGGTTAATAACTTTAAAATAGTGGCGGCGACATTGGGGGCGACAGATTAGGGGTTAATACATGTAGGTAGGTGTCGGCGATGTTAGGGATGGCAGATTAGGGGTTAATAAAATTTAACTAGTGTTTGCGAGGCGGGAGTGTGGAGGTTTAGGGGTTAATATATTTATTATAGTGGCTGTGATGTCCGTTTTGGAAGATTAGGGGTTAAAAGATTTATTTTAGTGTTTGCGATGGGGGGGGGCCTCGGTTTAGGGGTTAATAGGTAGTTTATGGTTGTTAGTGTACTTTTTAACACTTTAGTTAAGAGTTTTATGCTACGGCGTTAGACCATAAAACTCTTAACTACTGACTTTTAAATGCGGTAGCAGGCTTCACAGGAGAGGGTGTACCGCTCACTTTTTGGAAGACTTGTAATACCGGCGTTATGCAAATCCCATTGAAAAAACAGGATACGCAATTGATGTAAGTGGATTTGTGGTATTTCCAAGTCTGGGCGAAAAAGTGAGCGATACACCTGTACCTGCAAGGCTCGTAATACCAGCGGGCGTTAAAAAGCAGCGTTAGGACCCCTCAACGCTGCTTTTTAAGCCTAACGCAAGACTCGTAATCTAGGCAATTGTTTTTTATGCACGGTACATAAGCATTTAAGCACCATATTGGGAAGCCAAGCGCCATGCAAAATAAATGTTTTAGAACTGTCATTTTGTTAGCACAATTTGCATTGTTTTGCAATGTAGTAATATACCCCTTGATAGGGTTCTTCAGTATAGCAGGGTTATGAAGGCACATAAAAATAATTTTAAAGAATAAGATCTTCTTACCAGCTATTTTCACTCCTTAAAGGACCACCTAGATTACAAGTTTTGTGCTATAGATGGTGTGAAACGAACGCAACAAAAGTTGCGTTATTTCACCCTTCATATCGCTGCCATTACGAGTTTTGGAAAAGCTGCCTTGTGCGTGCAATATGGTTGCGTTAAGCTTTATACCGCACAAAATACAAGCGCTGCTTTGAGGTGCTCGTGCACGCTTTCCCCATATTTATCAATAGGGAGAAAGTGTTAGAAAAAAAAACTAACACCTGCGATCGTGTAATGAAAAGCTCTGTAACGCAAACCCCATTGATGTCTATGGGGGAAAAAAGTTATGTTTAAACCTAACACCCTAACATAAACCCCACGTCTAAACACCCCTAATCTGCTGCCCCCGACATCGCCGATACCTACATAAACTCATTAACCCATAATCTGCCTCCCCGACATTGCCGCCACCGAAATACATCTATTAACCCCTAATCTGCCACTCCCGATATCGCCACCACTATTATAAAGATATTAACCCCTATTCCCCCGCACCCCAACATCGCCCACACTATAATAAAGATATTAACCCTAAATCCTCCCACATCACTGCCACTAAATAAATCTATTAACCCCTAAACTGCCAGACCCCGACATCGCAAAATCTAAATTAAACTATTAACCCCTAAACCTAACAACCCCCTAACTTTAAATTAAAATTACAAGATCCCTATCTTAAAATAAAAACTTACCTGTGAAATTAAAAAAACCTGTTGAAACTATTAATTAAACTAACATTACTATTATACTAAAATTAAAATAAATATCAATTACTGTAAATAAATTAAATTACTCATTAAAAAAAACTTACACTACTAAATAAAATTAAATCTACAATTACAAAAAATAAAAAATACTAATTTACAAAAATAAAAAAATACTAAATAACGAAAAATAACAAAATTATACAAATTAAAATCAATTACACCTAATCTAATAGCCCTTTAAAAATAAAAAAGCCCCCCCAAAATAAAAAAAAACTCTAGCCTACAATAAACTAACAATAAAAGACCCCCAACAGTAAAACCCACCACCCAACCAACCCCCCAAAATAAAAAACCTAACTCTAACAAAAACCTAAGCTTCCCATTGCCCTGAAAAGGGCATTTGTATGGGCATTGCTCTTAAAAGGGCATTTAGCTCTTTTTCTTGCCCTTAAAAGGGCATTTAGCTATTTTAAGACAAGCCGAAACCCTAATCTAAAAAAACAAAAACAAAAAAAAAAAGTTTAAAAAAACTTAACACTAACCCCCGACGATCCACTTACACTTTCTGAAGTCCGGACATCCATCCTCATCCAAGCGGCAAAAAGTCTTCATCCAGGCGGCGAGGTCTTCATCCATAAAGATGGCGTCTTCTGTCTTCATCCAGGCAACATCTATCTTCATCCCGGCGGCATGGAACGGTTCCATCCTGAAGACATCTGGTGCGGAGCATCCTCTTCATACGGTCGCCGCCGTATACTGAATCTTCAATGCAAGGGAGCCTTTTCAAAATGGCGTCCCTTAGATTCCTATTGGCTGGTTTGATTTTTGAAATTCAAATAAGCCAATAGGATGAGAGCTACTGAAATCCTATTGGCTGTTCAAATCAGCCAATAGGATGAGAGCTACTGAAATTCTATTGGCTGATTTGATACACTTTTTGCCTCTGAGCGCTGCAGAGAGACATAAGGTGGACTGTGCACTGTGGATGAATGAGTGGGAGGGGGGAGGGCTGTGTGCGCCATTAACATCTGTTAACAAAAGGCAGACACTGCTACTGCTCAAGATCAAGAAAATAGCTTAGTCTTGGTGACCCCTGACCACGCCCACAGAAAACTAACAGCGGCAACTTCGGCAAGGCTTGTGTAATCACTGTACTACTGAAGTCAGTTCAGGTCAGGTCAGGAGGCAGTAAAACCTTAACCTAGGGACTATTCCTTAGTTATTCTTGCTCAGTAGTGGGAGGGAAAACACAGCGGCAGAACCACTAAATGAGGTTTATAAATCTACTGCTTAAAGGAACAGTACTCCGTAACATTGTTCACTCTTAAGGAACAGCACATTGTAAGACTTGTTTACTCTTAAAGAGAAAGCACACTGTAACATTAGGTCACCAGACTGTCACCAAGATAACTGGCTTGGGCTTACATGACCTGACACTGCAGTGCTATCAAAGTAGTCATCGCTCCTCTAACACACTCAAGTGGGCTGTAAGCAGAGTAGCAGACAGAGTCATGTAGGACAATGTGTGTGATCCTCAAAATGTACTTCCTGCAGCCCGCCTGAAACATAAATGAGCTAGCAGTTTCAGGTGGGCTACAGGAAGAACATTGTGAGAATCACACACATTGTTCTACGTGCCTCTGTCTGCTTACAGCCCAGTTGAGTGTGCTACAGCAGCGCTGACTACTTTGCTAGCCTAGCAGTGTCAGGGAAGGCATAGGAGGGCTTACATTTTGTAAATACCCATCCCATGCTGCTCTGCTAAATACCTATCCCACTGTGCTAAATACCCATCCCATGCTGCTCTGCTAAATACCTATCCCACTGTGCTAAATACCCATCCCATGCTGCTCTGCTAAATACCTATCCCACTGTGCTAAATACCCCTGCCCATGCCGCTCTACTAAATACCTATCCCACTGTGCTAAATACCCCTGCCCATGCCGCTCTACTAAATACCTATCCCACTGTGCTAAATACCCATCCCATGCTGCTCTGCTAAATACCGATCCCACTGTGCTAAATACCCATCCCATGCTGCTCTGCTAAATACCTATCCCACTGTGCTAAATACCCATCCCATAATGCTCTGCTAAATACCTATCCCACTGTGTTAAATACCCATCCCATGCTGCTCTGCTAAATACCCATCTCGCTAGATCCTGGCTGTCAAGTTTCAATCGTTTGGAATTTGAAGAGTAGATGAGAGTAGGTTACAAGTTCCAGTCCATTGTAATAAATAGCAAAATGGGAAAAAATATTTTACACTGGACTGGAACTTGTAACCTACTCTCATCTGCTCCTCTAATTCAAAATGATAGATTGCGCATTTTAAGTATTTTTTTTTTTTCCATTGTTCAGCTGTGTGGAACTTGTGAAACCTACTCATCGGCTCCTCTATTCCAGCTGATAGATTGCTCATTAAGTATTTTATTTTTTCTTAAAAATAAAATACTTGTGCCTAGATTACGAGTTTTTGTCGGTAATGGTGTGTGGTGCTAACAAGCCTTTTTTTCTCACCTCTCACTTAAGACAGCGCTGGTATTACGAGTTTTCTGAAAGCCGGCGTTAGCCTCAGAAAAGTGAGTGTTGAGCAAAATTTAGCTCTACATCTCACCTCAATACCTGCGCTGCTTACGATAGCAATGAGCTGGCTAAACGTGCTTGTGCACGATTTCCCCATTGATTCCTATGGGAAAATACTTTTTATGTCTACACCTAACACCCTAACATGAACCCTGAGTCTAAACACCCCTATTCTTACACTTATTAACCCCTAATCTGCCGCCCCCGACATCGTCGCCACCTGCATTATATTATTAACCCCTAATCTGCTGCTCCGGACACCGCCACCACCTACATTATACCTATGAACCCTTAATCTGCTGCCCCTAACATCGCCGAACCCTACATTATAGTTATTAACCCCTAATCTGCCGCCCCCAATGTCGTCACAACCTATTTACAATTATTAACCCCTAATCTGCCGCCCTCAACGTCGCAGACACTATAATAAAGTTATTAACCCCTAAACCTAAGTCTAACCCTGACCCCCCCTAATTTAAATATAATTTAAAATAATCTAAATAAAATTAGTACAATTAACTAAATTATTCCTATTTAAAACTAAATACTTACCTATAAAATAAACCCTAAGCTAGCTACAATATAACTAATAGTTACATTGTAGCTAGCTTAGGGTTTATTTTTATTTTACAGACAACTTTGTATTTATTTTAACTAGGTAGAATAGTTATTAAATAGTTATTAACTATTTAATAATTACCTAGCTAAAATAAAGACAAATGTACCTGTAAAATATATATTGTATATTGTAGCTAGCTTAGGGTTTATTTAACAGGTATTTAGTTTTAAATATGAATAATTTATTTAATTGTAGTTATTTTATTTAGATTTATTTAAATTATATTTAAGTTAGGGGGGTGTTAGGGTTAGGGTTAGACTTAGGTTTTGGGGTTAATAACTTTAATATAGTAGCGGCGAAGTTGGGTGCGGCAGATTAGGGGTTAATAAATGTAGGTAGGTGTCGGTGATGTTAAGGACGGCAGATTAGGTTAATACAATTTAATTAGTGTTTGCGAGGGACCCCTCAACGCTGCTTTTTAAGGCTAATGCAAGACTCGTAATCTAGGTGTTAATGCGTAAACTATCAGTTGGAATTAGAGGAGCCGATGAGTAGGTTTTTGGTTTTACACAAGCTGAAGCTGCAAAGGCAAAGCAGAATAGCACATAAGTGTCAAATATTTTTTTCTCCAACTTACTTACCGCTTTGTAGAGAACATATCTGTAGGGCTCAAGTGTCTCAGACTTTCAGGCAGGACAGCAGTCAGATAATTGCACATTTGCACAGTGCACTGGGCTGAGTCAGACTCGCTCGGCAGGCACTGTCTTGCTGCTTCTCCCTCCTGCTTCACTGTTCCCGCCAGCAGCCAATGACGCCAGTTAGTCCGACGTCACAAACAAGCCCGGCCGGCACTCCTCCCTGATGGCTGATTGGCTGTGAGTAGCTCCATCTCATAGAGGCGGATTTGAGAACCGCCTCTATTGGAGAGTGATATGGGCCCCGGTGAGACACCACTGGGTGGTGCTAGCCAAGAACAGTAGTCAGCATCCATTGTTGCGCAATCAAGGAGGGCAGCGGAACGGCTTACTGCCTCTTAATTGGGCAACATGGATGGGCGGCGAATCTGGCGATGGGAATCATGGATGGGATCGCATCTGGTGGCACGCGTGTGGGGGTGGTGCACCTATGGGGGGGGGGGGGGTCCAAAAATATTAATAAAAAAAAAACAAGTATTTTTTTGATTTTTTTAATCATAATTAAAACGTTGGTTTTTTTTCTCCTATTACTGCACGTCACTGCCTTGTATCTAATCTTCTGACAGCCCCCTGATCACATAACTTTATCTATTGACTTGCCTTTAAGCCAATTAGTGCTGTGTTGTTAGAATCCATGGGCGTCAGCACAATGCTATGTATATGGCTCACATGAACTAGCTTCCCCTGATGTGGAAAAGCAAATACAAAAGCATGTGATCATTGGGCTGTCTTTAGGGACTTAGAAACAGACAGAAATTTAGAGGTTTAAAAGCTATAAAGTATGTTAATATAACCATGTTGGATGTACAAAGCTGGGGAATGGGTAAATTAGGAATTATCTATCTTTTTAAACAATACATTTTTTTTTGTTTTGAATGTCTCTTTAAAGGGGCAGCCAACCATAGAATTGTTATTGTTTTAAAAGATAGATAATCCCTTTATTACTCATTCCCCAGTTTTGCATAACCAACACAGTTATATTAATGTACTTTTTACCTTTGTGATTACCTTGTATCTAGGAACCTTCTTCCAGCCCCCTGATCACATGACTCTGACTGTTTATTATCTATTGTCTTAAATTTAGCATTGTATTGTGCTAGATCTTAAATAACCCCCTGTGCCTGTACACAGTGTTATCTATATGGCCCACGTGTACTTTCTGTCTCTTTGTGTTGAAAAGAGATTTAGAAAGCATGTGATAAGAGGCAGCCCTCAAAGGCTTAGAAATTAGCATATGAGCCTACCTATGTTTAGTTTAAACTAAGAATACCAAGAGAAAAAAGCAAATTTGATGATAAAAGTAAATTGGAAAGTCAATTAAAATTAAAAGTCCTGGTCAGTGCATGAACAGGCTCCGTTCCCCTGCAGTTTCTCTAGAGGCGGTTGTTCGCGCCAGGAGCTCACCTTGTGTTGGGAAGAGAACAACTCACACCTGGGTTCTCTCAAAACCTGCAGCCAGTTATTAATTACACCCTGGCTATTCCTCCATAGCGTATGTGCCATCTACGCTGAATGGGATTTTTTTACTACCCGGAGCTGGTCTTGGCTGGCTGTATGTACAAGCTCCATATAGGGTAAAGAAAGAACTGTTTCCCCCCCCCCCTCACTCTGGACAGGTGAGAGGAGCGGACAGCCAGGTTTATCGGCACTAAAAATTGAAAATTGACAGTCAATACAGGATAAACCCCGCACTCACCCCAATGTCTAAAAACTAAAAAAACTTTGCCCCAGTTAAAGAGCGTGCAGGAGAAATTAGGCTCCAGCTGGGAAGCCCACTGCCGGTTGTGCTCTCCTTAGCTACCGCTGCTGAGAAGAAGGAGAGGCGGACACTTTGAGACACCTGAGATATTGTAATCAAGGAGAGACTATCTCAGCTGTGACCTGTACTGTGCTGGTGCAACAAGGTGAACACTTGAAGCTGACTGTGTCCGCTCCAGCATTTTTCTTTCCCTCTCTGCGGTCTGCTTACCTGGGAGCCTCTCACCGAGATTGAGTCCCAGACTGCCCTCCTCACCCACCGGTGCTGCGCGTGGGGAGTAGGCAGAAGGCTGTGTCCGGTATAGCCTCAGGACGGACCCTCCCGTGCAACTGTCGATCTCCCCCTGTTTCAGCGATAAGGATTCTATCGTGGCTGCCGATGTGGCTGTAGGATCAGAGTGAACAGCAGAGCGGGTTAATCGGAGCGACAGGAGAGTGGGCAGTGTTAGCGCAAACTTCAGTCACTGAGCCCAGCAGGAGAAGAATTAAATCAGGGAGGAAATTATCGCTTTGTTCTACTACTTCAGGGCTAAAGATAAAGTTCATCGTCACTGGATAGGTGAGTGCGGGACAAAGTTGGACTTTTTCTTTATATACCATATGTTAAACTTAACAAGATGGGATTTTCACATTTGCTAGCATTTGATCTGGCGATGACCAATTGCCGAGTTCTATCGCACATATGCTAATATGGGAAGGTAAAAAGGAGAGAAATAGAGAGAAAATAAGTGAAAAAGCAGAAAACAGCTTACACCCTAGGCTTAGGGGACGACCAATTGGCAGCAAACCTGTTCGCAACAACAAAGACTTAATAAACAGGAAAGGAAAAACAAGAACTCTATATACCTCCTGAACTTACCTTAAATGCCAGGATCTGATGTCCTATGATATATTTCCTTTCCTTGAACTATACCTTTGAAATTAAGGGCTTATTTTTTATTTAGTTTTCTATTCCTGCAAGCTGCTAGGCTTTCCTCATATTTAGTAATTGTATCTGATTTCTGTAGCCTGAGTTTACCTTAACTGATATTATTAGATACAATGTTGCGAACCACAGGAAGACAATTATACTAACAAAATTAATAATTTTCTCTTGCTTTAGCGATTTATAAGTTAAAAGGGGAATAGTGAAACCCCGTGAAAATATTAGCTAAAATACTTTTCTTGTTTTTCTCCTTTTCTTTTTTGCTGTTTTTTTTTTTTTCCTTCTGACTGTTTTTTGCTTTTTGGGTATATTGTATGGTAAGAATTATTATTTATATACAAATAATCCACTCAAAGAGGTTCATAAGCATAAGGGACCTCAATAAACTCCAAGATTCTGGAATCAATGTAGTGATTGGCAAAATACAGCCAGATGTTATACGCGGTAAAGGCTGCTATTTAGGAGGGGTTAACATGATGAATACCTAGGAGTCTTTTGTTATTTAGGCAATAGGTTGTTATTCTTTTAAATTAAGTGATCAAAGGGCTATTGCAAAAGTACCTATTAACCCTTATAATTGTGTCCAACCCCGGCAGCAAAAATTAATGCTGACATTCTCTATATACTATCAGAAGCTACGTATAAGTACAAAGGAAACTTAAAACATTGCTAGTGTGTTGATATTAGTGTTGATATTAACAAATTGAACAATAGTTGGATATAGAGATTGTTATAAATTAATGTCTTTTCGGCTATCATACCTGTGAGGCTCTTTATAAACCTTAGAAAGTGGGGAGCCCCTGAGCTAGGAAAGTTAGATTAAAGGTTAATACGGATAATACGGAATTGTTACTTACTTTCTTTAACTGCTAATATCTCTAAACTCATTAAGTTTAATTAAGTATTAACTGCTGAGTTAGTAAAAAAGTTATTCTAATTTAGGAATCATTGAAATTTATGACTGGTGTTGAATGATACAATATTCATACTACTGGAAATCAGAGGTTTAATTGTGATACAAGAACTAGTAAAAAACTTCTATAACTGAAGCTCACTAAGTGCCATATTCTGGTCTTAATCACATAGATAAATTAAATCACACTTCACACTGTAAATTCTTTTTTTGGCCTCTTTTTTTTTTTTTTTTTTTTTTCTCCTCCTCTTTTCATCACTACCAGCACTCTCAACACCCCACTCCTTCACCACTATATTGGAACTAAACACTCCATCCTATTTTTTTCCTTTTGATACCTACATGGACAAATTCATCACTTCACCTTCAGTCACAAACAAATCTAAACCAGATATGACAAACAAACACAGGGAACGTAGAAATAAGAATCTCAGTGAAACTTCAGCAGAAATTCATTCTGAAAGTAATATCACAACCACTCAAAACCCTAAAACATCTCAGGATACACAATCTCTAGTTTCCAGTATTTTAGAGGCAATTACGCCGAAATTCGAATCATTAAAATTAGAAATTAAACAAGATATAATAACCTTGACATCAGAAGTGAGACAATTTTCCAACAGACTCCAGGAGGCTGAACAGAGGATTTCAGACCTGGAGGATGTGACAAATACAGTCTTACCAAAGCTAGAAAGTACCCAGATTGATTTAACTAAAATCCAAAATAAACTTGATGAATTGGAAAATAGATCTAGACGAAATAATTTGAGAATTATTGGCATTCCAGAATCTAACCAACCTGAAGACCTCATGAAATTAATGACTTATACTCTGCCACAACTACTAAAGATTCCCCCAACCCAAGTGCCAATTATCATTGAAAGGGTCCACAGACTGGGGAGACTAGCTGACAGCGCGGGGAGTCCTGTGAGACCAAGACCAATTATTGCAAGATTTCTTAACTATTTAGATAAAGAAATGTATCTACAATCTTATCGCAAAAATCAACCAATACTCCATAATGACAGTAGGGTCTTGCTCTTCCAGGATTTCTCTGCTGAAACATCTAGGAAACGAAGGGAACTCTCCCCAGTCTGTGGGCAAATGATTAATGCTGGATGGAAGGCTACTGTTATATATCCAGCCAAGCTTAAATTGATACTTGAGGGGCGCACCTTTCTCTTTGACTCAGTAACAGAGGCAGAGAAGAAACTTGCGGAGCATGGAATTAAAACAAGCACGAGATAAGATGATTTAACACTCCAATGATTAAAATTGAATTTACAAAAAATGCTGACAACACCAAAGGCCACAGGGTCTTGCCACTCCCAAAGGCAGGGAGATAGAATATTGCAACTTCTTCGCTCTTACACACAGTTGATTCTAGACTTTATATTTTTTTTTTTTTTTTTTTTTTTCTTTTTCCTTTTTCTCCCCCCTTTTCCTTATCTCCTCCCTTCTCCCCCTCCTCCATCCCGATCATACCTCATATTATCTTTTAAGTTAAATAAAACAACATGAAAAATTCTATGAGGATTACCTCATGGAACGTAGGAGGCATAACTTCCCCTATAAAACGCAAAACAATATTAGCACATCTTAAAAAACTCAATACAACAATTGCTCTCCTACAGGAAACCCATTTAAACATTGAAGAGTCTACTAAGTTAAAATCTTCATGGGTCGCGGAAGCAATCTTCACTCCATCTGTGAAGAGGAAAAAAGGAGTGGCAATTCTTCTAGGGAAAGACCTAAAATATGAAATAATGTTATCTATTAAAGATCCAGAAAGCAGGTATTTAATCCTCAAAATAAAAATCACTAACACGATATATACTATCTGCAACTTATATGCACCAAATATAATCGATATAAATTTCTGGGACACTCTCCAAACTAAAATTTTACAGGTGACAGAAGGACACCTAATTATGGCAGGTGACTTTAACATCGCACCCCAATATCCATTGGACAGGTTAAGGCGAGGTATACATATTCAAAAAACAAAAAAAGATAACCTGGAAAATAAAATATTTAAATCTAATCTTTCTACCCTTGCACTCAAAGATGTTTGGAGATCGCAGAATCTGGATACTAGAGGATTTACCTGCTATTCTAAAGCTTTTAAATCATTATCGAGGATTGATTTATTTTTAATAAATGATAGTTTATATAAAACAGGAGCAGGAGCCTCAATATCCGAAATCTGCATCTCTGATCACGCCCCTATACACTTAGACATCCCAAACATAAATAATCAGACACAAGCAATAGGTTTTTCATATCCAAAACACTTAAATAAAAATCTGAATTTTAGGAACTGGCTTAAGTCCAGGATAGAGGAGTATTTCCAACTGAACTCAGATTCAGTTGAAGATTTTTCGTTAGTCTGGGAAGCTGCAAAAGCAGTACTAAGAGGGGAGATAATTGCATATTCTGCTAGATTCAAAAAAAAGATCAAATTAAAAGAGAGAGAAGTAACAGCAGCGGTAACAAATGCATACAACAGATACTTAAATTCCCCCACAAATGATAACTGGAATAGATATCTCGGAGTAAAGAAGGAACGCGACACATTTCTAATCTCACACACAACACAATCAGATTTAAAATATCGAGCACAGCTATACAAATTTGGTAACAAATCTGGTAAGTTACTAGCAAAATTAATAAAAAACTCCAAAAGTTCATCAGTAATCGAATCTATTTTAGATAGCGGGAAGCTACTAATTCAGCCAGAAGCAATCTCAGAGTCTTTTTTTAATTATTATAAAGCAATCTACTCCTCCCCTACTGTCAGGGAAGAGAATCAGGAAGAATTCTGGGAAGGTATGACCTTATTAAAGATTAGTCCTGATCTTAATCTTAAAATTAACTCGCCTATTCTAGAATCAGAAATAAATCAAGCTATACAATCCTTAAAATTAGATAAAGCCCCCGGCCCAGACTTTCTTCCAAACGAAATTTATAAAAATTTAACATCAACCTTCCTCCCACACTTAACAAAATTATTCAACATCTATTATAAGGAGAGTTCTCAAATTCCCCCTAATTTTTTGGCATCACAGTCAATACTTATTCTTAAGCCAGGAAAAGATAAAAATAAAAAAGAATCCTACAGACCAATCGCCCTCCTAAATACCGATTACAAACTATTTGTCTCTATTTTAGCGAAAAGATTGCAAGAAGGACTAGCAGAATTAATACATAAAGATCAGGCAGGGTTTCTTTCCAATCGTAGCTCAGCTGCAAAAATCAGACAATTATTATTGACCATTGATTATTTCAAAAACACTGACAATAATAACTTAAAAAATCACCCTGACGCAGCAGTCCTAGCCATTGACGCTGAAAAAGCCTTTGATAGTGTTAACCACAACTATCTATTAGATTCATTGCAACAATTCGGGTTTAATGGGAACTTTTTAACTTTGGTCAATAATTTGTGTCTTCACTCATCAACTAGGTTAAATATTAATGGCATAAAAACAAGTATAATTAAACTAAATAGAGGTACTCGGCAGGGGTGCCCTTTATCACCCCTACTTTTTAATATAGCAATTGAACCATTAGCTGTCAAATTAAGGCAACAACTTGAGGGCATAAAAATCCAAGGAAATATAACGAAATTGGCATTATATGCAGATGACTTATTACTATATATTTCAAATACTTCCTCAAATATCCCAAAACTTATTAAAATAATTGAGACATTTGGTAAATTCTCTGGGTATAAAGTTAATAATCTTAAATCAGAATTTCTATGGTTGAGGAAGACAGAACACTCTTTAATAGAGATCCCCTTCAAATTAGTCACAAATTCATTTAGATATCTTGGGATTAAGGTTTCTGCAGACCCTAAAGAATGGTACTCCCTGAACATTACCCCAATGTTTCAGCAGATTTTTACATAGATGAGGAATTGGCAAAACTTACCTCTGTCTATATCGGGACGAGTTGCACTTTTTAAGATGGTACTTTTGCCTAAAATGTTATACCTATTACAAAACCTCCCCATCCTTTTAAGAGCATGTGATGTTAGGAAGTTCAACACGGTAGCCCGATACTTTTTGTGGCAATCTAAAAAACCAAGAATATTCCTCCTCAAATTATCACTTCCTAAACAATATGCAGGCCTGGCATTTCCAGACTTGCAGGCTTATAATTTAGTTTTTCTTGGTCGCATCGCTGTGGGTTGGATTACAGAGACAGACTATTTTACAGATAACAATTTAGAATGTAACTTAACTTATCCATTTTTACCTATAGCTATGATCCACTTACCATACAATTTAATTCCCAAGCAAGTTAAGTCACTTAAATCTATATATACAATAATCCAAGCATGGAAAAAAATTGGTAAACGGGTTGACACAGATATTTCGATTCCTAAATTTCAAACTTTTTTAGGAAACCCGGAATTCCAAGAAGGGATACAATCTCCTATTTTTAAGAAGTGGCATACTAAGGGTTTATACTTTGTATCACAATTTATAAACATAGCAACAAGAAATATTAAATCTTTTGAGGAGTTAAAACAAGAATTTGTATTAAGTAACCAGGACTTCTTTGCATATCTGCAAGCCAGACACTATACCCAACAGTTAGTAAACTCTTTTTCTTGGAATTGGACTTGGAAAGCATTAGAAAACTGGCCAATAGTGGTCAAGGCTGGCCATCTTTCCATATCCACATGGTACTCATTGTTGACATCACACAAGGGTGGGGCCAACCTTGAACACATAGCCCAGAAATGGACTTCTCTCACCTTAGATAACATTATTCAGAGCATGCAAATATCACGCTCCTTATCAATACTATACACCTCAACATTAGCGGAAACATGGAGAGAATCTCATATTAAATTGATCTACCTCACATATTACACTCCAGAAAAAGGATTTAGATGGCACAATAAAAATTTTTATAAATGCCCAAAATGCAGACTTTTAGCTGCAAACATAATCCATATGATCTGGATTTGTCCCAAAATACAACAATTTTGGCTGAAATTGCAGCACTGGTTAGTAACTACACTCAAGACAACTCCCTTTAAATTCTCTTTAAATACTATACTCTTCTTAATGGATGAGAAATTACCCTTAAAAGAATTAAAGATAATTAATTTAGCCATCTTGGCGGCTAGAAATCTAATTTTCAAGAATTGGAAAAATAATTTCCCTTCAACAATTACGGAAGTCAAAAATTATCTAAAAAAACAATATGTTATTGAGCAATTGGCAACAGATTTAAATTCCGACCAAGAAATAACAACTTTTTTTAATAAGTGGTCAAAATTTATTAAAATATTCCCTCCTAATGAAATAGACCAATTGATTTTCCCATTCAGGAACTCGGAGATAGTTTTATTGGGTATTTGGTAGGAGACAGGGAGGAGGAGAGGGATAGGATGGGAGCTTTTTCCTTTCCTTTAATTATTTAATTTTTTTTTTTTTTTTTTTTTTATGTGTTTCTTTTTAAAATTCAAATGTTTTTTATCTTCTTATATGAAATCAATTCATATAGTATATGACCTTAGCCGAGTATATAAATATCCAATGTTGTATATGATTAAAATCTTATGTGACTAGTCAATTTATTAATTAATTGTTCTCCTCTTCTGTTTTGATATAAGCATATTATATCCCGCGTGTTGAATAAGTTTTTACACCACAGGAAGTCCAAAAGGGGCTTTTAATAAATCAAGGGATACACATCTTATACCCAACAGAGAGAGAAGGAAAAAGAAAAAAAAAAATGGAAAAAACTAGGTGTTATATTTTCGTTTTCTCTTGTTAGGTACGCATATTATAGCTTTTTGTTGTAATTGAGCTTTAAATTAGCTTGTTTCAGAGTACTTTTGTTTGAGTAAGCTCAGATAGTACATTGTGAGGTATTATTGTTATTTTTCCACGATGTAAAATCCTTGTACTGAATGTGAAGTACCTTGTGTATACTTGTAATGTTTGTATGAACACCTCAATAAAAAAAATGATAAAAAAAAAAAAAAAAAAAAAATTAAAAGTCCTATCTGAATAATGAGAGTTTAATTTATACTTGACTGTCCCTTTAAGGTAAAACCGGCTGTAGGTCCTACCTGGGCACAGTGCACCAGTAGACTAGACTGTACATTTTGTTTGATGAGACCTCTTTAGCTAGCCTACTTGTGATTAATTATTCTGCACATGTATTCCACTAATCTACAGTGCCATCCTCACTAGTGCACACTAATTCATTTTATGATTCTCCCTCTGCTTTTTGATCTATGTATTGATTTTTTAAATTCTAAATAGCCCCTCAAAAATGTAATAATGCTTGTTGGTAAAACAATGTTGCTATACTAACTCACTAAGTCATGTAATGTCAGTATGTATTCTCTTTCTTGGTGCTAGTTAAGGCAAACCCCATGTGATACCCATTTGTAGAACCGACAGTTCTATGTACTTTGCATTGTGATATGTGTATTCTATATTGATTGATACAATAACAGAATAGCTTGACACTTTGCATGGTTGTCCCACTGTTTTTTAATTTAGTTTTATTCATGGATAATTATGTAGAAGTGAACAAGGCAGCATGCAGATGCTCACTGGATGCTGGTTGCAGCATTTGTCCTAAGTGTTGTCCAAAAAAATAAAAAAAAATAATAAAAAAAAGGTTGCCTTAGAGACTAAGCAGGCGCAGCAAAAAGCAACAGAAAATAGTGAAAATATTATTCTCTTTTTCACAAGCCCTGGCTTGTGAACATTTAAATAGGAAATTCAGTATAAAAAAAAAAAAAAGTCACATTACTCGATGTCCCTAACCGAAAGATTTGATGGCCACAAATGGCCTAAAACCTTGTGGGGGGCAGCAGTATTTTGAGTGCCTAGGGCAGCATAAAACCTATATACGCCACTGGCAGTTGATATTTTGTTTTTACGATTATGATTACGTTTTATGTTTGAAATGATGTATTATGCAGACCAGGCAGTTCAATTAATCATAAAACTACTGACATATTTTACAGAAGAACTAGAACTACACAATTTTATAGAGATACTTGTATATGCCTCTATCCTTCAGTGTAGTAAGCAAGGCCGGATTGGCCTACCAGGATACCAAGAGATTTCCCAGTGTGCTGCAGCAGCTGGGGCTGGAAATCTACAATTTAAAATGTGTTTTTAATGGATGTAATTGGTTTGTAGGGTGCATATAACAACAATTTAGAATACAAGGGGCAGAGAAGGTGCTCTGGGTGAAAGGAGGGTAATACTGAAAGTGCTATAAAAGGCGCTGTACTATGTGAGAAAATAATGTCGAGTTCCAGGCAGCAAGTAAAAAGTAAAGAACAACTTTATTCCAAAAAATTAAAAAAGGGCACAACCAGGATGTCCTGTTCAGAGCCAGCAATAGCGCTAACAACCAGGCAAGTGAGCAGATCCCCACGCAGACATGTTTCGTGCACCAGGTACACTTGATCACTACTTACCTGGGGATCAGCTCAAACGCCCCTTTAAGGCTGAGCTAGATCATGACGTCACAATAATAGAATACCTGATTGGATACCTATATTCACAAAATGAGCAAACAAATTTCTCAACATCTTAAACATTTTCATTGGCTATGAATAAATCCTATATACATTTACATATGAATACTTTCCTATCTCACTAGAGAGAATATATATATCTTTGAAAAAGTCATAGGATTTCCACATATGAAATACTTTTCACAAATAAGACATATAAAGAGCGCAAATAATTATAGCATTGCTGTATGTAATAAAAGTTCAAACAACATATAAATGCAGCTTTTAAATGACAATTCAATTTATGATATATAAATTAACATTCTTGGGCAGACGCTATTATCAAAAGGCCTATACTAATGTTATATACTCAAGTAAACACATCCAGATCACGTCTGATGTTTAGCCCATCTGGTTCACTAGTTTGTAATCTAAACATCCAAAAAATCTCCTTTTTGTTCAGCAATGTTTCCCTATTACCTCCTCTCTTCCATTTTGTGATATGATCAATTGCCTGTATCTTAAGAGAAGAAACATCTGAGTTGTGTTTTGTTTTGAAATGTCTTGACACTGGTGTATCGCTATCTTCATCCTCAACAGACCTAAGATGTTGCAAAAACCTATCTTTTAAGGATCTTTTGGTTTTCCCTGTATATTGAATTTTACAGAGATCACAAGTAAGAAGATAGACAACATGTGTTGTAGCACAATTGATAAAAAATCTGATATCATATTCCACTTGGGTTGTACTAGATACAAATTTATCCCCCTCATGTATGAAACGACACGTTTTGCATACGGGACGTCGACAATTGAAGCATCCCTTCTTCTGTTTTAACCAACATTTATTTTTTGTGGGTTTTATATCTGAGGGTGACAAATAGTTGGCCAAAGTTTTTGCTCTCTTAGGGATGAATTCACATCCTGAGTCTAGAATTTCTTTGATAATTGAATCAGAGTACAAAATCGGAAGAGATTCCTTGATTATATTACATATTTTAGTGTATTCTACACTATATGTAGTGATAAATTTGATCTTACTCATATCATCCTCATTGCCTCTGTGTCTCTTTGGTTTATATTGCAGTAACTGTTCTCTGGGAATCTGATCCACATCTTCTTTTGCTGTTGTAAGGATACTATCTCGATACCCTTTAAATCTATTTGTAGCCTCACTAGCCTGTCGCTGATATTCACTTTCTTTAGAACAGTTCCTTTTAATGTGGATATATTCTCCTTTCAGTATCCCCCTCAGGACATGTCGTGGGTGACAGGATTCAAATTGTAGCAGGGTATTCCCCGCAGTTTCCTTCCTATACATCTTAGTCTGTATGAGGGATCCAATTTCCCCACCCTGGACTGTGAGGTCGAGAAAATTCACACTGCTTTGACTGTGTGTGCCAGTAAACTCAATACCTTGCTGGTTACAGTTGAGATATTGACAGAAAAGATCTGCCCTTGTAGCTTCACAGTCCAGAATGAAGAACAGATCATCAATATAACAATGATATTGGATTATCTCTTCTTTAAATGGATTACTATCTCCAAAGACGTGGGACAGCTCCCACCAGCCCATAAATAGGTTGGCATAGGATGGGGCAAATTTTGCCCCCATCGCTGTCCCACGCCTCTGGAGATAGTACTCTGTCTGAAACATAAAATAATTATGTGATAACAGATATTCAATTGCTCTCATCAAAAATATCTTGGTGGCTTCTTCAAAGTCACACATAGTGTTAATGAAAAATTCTATAGCTTGAAGGCCTTTAACATGCTCTATAGATGTATATAACGAGGTAACATCCACGACCATAAGTCTATAGTTAGTTTCCCATTTGACTTTAGAAATTTTGTTTATAAAAGATGTAGTATCTTGTATATAGCTAGGCAATTGGCATACCAACGGCTGCAAAAATGTGTCAACGAGTTCAGAGAGAGCTTCGTTTAGAGACCCTATACCCGCTATAATAAGTCTTCCAGGCGGGGACAGGGGATCCTTATGAAGCTTGGGCAACTGATGAAAAATTGGTGTCACCGGATGTGACACTATCAATTTTTCTTCAACAGATTGTGTAATAATGTTATTTTTACGGGCATAACTGATAATATCCACAATCTCTTTTTGAAATTTATTGGTAGGGTTTTCCTTGAGTTTAGTATATACATCCCTTTGGTTAAGCTGTCTCTTAGCCTCTGTAATGTAGTCAATTCTATTCAGAATGACTACATTACCGCCCTTATCAGACTGTCTGATTATGATATTCTCATTTTCAGACAATTCTTTCAAAGCCATTTTCTCCTTATATGTCAAGTTAGTGTGCTTTGGACTTGATTGGACTGTTGCATACAGGGGTGTGTCCTCCGCCCACTCTCCATAGTGCCGGGCTCCGTTCACTTCACAGCACTGCGAGAGGAGCGCAGACAACACAGTGATACACTCTTGCTTGGTATAACAACAATTTGGCACTTTTATTTAATACAAAGTAATATAATTTAATTCTGAAAAATATATATGGGAAGGAGTATCCCAGAAATCCCCTTTGAGACTCAACAGAAAATAGGGCCGGTCTTCATATTTTTCCATGGCTGCTTTTTATTCCCAGTCCGGCCCTGGGAGCCGAATTATAAAGCTCCGAATGGAGCTTGCTGCCTCTGTTTCTGCTGCTCCATAACTGGTCCGCTGCCTCTGAGGCTGCGATCTGCAATCTGCCCGATCCTATATAATTGGGCTGATTGACACCACCTACTAGCGGCCTATTGGCAGCAAATCTGTAGGGGGCCGCATTGCACAAGCAGTTCTGGTGAACTGCTTGTGCAATGTTATATACAGATAGCATATGCTGTCGGCATTCAGCGATGTCTACAGCATATCATGCTGGACAGACATTAATAAATTAGCCCCCTGGTAGTAAGTTCTGTATCCACCATCTCTTTAGCTATAGCCTTTGAGAAAACTATCTATGGCATTGGCCTAGAATCAACAAAACCGCTGGCAAACTTAGATCTAGCAGGAAAAAACCTACCACAGCACTGTAAACTAAAAAAATGCAGAATATAAATATATTTGTACTATCCCCTTATCACAGGCTTGTGTTGCGAAGCACTCTACATTATAAACAGTTATAACCATCTGTCATATAACACCTTCAAAACCTTAGAGAACAGATTAATAAAAAAATAATAAAAACTCTATACAACAGTTCCTTTTAATATACTGAAAAAAACTTTAGAAAAGTAAAACTAAGACATCATTGTCAGCATTAAAGTATTAAGAAACGACTGTGAAACAAGATTCTTCACAGGAGCGGTAAAGTCTTTAAGAATTCTTCTTGCTTGGTGTCAGTGTAGGTAAAAAATCCTAACACCTGCGGTCTTTCTCTCATTCATGTCTGTGAGGTCTCCAAGTTATTTTCCTTTCTATCCAGCAAGCTGTTGCAGCTCTGTTTTAACCAGTTAACAAAAGGTCCTCG
Source organism: Bombina bombina (assembly GCF_027579735.1). Classification (NCBI taxonomy): domain Eukaryota; kingdom Metazoa; phylum Chordata; class Amphibia; order Anura; family Bombinatoridae; genus Bombina; species Bombina bombina. The sequence goes on along the minus strand of NC_069506.1, from coordinate 227,115,291 downwards.
TTTCATGTGCATGATTTCATGTATTGGGCACTTTATACATGTTAATAACAGGAACAACTACTAATTAATCTGTAGTAAATATAGATGGAGCAATGTTCAGTGAATTTGGAACAGCTAGATCCCTCAGCAATCTCACGTGTGTCTATGAATGTAGCCCCTTTAATTTGTTCCTAATGATCCATTTTACCTGCTGGGGTGTATTAAACTGTTTACAAATAGCTCCTTAACCTTTATAATCACATTTGAAATAGCTGATTTTGTCTGTTCTAAACTGAAAGTTCCTATACTTAAGTATTGGCTATTGATAAGCTAAGTAAATGCAGCCAGCATATGAAATGACACGCCCAGTGGGGAGTGGAAGAGTTAAAGTTCTAAAATGTTCATTCTCAATTGCTCTTATTCTAACTATTGTATAGAGACAGAAATAAGAAAGGGAAGCATTTGAGTGATAAGATAAGGATGTCTGATCTCTCTACAAGCTTAGCGTATTTTGGTAGCTTGTGGTTTCAAATAACAAATACAGCTATTTCATTACACAAATAAACATAAATTAGTTATTTATCATACATGTTATACCCTGCAGCTGGTATAACAAGTCATTGGGAACACATTAAGGGGAACCCAATTTTACAGTACACTGCCCCTTTAAGTATTTTATTTTCCCAAAGCTTCTTTATTAAAAAAAACATGCACACACACACACACACACACACACACACACACAAAGGTATCAAATAACATGTATTCACAGAAAAAAAGATCTCACATGAATTGATGAATCTAGTTTATTTGGCCCCTTTTATTAAAGGGATTTAAAACAGGTTGAGATCTTCTAATCCTATTAAAGCATGGTGGAAGATCGCCAATCTCTTAAAAACTAACTGTAAAGCTTCACAGTATCTCCCAATTAGAGGGAACCCTGAGTTTCGTCCGGGCTTGAACTCGGCAATCTTTGACAACTGGTTCGATTTAGATCTGAAGAGAGTGCAGCAACTTGTCAGCTTAGACACAAAATGTTTAAAATCTTTTGAGGAACTAAAAAGTGAGTTCAAGCTAGCCAATAATCAATTCTTTGCATATCTCAGAACTGATTAGAACGGTGGGCTGGGACGGGGGCATTGGTAAAATGGAAAACTGGTTGTCATTAACAAAGGGTGGATATACTTCAATTACCTACTGTTATATTTCTTTAATTGGTATCAAGGGAACTCCTTTCTTGGAACAGATAGCTTCGGGGTGGAATAGACTGATTGCTTCCAATAGCATAGACCCACAGCTCATCCAAAAATCTATTATTAAAGTATATCATGCCACACTCTCAGCAACTTGGAGAGAGGCACATGTCAAAATGCTACACAAAGCATATTTCACGCCAGAAAAGGGTCAAAAACTAAACAATGTGAATTTCAACAAATGTCCAAAGTGTGCTTTTCCGGCAGCAGACCTAAAACATATGATTTGGAGCTGCCCGAAAATCAGGCAATTTTGGCAAGAAATCCAATACTGGCTTAATAATATACTGAAGATGTCCCCTCTGGAGCTCACATTTACACAAGTTGTATTTTGTATTAAACAAGTTGAAGGACAACACCCTCAGGAAAAACTAGTAATTCTCTCAATACTAGCAGTTAGATATTTAATTATTAAATGCTGGAAAAACCATAGAGTCCCTGCGTTGCTAGAAGTCAAAAATTGCCTTAAAAAACAATGTATATTAGAGCAAAGAGATATTAACTTAAAGAATATTTTTATGTCCTCCTCATTGTTTAAGAAATTGTCAGTTTTCATTAAAAGCTATCCAGAAAACGAAATCGAGAATATGATTTTTACATTTAGGAATTCTAAACTAGTGCAGTTAGAACTGTGGTAGCTGAGGGGGGATAGAGGAGAGGGAGGAATCCCTTTGGGGGTTCCCCCCCCCTTTTTTTGTTTTCCTTTTTTTCTTTTTTTTTTTTCCTCTTTTCTTTCTTTCTTTTTTTCTTTTGTTTGAGGTCAGGCCTTCCGACAGGAAGTAGGTAGGTTTGGCTAGATAAAATGAAAAATCAGCATTTTGATCTTTTTGCTCAAGAATGGATTGCTAAAAAAGATGTTAACAAATTTTTGTTCATTGTAAATTTTAACTATATTCCTTCCTCTTTTGTTGTAATTTGTTTGCTGAAGTGATATATAAATGATAAAAAAACAACAAAAAAACAGGTTGAGATCTATGCATATCCTAAAAGGGATAATTAATTAAAACTAATTTGCATAAACAAAATATTTTAAAACTGCTGGCAATTATTTTAAAAGAATTTTATAAAATAAGCAAAATTAATTACATAACTAAGCTGCCTGGAGAAGCCAACTCCACCCCCTTATCAGTGTTTAGACACAGGCACTGTATTTTTATTGAGTTTACAGCTGCTCTGCATGCTCCAGCAGATAATCCCTATGCACTTTTGCATTCTACCGAAACCAATAGATATAGATACAGCCATAGAAGGAAATGGATGGGGGGAGTTAGAGCTTTACAATTCAGAAACTAAAAAGAAAGGGCTAATGGTGAGGCACTGCAATATAAATTTGCAGGTAAAGTAATTAAAGTACATATTATTATATGTTGTCTCTATCCCAACTTATTTTATGTCCCTTTAAGCATGAGATGAGGTTTGGGGGCTCAGCATTTGAGGCTCCTGCAACAATCCTGATCGGATCAGGATGATAGACAGCCTCTGCTCACATGCGATTGGCCTGGATGACGAGATCCCTGAGATTGAACCTTGTCCACCCGGCAAACGATAAATGGAGCCCATTGTCTTTTTCAGAAAATGAAGCACTGGCATTCTCCTAAAATCCATTTTAAATTCATCCTGGTACAAAACATTGACCTGAAATCACCTATGTAAATATATGGAGAATAATATATGCAAGTACATCCATGGTACTAAAAATAAATATTATAACCTTATCGTCTAGGAAAAGCAATGGAATTGTCTCTCAGGTTTCATATATTTTTCACACCTTTTTAAAAGTATTACGAGGCCCACCAGAATATATTGTAAAGCACACAATATCCTTTAACACGAAATTAAAGGCACAGTAAAAATCATAAACATGATTCAGATAAAGTATGGATTTTTAAACAAACAAATAACATGTTAAAATAATGTTTAGTGGCACAGGGCTAGATTTAGGTAAGGTTGCAGAGTGCCCTCTGTCCAGTGATGTGCAGTGAGATCAGAGGCTGGTGAGGCACTTGACACATTTTTTTCTTTCATGATTCAGATAAAGTATGCATTTTTAAGCAATTTTCTAATTTACTCTTATTATCAATTTTTCTTCATTCTATTGGGATCTTTATTTGAAAATCAGGAATGTAAGCTTAGGAGCAGGCCCATTTTTTGGGTAGCGTTTGCTGATCGGCAGCTAAATTTAGCTGCCAATCACCAAGTGCTACCCAGGTTCTGACCCAAAAATAGGCTGCTTACTAAACTTACATTCCTGCTTTTCAAATAAAGATACCAAGAAAACAATGAAAAATGTATAATAGGGTTAAATATCCCTTTAAGGGTTCTGAGAAACATTTGCAAATTAAAATATGATGAACATGGTTCTTCTACCTTATTCCAAAGGGACATTAGATTACGGCTACGCTGTTACCCAACACACTCAATGCGGCAGCTCAGCCTGCTTCCAAGAGGCTGAGCTGCAGAGATGGTTCATTCTTCAGCCGGTTATCTGTAAACAGGCTATGAGCCTTCCAGCCAGGATCAATGCCTACCTTGAGTAATTGAGCAGGCTCCAACGGCTCAAACTCTGACACAGCCATTTAACAGTTCACCCCACACATGTATTACCGGTAGAGTCAAATGGCAGGTGCGGCACTGCCTCACCTGCCTCCTATGACTGCACGTCCCTGCCTCTGTCTACTGTTCTTCCCCCAAAAGGCTTGTCTCAGGTCAGCCACCCCAAAGCACACATTTTTTGTTCTGCTTTTTCCTAAGGCCACAAAACCATGGCATACATTGTTATTACTGCTCTTATTATAGGGCCGCATACTTTAGTGCTAAGGGCCGCATATATCCCTCGAGAGAGAAGGGTTAGTGTGGCCAACTTTGCTCAAGTGCAACCTTTACTTTCAATGGAGACTGCGCTAACTTGCGCTGGTATTACAAGTTGAAAGTTATAGTTTGTGCTCAAGCAAAAGCTGAAACTGTACTTATGTGTTTATATGTATAAATATGTATGTGCACACATACTTGTATACACATATATACACATTAATTCCCATATATATATATGCATATATATATATATATATATATGAACACTTTTGAGCCCCTCCCAGTCAAAAACACATGCAATATCATTTTAATTATTTGTTAATGTGTATAGATATAAAAAAAGATATATAAAGGAATATCTATTGAAAAATAACATATTTCCCTATGTGAAGAACATTGTATTGTAAAATATTTACACTAAGAACACAGTAAAACACGGCTAGATTACGAGTTTTGCGTTATGAGGGGTGCGGTGCTAACTTGCACGTTATTGTCACCGCTCACCTACAGCGCTGGTATTACAGGTTTTTATAAACCTGGCGTTAAAAGACAAGAAGTGAGAGTAGAGCAAACTTTTGCTCCATACCAATACCAGCGCTGCTTAAGTCAGCGGTGAGCTGGTTGTACATGCTTGTGCACGATTTCTCCATAGACATCAATAGGGAAGCACAATAGGGAAAAAAACACCTGCAATAAAGCAGCGTAAAGCTCAGTAACGCAGCCCCATTGATTCCTATGGGGAAACTAAATTTATGTTTACACCTAACACCCTAACATGAACCCCGAGTCTAAACACCCCTAATCTTAAACTTATTAACCCCTAATCTACCACCTAATCTACCACCCCCGACATTGCAGACACCTACATTATACTTATTAACCCCTAATCTGCCGCTCCGGACATCGCCGCCACTATAATAAACATATTAACCCCTAAACCACTGCACTCCCGCATCACAAACATTAGTTCAATATTATTAACCCCTAATCTGCCACCCCTAACATCGCCTACACCTATCTACATTTATTAACCCCTAATCTGCCGCCCCCAACGTCTTCGCCACTATACTAAAGTTATTAAACCCTAAACCTAAATCTAACCCTAACACCCACTAACTTAAATATAATTAAAATAAATCTAAAGAAAACCTACTATTAATAACTAAATAATTCCTATTTAAAACTAAATACTTACCTGTAAAATAAACCCTAAGCTAACTACAATATAAATAATAGTTACATTGTATCTAGCTTAGAGTTTATTTTTATTTTACAGGCAAGTTTGTATTTATTTTAACTAGGTAGAATAGTTACTAAATAGTTATTAACTATTTACTAACTACCTAGCTAAAATAAATATAAATTTACCTGTAAAATAAAACCTAACCTGTCTTACACTAACACCTAACCTTACACTACAATTAAATAAATTACCTAAATTAAATACAATTAACTAAATTAAATACAAATACCTAAATTACAAAAAAACAAACACTAAATTACACAAAATAAAAAACAAATTACAAGATATTTAAACTAATTACACCTAATCTAATAACCCTATCAAAATAAAAAAAAGACCCCCAAAATAGCCTAAACTAAACTATCAATAGCCCTTAAAAGGTCCTTTTGCAGGGCATTGCCCCAAAGAAATCAGCTCTTTTACCTGAATAAAATACAAACAACCCCCCAACAGTAAAACCCACCACCCACACAACCAACCCCCCAAATAAAAATCTAACTAAAAAAACCTAAGCTCCCCATTGCCCTGAAAAGGGCATTTGGATGGGATATTGCCCTTAAAAGGGCATTTAGCTCTATTGATGCCCAAACCCTAAATCTAAAACCCACCCAATAAACTCTTAAAAAACCTAACACTAACCCCCGAAGATCCACTTACAGTTTTGAAGACATGCATCGTCAACGAAGCCGGGAGAAGTCCTCAACGAAGCGGCAAGAAGTCCTCAACGAGGCCGGGAGAAGTCTTCATCCAAGCCGGGAGAAGTGGTCCTCCAGACAGGCAGAAGTCTTCATCCAGATGGCATCTTCTATCTTCATCCATCCGGCGCGGAGCGGGTCCATCTTCAAGACATCCGGCGCGGAGCATCCTCTTCTTACGACGACTCCCGACGAATGAAGGTTCCTTTAAGTGACGTCATCCAAGATGGTGTCCTTTAGATTCCGATTGGCTGATAAAATTCTATCAGCCAATCGGAATTAAGGTTGAAAAAATCCTATTGGCTGATGCAATCAGCCAATAGGATTGAACTTCAATCCTATTGGCTGATCCAATCAGCCAATAGGATTGAGCTCATATTCTATTGGCTGTTTCAAAAGAGCTGATTTATTTGGGGCAATGCCCAGCAAAAGGCCCTTTTAAGGGCTATTGGTAGTTTAGGCTAGGGGTTTTTTTTTATTTTGGGGGGGCTTTTTTATTTTGATAGGGCTATTAGATTTTGTGTAATTAGTATAAATATCTTGTAATTTGTTTATTTTGTGTAATTTGTTTTGGAAATTTAGGTATTTGTATTTATTTTAGTTAATTGTATTTAATTTAGGTAATTTATTTAATTGTAGTGTAAAGTTAGGTGTTTTTGTAAGACAGGTTAGGTTTTATTTTACAGGTAAATTTGTATTTATTTTAGCTAGGTAGTTATTAAATAGTTAAAATAAATACAAACTTGCCTGTAAAATAAAAATGAACCCTAAGCTAGATACAATGTAACTATTATTTATATTGTAGCTATCTTAGGGTTTATTATACAGGTAAGTATTTAGTTTTAAATAGGAATTATTTAGTTATTAATAGTAGGTTTTCTTTAGATTTATTTTAATTATATTTAAGTTAGTGGGTGTTAGGGTTAGGGTTAGACTTAGGTTTAGGGGTTAAAAAATTTAGTATAGTGGCGGCGACGTTGGGGGCGGCAGATTAGGGGTTAATAAATGTAGATAGGTGGCGGCGATGTTAGAGATGGCAGATTAGGGGAATTAGGCGCTGCGGAATCTGTTGGCGCTCTACAAATACCTGATAATAAAAATGATAATAATTAGGGGTTAATAATATTTAACAAGTGTTTGCAATGCGGGAGTACGGCAGTTTAGGGGTTAATATCTTTATTATAGAGGCGGCGATGTCGGGAGCGGAAGATTAGGGGTTAATAATTTTATTTTAGTGTTTGCAATGCGGGAGGACCTCGGTTTAGGGGGTTAATAGGCAGTTTATGGGTGTTAGTGTACTTTTTAGCACTTTAATTATGAGTTTTATGTTACAGCTTTGTAGCGTAAAACTCATAACTACTGACTTTAAAATGAAAATCCCATTGAAAAAAGACAAAGCAATTTGCGTAAGTTGATTTGCTTTAAGGCCAAAAAAGAGTGCAGTGCCTCTAAACCTGCAAGACTCGTAATAGCAGCGGTAGTGGAAAAGCAGCGTTATAACCTGATAACGCTGCTTTTTCACCATAACACAAAACTCGTAATCTAGCCGTTAACTAATTATAAATATTGCATAAATGGACTTTTACATGTTTTCATCTACTTGACTGCAAAGGGATCCTATGCACTTCTATATATGTCTATATATGTATACATATGTATTTGTGTTTGTATGTGTATATATGTCTGTAAATACATACAGTATATACACATATATACACATTTAAATACAAATGTATTGTACACATATATAAACATCTATATACTTACATATACATAATTAGACATGTATATGTATGTATCTCAATGTTAAATCCCTTTGCATGCCTTTTTTTTCTTCTAACACCTGAGACCTCATATCTTTGAGTCCTTTTGACTTTTTTATAGATTTTTTAAAAATATTTTATTTATTTTTATTAGATGGTGTTACTATGAGTGTAACTGTACTTTTCAATGTAATTTTGATGTTTTTCGTGGATTTTTTTATTCAAGCTTACCAGTTAACCAAATGCATTTACTTTCAACTTGTAATATGTGTGCTATTTTGATGCGCGCAAACAGCCGCGATAAACTCGATATCGGCTCGTGCACAACAGTTATCGCAGCACTCGTAATCTGGCCCATATACATTTTGCACCAAATGGCCTAGTAAAGTTACCACAAAGGATAAATAGATACATTTAAACTCACAAGGGAAAAGAACCAGACAGGTGCTATCTGACCAGACTGGAGGTTCACAGTTCTCCAGCTATCTGATAATCAGGTGTACCAGGATCCGGGTAATTAATGGCAGAAAATTCAATAGGTGGAAAAAGCTTCTGTGAAGGTGAAAAAACTCAAAGCCATATGGCACAGGACAGCACATAGAAGTTAAATACACTCACATCACAGTTGCACCACCAGGTGCAAAACAAACAAACTGGAATTCATAGCCGCCCAGCTAACTGCTCACTGTCATTGCTTGAACCAATCCAGAAGCCAGGAAATCCATTGACAGGATAAACAAGTGTGTATAAAAAAACAATATTTATTAAAATTAAAGCGACGCGTTTCTCAGTCAAACAGAGACTGTTTAATCAGGTTTGATACAATCAACAATACACCCTTGCTATATAAACCCCCATCCTATGTGGTTGGGTAATAACTAATTAAAAACACCTGTCCTAAGAATAACACCTCTTTGACTGGTGTCCATAGCAACCGCACAAAGCATAATAAGGAACCAAAACTAAAACAGAAACAACATCTCTCTTATGTTGTTCTAGATTGCAAATTGCCACAGGAATAGGGCCTTAAATTCCTCCAGTATGTTGTCCTGTCTCTTACAAGTTTTATATAATTGTTTTATTTAAATGAATTGTACCCATGGACAGCGCTGCGGAATATGTTGGTGCTTTATAAATTAAGTATAATATAATAATAATAATAATGTTGATCAAGAATTGCTCAACTAATAATCCACAGATCTGAAAAAAATAATAATCCATGTGAAACACAGAAGTGAAACATATACATTATACCGATCAAAACTTAACATAAACATGATAACTATTGCTCCTACTAATGATACTGGACAAACGTATTCCAATTTTAAGTTTATCCAGCATGATTAGTAGTAATAGTTGTCATGTTTATGTTAAGTTTGAAGGGAACTGAACTTTACTTAAAGGGACAGTCAAGTCCAAAAAAACTTTCATGATTCAAATGGGGCATGCAATTTTAAACAGCTTTCCAATTTACTTTTATCACCAATGTTGCTTTGTTCTCTTGGTATTCTTAGTTGAAAGCTAAACATAGGTAGGCTCATATGCTAATTTCTTGAGTCTTGAAGGCCGCCTCTAATCTAAATGCATTTTGACAGTTTTTCACTACTAGAGGGTGTTAGTTCATGTGTGTCATATAGATAGCATTGAGCTCATGCACGTGAAGTTACCTAGTAGTCAGCACTGATTAGTCAAAATGCAAGTCTGTCAAAAGAATTGAAATAAGGGGGCAGTTTGCAGAGGCAAAGAAACAAGGTAATTACAGAGGTAAAATGTATATTATTATAACCGTGTTGGTTATGCAAAACTGGGGAATGGGTAATAAAGGGATTATCTATCTTTGTAAACAACAACAATTCTGGTGTTGACTGTCCCTTTAAGGACAATGCTGATATGCCAACAAGCATTGAGTGTTACATCTAGAATGAAAAACAAGAAAAGTAATGAATAAATAATGATTTTCCTGACAGAATTCAGTGAACACAGTCATCAAATAATTAATATTTTGAAAAGACATTGGCACCTTGTGAGGGATTTGAATCTTAATATAAAAGTTTTCATAGATATTCCAATACAGTCATTTAAGAAAGTAAAAAATCTATCGGCTAGATTACAAGTTTTGTCGGTAAAAACTTGCGTTGCTAATAAGCCTTTTTTTTCCAGCGCTCACTTTAAACAACACTGGTATTACAAGTTTTCTGAATGGCTACGTTAGCCTCAGAAAAGTGAGCGTTGAGCAAATTTAGCGCCATTTCTCACTATAATACCAGCGTTGCTTATGGTAACGTTAAGCTGGCTAAAACGTGCTCATGTACGATCTCCCTATAGGAAACAATGGGGATGAGATGGCTGAAAAGAAACCTAACACCTGCAAAAAAGCAGCGTTCAGCTCCTAACGCAGCCCCATTGTTTCCTATGGGAAAATACTTTCTAAGTCTACACCTAACACCCTAACATGAACCCCGAGTCTAAACACCCCTAACCTTACACTTATTAACCCCTTATCTGCCGCCCCCGACATCCTCGCCACCTGCATTATATTATTAACCCCTAATCTGCCGCTCCGGACACCGCCGCCACCTACATTATACCTATGAACCCCTAATCTGCTGCCCCTAACATCGCCGACACCTACATTATATTTATTAACCCCTAATCTGCCGCCCCCAACGTCGCCGCCACCTAACTACAATTATTAACCCCTAATCTGCCGCCTCCAACGTCGCAGCTACTATATTAAATGTATTAACCCCTAAACCTAAGTCTAACCCTAATACCCCCCTAACTTAAATCTATTTTTAATAAATCTAAATAAAATTACTATAATTAAATAAATTATTCCTATTTAAAACTAAAAACTTACCTATAAAATAAACCCTAATATAGCTACAATATAACTAATAGTTACATTGTAGCTATTTTAGGATTTATTTTTATTTTACAGGCAACTTTGTATTTATTTTAACTAGGTACAATAGTTATTACATAGTTATTAACTATTTAATAGCTAACTAGCTAAAATAAATACAAAATTAACTGTAAAATAAACCCTAACCTAAGTTACAATTACACCTAACACTACTCTGTAATTAAATTAATTACCTAAACTACCTACAATTAAATACAATTAAATAAAATAAACTAAATTACGAAAAAAAAAAACCACTAAATTACAGAAAATAAAAAAGAAATTACAATATTTTAAACTAATTACACCTAATCTAATCCCCCTAATAGAATAAAAAAAGCCCCCCAAAATAATAAAATTCCCTACCCTACACTAAATTACAAATAGCCCTTAAAAGGGCCTTTTGCGGGGCATTGCCCCAAAGTAATCAGCTCTTTTACCAGCCCTTAAAAGGGCTTTTTGCGGGGCATTGCCCCAAAGTAATCAGCTCTTTTACCTGTAAAAAAATACAATACCCCCCAACATTAAAACCCACCACCCACATACCCCTACTCTAAAACCCACCCAATCCCCCCTTAAAAAAACCTAACACTAACCCCTGAAGATCACCCTACCTTGAGCTGTCTTCACCCAGCCGGGCACCAGTGGTCATCCGATGGGGCAGAAGAGGACATCCGGACCGGCAGAAGTCTTCATCCAACCCGGGCAGAAGAGGACATCTGGACCGGCAGACATCTTCATCCAAGTGGCATCTTCTATCTTCATCCATTCAATGAGGAACGGCTCCATCTTGAAGACCTCTGGCACAGAACATCCTTCTAGGCCGATGACTACCTGACAAATGGCTGGTCCTTTAAATGACGTCATCCAAGATGGCGTCCCTCAAATTCCGATTGGCTGGTAGGATTCTATCAGCCAATCGGAATTAAGGTAGGAAAAATCTGATTGGTTGATTTAATCAGCCAATCGGATTGAAGTTAAATCCGATTGGCTGATTGGATCAGCCAATTGAATTGACCTCGCATTCTATTGGCTGATCCAATCAGCCAATCAGATTGAACTTCAATCCGATTGGCTGATTAAATCAACCAATCGGAATTCAAGGGACGCTATCTTGGATGACGTCATTTAAAGGACCAGCCATTCGTCGGGTAGTCGTCGGCCTAGAAGGATGTTCCGTGCCAGAGGTCTTCAAGATGGAGCCGTTCCTCGTCGGATGGATGAAGATAGAAGATGCCGCTTGGATGAAGATGTCTGCCGGTCCGGATGTCCTCTTCTGCCCAATCGGATTACCACTGGTGCCCAGCTGGGTGAAGACGGCTCAAGGTAGGGTAATCTTCAATGGGGTAGTGTTAGGCTTTTTTTAAGGGGGATTCGGTGGGTTTTAGAGTAGGGGTGTGTGGGTGGTGGGTTGTAAATGTTGAGGGGACATTGTATTTCTTTTTTTTTTACAGGTAAAAGAGCTGATTACTTTGGGGAAATGCCCCGCAAAAGGCCCTTTTAAGGGCTATTTGTAATTTAGTGTAGGGTAGGGAATTTTATTATTTTGGGGGGCTTTTTTATTTTATTAGGGGGGAATAGATTAGGTATAATTAGTTTAAAATATTGTAATTTCTTTTATATTTTCTGTAATTTAGTGGGGGTATTATTCCGTAGTTTAGTTTATTTTATTTAATTGTATTTAATTGTAGGTAATTTAGGTAATTTATTTAATTGTAGTGTAAAGTTAGGTGTTTTTGTAAGACAGGTTAGGTTTTATTTTACAGGTACTTTTGTATTTATTTTAGCTAGGTAGTTATTAAATAGTTATTAACTATTTAATAACTATTGTGCCTAGTTAAAATAAATACAAAGTTGCCTGTAAAATAAAAATAAATCCTAAAATAGCTACAATGTAACTATTAGTTATATTGTAGCTATATTAGGGTTCATTTTATAGGTAAGTATTTAGTTTTAAATAGGAATAATTTATTTAATTCTAGTAATTTTATTTAGATTTATTTAAAATAGATTTAAGTTAGGGGGGTGTTAGGGTTAGGGTTAGACTTAGGTTTAGGGGTTAATACATTTAATATAGTAGCGGCAACATTGGGGGCGGTAGATTAGGGGTTAATAATTGTAGTTAGGTGGCGGCGATGTTAGGGACGGCAGATTAGGGGTTAATAACAAATTTTATAGTGTTTGCGAGGCGGGAGTGCAGCGTTTAGGGGTTAATACATTTATTATAGTGGCGGCGATGTCCGGTCGGCAGATTAGGGGTTAATAATTGTAGTTAGGTGGCGGCGACGTTGGGGGCGGCAGATTAGGGGTTAATAGATATAATATAGGTGTCAGCGATGTTAGGGGCAGCAGATTAGGGGTTTATAGGTATAATGTAGGTGGCGGCGATGTCCGGTCGGCAGATTAGGGGTTAAATAATTTTATTATAGTGTTTGTGATGTGGGGGGGCCTTGGTTTAGGGGTTAATAGGTAGTTTATGGGTGTTAGTGTACTTTTTAGCACTTTAGTTAAGAGCTTTATGTTCCGGCGTTAGCCCATAAAACTCTTAACTACTGACTTTCATATGCGGTAGGAGTCTTGGAGGTAGAGGCTGTACCGCTCACTTCTTCCAAGACTTGTAATACCAGCGTTAGGAAAATCCCATTAAAAAGATAGGATACGCAATTGACGTAAGGGGATTAGCGGTTTGGAAAAGTCGCGGAAGAAAAGTGAGCGGTACACCTGTACCTGCCAAACTTGTAATACCAGCGGGCGTTAAAAAGCAGCGTTAGGACCACTTAACGCTGCTTTTTAACGCTAACGCCAAACTCATAATATAGCCGTCAGTGATTTATTGGTAGGTGCAGATGTGGGTAGTAGGAAGTTGTATGAAATTAACTACATCACTACACCTAATAAGGGCACATGTTTAGGTTGTGCCTGATGTAATTCAATGATGGGCAAATATTTGGTTCAATCTTGTGGTAGAAAGCAAATGGACATTAAATAGCATAATTAGTTTGGCATGTATATCTATTGAAATGTCAATATGTAATATCTTATATTGGAGAGACCACACGTACAGTAAAGGACAGAATTGCACAAATCTACCATTAGGAAAAAGTATTTAACGTTTCTGGTCTCTGCACATTTTTTGGAACTGGGACATGAAGTGAGTCAGCTTAGATTTCAGGTCATTGACCATATACCAAGAAAAATGAGAGGGGTCTATAGAGAGCTTAAAAGAAAAGAGGTTTGGTGAATAAGACTACCTTACATCCTTCTTGTCCCAATAGGGATTATGATTCACAACTATTTTGATTAATCTTTAGTTGCATAGAGTATTTAGATGAAAAAATGTGTTTATTACACCACAAGAGATAGCTACAGCTATTAAGTAACTTAAAAGCAATAAGGCTCCTGGGCCAGATGGCTATTCATGTGGAATTTATAAAAAAAATTCCCATGAGCTGATCCCACAGCTAGTAGATTCTTTTAACTATATGCTAAATAGAGGAGAAATACCACCAGATCGACTTTAAGCCAGAATAAGTGTAGTACCAAAATCAGGTAAAGATAAATTTCATTGCAAAAACTATGAACCCATCTCACTGATAAACCAAGACCTTAAGGGGCGCGATCCGATATCGATCGCAGTTTGCGGCGCAAGCGAGGGAACCGGCGTCGCCCGCAGTTTCAGCTCGCAACTCGAGCCATCCCATATAGGTCGCCGTCAGATGCTAACGTGCCGTAAGTCTCACAAACCAGCGATGTCCAGAAATCTGCGTAAGTACAAATTTCTGGCGTCGCCAGTGACTTGCGCCACGTTAGAAACTGTCGGCGCCTATAAAACCTGACTAAAGTCTAAAACACCCGCACTGTCTAACACGCCTCCCTAACATAGCCCGCACTGTCTAACACGCCTCCCTAACATAGCCCGCACTGTCTAACACGCCTCCCTAACATAGCCCGCACTGTCTAACACGCCTCCCTAACATAGCCCGCACTGTCTAACACGCCTCCCTAACATAGCCCGCACTGTCTAACACGCCTCCCTAACATAGCCCGCACTGTCTAACCCTCTATCCGCTATCCCCCCTCACTAGCCTAACAATAAAAATGCTATTAACCCCTAAACCGCCGCTCCTTTACCCCGCCGCAACCTAATAAAATTATTAACCCCTAAACCGCCGCTCCCGTACCCCGCCGCAACCTAATAAAATTATTAACCCCTAAACCGCCGCTCCCGTACCCCGCCGCCAGCTATATTATATCTATAACCCCCTAAAGTGAGCCCCTAACACCGCCGCCATCTATATTAAAATTATTAACCCCTAATGTAAGCCCTTTACACCGCCGCCATCTCTATTCAAATGATTAACCCCTAATTTAATCTACCTACCCCGCCGCCAGCTATATTATCTATATTAACCCTAAGTATATTATAGTTAATATAGGTATTACATTATCTCCCTGTCAACCGCGAT
This sequence comes from Bombina bombina, assembly GCF_027579735.1. NCBI lineage: Eukaryota > Metazoa > Chordata > Amphibia > Anura > Bombinatoridae > Bombina > Bombina bombina. The sequence continues at coordinate 227,100,176 of NC_069506.1, read as the reverse complement.
CTGCTAAAATAAACCTAACACCTAACGCATGCGCAACGTCTATCAACCTGTCAACCGCGATCCCCCCCCCGAAATCCCTAATAAAGTTATTACCCCCTAAACCGCCGCTCCCGGACCCCGCCGCCATCTACATAAACTAACCCCCTACTGTGAGCCTCTAAAACCGCCGCCATCTACCTTATCTATCCCCTAATCTGACCCCTTACACCGCCGCCACCTATATAAAAATTATTAACCCCTAATGTAAGCCCCTTACACCGCCGCCATCTCTATTAAAATGATTAATCCCTAATTTAATCTACCTACCCCGCCGCCAGCTATATTATCTATATTAACCCTAAGTATATTATAGTTAATATAGGTATTACATTATATATATTAACCCTAATTATATTAGGGTTAATATAGTTAATATAGTTACTATAGTATTTATATTAACTATATTAACTCTATCTAACCCTAACTAAATTTATATTAAATTAATCTAATTCATTTATAAACTAAAATATTCCTATTTAAATCTAAATACTTACCTATAAAATAAACCCTAAGATAGCTACAATATAATTAATAATTACATTGTAGCTATGTTAGGGTTAATATTTATTTTACAGGTAAATTGTTAATTATTTTAACTAGGTATAATAGATATTAAATAGTTATTAACTATTTAATATCTACCTAGTTAAAATAATTACCCAATTACCTGTAAAATAAATCCTAACCTAAGTTACAAATACACCTACACTATCAATAAATTTAATAAACTACTAACATCTATCTAAAAATACAATTAAATTAACTAAACTAAATTACAAAAAAAACAAACACTAAATTACAAAAAATAAAAAAAAGATTACAAGATATTTAAGCTAATTACACCTATTCTAAGCCCCCTAATAAAATAATAAACCCCCAAAATAAAAAAAATTCCCTGCCCTATTCTAAATTCAACAAATTTCAAAGCTCTTTACCTTACCAGCCCTTAAAAGGGCCTTTTGTGGGGCATGCCCCAAAGAATTCAGCTCTTTTGCATACAAGAAATACAATACCCCCCCCCCCCATTACAACCCACCACCCACATACCCCTATTCTAAACCCACCCAAACCCCCCTTAAAAAAGCCTAACACTACCCCCCTGAAGATCTCCCTACCTTGTCTTCACCACACCGGGCCGAACTCCTGATCCGATCCGGACGATGTCTTCCTCCAAGCGGCAAAGAAGAATTCTTCCTCCGGCGACGTCTTCCTCCAAGCGGCAGCAAAGTCTTCATTCTTCCGGCGGCATCTTCAATCTTCTTTCTTCGCTCCGCCGCCGCGGAGCATCCATCCCGGCCGACTGCTGAACTTGGAATGATGTACCTTTAAATGACGTCATCCAAGATGGCGTCCGCCGAATTCCGATTGGCTGATAGGATTCTATCAGCCAATCGGAATTAAGTTAAAAAAATCTGATTGGCTGATTGAATCAGCCAATCAGATTCAAGTTCAATCCGATTGGCTGATCCAATCAGCCAATCAGATTGAGCTCGCATTCTATTGGCTGTTAGATAGAGTTAATATAGTTAATATAAATACTATAGTAACTATATTAACTATATTAACCCTAATATAATTAGGGTTAATATAGTTAATATATATAATGTAATACCTATATTAACTATAATATACTTAGGGTTAATATAGATAATATAGCTGGCGGCGGGGTAGGTAGATTAAATTAGGGATTAATCATTTTAATAGAGATGGCGGCGGTGTAAGGGGCTTACATTAGGGGTTAATAATTTTTATATAGGTGGCGGCGGTGTAAGGGGTCAGATTAGGGGATAGATAAGGTAGATGGCGGCGGTTTTAGAGGCTCACAGTAGGGGGTTAGTTTATGTAGATGGCGGCGGGGTCCGGGAGCGGTGGTTTAGGGGGTAATAACTTTATTAGGGATTTCGGGGGGGGGGATCGCGGTTGACAGGTAGATAGACATTGCGCATGCGTTAGGTGTTAGGCTTATTTTAGCAGATCGCGGTTGACAGGGAGATAGACATTGCGCATGCGTTAGGTGTTATGTTTATTTTCTAGTTAGTTTAGGGAGTTACGGGGCTCCAATAGTCAGCGTAAGGCTTCTTACGGCTGCTTTTTGTGGCGAGGTGAAAATGGAGTAAGTTTTCTCCATTTTCGCCACGTAAGTCCTTACGCTGCATATTGGATACCAAACTGCGCGGGTTTGGTATACCTGCCTATGGCCCAAAAAACTGCGGGCGACGGCAGAAATATACGCGCGTAACTTCTAGGTTACGCCGTATATGTGATACCAAATCCGCGCAAATATTGGCGTCGCCGGCTTTTGCGGGCGACGATTTATATCGGATCGACCCTTCGGTTTTTACAAAAATCTTAGCATCAAGATTAAATCCGTACATGCCAAAGATAATTTCAAATGACTAAGTAGGTTTTATCAGGGATCGGGAAGTCCCTGACAACGTGAGAAGGGTGATATATTTAATAGACTATGCCACAAAGGAAAAAGTGCCTTCTCTGTGGGATTATATGCTACTAACTATAAACCTCTTTGGTATAAAAGGCAATTACCTAAAACAATACAAGCAATTTACACAGTACCGTCAGCATTCCTTAAAATAGCAGGGTATCAATCTAAAACAATACAAATTTGCAATGGGGCTAGGCAAGGGTGCCCACTTTCACCTTTATTATTTGCCATATGTATAGAACCCTTAGCAGCTAGCATTAGGAATCATGCTGATATATCTAGTATTCAAATAGGCAACTCAAAACACAAGTTTTCTTTATTTGCAGACAATATCATCTTAGCACTTACTAAACCAATGTTATCTTTGCCACCATTATATGATTTACTTTCAAAATTTAGCAAGCTATCAGGCTACGAGATCAATAATGACAAGTGTGAAGCAATTGAGGTACACTTACCAGAGCAAACAAAAAACTCCTAGAAATTAATTTTGACTTCAAATGGGTGGCTAACACAATCAAATATTTAGGAATTTTACTACCAAATAAACTAGAGAAGTTATATAAATTTAAATAACTCACCATGTACACACATTTGAAACAAGAGATGAAACAATGGGCCTCATACAAAATCTTGTTCAATGGGAAAATAGTGGTGAGCAAGATGATAATATTACCAAAGCTATTATACTTATTCAGATCTCTCCCAATATCAATACATTCAACCGATATTCGTGATATGCAGAAAAGCTTACTAGAATTAATTTGGTCCTATAAGAAAGCGAGAATAAACAAGAAAACATTGTTGAGAAATAAAGAATTAGGGAGACTTGGAGTTCCAGATTTACAATCCTATTCTACAGCAGTGAGATTAACACAAACCTCTTTATGGAACCATAACAGTAACAAAGTAGCCTGGGTACACTTAGAGAGCAAAATTATCATTCTAACCCCAAAATAACAGATACTCTGGATCCCAAAACCTGGTCAAAATACATTACAATCGCACACACTATAAAAATATGGGACAAATTATAATCACAATTCAACCTAGTTATTAACACCATTAATCACACTGACAACTAACATTAGGACTACCACTGGTAATATATGGGCTAACAAGGGCCTTTATCGTATTGCAGATGTATATAATGGAACCAACATCCTTATCTTTGAGCAATATAAAGACACCATTACCAACCTCCCAAACTCCTGGTTCCATTACCTACAATTAAGTATCACAAGTTAATGATATTAGGAAACCAAAGACACAATCTGAGCTTAAGTTCTTTGAAAAACTATGCAACACCCCTGGCAGAGCCAAAGGGACAATCACAAGCTTGTACAATGTTATGTGCGCAAGCCCCTCTCTCACTACTTAACTTTATTCAAAAATGGGAAGAAGATGGACAATTTACAAAAGAAATAACAGAATGGGCTGATATTCTCAAAAAAGGCCTATCCTGCTCCATTAGTGCAAACCTAAAAGAAAATTACATTAACGTGGAGTACAGATGGTACTTGCATCCTAGTAGACTCAAATGGGGCAGTACAACACAACAGATGTGTTACCGAGGCTGTAAAGAAACAAGGACATGCCCTGAGGATAAAAAACTATGGATACAGACATTAGGCTATTAAGTGAAGTTTATGATAAACTAATAACTATCAATATAGAGCGAGCCTTACTACACTTTCCAATTAGTGGGTATACTATGGACAGCGATTAAAACAACTATTGCAAGGGGGGAACTTCCGGGTGGCAGCCATGATAGGCTGCATAATTCCATACTGCTCCTGCATTTTATCCATTTCTAATTGAAATAACTTTCTACATAGCTCACTCATTAGGTATACTAATAGATCTTCATCTCACTTAACAACCTGCTTTTGATGAGCCCACTATCAACGAGATATCTGCAGTTTTGAGCTCCCGGAGCACAGCAGAAGGTTGAGGCCTTTTTTCTACACCCCCCGGCGAGGCACATTTGGGCCTTGTCGTTAGGAGGCACGAAGTGCCGAGTACAAGAAATTGCTGGACTTGTATATCAATTGTCTGCCTACGGAGCACCACTACATATATACCATGGAGATACCCTACTATCTACTGGGGGAGATACGCAATCTGATTGATGGTCACTACGCTGCTCTCGCAGACACGCTAAACAGCCTAACATTTGATTGTGGCAGTGGCCCGGCCCCGCAATTATTGCACTCCAAGCCTGCTGATATGGAAGGGGGGGGAGGTGGCGCTTTGGGGCCCCGGCGCCTGCCTCTTGCCCCTGGTACCACTACAGAAGAAGTGATCGCAGAGTCTACAGAACCGGCTAAGCGCTCTGGGAATCAGGCGGAGATCCCCCCTGCTTTATCCACGCCAACGGAGGCTACAGCCGTAAAGCGTGTCTTGAGTCTATCACAGCCTAGGATCCCTCTTAAAGGAAACTCATGTGCGATCCCCACCGTTAGAACGGGACAAATAACTGTGCCCTGGCAGATTCGTGGCATGCTCCCTGCGGTAAGATTGGAGGACGGTACAATAGGTTTAATTTTGGCCGCGCAACAGTTACCCGTACAGTATGCTACCAGGGGGCCATTACTAAGGACCTGTACTCCAACCAACTACCCCACACAATTTAAAGCAGAGCATACCTTACAAACCTCCTGCTTCTCAGGTGCCTGCTTTTATACAGCCTTGCCGAGCCTAAACTGGGATCCCGGAGGGCAACACTTCATTGCTCCCCAAGATGTTTGTGACACAGGACTGCTCCGGGAGACTATCGCAATGTGAATAAGGGAGACCCGATATCACTGCCGATGCAGATCTACTAACTCCGTGCTGAGGCATTGGTATTCTCTTCCCTCCTACATGCCGGTCTGGTTACTGCAGCACAAGATCGGAGGATCTTGCGTTAGTATTAGCATGTGTTTGCTGGAGCCCAGCTGGAACATTTTGACTGTCTCTCTGTTTCCATACGATCCGCTCACAGGTTGCTGATTCCATGCAATGTTTATGATCTATCTACTGTTTACCAATGTACTGAGCATTATCGCATTAACCTTGTCTGTGTGCATATAGATACCATTTCTTGCAACATGGTACCTTATTCTCTGTAAGTCATAGTTGCAGGAAAATTAACATCAATACCGCCTTATGTTTGCTAGGGCCTTGTTGGGACATTGACTCTTCTATTATTAACATATGCTAGCTAAAGTTAAGCTGGGCCATTGTTCTTGCCGCTGCTGTCAGACGATTTGTTTACTCCCGCCAGGTCCTCCACAATGTTCATGACTTACTGTTTAAAACATATGTTTTATTTTATTGTATTAACCATTGCTATTTATATTAGGTGGTCAAGCCTGGTAACACAGTACCTTATTTTATGCATGTTATCGTTGCACCCCTACTCTGGCAAAACATGTTTGCAATATACATACGAATGCTTAGAGGTCATCTGTTGAAGGATTTTAGGTCCCCTACAGTGTTTGTTTATGACTCATTAACTGTTTATCAATTTATGCTTGGGTGTACCTTTGTTTTAAGTGTGCTTGTTCTGCCCACTCCCTTATCGCCTATAGAAAGCACATGCAGCCCCCCCCTGCATTTATTCCCTTGAATGCCCCATAGTCTTTATATCTTTCTGTACCCCCAATGGTTCAGTATATTATTTCACGAAGGGGTCTTGCCGCCAGCGGCCGAGGTGGCAGGATACCCATTTCGTTAAATATTTTAAGTTCTATTAGATTGCAAAGGCTATGGCTGGCTTGTTGGTGTAATATACCTATTTTCTGATAGAGGACAGAATACTTTATTTTATAATGGGATCTTCCTTCATTATGTATAAGTTGCTCATATTTGACTTGCTCTAGGGATTCATGATGGGGAACAGGCCTCTTTGTTTTATATTCAGCTCCCTCCTATCTATCAATCCTTACAAGTATATGCTTATAGCTACATTCTCCACTTCCCAGTGCAGTCTCATAATCTTTTTAGCATTTTAATGATACACCCTGGCTTTATGTAAAGCAGAGCCCTATTTATAATTTTTACTGCCCTCATAACCTGCTACATGTTGAAAAAGTATTTAATCACTCTCCCCCAACCTTCAGAATATATTCATACAGGAGTACGGTCTCCAAGCTTTAGCATATAGCTTTAAAAATATTATAAAACCTGAGGTTAAGTTGAGATCCATGAGCGGTCTCCTCAGTACCATTGTACCTTCTACTATTTTATTTTTACATTTTGTGAGGTCCAAAAGTGGCCTTTGCTGTATGGAAGAAGGTCTATAACTTTGTTGACATTTCTTTTTATGTTATGCACTTGAATTTATTTTTGTATACCTTGCTTGTATGTCATTTCATAAAACCTCAATAAAAAATTAAAAAAAAAACAACAACTATTGCAAAATATTGGAAAACTACAGTTCCACACTTTGATTTAGTTCTGAACAAAATTAAATACTATCATGAGATGGCTAATATCGCTTCTACATTACTAGATAATAGATCAGAATACATAGACGTTTGGGAGGAATGGATAACATGGGTAGACAAACAAAGGATGCAAAATAGACTAAGCCTATGATAGGACTGTAACGGCAAGTAACTACCGTAATGGGATGAAGACCACGAGTGACCACTTCTCTTCACCTTTGTTCTACTACTACCCCTTCTCTTCTTTTCTTTGACTTCTCTTTCCATTTCTGTTTCTCCTTCTTTCTATTTTATACATTAAATTAGTTTTTCTTCACAGAAGGTCCTTCAAATGCATAACTATATGATTTTGCTTTAAATAAGAAGAAATATTGACAATGATACAGTATGTATACATGTAACAATGCAAGAACTTTTGTCATTTTATTATGCAATGTGACTTTATCAAATTTGTTTGTAATGATATAAAAAATGAAAAAGTTCAATAAAAATATTTCAAATAATATTTTTTTTTATTATATTGGTAGGTTGTATATTTGATGATGCATTTTTATTGCTTATGTAAATATAAATAAAAATTGTGTTAGCCTTGGATCTGTGCTTTGGGTCATTTTCCTGTTGTAGGAGGAAACTGGCTCCAATCAAGCACCGTTCACAGGTTATGTCATAACATTGCAAAATGGAGTGATAGCCTTGTTTCTTCAAGGTTCCTTTTACCCTGTATAATTCTCCCACTTTACCACCACAAAAGCACCCCCAGACCATCACATTGCTTCCACCATGCTTGACAGATGGAGTTAAGCACTCCTCGAGCATCTTTTCATATGGTCTGTGTTTCACGAATGTTCGTCTTTGTGATCCGAATACCTCAAACTTACAATTGTCTGTGTATAACACTTTTTTCCAATCTTCCTCTGTCCAGTGTCTGTATTCTTCTGCCCATCTTAATCTTTTCTTTTTGTTTGGCCAGTCTGATATATGGCTTTTTCTTTGCAACTCTGCCTAGAAGGCCTGCATTCCGGAGTCGCATCTTTACTGTTGACTTTGAGACCGGTGTTTTGCAGGTAATATTTAATAAAGCTGCCAGTTGAGGCTACACTTTTCTGTAAAATCACAGCCTTAGTCATAGACATAAAACTGTTACATGTAGCGTTATATACAACAGACCAATTTCCTTAAACAACATCTACAGATCTCTGGCAGACTAACTTATTTATTAAAAATCATAAAAGAAAAAATAATTTTAACCTATAAATGATCTAAAAAGATTTTAATTTATAATATTAAATGATAAATAATAGCGGTACCGATGTAGCCATATATGAATATGGTCTACAATAAATGTTTAAAGGCATACTAAACCCAAATTTTCTCTTTCATGATTCAGACAGAGCATGCAATTTTAACCCCTTGAGTGCTAATGATGGCTCTGAGCCGTCACAGAGTTTCCCACTCTGGTGCTAATGACGGCTCAGAGCCGTCACTAGCGCTCTCCCACCTTGAGGGAGATCTGGGGGCTCCCACCCGCTCCTACCCCGGCGATCGGGCCTGCATAGTGACAGGCAATGCTGGGGTTTCACGTTATGCGCGGTGACATCACCGTTATTTATACTTAACAATAATAAGTATAGGAGCAGGGGGCATCACCAAGACCCACCATTGGAAAGGTAATCGCCTAACCTTTCCAACAGCTTAAGTCTTGGGGATCTGAAAAAAAAGTTTAAAAAATTTGTTAAAAAAAGAAAAAAAAAGGGTTAAGCAACTTTCTAATTTACTCCTATTATCAATTTTTCTTCATTCTCTTGCTATCTTTATTTAAAAAGAAGAATGTACAGCTTAGGAGCCGGCCCATTTTAGGTTTAGCACCATGGATAGTGCTTGCTTATTTGTGGTTACATTTAGCCACCAATAAGCAAGCGTAACCAAGGTTCTGAACCAAAAATGGGCCAGCTCCTAAGCTTTCGATTCCTGCTTTTTAAATAACGATTGCAAGAGAACGAAGACAAATTGATAATAGGAGTAAATTAGAAAGTTGCTTAAAATTGCACGTTTTATCTGAATCATGAAATATTTTTTTTAGTTTAGTATCCCTTTGACTGATAATCTAAATAACCAAAAGAAATCTGCATTGATACATCTATGAACAAAAATGTCTTAAGGTATTCAATCTTTATTAAACTACAACATAAAAAATATAATAGACCGAAAATGATGTTGCTGAAGGGAAACGATGTAGTTAAAATATACTAGATGCCTTAAATGTAATCCGGCTCACTTGCTGGCAGGGTTAATCAGCCTCCACATGTTTCTTGGTGCAGGGAATCGATCAGCACTGACAGCAAGCGAAGCATAACTGCTGGGATAGAGCCCACTGGGTTCATTTTTGCATCTAATTTCTGACAAAGCAGGAGTTCAACCAGAAAGGGGAGATGCTTTATTTAGAATTCCAAAACGCTTTAATTAATTGCAAAATAAGAGATCCGAAATACTTGGTTTCTCTGGGAAATTACTTATTTTGCTGAAGGGAATACGCTGCAAAACAACTAGCGTAATTTAACATTCAGTAGAATATAGTGTTGTATATACGGTAAATATTGAGAAAAGTGTGCGAAATCCAACCTGCAAATAAGGATAGAATAACTTTTAATGATCTGCAATAACCTGTTTCCCAGGGCAACAATGTGGTAACTTACAATGATCTTGTATAACCTGTGTCCCAGGGCAACAATGTGATAACTTACAATGATCTTGTATAACCTGTGTCCCAGGGCAACAATGTGGTAACTTACAATGATCTTGTATAACCTGTATCCCAGGGCAACAATGTGCTCCTGTAGTTCTTTTTTTCTGGCCCTTTACTTAAAGTTTAAATACTGTATGTGTATAAACCAGGGGGGAATTGTCAGTACATTAATACATTTTCAAGTTACAGTGTTTACTGACAGAGATGTAGCAGTCAAAAACTTCTAGGAGGTCAGGTGCTTATTTACACCATGCAGCTAGGGAGATTTTGGTGCTTATGCAAGTATAAAGAAGGGTATAAACTTAGCACAAGTATAGTATATATAAAATACAAAGGGCTAGATTACAAGTGGAGTGCTAAATTATCGTGCACCCGCTAAGAGGCAAATTTGCCGTTTACGAGCACGCGATAATTAACCAGCCATTACAAGTGGCTGGTTATTGCTACGGTGAGCTTGCAGTAGCAATTAGCGCTTATAATATTAACCAGAGATCAGATCTCTGGTTAATTTTATAACTGTGCCCCAAATGCCCCCAAAATACAGTGTAGTGTATTTTATTAAAAAATAAAAATAGCAGCATCTTTATTTTTTAATAAAATAACTGCACTAGGCAGAATTTTGTGGGTAAAGTTGTCTTGAGTTGGGTGTTAGAAAAAAAAAAACGACACTGAAAAGTTCCTTTACATTGCGGTCTATGGGAACTGTGTGCTCCCAGTAAATATATATGTATATATACTGTGTATATATATATATATATTTATTTATGTGTACATATGTGTATAAACATATATATTTATATTTGCTGCCATCGCTGCACTACTTACCCCCTTCGCTGCGCTTAGGTTCTGTACCATCTATGTTATGAATTTATTTGATATTAAATTAATAATTGTATTTACACATTAAAATGTATAAGTTAGAGTTGATATTTTTGTCACATAGGACTATTATTGATTTTTAATATTAGATTAGTACAGTATAATACAGGTTTATACCTGTTTATATAATTTGATAATATATACTATCACTACTAGGTAAGAGGATATTTAGTATATATCGCTATCTAGTTGTACACATACGTGTATTCACGTATGTTCACATATTTGTTAATTGAGTATATTTTTACGATTATATCATTCACACATTTTCACTTTTGGCATATATATATATATTTGAGGTTAATAATCTCATCACTAACAACAATACGACTTATCACTATTTTAATATAACTATTCATATATCTGCATATATTTAAGGTAGCGTGTAGGCATTGGTCCTATTGGAAAGTATACCATCTGGTAAAATCCTGTCTATATAGCTGATGAATAGGAGCTTTTTAATGTTCCATATAAAAAAATTACCAGGGCAATTTTGATAGTGAAAACTATAGTCCTATACATTCTTATTATATTCCATATATACTTTATTATAAACTTTAAATGAGGTCTTGTCCAGGATATGATGTGCTGTGCACATTGCTGAGGATAAATTGATTGCTGTAGTGCAATGGGGGTTAATATACCAAGATTATTCGTAACGTATTTGTCAGTATATTATAGAATAAATGATGCCTCTAGTTGCTGTTTTGAAACATACTAACATTGGTGTATCACATTAATCTATATACATACTTTGATACTTGTTTAATGGCAACATTGAGCATTTGTTACAATCGTGTGATGTCAGTGAGGGGGTGTGGTAAACACTGAGAAACTCACTGATTGGCTGAGAGTGATTTAAAAGGTTAGCTGTAATACAGTCTGAGGAAACAGCGTTGCACGCCGAGAAACGTGTCACTGTCTGAGATGTTTTAAGAATTTTAATTAAAACACTTATTTTATACACTACCGTTGTCCTGTTGACTTATTAGAGTCAATTTACCTTGCAGGATTGTTGGTACCTGCACTTCTGTGGGACGGCTCAGTGAGCGGAACATCGCGGAGAGCACCTGTCACTACAGCCTGCTGTGTAACCATTGTCATAGAGTCAGCCGAGCGGCTCAGAAGCCTCGGTCCGCTTCATTTGCACTACAGTGTAATTTGCTAAATGTGAGTGCATCGACATAAGACTTCTACTGCTGATTTCAACTTGTGTTGTGTGTTGCTGCACTTAGAGGCGCCTCTGCTTTTTGTTCCCATTTCCAGGGGATTATCCATGTCTTTTGATGAGCTATTTCAGAGAGCAGCCGTTAAGTACTTTCTGGGAAACTATCTTTGATCCTTTGGGGATATTTGAAGAGACGGAAGATCACTACCTATATCGTTTGGGATTGGTATTTACCGTATATACTATGAACTTTTAGGACTTAATCTTTGGGATTGGTATTTACTGTATATATTACATTTTTTTACGTACCTACTAATTGTATTGCATTATATGAGGAATTGTTTGTAACTAGTTGCCTACTATTCTTTGCTAGGTCTATTAGTCTGGTACATTTATTGATACATTTATGACAATTTTTCATAATATAGGAAAATTTGTTAATTAGAGGAGCGCCCCCTTAGTTAGTATTGGAGTTACTAGCTCATTGCTCTTTACGCTATTTATATTAGCATCAGAACAAGGCTACCTTTGGAGCTCGTCTTTGCATTGCTGACAACTTGTAATACCAGCGCACATTAGCTCCACTAGTAATCTTGCCCATAATTGTTGACATTGTGAGCATTCTTAGGTGAATAGAGGTTGTAGTCCAAAGGTAACCACCCAAAGACTCTAAAGGCCACATTTCATCCTTTTTTATATTTCAACTGGTACTTAATAATTACACATTATATATATATATATATATATATATATATATTTTGAACTCTGTAGATAATTTTGAAGCACTTTCCCTAATAGAATATCAGACCAATCTGTTTAAACTTACACATGGTTACAAAAAATATATTTTTATTTTAGCTAATAGAGTTGTACCTAATTAGATAGTTTTACACTTAGTTGTTTTACATGTCATTTTGTTAATGGGGCTGGGATGTCAGGGGAAGAGTTTGACTCAGGTTCATGGCTTACCATGCTGGGGGTTGAGATGGGAGGTTTATGGATGGAGTAAAGGCAGTGAAGAGGCATGACTGACAGTGACTAGTCTTTGGATTAAATTTGCCAATTCCAAACCAACTAATTTGAAGAGGTTAGCCACACAATGACCTTGTGGTGTCCTCTTCCTCACTACTAGTAAACAGAAAATTCCTTTTATAGCATTTTTCTTTCTCAATATAATCTCATAAATTAATCAATGATCAATTTCATGAATGAAGCTGTAGTTCTAATGTTGGTATATATCAATAAGAGGGGTCTTGACAACCCCAAAACTCCACTAAACTGTGCAGATCTGAGACTGTGATTCCTGGATTCCTCTTTACCTCCCTCAGTATCAATACACTGTACATTGGTGCAGCATATATATGTGCTGTCTTCTTGATAAGGATGTATGTGTTCTGACTCATGAAACTTTATTATTATTTCCCAGATTGAGTTTATTGGTATTTTGGTCTGAATTTTATATTTTATATCTGTTACCTATCTGTGTAGGTCAACAACCACCTGTCTCATTTAAACTAACAACTCTTTGGTTTACTGATAAATGAAACAGATTTTACATTTGTGCAACTTCATATTGGTGCAACGGTCTCATATATGTGCAACCTCATATTTGTGCAACCTCATATATGTGCAACCTCATATATGTGCAACCTCATATATGTGCAACCTCATATATGTGCAACTTCATATTTGTGCTACTTCATATTTGTGCAGCCTCATATTTGTGCAGCCTCATATTTGTGCAACCTCATATATGTGCAACCTCATATTTGTACAACCTCATATTTGTGCTACTTCATATTTATGCAACCTCATATTTGTGCAACCTCATATTTTGTGCTACTTCATATTTGTGCAACCTCATATTTGTGCAACCTCATATATGTGCAACCTCATATATGTGCAACCTCATATTTGTGCAACTTCATATTTGTGCAACCTCATATTTGTGCAACCTCATATATGTGCAACCTCATATATGTGCAACCTCATATATGTGCCACCTCATATTTGTGCAACCTCATATTTGTGCACCTTCATATTTGTATAACCTCATATTTGTGCTATTTCATATTTGTGCAACCTTATATTTGTACTACCTCATAAATGTGCAACTTCATATTTGTGCAACCTCATATATGTGCAACCTCATATTTGTGCAACTTCATATATGTACAGCTTCATATTTGTGCAACTTCATATATGTACAACCTCATATTTGTGCAGTGATATGCCCTGCTATCTACAGTTGTACACCTTAAACTCCTACATGTGACATAACACTGTGCTACTTATTGTGACAAGTAAAATTATGTTAATTCTCCTTTTTTACTCATCATTTTCTCTTAACCAGAATTCTCTTATTGTCTCTGTTATTTTTCTCTCTCTATTCATTCTCATTCTTGAGCATTAGGCCTCATGTACAAAGCTGCTTTCATTTTGAAGAACAGCGGACATTGCCTGGATGTTACATTGCACAATAACTTGCTTGTGCAATGCCACCCCCTTCTCATGCATGATTGGTGCTTTCAATACTTTGGGGTGTTTTATGTCTGCCACTGAGAGGGTAAGAGGCAGCTGTAGGCGTACCGCTGCTGCTAACATTGCGGAAAGCAGGTTCACGTGTGCGAGGCCGTCCTGCAAGAAGCATTATCTGCTTTGTCCCTGAAGCCCATTGTCTCTTCATACAAAGGAACTTCTCCAACTTCAAATCTCTCCTGTCTACCCCTCCCATACAATCTCATTAATATCCAGCTATTTCATTCTGTCTTTTTCAGTTTTCTTTGTTTTGTTTCATACCCTTTCATAGTCTTCTGTTTACATCTTTCCTCATCCACCCCCCTCTCTCTTTTCTCATAATCTCCACCAATTAATTTTGATGTAATACCCCTTGCTTATCTTCCTCTTTTATGATGACTACGCTAGTGGCTCTCAAGCTTATTTACTTTGCAACATCCCTGCTGTACTTTTGAAATTCCTGCAGCACCCTTGAGTCTTTTACTAATTGCCTGTGAGCTCATCCATTAATATAATGCAATGAGGTAAATGATAATATTATCACACTGAGGAATATATATGAGCAATAATTTACAACTGGTTTACCAAACCTTTTGAGATTCAGAGTGTATGCGTAAAGGAAGACAACATCTAGACTGTACAGACATTGACAGCTTATTACACATAAACCTTAAGTACAGTATAATGAGTAATGTGCTACGCCTCACTTCTGTGAGACACTCTTAGCTTGATAAACAGGAGGACTTCCCCCAGAGTACCGGCCACCTGCTTGTGAGAGAATCGAGGACTGAAGTATAAAGCTAGGGACATTACTTTCTCAGCTTTAGCCTGAAAATAAACTGTGTTTTTGTGCAAATTCAGGTACTCTGTGCACACTCTGTCTTCTCCCTTTTACTCATTTATTTACACCACACATCTATTTATTCTATACCCCTTCTCTACCCCATGTCTCTTTGTATCTCCATCTCTGCCGCATGTCTTTTTAATAATCCTCTCTCTCACATATATCTACCCTGTGTCTCTCTCACACATATATCTACCCTGTGTCTCTCTCACACATATATCTACCCTGTGCTCCTCTCACACATATATCTACCCTGTGCCTCTCTCACACATATCTACCCTGTGCCTCTCTCACACATATATCTACCCTGTGTCACTCTCACACATATATCTACCCTGTGCCTCTCTCACACATATATCTGCCCTATGCCTCTCTCACACATATATCTGCCCTGAGTCACTCTCACACATATATCTGCCCTGTGTCTCTCTCACACATATATCTATCTAACCTGTGTCACTCTAACACATATATCTACCCTGTGCCTCTCTCACACATATATCTGTCCTGTGTCTCTCTCGCACATATATCTACCCTGTGTCTCTCTCACACATATATCTACCCTGTGCACTCTCTCACACATATATCTACCCTGTGCACTCTCTCACACATATATCTACCCTGTGTCTCTCTCACACATATATCTACCCTGTGCCTCTCTCACACATATATCTACCCTGTGTCTCTCACACACATATATCTACCCTGTGTCTCTCTCACACATATATCTACCCTGTGTCTCTCTCACAAATATATCTACCCTGTGCCTCTCTCACACATATATCTACCCTGTGTCTCTCTCACACATATATCTACCCTGTGCTTCTCTCACACATATATCTACCCTGTGTATCTCTCAAACATATATCTACCCTGTGCCTCTCTCACACATATATCTACCCTGTGCCTCTCTCACACATATATCTACCCTGTGTCACTCTCACACATATATCTTACCTGTGTCTTTCTCACACATATATGTACCCTGTGCCTCTCTCACACATATATCTATCCTGTGCCTCTCTCACACATAAATCTACCCTGTGTCTCTCTCACACATATATCTACCCTGTGCCTCTCTCACACAAATATCTACCCTGTGTCTCTCACACATATATCTACCCTGTGCCTCTCTCACACATATATCTACCCTGTGTCTCTCTCACACATATATCTACCCTGTGCCTCTCTCACACATATATTTACCCTGTGCCTCTCTCATACATTTATCTACCCTGTGCCTCTCTCATATCTCTCTCACACATATATCTGCCCTGAGTCACTCTCACACATATATCTGCCCTGTGTCTCTCTCACACATATATCTATCTAACCTGTGTCACTCTAACACATATATCTACCCTGTGCCTCTCTCACACATATATCTGTCCTGTGTCTCTCTCGCACATATATCTACCCTGTGTCTCTCTCACACATATATCTACCCTGTGCACTCTCTCACACATATATCTACCCTGTGCACTCTCTCACACATATATCTACCCTGTGTCTCTCTCACACATATATCTACCCTGTGCCTCTCTCACACATATATCTACCCTGTGTCTCTCACACACATATATCTACCCTGTGTCTCTCTCACACATATATCTACCCTGTGCCTCTCTCACAAATATATCTACCCTGTGCCTCTCTCACACATATATCTACCCTGTGTCTCTCTCACACATATATCTACCCTGTGCTTCTCTCACACATATATCTACCCTGTGCCTCTCTCAAACATATATCTACCCTGTGCCTCTCTCACACATATATCTACCCTGTGCCTCTCTCACACATATATCTACCCTGTGTCACTCTCACACATATATCTAACCTGTGTCTTTCTCACACATATATGTACCCTGTGCCTCTCTCACACATATATCTTTCCTGTGCCTCTCTCACACATAAATCTACCCTGTGCCTCTCTCACACATATATCTACCCTGTGCCTCTCTCACACAAATATCTACCCTGTGTCTCTCACACATATATCTACCCTGTGCCTCTCTCACACATATACCTACCCTGTGTCTCTCTCACACATATATCTACCCTGTGCCTCTCTCACACATATATCTACCCTGTGCCTCTCTCATACATTTATCTACCCTGTGCCTCTCTCATATTTCTCTCACACATATATCTACCATGTGTCTCTCACACATATATCTACCCTGTGTCTCTCTCACACATATATCTACCCTGTGCACTCTCTCACACATATATCTACCCTGTGCACTCTCTCACACATATATCTACCCTGTGTCTCTCACACATATATCTACCCTGTGTCTCTCTCACACATATATCTACCCTGTGTCTCTCTCACACATATATCTACCCTGTGTCTCTCTCACACATATATCTACCCTGTGTCTGTCTCTCACACATATATCTACCCTGTGTCTGTCTCTCACACACATATATCTACCCTGTGTCTCTCTCACACATATATCTACCCTGTGTCTCTCTCACACATATATCTACCCTGTGTCTGTCTCTCACACATATATCTACCCTGTGTCTGTCTCTCACACACATATATCTACCCTGTGTCTCTCTCACACATATATCTACCCTGTGCCTCTCTCACACATATACCTACCCTGTGTCTCTCTCACACATATATCTACCCTGTGCCTCTCTCACACATATATCTACCCTGTGCCTCTCTCATACATTTATCTACCCTGTGCCTCTCTCATATCTCTCTCACACATATATCTACCATGTGTCTCTCACACATATATCTACCCTGTGTCTCTCTCACACATATATCTACCCTGTGCACTCTCTCACACATATATCTACCCTGTGTCTCTCTCACACATATATCTACCCTGTGTCTCTCTCACACATATATCTACCCTGTGTCTCTCTCACACATATATCTACCCTGTGTCTCTCTCACACATATATCTACCCTGTGTCTGTCTCTCACACATATATCTACCCTGTGTCTGTCTCTCACACACATATATCTACCCTGTGTCTCTCTCACACATATATCTACCCTGTGTCTCTCTCACACATATATCTACCCTGTGTCTCTCTCACACATATATCTACCCTGTGCCTCTCTCACACATATATCTACCCTGTGTCTCTCTCACACATATATCTACCCTGTGCCTCTCTCACACATATATCTACCCTGTGCCTCTCTCACACATATATCTACCCTGTGTCTCTCTCACACATATATCTACCCTGTGCCTCTCTCACACATATATCTACCCTGTGTCTCTCTCACACATATATCTTCCCTGTGCGTTTCTCACATATATCTACCCTGTGTCTCTCTCATATCTCTCTCACACATATATCTGCCCTGTGTCTCTCTCTCACACATATATCTACCCTGTGCCTCTCTCACACATATATCTACCCTGTGTCTCTCTCACACATATATCTTCCCTGTGCCTCTCTCACACATATATCTACCCTGTGTCTCTCTCACACATATATCTACCCTGTGCCTCTCTCACACATATATCTACCCTGTGCCTCTCTCACACATATATCTACCCTGTGTCTCTCTCACACATATATCTACCCTGTGCCTCTCTCACACATATATCTACCCTGTGTCTCTCTCACACATATATCTTCCTTGTGCGTTTCTCACATATATCTACCCTGTGTCTCTCTCATATCTCTCTCACACATATATCTGCCCTGTGTCTCTCTCACACATATATCTGCCCTGTGTCTCTCTCACACATATATCTGCCCTGTGACTCTCTCTCAGACTCACACATATCTACCCTGTGTCTTTCTCACACATATATCTACCCTGTGTCTCTCTCATATCTCTCTCACACATATATCTGCCCTGTGTCTCTCTCACACATATATCTGCCCTGTGTCTCTCTCAAACATATATCTGCCCTGTGTCTCTCTCACACATATATCTGCCCTGTGACTCTCTCACACATATATCTACCCTGTGTCTCTCTCACACATATATCTACCCTGTGTCTCTCTTATATCTCTCTCACAAATATATCTGCCCTGTGTCTCTCTCACACATATATCTACCCAGTGTCTCTCTCACACATATATCTGCCCTGTGCCTCTCTCACACATATATCTACCCTGTGTCTCTCTCACAGATATTTCTACCCTGTGTCATTCTCACACATATATCTACCCTGTGTCTCTCTCACACATATATGTAAGCTGCTCTCATGTCTCTCTCACACATTAATCTACCCTGTATCTCTCTCACACATATATCTACCCTGTGTCTCTCTCACACATATATCTACCCTGTGTCTCTCTCACACATATATCTACCCTGTATCTCTCTCACACATATCTACCCTGTGCATCTCTCACACATATATCTACCCTGTGCCTTTCTCACACATATATCTACCCTGTGCCTCTCTCACACATATATCTACCCTGTGCCTCTCTCACACATATATCTACCCTGTGTCTCTCTCACACATATATCTACCCTGTGTCTCTCACACATATATCTACCCTGTGTCTCTCTCACACATATATCTACCCTGTGTCTCTCTCACACATATATCTACCCTGTGTCTCTCTCACACATATATCTACCCTGTGTCTCTCTCACACATATATCTACCCTGTGTCTGTCTCTCACACATATATCTACCCTGTGTCTGTCTCTCACACATATATCTACCCTGTGTCTGTCTCTCACACACATATATCTACCCTGTGTCTCTCTCACACATATATCTACCCTGTGTCTCTCTCATATCTCTCTCACACATATATCTACCCTGTGTCTCTCTCACACATATATCTGCCCTGTGTCTCTCTCACACATATATCTACCCTGTGTCTCTCTCACACATATATCTATCCTGTGCCTCTCTCACACATATATCTACCCTGTGTCTCTCTCACACATATATCTACCCTGTGTCACTCTCACACATATATCTACCCTGTGTCTCACTCACACATATATGTACCCTGTGCCTCTCTCACACATATATCTATCCTGTGCCTCTCTCACACATATATCTACCCTGTGTCTCTCTCACACATATATCTACCCTGTGTCTCTCTCACACATATATCTACCCTGTGTCTCTCTCACACATATCTACCCTGTGCACTCTCTCACACATATATCTACCCTGTGTCTCTCTCAAACATATATCTGCCCTGTGTCTCTCTCACACATATATCTGCCCTGTGACTCTCTCACACATATATCTACCCTGTGTCTTTCTCACACATATATCTACCCTGTGTCTCTCTCATATCTCTCTCACAAATATATCTGCCCTGTGTCTCTCTCAAACATATATCTGCCCTGTGTCTCTCTCACACATATATCTGCCCTGTGACTCTCTCACACATATATCTACCCTGTGTCTCTCTCACAAATATATCTGCCCTGTGTCTCTCTCACACATATATCTACCCAGTGTCTCTCTCACACATATATCTGCCCTGTGCCTCTCTCACACATATATCTACCCTGTGTCTCTCTCACAGATATTTCTACCCTGTGTCATTCTCACACATATATCTACCCTGTGTCTCTCTCACACATATATGTACCCTGCTCTCATGTCTCTCTCACACATTAATCTACCCTGTGTCTCTCTCACACATATATCTACCCTGTGTCTCTCTCACATATATATCTACCCTGCGTCTCTCTCACACATATATCTACCCTGTATCTCTCTCACACATATATCTACCCTGTGCCTCTCTCACACATATATCTACCCTGTGCCTTTCTCACACATATATCTACCCTGTGTCTCTCTCACACATATATCTACCCAGTGTCTCTCTCTCACACACATATATCTACCCTGTGTCTCTCTCACACATATATCTACTCTGTGTCTCTCTCATATCTCTCTCACACATATATCTACCCTGTGTCTCTCTCACACATATATCTACCCTGTGTCTCACTCACACATATCTGCCCTGTGTCTCTCTCACACATATATCTGCCCTGTGTCTCTCTCACACATATATCTGCCCTGTGTCTCTCTCACACATATATCTACCCTGTGTCTCTCTCACACATATATCTACCCTGTGTCTCTCTCACACACATATATCTACCCTGTGTCTCTCTCACACATATATCTACCCTGTGCCTCTCTCACACATATATCTACCCTGTGCCTCTCTCACACATATATCTACCCTGTGACTCTCTCACACATATATCTACCCTGTGCCTTTCTCACACATATATCTACCCTGTGCCTTTCTCACACATATATCTACCCTGTGCCTTTCTCACACATATATCTACCCTGTGTCTCTTTCATATCTCTCTCACACATATATCTACCCTGTGTCTCTCTCATATCTCTCTCACACATATATCTGCCCTGTGTCTCTCTCACACATATATCTGCCCTGTGTCTCTCTCACACATATATCTACCCTGTGTCTCTCTCATATCTCTCTCACTTATATATCTGCCCTGTGTCTCTTTCACACATATATCTGCCCTGTGTCTCTCTCTCACACATATATCTACCCTGTGTCTCTCTCATATCTCTCTCACACATATATATGCCCTGAGTCTCTCTCACACATATATCTATCCTGTGTCTCTCTCATATCTCTCTCACACATATATCTATCCTGTGCCTTTCTCACACATATATCTACCCTGTGTCTCTCTCATATCTCTCTCACACATATATCTACCCTGTGTCTCTCTCATATCTCTCTCTCACATATATCTGCCCTGTGTCTCTCTCACACATATATCTGCCCTGTGTCTCTCTCACACATATATCTGCCCTGTGACTCTCTCACACATATATCTACCCTGTGTCTCTCTCACACATATATCTACCCTGTGTCTCTCTCATATCTCTCTCACTTATATATCTGCCCTGTGTCTCTCTCACACACATATATCTGCCCTGTGTCTCTCTCATATCTCTCTCACACATATATCTGCCCTGTGCCTCTCTCACACATATATCTACCCTGTGTCTCTCTCACACATATATCTACCCTGTATCTCTCTCACACATATATCTACCCTGTGCCTCTCTCACACATATATCTACCCTGTGCCTTTCTCACACATATATCTACCCTGTGCCTCTCTCACACATATATCTACCCTGTGCCTCTCTCACACATATATCTACCCTGTGTCTCTCTCACACATATATCTACCCTGTGTCTCTCACACATATATCTACCCTGTGTCTCTCTCACACATATATCTTCCCTGTGTCTCTCTCACACATATATCTACCCTGTGTCTCTCTCACACATATATCTACCCTGTGTCTCTCTCACACATATATCTACCCTGTGTCTCTCTCACACATATATCTACCCTGTGTCTCTCTCACACATATATCTACCCTGTGTCTGTCTCTCACACATATATCTACCCTGTGTCTGTCTCTCACACACATATATCTACCCTGTGTCTCTCTCACACATATATCTACCCTGTGTCTCTCTCATATCTCTCACACATATATCTACCCTGTGTCTCTCTCACACATATATCTGCCCTGTGTCTCTCTCACACATATATCTACCCTGTGTCTCTCTCACACATATATCTATCCTGTGCCTCTCTCACACATATATCTACCCTGTGTCTCTCTCACACATATATCTACCCTGTGTCACTCTCACACATATATCTACCCTGTGTCTCTCTCACACATATATGTACCCTGTGCCTCTCTCACACATATATCTACCCTGTGCCTCTCTCACACATATATCTACCCTGTGTCTCTCTCACACATATATCTACCCTGTGTCTCTCTCACACATATATCTACCCTGTGTCTCTCTCACACATATATCTACCCTGTGCACTCTCTCACACATATATCTACCCTGTGTCTCTCTCAAACATATATCTGCCCTGTGTCTCTCTCACACATATATCTGCCCTGTGACTCTCTCACACATATATCTACCCTGTGTCTTTCTCACACATATATCTACCCGGTGTCTCTCTCATATTTCTCTCACAAATATATCTGCCCTGTGTCTCTCTCAAACATATATCTGCCCTGTGTCTCTCTCACACATATATCTGCCCTGTGACTCTCTCACACATATATCTACCCTGTGTCTCTCTCACAAATATATTTGCCCTGTGTCTCTCTCACACATATATCTACCCAGTGTCTCTCTCACACATATATCTGCCCTGTGCCTCTCTCACACATATATCTACCCTGTGTCTCTCTCACAGATATTTCTACCCTGTGTCATTCTCACACATATATCTACCCTGTGTCTCTCTCACACATATATGTACCCTGCTCTCATGTCTCTCTCACACATTAATCTACCCTGTGTCTCTCTCACACATATATCTACCCTGTGTCTCTCTCACATATATATCTACCCTGCGTCTCTCTCACACATATATCTACCCTGTATCTCTCTCACACATATATCTACCCTGTGCCTCTCTCACACATATATCTACCCTGTGCCTTTCTCACACATATATCTACCCTGTGCCTCTCTCACACATATATCTACCCTGTGCCTCTCTCACTCATATATCTGCCCTGTGTCTCTCTCACACATATATCTGCCCTGTGTCTCTCTCACACATATATCTGCCCTGTGACTCTCTCTCAGACTCACACATATCTACCCTGTGTCTTTCTCACACATATATCTACCCTGTGTCTCTCTCATATCTCTCTCACACATATATCTGCCCTGTGTCTCTCTCACACATATATCTGCCCTGTGTCTCTCTCAAACATATATCTGCCCTGTGTCTCTCTCACACATATATCTGCCCTGTGACTCTCTCACACATATATCTACCCTGTGTCTCTCTCACACATATATCTACCCTGTGTCTCTCTCATATCTCTCTCACAAATATATCTGCCCTGTGTCTCTCTCACACATATATCTACCCAGTGTCTCTCTCACACATATATCTGCCCTGTGCCTCTCTCACACATATATCTACCCTGTGTCTCTCTCACAGATATTTCTACCCTGTGTCATTCTCACACATATATCTACCCTGTGTCTCTCTCACACATATATGTAAGCTGCTCTCATGTCTCTCTCACACATTAATCTACCCTGTGTCTCTCTCACACATATATCTACCCTGTGTCTCTCTCACACATATATCTACCCTGTGTCTCTCTCACACATATATCTACCCTGTGTCTCTCTCACACATATATCTACCCTGTGTCTGTCTCTCACACATATATCTACCCTGTGTCTGTCTCTCACACATATATCTACCCTGTGTCTGTCTCTCACACACATATATCTACCCTGTGTCTCTCTCACACATATATCTACCCTGTGTCTCTCTCATATCTCTCTCACACATATATCTACCCTGTGTCTCTCTCACACATATATCTGCCCTGTGTCTCTCTCACACATATATCTACCCTGTGTCTCTCTCACACATATATCTATCCTGTGCCTCTCTCACACATATATCTACCCTGTGTCTCTCTCACACATATATCTACCCTGTGTCACTCTCACACATATATCTACCCTGTGTCTCTCTCACACATATATGTACCCTGTGCCTCTCTCACACATATATCTATCCTGTGCCTCTCTCACACATATATCTACCCTGTGTCTCTCTCACACATATATCTACCCTGTGTCTCTCTCACACATATATCTACCCTGTGTCTCTCTCACACATATATCTACCCTGTGCACTCTCTCACACATATATCTACCCTGTGTCTCTCTCAAACATATATCTGCCCTGTGTCTCTCTCACACATATATCTGCCCTGTGACTCTCTCACACATATATCTACCCTGTGTCTTTCTCACACATATATCTACCCTGTGTCTCTCTCATATCTCTCTCACAAATATATCTGCCCTGTGTCTCTCTCAAACATATATCTGCCCTGTGTCTCTCTCACACATATATCTGCCCTGTGACTCTCTCACACATATATCTACCCTGTGTCTCTCTCACAAATATATCTGCCCTGTGTCTCTCTCACACATATATCTACCCAGTGTCTCTCTCACACATATATCTGCCCTGTGCCTCTCTCACACATATATCTACCCTGTGTCTCTCTCACAGATATTTCTACCCTGTGTCATTCTCACACATATATCTACCCTGTGTCTCTCTCACACATATATGTACCCTGCTCTCATGTCTCTCTCACACATTAATCTACCCTGTGTCTCTCTCACACATATATCTACCCTGTGTCTCTCTCACATATATATCTACCCTGCGTCTCTCTCACACATATATCTACCCTGTATCTCTCTCACACATATATCTACCCTGTGCCTCTCTCACACATATATCTACCCTGTGCCTTTCTCACACATATATCTACCCTGTGTCTCTCTCACACATATATCTACCCAGTGTCTCTCTCTCACACACATATATCTACCCTGTGTCTCTCTCACACATATATCTACCCTGTGTCTCTCTCACACATATATCTACTCTGTGTCTCTCTCATATCTCTCTCACACATATATCTACCCTGTGTCTCTCTCACACATATATCTACCCTGTGTCTCACTCACACATATCTGCCCTGTGTCTCTCTCACACATATATCTGCCCTGTGTCTCTCTCACACATATATCTGCCCTGTGTCTCTCTCACACATATATCTACCCTGTGTCTCTCTCACACACATATATCTACCCTGTGTCTCTCTCACACATATATCTACCCTGTGCCTCTCTCACACATATATCTACCCTGTGCCTCTCTCACACATATATCTACCCTGTGACTCTCTCACACATATATCTACCCTGTGCCTTTCTCACACATATATCTACCCTGTGCCTTTCTCACACATATATCTACCCTGTGCCTTTCTCACACATATATCTACCCTGTGTCTCTTTCATATCTCTCTCACACATATATCTACCCTGTGTCTCTCTCATATCTCTCTCACACATATATCTGCCCTGTGTCTCTCTCACACATATATCTGCCCTGTGTCTCTCTCACACATATATCTACCCTGTGTCTCTCTCATATCTCTCTCACTTATATATCTGCCCTGTGTCTCTTTCACACATATATCTGCCCTGTGTCTCTCTCTCACACATATATCTACCCTGTGTCTCTCTCATATCTCTCTCACACATATATATGCCCTGAGTCTCTCTCACACATATATCTATCCTGTGTCTCTCTCATATCTCTCTCACACATATATCTATCCTGTGCCTTTCTCACACATATATCTACCCTGTGTCTCTCTCATATCTCTCTCACACATATATCTACCCTGTGTCTCTCATATCTCTCTCACACATATATCTGCCCTGTGTCTCTCTCACACATATATCTGCCCTGTGTCTCTCTCACACATATATCTGCCCTGTGACTCTCTCACACAGGGCCGGATTTACATCTCAGGAGCCTGTAGGCACAAAAATCTGAAGCGCCCCCCCCACCCCCCCAAAAAAAGGGGAAAAAAACAACTTTAGGAAAAAATTGTATTATTATTTAGGACAAATAAAAATAAATATTAGATTAAAACATTAAAGCTTAAGGTAACAAGGTAAGTAGAGTATTACCTTTAAAATTAAATTGTATAAAAAAAAGGCAGCGAAAGCAATCTTTTAGAGCAAATAAAATATTTTTGCAATACAACTTAAACCATAAGGCCTTTTTATAGAGATACACTAACACACATACACCTATTATTGCTATATTTGTTGTAATTAAAGCTACACCAAAAATTAATATAAACGTAAAGGGACATTAAACCTAAAAAAAAATATTCCAAGATTCAGATAGAGAATACAATTTTAAACAAAATTCCCAGAATTATTTTATCTAGTTTGCTTTATTCTTTAGATATCCTTTGTTGGATAAATAGCACTGCACAGGGTTGACCCAATCACATGAGGCATATATCTGCAGCCACTAATCAGCAGCTACTAAGACTATCTAGATATGCTTTTCAACAAAGGATATGAAAGAAGCAAATTAGATAATAGACCTAAATTGGAAAGTTGTTTTCAATTGTATTCTCTATCTGAATCATGAACAAATAATTTTGGGTTATGTCCCTCTAACTTAACTCAAATGGCCATACAATTGAAAACTTATCAAAAATGGCTGGAACATTACATATACACCTTTTTAAATGTATGTATTGCAGATATCTCTGGTAATTTATTTTGTTTATTTATTAATAGAGGCTCCCAGGACAGGACTTATTCTGCATTTTGGGGTTACATTTTGTACCCCACCCTCACTTAGAGGGGGACAAGAAACATTTTTGTGGTTTAAACCGTTTGGGTGAGAAATGAACGGTTCACTACAAAACGGTGTGTTTGTTTAGTAATTACTATGCTATGAAGCTGACACTGGTCTCAAAGTTTACTATAGGAAGAAAAAAAATTGGACATTGTTTTGCAGAAGGAAGTGTTTGAATACATAACTCTGAGTAATTTACTCAGACAGACATTTTTCTTTCTGAAAAGCAATGCCCAATTTTTTGCTTCCTATAGTACACTTTGAGACCAGTGTCAGCTTCATAGCTTAGTAATTTACTCTGAGATAGAGAGATGGATGATTCCAGACACTAATTTTTTTAATTACCCTCTGGAAGCCAGAGAAAGGGGCTTTGGTTTGCTGCATCACAGACAGTCAGATAACTTTTACTGGTGTTAGTCACTGACTGTCTGTAGTACTAGTCTACAGCACAGAAGAGTAGACAGAGTTCAGAAAGTTAGTTACAGAGAGAGTCAGACAGGCGGCTGTGAAATGGATGATCATGTTTGTTTCAGACCTGAGACCAGACCCTATTTTTTTATATTTAATTACCCTCTGGGATTCGGAACAGCCAGAGAAAGGGGCAGGCAGGCTGTTTGGTTTGCTGCGTCACAGACAGTCAGATAACTTTTACTGGTGTTAGTACTGACTGTAGTAAAAGTTATCTGACTGTATGTGATGCAGCAAACCAAACAGCCTGACTGCCCCTTTCTCTGGCTGTGTTCCCAATCCAGAGGGTAATTAAATAAAAACATGAGGGTCTGCCTGGTCTAAGGTCTGGAACAAACATGATCATCCATTTCACAGCCGCCTGTCTGACTCTCTCTGTAAGTTGTAACTTACACAGTTAGTAGTAAACTATTTCTGTGCTGTAGACTAGTACTACAGACAGGTCAGTACTAACACCAGTAAAAGTTATCTGACTGTCTGTGATGCAGCAAACCAAACAGCCTGCCTGCGCCTTTCTCTGGTGCCTGTTCCCAATCCAAAGGGTAATTTAAATAAAAAAAATTAGGGTCTGGTCTCTGCCTCTGAAATAAACAATCAACATGATCATCCATTTCAAATCACAGCCTGTCTGACTCTCTCTCTGGCTACTGTTACTTACAGTTACTAAACACTACTAGTTCTCTGCTGTAGAATAGTACTATACACAGTCTCAGTCAGTAACTACTAACACCACCAGTAAAAGCATTCTGACTGTCTGTGACATAGCAAAACAAACAGCCTGCCTGCCCCTTTCTCTGGCTGTTCCCAATCCAGAGAGCGTAATTAAATAAAAAAAATAGGGTCTTGTCTCAGGCCCTCAGGTCTGGAAACATCATCCATTTCAGACTGTCTAATAACTTTCACTTAACTAACCGTTAGTTACTTTAGTAAATAATTTTAGTAAACAAACTAGTTCTGCTTCTGTCTGACTGTGAGTGCTGTAGCCTGTAGAGACACAAGTAGTCTGTACTACGAGTACTACTAGGTTTTATTTTGATGCTGCGTCACAGACTACTCACTGACAGTCAGATAACTTGTTTGTTCATCTTCATTCATGAATCACTATTATTTATATTCATCATGATTCCTCATTCATGATTGATCATGATTCATTCACTAATCAATAATACATTTAAAGCAATTTAGCAAGCAAGCCTCCCTAAATAATACAGAGAAGATTAGAGGACTGTCTGTCACTCAGTGTCTCACTCTCTGTCACAGCCAGGCGCTAACTAAGTTGATCTATCTGACCTCTCACTTTAATTAAACTAAGGCCTAAGGCTGCAGACAGGTGTCTAAGACAGAGTCAACTCAGGCTCAACAGCAGGAGGTGGACCGCCCGCCCGGTGGAGCGTGGATGGAGGTCGGACTCAGAGGCGCAAAACTTCAGTAACTCACTCAAGCCAGCAATGAGCACGCACGAGTCACGACGCACTCCTCCTCCCTCAGATCACTTTCTTTCCCGCCGCTCTGCCCGCCGCCAGCCCCAAACAAAAATTTTAGCAATGAATCACTATGGCATTGGTGCGCATGATGCGCAGCGCATACCAATGCAGAAGAGCAGCAGCAGGCAGGCGCCCCCAGCACACACAGCAAGCAACCCAGCCAGGCAGAGCCAGCACAGTCACTCTGACTCACCTACCTGGGGACTTGTTGTCACTGAAGTGAGCCTAGTCTCTTGACTTGTTGCAGCAGCCAGCACAGTCACTTCTGCCACTGCAGAGTGCCGACTGGAGACTAGCGAGGGTGGAGTCAGGGTGGGAGGGACTCAGGAGTCAGCCTAAGAGGAGACGGAATCCCGAGTCAGACGAGATCACTGCAGAGTGCTTACTCGTCTGTCTCTACTAAGTTGCTAAAGTTAGTTCATTGAATTTGTTCCTGATAAAGTTGTTAAGCCCAGTACATATTAAACACTGTCTTCTACACAGTAAGCCCAATCATTAAAAAAAAATATATATATATTTATTTTTTTTTAGAAAAAAAAAAATTCCAAAAAAATAATAATAAAAAATGGACTCTGTGGCGCCCCCTGCTGCAATGCGCCTGTAGGCACATGCCTACTTTGCCTAATGGCAAATCCGGCCCTGCTCTCACACATATATCTACCCTGTGTCTCTCTCACACATATATCTACCCTGTGTCTCTCTCATATCTCTCTCACTTATATATCTGCCCTGTGTCTCTCTCACACACATATATCTGCCCTGTGTCTCTCTCATATCTCTCTCACACATATATCTGCCCTGTGCCTCTCTCACACATATATCTACCCTGTGTCTCTCTCACACATATATCTACCCTGTATCTCTCTCACACATATATCTACCCTGTGCCTCTCTCACACATATATCTACCCTGTGCCTTTCTCACACATATATCTACCCTGTGCCTCTCTCACACATATATCTACCCTGTGCCTCTCTCACACATATATCTACCCTGTGTCTCTCTCACACATATATCTACCCTGTGTCTCTCACACATATATCTACCCTGTGTCTCTCTCACACATATATCTACCCTGTGTCTCTCTCACACATATATCTACCCTGTGTTTCTCTCACACATATATCTACCCTGTGTCTCTCTCACACATATATCTACCCTGTGTCTCTCTCACACATATATCTACCCTGTGTCTGTCTCTCACACATATATCTACCCTGTGTCTGTCTCTCACACACATATATCTACCCTGTGTCTCTCTCACACATATATCTACCCTGTGTCTCTCTCATATCTCTCAACATATATCTACCCTGTGTCTCTCTCACACATATATCTGCCCTGTGTCTCTCTCACACATATATCTACCCTGTGTCTCTCTCACACATATATCTATCCTGTGCCTCTCTCACACATATATCTACCCTGTGTCTCTCTCACACATATATCTACCCTGTGTCACTCTCACACATATATCTACCCTGTGTCTCTCTCACACATATATGTACCCTGTGCCTCTCTCACACATATATCTATCCTGTGCCTCTCTCACACATATATCTACCCTGTGTCTCTCTCACACATATATCTACCCTGTGTCTCTCTCACACATATATCTACCCTGTGTCTCTCTCACACATATATCTACCCTGTGCACTCTCTCACACATATATCTACCCTGTGTCTCTCTCAAACATATATCTGCCCTGTGTCTCTCTCACACATATATCTGCCCTGTGACTCTCTCACACATATATCTACCCTGTGTCTTTCTCACACATATATCTACCCGGTGTCTCTCTCATATTTCTCTCACAAATATATCTGCCCTGTGTCTCTCTCACACATATATCTACCCTGTGTCTCTCTCACACATATATCTACCCTGTGTCTCTCACACACATATATCTACCCTGTGCCTCTCTCACACATATATCTACCCTGTGTCTCTCTCACACATATATCTACCCTGTGTCACTCTCACACATATATCTACCCTGTGTCTCTCTCACACATATATGTACCCTGTGCCTCTCTCACACATATATCTATCCTGTGCCTCTCTCACACATATATCTACCCTGTGTCTCTCTCACACATATATCTACCCTGTGTCTCTCTCACACATATATCTACCCTGTGTCTCTCTCACACATATATCTACCCTGTGCCTCTCTCACACATATATCTACCCTGTGCCTCTCTCACACATATATCTACCCTGTGCCTCTCTCACACATATATCTACCCTGTGCCTCTCTCACACATATATCTACCCTGTGTCTCTCTCACACATATATCTACCCTGTGTCTCTCTCATATCTCTCTCACACATATATCTACCCTGTGCCTCTCTCACACATATATCTACCCTGTGCCTCTCTCACACATATATCTACCCTGTGTCTCTCTCACACATATATCTACCCTGTGTCTCTCTCACACATATATCTACCCTGTGTCTCTCTCACACATATATCTACCCTGTGTCTCTCTCACACATATATCTACCCTGTGTCTCTCTCACACATATATCTACCCTGTGTCTCTCTCACACATATATCTACCCTGTGTCTCTCTCACACATATATCTACCCTGTGTCTGTCTCTCACACATATATCTACCCTGTGTCTGTCTCTCTCACACATATATCTACCCTGTGTCTCTCTCACACATATATCTACCCTGTGTCTCTCTCATATCTCTCTCACACATATATCTACCCTGTGTCTCTCTCACACATATATGTCTCTCTCACACATATATCTACCCTGTGTCTCTCTCACACATATATCTATCCTGTGCCTCTCTCACACATATATCTACCCTGTGTCTCTCTCACACATATATCTACCCTGTGTCACTCTCACACATATATCTACCCTGTGTCTCTCTCACACATATATGTACCCTGTGCCTCTCTCACACATATATCTATCCTGTACCTCTCTCACACATATATCTACCCTGTGTCTCTCTCACACATATATCTACCCTGTGCCTCTCTCACACATATATCTACCCTGTGTCTCTCTCACACATATATCTACCCTGTGCCTCTCACACATATATCTACCCTGTGTCTCTCTCACACATATATCTACCCTGTGTCTCTCTCACACATATATCTACCCTGTGTCTCTCTCACACATATATCTACCCTGTGCCTCTCTGACACATATATCTACCCTGTGTCTCTCTCACACATATATCTGCCCTGTAACTCTCTCACACATATATCTACCCTGTGTCTCTCTGACACATATATCTACCCTGTGTCTCTCTCACACAAATATCTACCCTGTGTCTCTCTCACACATATATCTACTCTGTGTCTCTCTCATGTCTCTCTCAAACATTAATCTACCCTGTGTCTCTCTCACACATATATCTACCCTGTGTCTCTCTCACACATATATCTACCCAGTGTCTCTCTCTCACACACATATATCTACCCTGTGTCTCTCTCACACATATATCTACCCTGTGTCTCTCTCACACATATATCTACTCTGTGTCTCTCTCATATCTCTCTCACACATATATCTACCCTGTGTCTCTCTCACACATATATCTACCCTGTGTCTCACTCACACATATCTGCCCTGTGTCTCTCTCACACATATATCTGCCCTGTGTCTCTCTCACACATATATCTGCCATGTGTCTCTCTCACACATATATCTACCCTGTGTCTCTCTCACACATATATCTACCCTGTGTCTCTCTCACACATATATCTACCCTGTGTCTCTCTCACACATATATCTACCCTGTGCCTCTCTCACACATATATCTACCCTGTGCCTCTCTCACACATATATCTACCCTGTGACTCTCTCACACATATATCTACCCTGTGCCTTTCTCACACATATATCTACCCTGTGCCTTTCTCACACATATATCTACCCTGTGTCTCTTTCATATCTCTCTCACACATATATCTACCCTGTGTCTCTCTCATATCTCTCTCACACATATATCTGCCCTGTGTCTCTCTCACACATATATCTGCCCTGTGTCTCTCTCACACATATATCTACCCTGTGTCTCTCTCATATCTCTCTCACTTATATATCTGCCCTGTGTCTCTTTCACACATATATCTGCCCTGTGTCTCTCTCACACATATATCTACCCTGTGTCTTTCTCATATCTCTCTCACACATATATATGCCCTGAGTCTCTCTCACACATATATCTATCCTGTGTCTCTCTCATATCTCTCTCACACATATATCTATCCTGTGCCTTTCTCACACATATATCTACCCTGTGTCTCTCTCATATCTCTCTCACACATATATCTACCCTGTGTCTCTCTCATATCTCTCTCACACATATATCTGCCCTGTGTCTCTCTCACATATATGTCTGCCCTGTGTCTCTCTCACACATATATCTGCCCTGTGACTCTCTCACACATATATCTACCCTGTGTCTCTCTCACACATATATCTACCCTGTGTCTCTCTCATATCTCTCTCACTTATATATCTGCCCTGTGTCTCTCTCACACACATATATCTGCCCTGTGCCTTTCTCACACATATATCTACCCTCTGCCTTTCTCACACATATATCTACCCTGTGTCTCTTTCATATCTCTCTCACACATATATCTACCCTGTGTCTCTCTCATATCTCTCTCACACATATATCTGCCCTGTGTCTCTCTCAAACATATATCTGCCCTGTGTCTCTCTCACACATATATCTGCCCTGTGACTCTCTCACACATATATCTACCCTGTGTCTCTCTCACACATATATCTACCCTGTGTCTGTCTCATATCTCTCTCACAAATATATCTGCCCTGTGTCTCTCTCACACATATATCTACCCTGTGTCTCTCTCACACATATATCTGCCCTGTGCCTCTCTCACACATATATCTACCCTGTGTCTCTCTCACAGATATTTCTACCCTGTGTCATTCTCACACATATATCTACCCTGTGTCTCTCTCACACATATATTTTTTCCCTTCTCTCATGTCTCTCTCACACATTAATCTACCCTGTGTCTCTCTCACACATATATCTACCCTGTGTCTCTCTCACACATATATCTACCCTGTGTCTCTCTCACACATATATCTACCCTGTGCCTCTCTCACACATATATCTACCCTGTGCCTTTCTCACACATATATCTACCCTGTGCCTCTCTCACACATATATCTACCCTGTGCCTCTCTCACACATATATCTACCCTGTGTCTCTCTCACACATATATCTACCCTGTGTCTCTCTCACACATATATCTACCCTGTGCCTCTCTCACACATATATCTACCCTGTGCCTTTCTCACACATATATCTACCCTGTGCCTCTCTCACACATATATCTACCCTGTGCCTCTCTCACACATATATCTACCCTGTGTCTCTCTCACACATATATCTACCCTGTGTCTCTCTCACACATATATCTACCCTGTGCCTCTCTCACACATATATCTACCCTGTGCCTTTCTCACACATATATCTACCCTGTGCCTCTCTCACACATATATCTACCCTGTGTCTCTCTCACACATATATCTACCCTGTGTCTCTCTCACACATATATCTACCCTGTGTCTCTCTCACACATATATCTACCCTGTGTCTCTCTCACACATATATCTACCCTGTGTCTCTCTCACACATATATCTACCCTGTGTCTCTCTCACACATATATCTACCCTGTGTCTGTCTCTCACACATATATCTACCCTGTGTCTGTCTCTCACACATATATCTACCCTGTGTCTGTCTCTCACACACATATATCTACCCTGTGTCTCTCTCACACATATATCTACCCTGTGTCTCTCTCATATCTCTCTCACACATATATCTACCCTGTGTCTCTCTCACACATATATGTCTCTCTCACACATATATCTACCCTGTGTCTCTCTCACACATATATCTATCCTGTGCCTCTCTCACACATATATCTACCCTGTGTCTCTCTCACACATATATCTACCCTGTGTCACTCTCACACATATATCTACCCTGTGTCTCTCTCACACATATATGTACCCTGTGCCTCTCTCACACATATATCTATCCTGTACCTCTCTCACACATATATCTACCCTGTGTCTCTCTCACACATATATCTACCCTGTGCCTCTCACACATATATCTACCCTGTGTCTCTCTCACACATATATCTACCCTGTGCCTCTCACACATATATCTACCCTGTGTCTCTCTCACACATATATCTACCCTGTGTCTCTCACACATATATCTACCCTGTGTCTCTCTCACACATATATCTACCCTGTGCCTCTCTGACACATATATCTACCCTGTGTCTCTCTCACACATATATCTGCCCTGTAACTCTCTCACACATATATCTACCCTGTGTCTCTCTGACACATATATCTACCCTGTGTCTCTCTCACACAAATATCTACCCTGTGTCTCTCTCACACATATATCTACTCTGTGTCTCTCTCATGTCTCTCTCAAACATTAATCTACCCTGTGTCTCTCTCACACATATATCTACCCTGTGTCTCTCTCACACATATCTACCCAGTGTCTCTCTCTCACACACATATATCTACCCTGTGTCTCTCTCACACATATATCTACCCTGTGTCTCTCTCACACATATATCTACTCTGTGTCTCTCTCATATCTCTCTCACACATATATCTACCCTGTGTCTCTCTCACACATATATCTACCCTGTGTCTCACTCACACATATCTGCCCTGTGTCTCTCTCACACATATATCTGCCCTGTGTCTCTCTCACACATATATCTGCCCTGTGTCTCTCTCACACATATATCTACCCTGTGTCTCTCTCACACATATATCTACCCTGTGTCTCTCTCACACACATATATCTACCCTGTGTCTCTCTCACACATATATCTACCCTGTGTCTCTCTCACACATATATCTACCCTATGCCTCTCTCACACATATATCTACCCTGTGACTCTCTCACACATATATCTACCCTGTGACTCTCTCACACATATATCTACCCTGTGCCTTTCTCACACATATATCTACCCTGTGCCTTTCTCACACATATATCTACCCTGTGTCTCTTTCATATCTCTCTCACACATATATCTACCCTGTGTCTCTCTCATATCTCTCTCACACATATATCTGCCCTGTGTCTCTCTCACACATATATCTGCCCTGTGTCTCTCTGACACATATATCTACCCTGTGTCTCTCTCATATCTCTCTCACTTATATATCTGCCCTGTGTCTCTTTCACACATATATCTGCCCTGTGTCTCTCTCTCACACATATATCTACCCTGTGTCTTTCTCATATCTCTCTCACACATATATATGCCCTGAGTCTCTCTCACACATATATCTATCCTGTGTCTCTCTCATATCTCTCTCACACATATATCTATCCTGTGCCTTTCTCACACATATATCTACCCTGTGTCTCTCTCATATCTCTCTCACACATATATCTACCCTGTGTCTCTCTCATATCTCTCTCACATATATATCTGCCCTGTGTCTCTCTCACACATATATCTGCCCTGTGACTCTCTCACACATATATCTACCCTGTGTCTCTCTCACACATATATCTACCCTGTGTCTCTCTCATATCTCTCTCACTTATATATCTGCCCTGTGTCTCTCTCACACACATATATCTGCCCTGTGTCTCTCTCATATCTCTCTCACACATATATCTGCCCTGTGCCTCTCTCACACATATATCTACCCTGTGTCTCTCTCACACATATATCTACCTTGTGTCTATCTCACTCATATATCTACCCTGTTTCTTTCTCACACATATATCTACCCTGTGTCTTTCTCATATCTCTCTAACACATATATCTACCCTGTGTCTCTCTCATATCTCTTTCACACATATATCTACCCTGTGTCTCTCTCACACATATATCTACCCTGTGTCTCTCTCATATCTCTCTCACACATATATCTACCCTGTGCCTCTCTCACACATATCTACCCTGTGTCTCTCTCATATCTCTCTCACACATTTATGTACCCTGTACCTCTCTCACACATATATCTACACTGTGTCTCTCTCATATCTCTTTCACACATATATCTACCCTGTGTCTCTCTCATATCTCTCTCACACATATATCTACCCTGTGCCTCTCTCACACATTTATCTACCCTGTGTCTCTCTCACACATATATCTACCCTGTGTCTCTCACACTTATATATCTACCCTGTGTCTCTCTTACACATATATCTACCCTGTGTCTCTCACACATATATCTACCCTGTGTCTCTCTCACACATATATCTACCCTGTGCCTCTCTCACACATATATCTACCCTGTGTCTCTCTCACACATATATCTGCCCTGTGCCTCTCTCACACATATATCTTCCCTGTGTCTCTCTCACACATATATCTACCCTGTGTCTCTCTCACACATATATCTACCCTGTGTCTCTGTCACACAAATATCTACCCTGTGTCTCTCTCATATCTCTCTCACACAAGTTTCTCATATACTCTGATACAAGGCTCAGTCCTGAATATCTCTTATCTCTTACTCTTTCATTTCCTTTCACAAATTATTTTAACCCTTAAACTACAATAATCATCTTTTTCAATGACACAAGACTCAATTTCTCATAACATTTCTCATATTTCTCACATGTGCCTCTTTCACACATATATCTACCCTGTGTTTCTCTTACACATATATCTACCCTGTGCCTCTCTCACACATATATCTACCCTGTGCCTCTCTCACACATATATCTACCCTCTGTCTCTCTCACACATATATCTACCCTGTGCCTCTCTCACACATATATCTACCCTGTGCCTCTCTCACACATATATCTACCCTATGTCTCTCTCACACATATATCTACCCTGTGCCTTTCTCACACATATATCTACCCTGTGCCTTTCTCACAAATATATCTACCCTGTGTCTCTCTCATATTTCTCTCACACATATATCTACCCTGTGTCTCTCTCATATCTCTCTCACACATATATCTGCCCTGTGTCTCTCTCACACATATATCTGCCCTGTGTCTCTCTCACACATATATCTACCCTGTGCCTTTCTCACACATATATCTACCCTGTGCCTTTCTCACACATATATCTACCCTGTGTCTCTCTCATATTTCTCTCACACATATATCTACCCTGTGTCTTTCTCATATCTCTCTAACACATATATCTACCCTGTGTCTCTCACACACATATTTCTACCCTGTGTCTCTCTCACACATATATCTACCCTGTGTCTCTCATACGTATATCTACCCTGTGTCTCTCACACATATATCTACCCTGTGTCTCTCTCACACATATATCTACCCTGTGCCTCTCTCACACATATATCTACCCTGTGCCTCTCTCACACATATATCTACCCTGTGTTTCTCTCACACATATATCTACCCTGTGCCTCTCTCACACATATATCTTCCCTGTGTCTCTCTCACACATATATCTACCCTGTGTCTCTCTCACACAAATATCTACTCTGTGTCTCTCTCATATCTCTCTCACACAAGTTTCTCATAAACTCTGATACAAGGCTCAGTCCTGAATATCTCTTATCTCTTACTCTTTCAGTTCCTTTCACAAATTATTTTAACCCTTAAACTACAATAATCATCTTTTTCAATGACACAAGACTCAATTTCTCATAACATTTCTCACATGACAGCTTCTGCCTTTTCTCATTTATTATCACATTTACATATTGCTCAAACCATGAGGCCTCCAATAACATGAATAACACATTGTGGAATATATATATGTATATATACACACAGTATTAAGTATATATATAGATACATATACATATATATATATATATATATATATACATACATACATACAAATATTTATATATATATATATATATATATATATATATATATATATATATAAATACATACAAATATGTATATATATATTTAAAAAATCCTCATTCTAGTCATTTTTAAAGTAATTTTTGTCTTCTCTTCAGCTTTTCATATCCTCATAATACTCTAATCTTTTTTGCCAATCTCTTCTTACTCATCAATACTTGTCATTCTCTCTCCATTCTCCTGAGGGTATATAATGAGGTTCCCCACACAAACTGTGCCTTTTTTTATCTTATCTGCTTGGAACGGTCCCATATGTCACTTACTGTACATCAACAATTATTCTTTCCAGACCTTTCCAAGACTATATAGTAGTAAATCTGCTTTTAAATGAATTAATATTCTAGAATTCAGAAAGCAATCAGCGATGCAACTTCTTCTGTGGAACGTTTAAGTTTAGTGTCAGAATGAAAGAATGTAGAGCCGAGCGGATTTCTTTTAATCCGTCCCTCAGTATGTTCTGCTAGATTAACATGGAATTAAGCTAATCAACAAAGACTGATGCGAAAAATGTTTTATTTAAATAAATTACAATATTTAAATAAGCTAATTCCCCAAACTCTCTATTGTGTGTCTTCATGAGCTGCATAAAGAGATAAAGTGTGTCACACCAGAGCAGTGCCTAGATAATTACACCTCTTTCTCATAATATGTACTTCATATATATTATAATTCGGGACCCAAAGGGGTGGTCTAGAAAGATGAAGAAGTATTGCTTGTTTAATAAACATGTGGCACACTACTGCTCTCTTATTTATTTATCTGAGCACTTAACTAGGCAATCAGGCTCACTAATGCCACAGATTTCTTCAATCACAGCACTAAAGCTGGAAAGTATTACCTGGTATAATATATGAAAGGACATTAAAATGTAAAGTATTAAACATAAAATGGCTTCCCTCATAAAGGCCTAGATTACAAGTGGAGCTCTAATTTATTGCGTGCCCACAAGCGGGCAAATTCGCCCATTTGCGGGTGCGATAAATAACCAGCCATTACAAGAGGCTGGTTATTGCTACTTCAAGCTTGCAGTAGCAACTAGCACTTAACAAATTAACCAGACGTCAGACTTTTAGTTAATTTTTTAAATGTGCCCTAATTGCCCCAAAATATAGTATGAAGTGCTTTTTAAAATAAAAAGTAGCATTCTTAATTTAAAAAAAAAACGGCACTGAAAAGTGCCTTTACTTTGAGGTCTATGGGAACTGTGTGTTCCTTGTAAATATATATGTATATGCTTATAACACATAAATATATATGTATACTCATATACATATATATTTAAAATTGCTGTCTATCGCTGCACGACTTACTCCCCTTGTTGCGCTAGTTCTCATGCCATGTCTCACAACATGCGAAAGAGGCTCCCATTGGAACCTATGGAGCGCAAAGCTTCCATGCAATGTGAACACGACATTGTAATAGTGTGCACTGGTATTACGAGTGGGGCGCAAATATCGCGCTTGTGAAAACCCACTCGTAATCTGGGCCAAAATGAAAACTGAACAATGCAATGTAAATCATTAATTACTTTACCTGTCTTTCCTGTAATTTACAAATGCAAATAGTTGTTTTCCCTTCAGAGAAACTTTTTGTTGTTGTTATTTTTTTAAATGAATTCCTACAATTTTCAGAATCTGCTACATGTTTCACACTGAGGGCTAGATTACAAGTGGAGCACTATATATCCCTTGCATGCAAGCAATATTAGATCTCCACTTTGTAATACCAGCGCACGATAATATAATAATGCGCTGGTATTAAAAGTAAATCCTAATGCAAACGTGAGCTTGTGTTCGCATTGCTAGGAAGCATTGCGCTCACGAGATAGCACTTCCTTAGGCTCCTATGGGAGCCTCGTTGTGATGCCGTCACAGAAGGGGGTAATGAGCTCAGCGATGGGTAGCATTTTAAAATATATATGTAAGTCAATATATATATATATATATTTATGTGTTTATATTTGTAAATACACATATTAGCCCCTTAACGACCAGCGTTAAGGGGTTAATATGTGTATTTCCTGCGTTTCTCTCTGCCGCGATCTCGCTCAGAATAGCGAGAATGTGCTATTTCTGCATGCCCCACGAGTGGAGCACTGCAGAAATAGATTTGCAGAGTTGGTGGGTAGGAGCGCAATGAGGGAGGCAGGTGGGCAGCACATCGCTGGGGGAGGCGGGAGGAGGGTGGGAGTGGGCGGAACCGCTCGGCCATGCTACAATATGAAAAAAAATAAAGATGGCGTCACTGAGGGGGAAGGAGGGAGGTAGGGGCAATGAGTGGGATCGTCGCCATAAAAAATGTTGTTATATATATTTATTTTTTTAAAATAGCCACATTTGCAGCAAACTTGGTACTGGCAGAGAGCTGCCAGTACCTAAGATGGTGGCAAATAGGTAGAGGGGGGACCGTTAGAGAGCTTTTTTTTGGGGGGGGGATCAGGGAGTTTGGGGGGAACCTACACTGCAGTATGTATATTTTTAAAAAAAAAGGCTATTTTCATACTGGCAGACTTTCTGCCAGTACTTAAGATGTCGGTGACAATTGTAAGGTGGAGGAGGGAATAGGACTGTTTGAGTTGGGTCAGGGAGGGATCAGGGGGTGGGATTTGTAAGGTGTGGGGCTGATCTCTACACTAAAGCTAAAATTAACCCTACAAACTACCTAATTAACCCCATCACTGCTGGGCATAATACAAGTGTGGTGCGCAGTGGCATTTAGCGGCCTTCTAATAACCAAAAAGCAATGCCAAAGCATATATGTCTGCTATTTCTGAACAAAGGGGATCCCAGAGAAGCATTTACAACCATGTGGGCCATAATTGAACAAGATGTTTGTCAGTGAGATACCAAAAATTGTGAAAAAGTTAACTTTTTTTTATTTGATCGCATTTGGTGGGGAAATGGTGGCATGAAATATAACAAAATGGGCTTAGATCAATACTTTGGGCTTTCTACTAAAAAAAATTATATAGTTTTGATAGGTAAATATAAAGAAATACTCTATTTCTGTTTAAATGTAGTGATGGCAAAAATGCTAAAAATGCTCTGGTCTTTTAGGGAAGTTTTTGT
Source organism: Bombina bombina (assembly GCF_027579735.1). NCBI lineage: Eukaryota > Metazoa > Chordata > Amphibia > Anura > Bombinatoridae > Bombina > Bombina bombina. Next base: position 227,057,930 of record NC_069506.1, on the reverse strand, counting down.
CTGAAATGTCCGGTCCTTAAGGGGTTAACACATAAATATATATGTATATAGTCATATAACTATATATTTACATTGCGGTCTATGGGAACACACAGTTCCCCTGAGACCTAAATGTAAAGTCACTTTTCAGTGCCCTTTATTTTTCCTTACGCCTCACTCCCACTAACTTTAAAGCCTCAAATCTGCATTATTAAAAAAAAAAAAATGGCACATTTTTTTCCAATAAAAAACTGTAATGCGCTCTCTTCTGAAGGCATTTGGGGCACTTTTAGAAAATTAAACAGAGATCTAATCTCTTAATTTTCGGAGCGCTAATTGCTACCGCAAGCTCCTGGTAACAGTAAACAGCCACTTGTAATGGCTGTTTAATTATCATGCTCCCACAAACTGGCTAATTTGCCCGTTTGCGGGAGAGCGATAATTTAGCGCTCCACTTGTAATCTAGCCCTAATCGTGCAAAAATTCAGATTTCGGCCCAAGTATTTTTATTGCTATTTGTGTTGCACTTTTATTCTACGTAATCCGGCCCAAAATTACCCAAATGCTACAGATCAAAGCATTAGCATTACAAATCTCCCTGCAGCTTCTCTATAAACCACACACCCACACTAGAACCCAATGTCCCTGCAGCTTCTCTATAAACCACACAGCCACACTAGACCCAAAGTCCCTGCAGCTTCTCTATAAACCACACACCCACACTAGAACCCAATGTCCCTGCAGCTTCTCTATAAACCACACACCCACACTAGACCCCAATCTCCGTACAACTTCTCTATAAACCACACACCCACACTAGACCCCAATGTCCCTGCAGCTTCTCTGTTAACCACACACCCACACTAGAACCCAATGTCCCTGCAGCTTCTCTATAAACCACACACCCACACTAGACCCCAATCTCCGTACAACCTCTCTATAAACCACACACCCACACTAGAACCCAATGTCCCTGCAGCTTCTCTATAAACCACACACCCACACTAGAACCCAATGTTCCTGCAGCTTCTCTATAAACCACACACCCACACTAGAACCCAATGTCCCTGCAGCTTCTCTTCAAACCACACACCCACATCAGACCCCAATGTGCCTGCAGCTTCTCTGTTAACCACACACCCACACTAGACCCCAATGTCCCTGCAGCTTCTCTATAAACCACACACCCACACTAGACCCCAATGTCCCTGCAGCTTCTCTGTTAACCACACACCCACACTAGAACCCAATGTCCCTGCAGCTTCTCTATAAACCACACACCCACACTAGACCCCAATCTCCGTACAACCTCTCTATAAACCACACACCCACACTAGAACCCAATGTCCCTGCAGCTTCTCTATAAACCACACACCCACACTAGAACCCAATGTTCCTGCAGCTTCTCTATAAACCACACACCCACACTAGAACCCAATGTCCCTGCAGCTTCTCTTCAAACCACACACCCACATCAGACCCCAATGTGCCTGCAGCTTCTCTGTTAACCACACACCCACACTAGACCCCAATGTCCCTGCAGCTTCTCTATAAACCACACACCCACACCAGACCCCAATGTCCCTGCAGCTTCTCTATAAACCACACACACACATCAGACCCCAATGTCCCTGCAGCTTCTCTATAAACCACACACACACATCAGACCCCAATGTCCCTGCAGTTTTTCTATAAACCACACACCCACACCAGGCCCCAATGGCCACATTGACTCTCTACAAGCCTCATGCTCACCTAGATTACAAGTTTTGCGCTATAGAGGGTGCAAAACGAACGCAACAAAAGTTGCGTTATTTCACCCTCCATAGTGCTGCCATTACGAGTTTTTGAAAAGCCGCCTTGTGCGTGCGATATGGTTGGGATGAGCTCCATACCGCACAAAATCCAAGCGATGCTTTGACATGCTCGTGCATGCTTTCCCCATTGACATCAATGGGGAGAAAGTGTTAGAAAAAAAATGAATGAAAAGCTTGGTAACGCAACCCCCCCCAAAAAAGTTGCTTTTAAACATAACACCCTAACATAAACCCCACGTCTAAACACCCCTAATCTGCTGCCCTGATCGCCGACATCTAAATAAATGTATTAACCCCTAATCTGCAGCAACAGAAATACATTTATTAACCCCGAATCTGCCGCTCCCGATATTGCTGCCACTATAATAGTTATTAACCCCCTATTCCCCAACACCCCCACATCGCCCACACTATAATAAAGATATTAACCCTTCCCTATTCCGCCACTCCCCGACATCGCCGCCACTAAATAAAGTTATTAACCCCTAAATTTCTAGCCTGCCACTAAATTAAACTATTAACCCCTAAACCTAACAACCCCCTAACTTTAAATTGAAACTACAAGATCCCTATCTTAAAATAAATAAAAACTTACCTGGGAAATTAAAAAAAAATAAGTTTAAACTATACTTTAAACTAACTTTACTATTATACTAAAATTAAAATAACTATCAATTAAATAAATTAAATTACTCATTAAAAAACCTAACACTACTAAAAAAAAAATATCTACAGTTACAAAAAATTTAAAATACTAAATTTAAAAAAAAAAAAAAAAAAAATACTAAATGACAAAAAAATAATAAAAAACTATAAAAATAAAAAAGCCCCCCAAAATAAAAACCCTAGCCTACAATAAACTACCAATAGCCCTTAAAAGGGCCTTTTGTAGGGCATTGCCCTAAAGAAATCAGCTCTTTTCCCTGAAAAAAATACAAAGACCCCCCCAACAGTAAAACCCACCACCCAACCTACCCCCCAAAATAAAAAACCTAACTCTAACAAAAACCTAAGCTACCTATTGCCCTGAAAAGGGCATTTGTATGGGAATTGCCCTTAAAAGGTAATTCAGCTCTTTTTTTCTTGCCCTGAAAAGGGCATTTAGCTCTTTTAAGAAAAGCCCAAACCCTAATCTAAAGAAAAAAAAAACACCCAAAAAAAGTTTTAAAAAACCTAGCCCGGCAATCCACTTACAGTGTCTGAAGTCCGGATATCCAGGCGGCGAGAAGTCTTAATCCAGGTGACGAGGTTTTCATCAATCCAGGCGGCATCTTCTATCTTCATCCTGGCGGTGCGGAGTGGCTCCATCCTGAAGACATCCGGCGCGGAGCATCCTCTTCATACGGTCGCCGCCGTATACTGAATCTTCAATGCAAGGTAGCTTTTCAAAATGGCGTCCCTTGCATTTCTATTGGCTGATTTGATTTCTGAAATTCAAATCAGCCAATAGGATGAGAGCTACTGAAATCCTATTGGCTGTTCAAATCAGCCTATAGGATGAGAGCTACTGAAATCCTATTGGCTATTCAAATCATGCGTAAAACTCAATAACTACTTTTCTCAGATAGCGGAACGGTATAGGCTGTAACGCAAGCATTTTAGCCTCACTGCAAAACTTGTAATGGCAGCGCTATGGAAATCCCATGCAAAAACTTCATTTTTTGAGTGCGGGACTGATGTTGCGTTATAGGCTAAAATGCTTGCGGTACAGCTATACCGACAATGGCTGCATTGCTGTTTTAATGCTGAAATGTCCATTTTTTCAGCGTTAAAACACAAACGCAAAACTTGTAATCTAGGTGGCTCACATCAAACCTCAAATCTGCTTTTTCTACAGACAGCTTTTTTTGAAAAAAACTAAAGAAAAGTTATTGTTCTTCAGATGAAAAATAAAACAGCATAAAAACATCATGTTAGACAAAAAAGAAGTCAAGAGAAAAATAGATAGTTGCTCCAAAGCTCTCTAATTTAATGGAATAAGTGAGACAAGCTCTGAACTCAACCATTTTGCAGCAGAAAATGTGGAATCAGTCATGGTTGATGAGGTCTGTGATTTATTAATAAATGAATTTGAGTTGGTTGGCCTAACTTGTTAAAGGAGTAAGAAAAAATTCTCATATTGAGGATCCTGCCCTTTATTGTCCTCAAATGTAAATTGTTTCTGTGCATCCTGGAGAAAAAATTATACATTTCCCTGCATGTTAATATTGAAAGGATGAAAGTCGTATAGAAGAATGCATGAACAATACTCATGATTCCTAGAAAATGCATTAATTTCCCAAAGTAGAATCAGAATGGGAAAGACCATGGTTATCAAGTTATCAAGCCGTCAACCTCAAATACGCTGGAATTCCGCAGCGTATTTGTGGCGAAGCTGATTCGCCTAAGTTATCAAGCCCTTTACACCGGCAAAAGTAGAATTTTGTGACGTAAGCTTCGATCCGCCGGACTCAGTCCAACACAGATCGATTCTTACGTCTCTCCAGATGTTCCGCACACAAGTTCGGCACAATCTGACTACTTTTGCTAGTTATCAAAAAACTAGCAGGTACGCTCGGCACTTTTTTCCGGCCCAGCGTACCTGGTTTTCAAACCGCCGCCCTGGAGGCAGCGGATCCCATAGGAATCAATGGGAGTCTGACCATAGTGAAAGCTCATGTTCGCTGCTGCCCGACATCCCATTGATTCCTATGGGAAGTGTCTACACCTAACACCCTAACATGTACCCGATTCTAAACACCCCTAATCTGCCCCCCCTACACCGCCGCAACTAAATAAAGTTATTACCCCCTAAACCACCGCTCCCGGAGCCCACCGCAAGCTACATTATACATATTAACAACGTGTAGGGAACCGCAACCATGACAAGCTGAGCTTGAACCGGAAGCCCAAGAAAGTTGAATGGGCAAGTTCACCTGACCTACCGGAGTGCCGTAGCCTGAATCGGCGGATCAGACCGCAAAGGTATGCACAAGTAGAAAAAATAGGCAGGCACTGCTCCAAACCGGTTAGTGTTAAAAACAAATACAATGCTTTATTGAAGTTCCATTAAAAAACAGCACATGCAGACAGGCAGTGTAGGAGACTAAAAGTCTAATATGTTTCACACCTCCAGGTGCGCTTACTCATAGACTGACGTCAGTCTATGAGTAAGCGCACCTGGAGGCACGAAACATGTTAGACTTTTAGTCTCCTACACTGCCTGTCTGCATGTGCTGTTTTTTAATGGAACTTCAATAAAGCATTGCATTTGTTTTTAACACTAACCGGTTTGGAGCAGTGCCTGCCTTTATTATACATATTAACCCCTAATCTGTCCCCCCCTATACCGCCGCAACTAAATAAAGTTATTAACCCCTAAACTGCCACTCCCGGACACCGCCGCAACTATAATAAATGTATTAACCCCTAAACCGCTGCTCCCGGACCCCGCCGCCACCTATATTACACTTATTAACCCCTAATCTGCCCCCCCCTACACCGTCACTGCCTATAATACATTTATAAACCCCTATCCTGCCCCCCCTACAACGCCGCAACTATAATAAAATTATTAACCCCTAAACCTAAGTCTAACCCTAACCCTAACACCCCCCTAACTTAAATATGAATTAAATACATCTAAATAAATGTAACTCTTATTAAATTAATTATTCCTATTTAAAACTAAATACCTTTAAAATATTATTTTACAGGCAAATTTCAATTTGGATCAGCCAATCAGATTTTTCCTACCTTAATTCCGATTGGCTGATAGAATCCTATCAGCCAATCGGAATTCGAGGGACGCCATCTTGGATGACGTCACTTAAAGGAACCGTCATTCGTCGTTCAGTCGTCGGTGGAAGAAGATGGCTCCGCGTAGGCTCGTCTGAAGATGGCTCCGCTCCGGATGGATGAAGATTGAAGACGCCGCCTGGATGATGACTTCAATCAGATGGAAGACTTCTTCAGTGCCGCCTGGATGATGACTTCAATCGGATGGAAGACTTCTTCAGCGCCCCTTGGATGATGACTTCTACCGCTCCGGATCTCCTCTTCAGTTCCATCGGTGGTCGGCTGGCTGAAGACGGCTAAAGGTAGGATGATCTTCAGGGGGGTAGTCTTAGGTTTATTTAAGGGGGGTTTGGGTTAGATTAGGGGTATGTGGGTGGTGGGTTTTAATGTTGGGGGGGTTGTATTTTTATTTTACAGGCAAAAAAGCTGTTTTCTTTGGGGCATGCCCCGCAAAAGGCCCTTTTAAGGGCTGGTAAGGTAATAGAGCTGGTAACTTTTTAATGTAGAATAGGGTAGGGCATTTTTTTTATTTTGGGGGGCTTTGTTATTTTATTAGGGGGCTTAGATTAGGTGTAAGTAGCTTAAAATTGTTGTAATATTTTTGAAATGTTTGTAACTTAATTTTTTTATTTTTTGTAACAGCTTTTTTTATTTTTTCTACTTTAGTTAGTTTATTTAATTGTATTTAATTGTAGTTATTTGTAGGTAATTAATTTAATTAATTTAATGATAGTGTAGTGTTAGGTTTAATTGTAACTTAGGTTAGGATTTATTTTACAGGTAATTTTGTATTTCTTTTAGCTAGGTAGTAATGAAATAGTTAATAACTATTTAATAACTATTCTAACTAACTAAAATAAATACAAAGTTACCTGTAAAATAAATATAAATCCTAAAATAGCTACAATGTAATTATTAATTACATTGTAGCTATATTAGGGTTTATTTTACAGGTAAGTATTAGTTTTAAATATAAATAATTTATTTAAGTATAGTGTAGTGTTAGGTGTTATTGTAGGTTAGTTTTTATTTTACAGGTTAATTTCTCTTTATTTTAACTAGGTAGCTATTAAATAGTTAATAACTATTTAATAGCTATTGTACCTAGTTAAAATAAATTGAAATTTGCCTGTAAAATAAAAATAAATCCTAAGATAGCTACAATATAATTATTATTTATATTGTAGCTATATTAGGGTTTATTTTAAAGGTAAGTATTTAGTTTTAAATAGGAATAATTCATTTAATAAGAGTTACATTTATTTAGATGTATTTAATTAATATTTAAGTTAGGGGGTGTTAGGGTTAGGGTTAGACTTAGGTTTAGGGGTTAATAATTTTATTATAGTTGCGGCGGTGTAGGGGGGGCAGGATAGGGGTTAATAAATGTATTATAGATGGCGACGATATAGGGGGGGCAGATTAGGGGTTAATACGTTTAATATAGGTGGCGGCGGGGTCCGGGAGCGGCGGTTTAGGGGTTAAACAATTTATTTAGTTGCGGCGGGGTCCGGGATCGGCAGGATAGGGGTTAATAAATTTATTATAGGTGGCGGCGGTATAGGGGGGGCAGGATAGGGGTTACTAGGTATAATGTAGGTGGCGGTGGGCTCCGGGAGCGACGGTTTATGGGTTAATACATTTATTATAGTTGCGGCGGTGTCCGGGAGCGGCGGTTTAGGGGTTACTAACTTTATTTAGTTGCGGGGGGCTCCGGGGGCGCCGGTATAGGGGGTAGAACAGTGTAGTTAGTGTGGGTGCTTAGTGACAGCTTGTCAATAAAGCTGTCAAAAAGCAGAAGAGCAGCGAGATCTTGGTGCATGGCTTTTTGACAGATTTATTGATAACTTTGGCGAGATTTTTCAGGTCTGCGGCGGCGATGGTAGGCGAGCTTAGGCGGGCGTATTGGGCCGGCGAAGGCAGGTAAAGTAGACACGTTGATAACTAGAGGCCCATGTCTGTCCAATATATGGTCCTTGGGCAGCAACACATTAGTCAACAGGTTTTTGTTTTTTGTTTGTGGCCCCTTGGTTTCCTCATCTCACATACAAAGTGTACCACTCAGCTTACCTTTCTAGGTCCTTCTATACATATCCAATGTATATTTTAGATATCTGGGTATATGTAAGGTTGTGACTACTTATCTGGCTAAAGGATTGATCATTTGAAGTATGTTTACAAAGAATTAGATGTTTTTGTTTGTACTACAAGTACAAGCAGGGGTGTAACTACCATTGGTGCATCAGGTGCAGTGGCACCAGGGTCCAAAAGCTGAAGGGGGCCCATAACAGTCAGCCTATTCAATAGGAGTGTGCAGAATGTGTACAATTCTAATGCCGGAAAGCCTTTTATTAGTGCAAGTTGCAGGGCCATCTATCTATCCTCAAAATCATTATATTGAGCAGAATTGTATTAATTTTACTTTTTAATGAGTTAACTTTGGGGGCCCCAAAAAATCTTGCACCAAGGCCCTCTGTTGAGTAGGTCCACTACTGACTACAAGAATTACTAAAATGTATTCACCTGCTTTTAGAATACAAAATACAATTCCAATGAGCAATACATTTTTAGCATTGTTGAGCGCTGACTTCACTCAAGGTGAATTAAAAGTGCTCCCATGATTGCACTGGTATTACAAGTTGAAAGTAAAAAGTTATCTTTTGAGCAAAAGACTCAGAGGCAATAAAATCTTGAGGTTGGATATTGGGACTGCGTTAACTCCCTTTTCCCATAGTGTTCTATGAGGTGCGTAAAAAAACTTTTTCTTTAGGAATACCTCAAATATCTATGTTCTTCACTTAGAAGCAAATGCTAATTTTATTTATATATACTGTATATGTTTTTGTAAAATAAATATATACGCTATATATCTATATGAATAGACTGTATATAGATACAGAAACATATATATATATATATATATATATATATATATTGAGTATATAGATATAAATAGAAATATATATTGTAAATAAAAAAAAACATTTTCTTTTAAGTAAAGAACAAAGAAATTTCAATTATTTTTATTAAAAAAAAACCAATAAAAACATTAAGGGCCAGATTATCAGTGGCACGCTAAATATTTTTTTCTGCTTGTGTGCTAACATTGCTAAAAATGAAAGTAAAATTGTGCGAGTGAAACCCAATGCACGCTATCTTCAGGACTTCGGACATCGCAACCCAGTTAACTTCTTCTTCTTACAATAGAGCACAATTTCATAAAAAAAACCTAACATTTATCGCTTGCGAGCTAACCTGAGACCACGTTAGACCTACAGCCCTAAACCGAAGGGAGTTATGAATAATTTTATATAATTGGGGATAATCCGGAACACGGTCAAGACTGCAGGTCGTTGCAGAAAAAAAACAAAAGTAAAGGCAGCTGCTTACAGGGACAGGGAATGGGAGACCAATTTATGCTAAGAGCCATAATTGATTAACCCCTGTCATGACACATTTTTAGGTTTAATTTTATGTCTACAATGGAATAAAGTTTTTTGTATTTTATATACTATCTAACGCCTCGAGACTCACTGAAGGCATGAGAACGAGGCTCCCATTGAAGCCTATGGAAGCGCACTCTCGTGAGTGCAAGGCTTCCAGGCCATGCGAATGCAAGGCCGCTTTTGCATTGTGCTTAACTTGTAATACCAGTGCACATTCACATGCTCTCGTATTAGTGAGCGCAAATATCATGCTCGCGAAGGCGCAATTTTGCACAGAATTTTTTCAGTTGCCAGTCTTAAATGAAACTCTAATATAGTGCTCCTATTTGCTTACTTTACAAAATTGTTATATAAAAAGTGTACATTTTTAGTCTGATAGAGAGAAAAAACACCTTTTCTCCAACATTGGTGTGTCCGGTCCACGGCGTCATCCTTACTTGTGGGATATTCTCTTCCCCAACTGGAAATGGCAAAGAGTCCCAGCAAAGCTGGCCATATAGTCCCTCCTAGGCTCCGCCCACCGCAGTCATTCTCTTTGCCGTTGCACAGGCAACATCTCCACGGAGATGGTTAAGAGTTTTTTGGTGTTTAAATGTAGTTTTTATTCTTCTATCAAGTGTTTGTTATTTTAAAATAGTGCTGGTATGTACTATTTACTCTGAAACAGAAAAGGATGAAGATTTCTGTTTGTGAGAGGAAGATGATTTTAGCAGACAGTAACTAAAATCGATTGCTGTTTCCACATAGGACTGTTGAGATGAAGTAACTTCAGTTGGGGGAAACAGTTAGCAGACTTTTCTGCTTAAGGTATGACTAGCCATATTTCTAACAAGACCATGTAATGCTGGAAGGCTATCATTCCCCCTCATGGGGACCGGTAAGCCATTTTCTTAGTCAAACAAACAGAATAAAGGGCTTATTATGGGCTAAAAAACTGGTAGACATTTTTATGGGCTAAATCGATTGCTTTATTTGGGCATTTTATTCAGATTTAGGCTGACAATTTGCATTTATAATCTTGGGGAACGTTTATAAACGGCAGGCACTGTGTTAGACACCTTTTCCAGTCAGGGGGCCTTTCTAGTTATAGGGGGGTAGTTATCAAGCCGTCTACTTTTCTGGCTTCGCCGGCCCAATACGTCCGCCTAAGCTCGCCTACCTTCGCCGCCGCGGACCTTAAATACGTTCGCCTAAGTTATCAAATAAAGCTGTCAAAAAGCCGCGGGGCAATGAGCAGCGGACTGTGACAGTTATCACTCATCCGATCTCGCTGCCCTTCGGCTTTTTCCCAGCTTTATTGCTAGCCTGTCACTAAGCACTCACACTAAACTACACTGTTCTACCCCCTATACCGGCGCCCCCGGAGCCCCCCGCAACTAAATAAAGTTACTAACCCCTAAATCGCCGCTCTTAGACCCTGCCGCAACTCTTATAAATGTATTAACCCCTAAACCGCCGCTCCTAGACCCCGCCGCAAGTCTTATAAATGTATTAACCCCTAAACCGCCGCTCCTAGACCCCGCCGCAAGTCTTATAAATGTATTAACCCCTAAACTGCCGCTCCTAGACCCCGCCGCAAGTCTTATAAATGTATTAACCCCTAAACCGCCGCTCCTAGACCCTGCCGCAAGTCTTATAAATGTATTAACCCCTAAACCGCCGCTCCCGGACACCGCTGCCACCTACAGTATACCTAGTAACCCCTATCCTGCCCCCCCTATACCGTCGCCCTCTATTATAAAATTATTAACCCCTATCCTGCTGATCCCGCACCTCTCCGCAACTAAATAAATAGTTTAACCCCTAAACCGCCGCTCCATGAACCCGCCGCAACCTATAATAAATTTATTAACCCCTATCCTGCCCCCCACTACGCCGCCGCCACTGTAATAAAATTATTAACCCCTAAACCTAAGTCTAACCCTAACCCTAACGCCCCCTAACTTAAATATTAATTAAATACATCTAAATAAATTAACTCTTATTAACTAAATGAATCCTATTTAAAACTAAATACTTACCTATAAAATAAACCCTAATATAGCTACAATATAAATAATAATTATATTGTAGCTATCTTAGGATTTATATTTATTTTACAGGTACCTTTAAATTTATTTTAACCAGGTACAATAACTATTAAATAGTTATTAACTATTTAATAGCTTACCTAGCTAAAATAAAGAGAAATGTACCTGTGAAATAAATCCTAACCTAAGTTACAATTACACCTAACACTACACTATACTTTAATAAATTATTCCTATTTAAAAATAAATACTTACCTGTAAAATAAACCCTAAGATAGCTACAATGTAATTAATAATTATATTATAGCTATCTTAGGATTTATATTTAGTTTACAGGTAACTTTGTATTTATTTTAGCTAGTTAGAATAGTTATTAAATAGTTATTAACTATTTAATAACTACCTAGCTAAAAGAAATACAAAATTACCTGTAAAATAAATCCTAACTTAAGTTACAATTAAACCTAATACTACACTATCATTACATTAACTAAATAAATTAACTACAAATAACTACAATGAAATACAATTACATAAACTAACTAAAGTACAAAAAATAAAAAAAGCTAGGTTACAAAAAATAAAAAAATAAGTTACAAACATGTTAAAAATATTACAACAATTTTAAGCTACTTACACCTAATCTAAGCCCCCTAATAAAATAACAAACCCCCCCAAAATAAATAAAATCCCTACCCTATTCTAAATTACATAAATTTCAAAGCTCTTTTACCTTACCAGCCCTTAAAAGGGCCATTTGTGGGGGCATGCCCCAAAAAGTACAGCTCTTTTGCCTGTAAAAGAAAAATACAACCCCCCCCCCAACATTAAAACCCACCACCCACATACCCCTAATCTAACCCAAACCCCCCTTACAAAAACCTAACACTAATCCCCTGAAGATCATCCTACCTTGAGTCGTCTTCACTCAGCCGAGCCACCGATGGAACTGAAGAGGACATCCGGAGCGGAAGAAGTTAATCCTCCAAGCGGCGCTGAAGAAATCTTCCATCCGATGAAGTCATCATCCAGGCGGCGCTGAAGAAGTCTTCAATCCGGCCGATGTCATCTTCAAAGAGGCGCTGAAGAGGTCTTCTATCCGGGCGAAGTCATCTTCCAAGCCGGGTCTTGAATCTTCCTTCCGCCGACGTGGAACCACCTTCTTCACCGACGGACTACGACGAATGACGGCTCCTTTAAGGGACGTCATCCAAGATGGCGTCCCCTCAATTCCGATTGGCTGATAGGATTCTATCAGCCAATCGGAATTAAGGTAGGAAAATCTGATTGGCTGATGGAATCAGCCAATCAGATTCAAGTTCAATCCGATTGGCTCATCCAATCAGCCAATCAGATTGAGCTCGCATTCTATTGGCTGACAATAGAATGCGAGCTCAATCTGATTGGCTGATTCCATCAGCCAATCAGATTTTTCCTACCTTAATTCCGATTGGCTGATAGAATCCTATCAGCCAATCGGAATTGAGGGGACGCCATCTTGGATGACGTCCCTTAAAGGAGCCGTCATTCGTCGTAGTCCGTCGGTGAAGAAGGTGGTTCCGCGTCGGCGGAAGGAAGATTCAAGACCCGGCTTGGAAGATGACTTCGCCCGGATAGAAGACCTCTTCAGCGCCTCTTTGAAGATGACATCGGCCGGATCGAAGACTTCTTCAGCGCCGCCTGGATGATGACTTCATCGGATGGAAGATTTCTTCAGCGCCGCTTGGAGGATTAACTTCTTCCGCTCCGGATGTCCTCTTCAGTTCCATCGGTGGCTCGGCTGAGTGAAGACGACTCAAGGTAGGATGATCTTCAGGGGATTAGTGTTAGGTTTTTGTAAGGGGGGTTTGGGTTAGATTAGGGGTATGTGGGTTTTAATGTTGGGGGGGGGTTGTATTTTTCTTTTACAGGCAAAAGAGCTGAACTTTTTGGGGCATGCCCCCACAAATGGCCCTTTTAAGGGCTGGTAAGGTAAAAGAGCTTTGAAATTTATGTAATTTAGAATAGGGTAGGGATTTTTTTTATTTTGGGGGGGTTTGTTATTTTATTAGGGGTCTTAGATTAGGTGTAAGTAGCTTAAAATTGTTGTAATATTTTTAACATGTTTGTAACTTATTTTTTTATTTTTTGTAACTTAGCTTTTTTTATTTTTTGTACTTTAGTTAGTTTATGTAATTGTATTTCATTGTAGTTATTTGTAGGTAGTTTATTTAGTTAATTTAATGATAGTGTAGTATTAGGTTTAATTGTAACTTAAGTTAGGATTTATTTTACAGGTAATTTTGTATTTCTTTTAGCTAGGTAGTTATTAAATAGTTAATAACTATTTAATAACTATTCTAACTAGCTAAAATAAATACAAAGATACCTGTAAACTAAATATAAATCCTAAGATAGATATAATATAAGTATTAATTACATTGTAGCTATCTTAGGGTTTATTTTACAGGTAAGTATTTATTTTTAAATAGGAATAATTTATTAAAGTATAGTGTAGTGTTAGGTGTAATTGTAACTTAGGTTAGGATTTATTTCACAGGTACATTTCTCTTTATTTTAGCTAGGTAGCTATTAAATAGTTAATAACTATTTAATAGTTATTGTACATGGTTAAAATAAATTGAAAGGTACCTGTAAAATAAATATAAATCCTAAGATAGCTATAATATAATTATTATTTATATTGTAGCTATATTAGGGTTTATTTTAAAGGTAAGTATTTAGTTTTAAATAGGATTCATTTAGTTAATAAGAGTTAATTTATTTAGATTTATTTAATTAATATTTAAGTTAGGGGGCGTTAGGGTTAGGGTTAGACTTAGGTTTAGGGGTTAATAATTGTATTACAGTGGCGGCGGCGTAGTGGGGGGCAGGATAGGGGTTAATAAATTTATTATAGGTGGCAACGGTGTAGGGGGGGCAGATTAGGGGTTAATACATTTAATATAGGTTGCGGCGGGTTCAGGGAGCGGCGGTTTAGGGGTTAATACATTTATTATAGTTGCGGTGGGCTCCGGGAGCGGCGGTTTAGGGGTTAATATGTATAGAGTAGCTTGCGGTGGGCTCCGGGAGCGGCGGTTTAGGGGTTAATATGTATAGAGTAGCTTGCGGTGGGCTCCGGGAGCGGCGGTTTAGGGGGTAATAACTTTATTTAGTTTCGGCGGTGTAGGGGGGGTCAGATTAGTGGTGTTTAGACTCGGGGTACATGTTAGGGTGTTAGGTGTAGACAGCTCCCATAGAAATCAATGGGATGTCTGTCAGCAGCGAACTTGTACTTTCGCTATGGTCAGACTCCCATTGATTCCTATGGGATCCGCCGCCTCCAGGGGTGGCGGATTGAAAACCAGGTACGCTGGGCCGTAAAAGTGCCGAGCGTACCTGCTAGTTTTTTGATAGCTAGCAAAAGTAGTGAGAATGTGCCGCACTTGTGTGCGGAACATCTGGAGTGACGTAAGAATCGATCTGTGTCAGACTGAGTCCGGCGGATCGAAGCTTACGTCACAAAATTCTACTTTTGCCGGTCTCGAGCCTTTGATAACTAAGGCGAATCAGCCTCGCCACAAATACGCTGCGGAATTCCAGCGTATTTGAGGTTGACGGCTTGATAACTACCCCCCATTGACTGAGCCTCATTTTCGCGCCATTACTGCGCAGTTGTTTTTTGAGAGCAGGGCATGCAGATGCATGTGTGAGGATCTAAAAATTGCTGGAAAAGCTTCTAGAAGGCATCAATTGGTATCGTATTCCCCTCTGGGCTTGGTTGGGTCTCAGCAAAGACTATAGCTGGGACTGTATAGGGGTTAAATTTATAAACGGCTCCGGTTCCGTTATTTTAAGGGTTAAAGCTCTGAAATTTGGTGTGCAATACTATTAATGCTTTAAGACACTGTTACGGTTACCCTTAGTCTCGCTGAGAGATGGACCGCTTAGTAGCCTGGATCCCTATTGCTAAAGAGGGGAGAAGCTGCTTTCCATAGTATTCTATATGAGTCTCGCAAATATAGAATAATCTCCCTTAGCTGCAGTAGAGCTAGGATACCCTTCTGCCCACAAAAACGAGTCAACGCTGCGATTGAGGGTCAAACAAGAACTCAGGACTGGGATGCCCAGCCTGCTTTTTATTAAAGTTACATGCACACAGGGCACTCCCAGGGGGAGAGGGGGGGAAGCACAAAATCCCCCATCACACATTTAGATAGAGAGCACTGTCCTTTGACAGGCCACAATAGGATTACAGTACTTAAGATAACAAGTTTACAAGTTCATCTTATCAATTAGCAGTCTGGCTCCAGAGGTGATTAGACAATAGTTTCTAAAAGCTGAAAAAAAAGAGTTAACTCTTTATGAAATGAAACTTGTTACGGTTTTCTTGGAGCCCTTCTTAGGCGCTGGCTTGCTGGTTCAGGCATTGCTGCTGGGAAATAAGCTCTTCACAACAAAATAACTAATGCTTCTGTAACATTGCTCCCTTTCTGTGGAACACTCTGGCAGACACGGTCTGACCCCTTTTCGGGGCAGACTAAGGCTGTCCAGACCGCTGGTTATGCGGGGCTGAGGTCGGTTTGTCTGGACAACCCGTCGGCGTTGCCATTCTGTTTCCCAGGTCTGTAAGTAATGGTGAAATTGAAGGTTTGCAACGATAAGCTCCAACGTAATAGCCTGCCGTTATCTCCAGAGACCCGGTTCAGCCACACCAACGGGTTATGGTCGGTGACCAGAGTGAACTCCTGACCATATAAATAGGGAGTCAATTTCTTTAATGCCCACACCAAAGCCAAACACTCCTTTTCGACCGCTGCATAGCTGACTTCGCGGGGCAGGAGCTTCCGGCTGATGTAGGCAACTGGATGCTCCCCTCCATCTTCGCCTACTTGGCTGAGGACGGCTCCCAGCCCGAACATGGAAGCATCGGTATGGACGATAAAACGTTTGTTAAGGGCTGGGGCCGCCAAGACAGGAGCGTTAATTAGAGCATTTTTGAGAGCCTGGAAAGCCGTTTCACAGTGGGGAGACCACAGGACCTGTCGAGGTAAGTTCTTCTTGGTCAAGTCAGTCAGGGGTTTGGCAAGTGTGCTGTAGTCTGGTACGAACCGTCTATAGTACCCTGCCGTGCCCAGGAAGGCTAGGACCTGAGTCTTAGTGATGGGGGTGGGCCAATTGGCGACAGCTTCTATTTTGGCCGGCTCTGGTCGCTGCTTTCCACACCCCACCCGGTGACCCAGGTACTGTACCTCGGCCATCCCAAAGTGGCATTTTTCTGGCTTCAGAGTCAGGCCAGCAGCCCGGATCTGATCCAGAACCATTCCCACATGAGCTAAGTGGTCCTCCCAGGACTCACTGTGGATCGCTATGTCGTCCAGGTAGGCGCAAGCAAAACTCTGGAAGCCATCCAGGAGCCTATCCACCAAGCGCTGGAATGTAGCTGGGGCATTCTTCATCCCAAACGGCATTACCCTAAACTGATATAAGCCGAATGGGGTGACGAATGCCGACTTGGGGATAGCCTCCGGGGCCAGGGGAATCTGCCAGTAACCTTTGCAGAGGTCAATAGTGGTCAGGTAATTTCCCCTGGCTATACGATCGAGTAGCTCGTCTACCCTGGGCATAGGGTAAGCGTCCGTCACGGTATTTTCATTGAGCCTCCGATAGTCTACGCAGAACCGGGTGGTCCCATCTTTCTTGGGCACCAAGACAACTGGGGAGGCCCAGGGACTATCGGAGGGCTCAATTACCCTGAGCTGGAGCATCTCATCGATCTCCTTCTTCATTCCTGTCCTAACTGCTTCGGGGATTCGGTACGGAGCCTGGCGCAAGGGAGCTTGTCCCGGAGTATCTACCTGGTGGGTGGTTAAAGTAGTGTACCCTGGCTTCGGGGAGAAGGTGAGGTGTTTGGACTGGAGGAGTTGGTTGAGCTGCTCCCTTTCAGTGGGGCTAAGTCGGTCCCCTATCTGAACCTGCGCCACTATACCTGTGGGGAGGCTCTTTTCTAATAGGTCTGGAATGGGTAAACTGTCGGGGTCTTCCTGAGGGGAACAACATACGGCCGTCACGTTCTCTGGTCGCTCAAAATATTCCTTGAGCATGTTTACATGGAATGTCTTTCTAAGATTGTTGTCGTGGCAGCTAGCTATCACATAAGTGGTGTCTCCCCTTTTCTCTACGATCTGGTAGGGACCCTGCCAGGACGCCTGCAATTTGTCTGTCTTCACCGGCTTAAGTACTAACACCTTTTGTCCTATGGTGAAGATTCTCTTTCGGGCCCCCCGATCGTACCATACTTTCTGTCTTCTCTGGGCCAACTGGAGATTAGCCCGCACGGATTTGGCTAATTGCTCCATTCGGTCCCTGAGTTCCAGCACGTATGGCACAATCGGGACACCGTCAGCCTCCATCTCTCCCTCCCAGTGCTCCCGGATCAGGTTTAGGGGTCCCCGTACCTTTCTTCCGTAGAGCAACTCGAAGGGAGAGAACCCTGTCGTTTCCTGGGGCACCTCCCGATAAGCAAATAGGAGGTGTGGCAGGAAGCGTTCCCAGTCTCGGTATTCCTGAGTGAACGTCTTGAGCATTTGCTTGAGGGTCCCATTGAACCTCTCACACAGCCCGTTCGTCTGGGGGTGGTATGGGGAGCTTAGGAGGGACTTAATTTTGCAAACCTGCCAGAGTTGTTGGGTCAATTCAGCCGTAAATTGGGTGCCTCGGTCGGATAGGATTTCTTTTGGAAATCCTACCCGGGAGAACACCTGTACTAGTGCATTCGCTACCGTATCCGCTTGTATGTTGGATAGGGCGACAGCCTCTGGGTACCTGGTAGCGTAGTCCACTACGGTAAGAATGTATCGCTTACCGGAGGGACTAGGGGTAGCCAGTGGTCCCACTAGGTCAATAGCAACCCGGCTGAAGGGTTCCTCTACAATGGGCATATTTACTAGCTGGGCTTTAGGGTGATCGCCTCGCCTTCCTACTCGTTGACACACATCGCAGGTGTTACAGTAAGTTCTAACGTCAGCGTGCACCCCTGGCCAAAAGAACGTGTGAGTAATGCGGTGTAGGGTACGGGTAACGGCTAGGTGGCCTGCTAAGGGGATGTCGTGGCCTATTTTGAGGATTTCTTGACGGTATTTGTGGGGCACTACCAGCTGTCGCCTACGCTGTCCCCTTTTCTCTGTCCAGCGGTATAGTTTCCCTTTTTCCCATAAGAATGTTTCGTTATCTGCCCCGCCCCCTCCGGTCTCTGCTCGTTCCCGGTACTTTTGTAAGGTCGGGTCAGTCTTAGACTCTGCCTCGAAAGCATCTGGGGTGTCCCAGGGTATGGGGCCTAACCTGTCAGGCAAGGTCGGGGTAGGTCTTACCTGTGTCTCCCGCACTGGTGAAAGCTCTCGCTCCGTCCGGGCTTGGGCCCGTGTAGTCACTGGGTCCGCCTCGTTGTTGCATACTGGAGCATAGGCAGAAGTCATGGGGCCCAAATCGTTGCCCAGTAGTACTTCGGTAGGTAAATTATCCATTAGGCCCACGTTCACAGCCCCCTTTCCCGCTCCCCAATCAAGATGCACTTTAGCTGTTGGAATTTTGTACACATCCCCCCCCGCCACTCTAACGGCCACAGTCTGTCCGGATCGCTTGTGCTCTGGCACCAAATGACTCTGTACCAGCGTGATAGTAGCCCCTGTGTCTCGCAATCCCTCGGTAGATCGCCCCTCGAGCCATACCCTCTGCCGATGGTGCTGGCGGTTATCTGAGGCAGCATATACAGGGTCTGCCTCGTGAAGCGGCCCCACATATCCCTCCATAGGGGCCTCTTGGTTAACACAGAGGGCCCGGGCCGGACGATAGGACCCAGAGGGGTCATTGTAATTCCTGGGTGTCTGGTGCGTATTAAGGGGGCAGCTAGCCATGAAATGCCCTGGTTGCTTGCATCGGTGGCAAGTCGGTCTGGGACGCTCAGAGCTGTTATTGGGTGGTCCTGAGTGTCGGACGGGCCCTGTGGGCACCGGGGCTCGGAATTCAGCACGAGGGGGTGCACGGTAAACCTCTCTGGGTTCGACCTGTGCTGGAGCTCGGTAGTTCATGGGTTCGTGAAGACGGGAGTCATAATGTTCATCGGCCAATTTGGCTGCTTCTTCTAAGGTAGAAGGCCGCCTGTCTCGCAGCCATTCCTTCCCTTGCTGTTCCATGCCATTATAAAAATGTTCTAAGAGAAACAATTGTAAAATTTCCTCCCCAGTCACCGCTTTACTTCCGCTCAGCCAGTGATTTGCCGCTCTCCGCATTCGGTGCGCCCATTCCATATGGGTATCGTTAGGCTTCTTTTCCGTGCCCCGAAACTGTCGGCGATACGTGTCCGGAGTTACAGCGTACCGTCGCAACAGTGTCTCCTTAACTAGCTCATACTGTGTCACTTCCTCAGCACCCAGAGTACGAAAGGCTTCCAGGGCTCGCCCGGATAGTTTCCCAGACAATATCGTGGGCCACTCTCTGTTGGGAATCTGGTGCAGGGCACATTGCCTTTCGAAGTCCGCCAAATATTCATCAATCCCTGTCTCGCTCTCTAGGAAGGGTCGAAATGCCGCATAGGGTATCTTGGGCCTCCCAGCATTTTCGACAGGGATGATTACCTGCGGGGCTTCAGCATTGCGGTGTGCGTTCGCTAGGTTGAGTTCGTGGGCTCGAGTCTCTCGTATATCCTCGTCCGCCTCCGCCATCAACTGCTGTACCAATTCCATGGAGGGGTTCGGCCCGTATAATGAGAGCCTTTCCCGAACAATCCTGGTTTTTTCGTCACTAATCGTGGTCGGTGTTTCCGCCATTGTGAAGCTCTGATCCAGTTCGGTCAATTCTGCGATCAGCTCTCTCCTCGGCCGGTTGCTGGCGTACCCCCCTCTGCTTTCAAGTAAATCCTTTAGGGTTGTACGCTTCAATTTTTCGTAAGCGCTCTCCATCCGTTCTGTACCTCTCCTAGGAAATCCAGGAAAATCCCGCCGCTGCCGCCAAATGTTACGGTTACCCTTAGTCTCGCTGAGAGATGGACCGCTTAGTAGCCTGGATCCCTATTGCTAAAGAGGGGAGAAGCTGCTTTCCATAGTATTCTATATGAGTCTCGCAAATATAGAATAATCTCCCTTAGCTGCAGTAGAGCTAGGATACCCTTCTGCCCACAAAAACGAGTCAACGCTGCGATTGAGGGTCAAACAAGAACTCAGGACTGGGATGCCCAGCCTGCTTTTTATTAAAGTTACATGCACACAGGGCACTCCCAGGGGGAGAGGGGGGGAAGCACAAAATCCCCCATCACACATTTAGATAGAGAGCACTGTCCTTTGACAGGCCACAATAGGATTACAGTACTTAAGATAACAAGTTTACAAGTTCATCTTATCAATTAGCAGTCTGGCTCCAGAGGTGATTAGACAATAGTTTCTAAAAGCTGAAAAAAAAGAGTTAACTCTTTATGAAATGAAACTTGTTACGGTTTTCTTGGAGCCCTTCTTAGGCGCTGGCTTGCTGGTTCAGGCATTGCTGCTGGGAAATAAGCTCTTCACAACAAAATAACTAATGCTTCTGTAACAGACACTGTGGTGAAATTTTGGTAATTTTTGAACAATTCCTTCATACTTTTTCACATATTCAGTAATAAAGTGTTTTCTGTTTAAAATTTAAAGAGACAGTAACGGTTTTATTTTAAAAGTTTTTTGTGCTTTGTTGACAAGTTTAAGCCTGTTTAACATGTCTGTACCTTCAGATAAGCTATGTTCTATATGTATGAAAGCCAATGTGTCTCCCCATTTAAATTTATGTGATAATTGTGCCATAGCGTCCAAACAAAGTAAGGACAGTACTGCCACAGATAATGAAATTGCCCAAGATGATTCCTCAGATGAGGGGAGTAAACATGATACTACATCATCTCCTACTGTGTCTACACCAGTTTTGCCGACGCAGGAGGCCCCTAGTACATCTAGTGCGCCAATGCTTATTACCATGCAACAATTAACGGCTGTAATGGATAACTCCATAGCAAATATTTTATCCAAAATGCCTACTTATCAGAGAAAGCGCGATTGCTCTGTTTTAAACACTGAAGAGCAAGAGGGCGCTGATGATAATTGTTCTGTCATACCCTCACACCAATCTGAAGGGGCCATGAGGGAGGTTTTGTCAGATGGAGAAATCTCAGATTCAGGAAAAATTTCTCATCAAGCTGAACTGGATGTTGTGACATTTAAATTTAAATTAGAACATTTCCGCGCACTGCTTAAGGAGGTGTTATCTACTCTGGATGATTGTGACAACTTGGTCATTCCAGAGAAATTATGCAAGATGGACAAGTTCCTAGAGGTTCCGGTGCACCCCAACGCTTTTCCTATACCCAAGCGGGTGGCGGACATAGTAAATAAGGAGTGGGAAAAGCCTGGCATACCTTTTGTTCCCCCCCCTATATTTAAGAAATTATTTCCTATGGTCGACCCCAGAAAGGACTTATGGCAGACAGTCCCTAAGGTCGAGGGGGCAGTTTCTACTCTAAACAAACGCACTACTATTCCTATCGAAGATAGTTGTGCTTTCAAAGATCCTATGGATAAAAAATTGGAAGGTTTGCTTAAAAAGATTTTTGTACAGCAAGGTTACCTTCTACAACCAATTTCGTGCATTGTTCCTGTCACTACAGCAGCGTGGTTCTGGTTCGAGGAACTAGAAAAGTCGCTCAGTAGAGAGACTCCATATGAGGAGGTTATGGACAGAGTTCACGCACTTAAATTGGCTAACTCTTTTATTTTAGATGCCACTTTGCAATTAGCTAGATTAGCGGCGAAAAATTCAGGGTTTGCTATCGTGGCGCGCAGAGCGCTTTGGCTAAAGTCTTGGTCAGCGGATGTGTCATCCAAGACAAAATTGCTTAACATCCCTTTCAAAGGTAAAACTCTATTTGGACCAGAATTGAAAGAGATTATTTCAGACATCACTGGGGGAAAGGGCCACGCCCTTCCACAAGATAGGTCTTTTAAGGCTAAAAATAAGTCTAATTTTCGTCCCTTTCGCAATTTCAGGAACGGACCGGCCTCTAATTCTGCATCCTCTAAGCAAGAGGGTAATGCCTCACAACCCAAACCAGCCTGGAAACCGATGCAAGGCTGGAACAAGGGTAAGCAGGCCAAGAAGCCTGCCACTGCTAACAAAACAGCATGAAGGAGTAGCCCCCGATCCGGGACCGGATCTAGTGGGGGGCAGACTCTCTCTCTTTGCTCAGGCTTGGGCAAGAGATGTTCAGGATCCCTGGGCGCTAGAAATAGTTTCTCAAGGTTATCTCTTGGAATTCAAGGAACTACCCCCAAGGGGAAGGTTCCACATGTCTCACTTATCCTCAAACCAAATAAAGAGACAGGCATTCTTACATTGTGTAGAAGACCTGTTAAAGATGGGAGTGATACACCCAGTTCCAATAAAGGAACAAGGAATGGGATTTTATTCCAATCTGTTCGTAGTTCCCAAAAAAGAGGGAACTTTCAGACCAATTTTGGATTTGAAGATCCTAAACAAATTTCTCAGGGTACCATCGTTCAAGATGGAAACCATTCGAACGATTCTACCCACTATCCAGGAAAGTCAATTTATGACTACCGTGGATCTAAAGGATGCGTACCTACATATTCCTATCCACAAAGAACATCATCAGTTCCTAAGGTTCGTTTTTCTGGACAAGCATTACCAGTTTGTGGCCCTCCCATTCGGGTTAGCCACTGCTCCAAGGATTTTCACAAAGGTACTAGGGTCCCTTCTAGCGGTTCTAAGACCGAGGGGCATTGCAGTAGTACCTTACTTGGACGACATTCTAATACAAGCGTCGTCCCTGTCAAAAGCAAAGGCTCATACGGACATCGTTCTAGCCTTTCTCAGATCACACGGATGGAAGGTGAACATAGAAAAAAGTTCTCTGTCTCCGTCGACAAGAGTTCCCTTCTTGGGAACAATAATAGATTCCTTAGAAATGAGGATTTTTCTGACAGAGGTCAGAAAATCAAAACTTCTAAGCTCTTGTCAAGTGCTTCATTCTGTTCCTCGTCCTTCCATAGCGCAGTGCATGGAAGTAGTAGTGTTGATGGTTGCAACAATGGACATAGTTCCTTTTGCACGAATTAATCTAAGACCATTACAACTGTGCATGCTCAAACAGTGGAATGGGGATTATACAGACTTGTCTCCAATGATTCAAGTAGATCAAAAGACCAGAGATTCACTCCGTTGGTGGCTGACCCTGGACCATCTGTCCCAGGGAATGAGCTTCCGCAGACCAGAGTGGGTCATTGTCACGACCGACGCCAGTCTAGTGGGCTGGGGCGCGGTCTGGAAATCCCTGAAAGCTCAGGGTCTATGGTCTCGGGAAGAGTCTCTTCTCCCGATAAACATTCTGGAACTGAGAGCGATATTCAATGCTCTCAGAGCTTGGCCTCAACTAGCAAAGGCCAAATTCATAAGGTTCCAATCAGACAACATGACGACCGTTGCATATATCAATCATCAGGGGGGAACAAGGAGTTCCCTGGCGATGAAAGAAGTGACCAAAATAATTCAATGGGCGGAGGATCACTCCTGCCACTTGTCTGCGATCCACATCCCAGGAGTGGAAAACTGGGAGGCGGATTTTCTGAGTCGTCAGACATTCCATCCGGGGGAGTGGGAACTCCATCCGGAGATCTTTGCCCAAATAACTCAATTATGGGGCATTCCAGACATGGATCTGATGGCATCTCGTCAGAACTTCAAGGTTCCTTGCTACGGGTCCAGATCCAGGGATCCCAAGGCGACTCTAGTAGATGCACTAGTAGCACCTTGGACCTTCAACCTAGCTTATGTATTTCCACCGTTTCCTCTCATTCCCAGGCTGGTAGCCAGGATCAATCAGGAGAGGGCCTCGGTGATCTTGATAGCTCCTGCGTGGCCACGCAGGACTTGGTATGCAGACCTGGTGAATATATCATCGGCTCCACCATGGAAGCTACCTTTGAGACAGGACCTTCTTGTTCAGGGTCCATTCGAACATCCAAATCTGGTCTCCCTCCAGCTGACGGCTTGGAGATTGAACGCTTGATTCTATCGAAGCGTGGGTTTTTAGATTCTGTGATAGATACTCTGGTTCAGGCCAGAAAACCGGTAACTAGAAAAATTTACCATAAAATATGGAAAAAGTATATCTGTTGGTGTGAATCCAAAGGATTCCCATGGAATAAGATAAAAATTCCTAAGATTCTCTCCTTTCTACAAGAAGGTTTGGAGAAAGGATTATCTGCAAGTTCTCTAAAGGGACAGATCTCTGCTTTATCTGTCTTACTACACAAAAGACTGGCAGCTGTGCCAGATGTTTAAGCATTTGTTCAGGCTCTGGTTAGGATCAAGCCTGTTTACAGACCTTTGACTCCTCCCTGGAGTCTAAATCTAGTTCTTTCAGTTCTTCAAGGGGTTCCGTTTGAACCTTTACTTTCCATAGATATTAAGTTACTATCTTGGAAAGTTTTGTTTTTGGTTGCAATTTCTTCTGCTAGAAGAGTTTCAGAGTTATCTGCTCTGCAGTGTTCTCCGCCCTATCTGGTGTTCCATGCAGATAAGGTGGTTTTGCGTACTAAGCCAGGTTTTCTTCCTAAGGTTGTTTCTAACAAAAATATTAACCAGGAGATAGTTGTACCTTCTTTGTGTCCGAATCCAGTTTCAAAGAAGGAACGTTTGTTACACAATTTGGACGTAGTCCGTGCTCTAAAATTCTATTTAGAGGCTACAAAAGATTTCAGACAAACATCTTCCTTGTTTGTTGTTTATTCTGGTAAAAGGAGAGGTCAAAAAGCGACTTCTACCTCTCTTTCCTTTTGGCTTAAAAGCATCATCCGATTGGCTTATGAGACTGCCGGAAGGCAGCCTCCTGAAAGAATCACAGCTCACTCCACTAGGGCTGTGGCTTCCACATGGGCCTTCAAGAACGAGGCTTCTGTTGACCAGATATGTAAGGCAGCGACTTGGTCTTCACTGCACACTTTTGCCAAATTTTACAAATTTGATACTTTTGCTTCTTCGGAGGCTATTTTTGGGAGAAAGGTTTTGCAAGCCGTGGTGCCTTCCGTTTAGGTAACCTGATTTGCTCCCTCCCTTCATCCGTGTCCTAAAGCTTTGGTATTGGTTCCCACAAGTAAGGATGACGCCGTGGACCGGACACACCAATGTTGGAGAAAACAGAATTTATGCTTACCTGATAAATTACTTTCTCCAACGGTGTGTCCGGTCCACGGCCCGCCCTGGTTTTTTAATCAGGTCTGATGAATTATTTTCTCTAACTACAGTCACCACGGTACCATATGGTTTCTCCTATATATATTTCCTCCTGTCCGTCGGTCGAATGACTGGGGTGGGCGGAGCCTAGGAGGGACTATATGGCCAGCTTTGCTGGGACTCTTTGCCATTTCCAGTTGGAGAAGAGAATATCCCACAAGTAAGGATGACGCCGTGGACCGGACACACCGTTGGAGAAAGTAATTTATCAGGTAAGCATAAATTCTGTTATTTATGCTACTAGCTACTGTAAGCTATTTATACGGTTTGTAATTGCTGCAATTCTTGCAATTGATTGAAACATATTAACAGTGATATGGCTTAAAAACACTAGGTAGACACACATATGTAATTTTAAAATATATTGAGATTTTTCTTTTTCTTTTTTTCTGTTTGACCGGAAATTATTGTTGGCGGGGCGTAGGTAGATGGGGGTAAGTGCTCTTTAAATATTTTCCTGTTTGTTACCTCAATTATTTGTCTGAGGAAGGGGTTAACAACCCAGACAAAATTGCATTAAAACATATTTTGCAAAACATCCAGAATGTGTTGCCTCCAACATCTAGATATGCATGAGTGGGATCATTGTCAATATTTATATTAGGCTGGGCACCCTAGTATTTGACTTTCAGAAGTGAGAGAGCCCTTTCCTGCATAAAGATATATATGTGTGTGTGTATATATATATATATATATATATATATATATATGTGTGTGTGTGTGTATATGTGTATTTATGTGTTTTATGTGTAAATATGTATGTGCACACATACATACATATATACACAAGTATACACATATATAGACATACATATATACTGTACATATTGTATATATATATATATATATATATATATATATATATATATATATATCTATATATATATTTACTTTTGAGCCCTTCCCATTCAAATAGCTATATATATATATATATATATATATATATATATATATATACTGTATATGTATATAAATATATATTTGTATATATACACAGTACATACTGTGTGTATATATATATATATATATATATATATATATATATATATACACAGTATATATGTTTAAAAAGAAATTTAAATTTAAGAATTTAAAGTATTCCTTATGCAGTTTCTGCTTTAACGCTGTTGGTCTAGCGGAGTGTCAGATTAGCATGCAAGCAATCTATACTATAATCATGTTTGTAACGCGTCCGTCATTGTCGCCAGTTGCGCACACATCCTCAAATGAATGTTGGCTGCGCGAAGCAGCCAAAAGAATGGCTGCCATTTTCGGAATCCACCGGGATGCAGAGTAGGCAAACCCAAAGCCTTAAAAAAAACAAAAAAAAAACCACGCAACTGCCCGCACAAACTAAAAACCACGTAACCGCCCGCAAGAAATACAAAAAAAACTTAACTGTTCGCACAAAGTATTAACAAACACCGAAACCGCCAACCCCCACATCGCAAAACAATAAAGCAATTAACCCCTAATCGGCAAACAACATAAATAAAATATTAACCCCTAAACTGCCAACCCCCACATCACAATAAACCTAATTAATCTATTAACCCCTAAACCACAAAAATCCTACATCGCAATAAACCTATTTAACCTATTAACCCCTAAACCAACAAACCCCCACATCGCAATAAACCTAATTAACCTATTAACCCCTATAATGCCAACCCCCCCACAATGCAAATAACAAATTTAATTACTAAGCCCCCTAACCTAACACCCCCTAAATTAACCGCAATTATTACTAAATTACATCTAAAATAAAAAAATCCTAACATTAAATTACAAAAAAATCAAAAGCTCTAAAATTACAGAAAAAATAAACAAAATTATCAAAAATAAAAAAAAATTATACCTAATCCTTATGAAAATAAAAAAAGCTTTCCAAAATAAAAACACCCCCTAATCTAAACTACCAATAGCCCTTAGAAGGGCCTTTTGTAGGACATTGCCCTAAGTTAAAAAGCTCTTTTAAATTTAAAAATTACTAAATCCCCCCTAACAGTAAAAATCCCCACCCGCCAAACCCCCCAAAATAAAATAAAAACACTAAAAAAACTAAACAGAGAAAAAAAGGAGCGCCACAAAAAAAAATGAAATAAAATGAATAAAATAAAACAAAATAAAAGAAAATTAATGAGAAATAAGAAAAAAAGAGAAAAATTAATTTCTCCCAATACAACAATAAATATAATGTATACAATAACAATAATACAAATCAGCAAATCAACAATAAGCTTAAAAAACAGAAAAA
Organism: Bombina bombina; assembly: GCF_027579735.1. Classification (NCBI taxonomy): domain Eukaryota; kingdom Metazoa; phylum Chordata; class Amphibia; order Anura; family Bombinatoridae; genus Bombina; species Bombina bombina. The sequence continues at coordinate 227,030,317 of NC_069506.1, read as the reverse complement.
ATATATATTATAGCAACTTCATATATTAGTAGTCTTAAAGGGACAGTCTAGGCCAAAATAAACTTTCATGATTCAGATAGAGCATGTAATTTTAAACAATTTTCCAATTTACTTTTATCACCAATTTGACTTTGTTCTCTTGGTATTCTTAGTTGAAAGCTTAACCTAGGAGGTTCATATGCTAATTTCTTAGACCTTGAAGGCCACCTCTTTTCAGAATGCATTTTAACTGTTTTTCACCACTAGAGGGTGTTAGTTCACGTATTTCATATAGATAACAATGTGCTTGTGCACGTGAAGTTATCTGGGAGCAGGCACTGATTGGCTAAACTGCAAGTCTGTCAAAAGAACTGAAATAAAGGGGCAGTCTGCAGAGGCTTAGATACAAGATAATCACAGCGGTTAAAAGTATATTAATATAACTGTGTTGGTTATGCAAAACTGGGGAATGGGTAATAAAGGGATTATCTATCTTTTAAAACAATAAAAATTCTGGTGTAGACTGTCCCTTTAACACTTAACCCACTCTAAACCAATGGGAATAGTTGAAAGGGTCACTTGTAAGTGGTTTTAGATGATCCCTTAAACAATATGGAAATCCTTATATATGGTGTTCTGCTGCTCCTTATTTAACCCACTGGTGTGTCCTCCATGGTTTTCAAGGTAGAAAAAAGGTAATTTTGGAAAAACAGATGGAGCGCAACACCGTTTACAGAAAGTACACTGACAATCTAAGTGTAGTATTAAAATGTCATTATAATTCATAAAAACAGGTAAAAAGATGTACATTCACAATGTATGACCTCAAACTTGTGAGGTATGTTTCAGCATATATACAGGCAGTTGATGATTGACGAGGCCTTAGGTGTGATACCCCCTGTTAGTAACGATTACAATTGAGCCGGCTTCTACAGAATAGCCGTTTTTGCCATGACACATTGTCCCCGGTTTTTCTACATAAGTAAGTTTATCCTTCTGTGTGTATTAATACCCTGAATCAGCACTGATGTTTGAATGATCCATATAACTGACTGTCCTAGTTGTTCTATGTTGTATTGAGTGGATATCTGCTGTTGTGGAGGGGTGTATCACACCTAAGGTCTTGTGAATCATCAACTGCATGTATATATGCTGAAACATACCTCATAAGTTTGAGGTCATATATTGTTTTTATGAATTAAAGTGATATTTTAATACCACTAAAAAAACTAAACTACCCATTGACCCTAAAGGGGCATTTGTATAGGCATTGTCCTTAAAAGGGCATTCAGCTCTTTTACTGCCCTTAAAAGGGCAATCAGCTCTTTTCCAGCCCATTAAATCCCTAATCTTAAAAAAAAATAAAAAATCTTAACATTAAGCCCCAAATAGGTACTCACCGTTTCTGAAGTCTGGCGGAGAAGGTTTTCTTCCAGGCGGCTCCATCATCTTCTATCTCCATCCGGAGTGAAGGTGGCGCGGAGCGGAAGTGTGGAGCTGGCTTTACTGATGCGTGGATCCTCAGCAGCGGTCCTCAACGGCTCCTCTTCATGTGATCATCCGTCGCACACTGAAGATTGAATGCAAGGTACCCCTATTTATTGGGGTATCTTGCATTCCTATTGGCTGAAATTTTAAAATCAGCCAATAGGATGAGAGCTACTGAAATCTTATTGGCTGATTTGAACAGCCAATAGGTTTTCAGTAGCTTTAATCCTATTGGCTAATTTCAAAATCTCAGCCAATAAGAATGCAAGGTACCCCAAATTGACTGCGGTACCTTACATTCAATCTTCAGTGTATGATGGAAATCGGATGAAGAGGATCCTCCATGCTGCAGAGGAACGCCACTGCTGAGGATCCACGCATCAGGGAAAACAGCTCCGCAACTCCACTCCACGCTGCCTTCGTTCAGGATTAAGATAGAAGATGATGGAGCCACCTGGAAGAAGACCTTCTCCGCTGGACTTCAGGAACGGTGAGTATCTTTTTGAGGCTTAATTTTAGACTTTTTTATTTTAATGTTTGGGGTTTTTTTTTTTTTTTTAGATTAGAGTTTTTTTGTTTTTGAAAAATAGCTGATTGCCCTTTTAAGGGCAGTAAAAGAGCTGGTGGGGGGTTTTACTGTTAGGTGGACTTAGTATTTTATAGAGGTAAAAGAGGTGTTTAACTTAGGGCAATGCCCTAAAAAAGGCCCTAGATTAGTATTAGATTAGGGGGTGTTTTTGTTTTGGGGGGATTTTTTTTTTTAGGGGTATTAGTTTTGGTTTACATTTTTTATTTTGGATAGTTTTGTTTATTTTTTTCTGTAATATTCTTTTTAATTTTTTTGTAACTTTAGCTTGGGGGTTTGTATTTTTTAAACATAGACTGCCCTCTAGGCAGGCTTATCGACTAGTAACTAATAAGGCTCTTTGTAATGCACCCCAAAGAAGTCTATGTGGAAGAGTTAGCGCAATTGCGATATCTGAAGTCCTGAATTTAGCACCTCTGAGTCTTTCTCTCTTAACTTTTTGCGGTGATCGTATGAAGAGGATGCTCCGCGCTGGATGTCATCACCCATTCTGGACAGCTGCGCGTCTCCACAGCTCCGCCCCACCGGGATAAAGATAGAAGATGGCCCCTCGATGGAGGAAGATGTCGCCCCCTGGATGAAGACGTCTCGCCGCCTGGATGAGGATGGATGACCGGACTTAAGGAACTGTGAGTAGATTTTCTGGGGGTTTTCATTTTTGGGGTGTTTTTTTTAGCTAAGGCTTTGGGCAGTGTAAAAGAGCTGAATGCCATTTTAAGGGCAGTAAACCCTTTTAAGGGCAATGCCCATAAAAATGCCCCTTTTTTTTAGATTTAGGTTTTTTATTTTCGGGGTTGGTTGGGTGGGGGGTTTACTGTTAATTTTTTGTTGGTAAAAGAGCTGTTTAATTTATGACAATTCCCCACAAAAGTCCCTTTTAAGGGCTATAGGTAGTTTATTTAGGTTTATTTAGGTTAGGGGGTGTTTTTATTTTTATAGGAGTATTAGATTAGGTGTAATTGGTTTTATTTTTCATAATTTAGCGTTTAATATTTTTTGTAATGTTAGATTTTTTAAATGTTTTCGTAGTATTAGGTTTATTTAAGTTTGTAATTTAGGTTTTTTATTTTTTCATAGTATTAGGTTTTTTTAATCATGTAATTTAGGATTTTTAATTGGTAGTTTATTTTATTTTATTAGAATAGTTATGTTAGGTTAATTTATAGTTTAATCTTAGTTTTTTTTATTTCATAGGTAAGTTTTTATTTATTTAAAGAAAGTTATATTGTAAATTTAATTTAAAATTAGGGGGGGGGGTGTTTAGGTTAATAGTTTAATTTAGTGTTTTGCGATGTGGGGGCCGTGGGTTAGGGGTTAATAGGTTTAGTTTATTAGTAGTCAGGGCCGCCATGAGGGGGTGACAGGGGTGACTCCTGTCAGGGCCCCAATGGGCCAGGGGGGCCCCATGAGGCAAGAACAAAATTTATTTATTTATTTTTTTTTTTTTGGCAGCCACCAGTGGGTAGTACAGCAGAGTGCTAATTGAGCATGGGAAATGTTATTACAAGGAGTAAAGTATTAGCATTTGAGAGGATTTCTGAGTGTGCACTTAAACACTATGCACAGTGTGAGACAGACTTGGCACTTTGCTTGTACAATGTGTGCCTGAGTCAGACGGCAGATCACTTTCATTTGCAGAGGAGGTATGACTTACTTAGCAAATGTTTTTTTAATTTTTTGTGTAATTTCGGATTGTAACTTCAGTGTGGTAGTAGTTGTATGGTGGGGCCAGGAGTCCATAAATAAAGAAAGACAGGAGCACCAGTGGATGTGTGGATCAGCGTTTTATTCGCCATAAACGCTGCAATAAAAGTACTCAAAAGAACAGCAACATATGACAAATTGTAATGTGCTTCGAAAAATGAAATGTACTCCGTAATTGCTGACAGCAGCTGATTGTTCAATGGGATGTAAAGGTGAATGAACAGCTGACGCGTTTCGGCAGTGTTGCCGTAGTCTTAGCTGGATAAAACTTAAAAAACAAGCGCCCTTTTTCAAGGGCTAACCTTCCTCCCATTGGGCAATCTGTTGAGCCAATCAGGACTATCGGTAATTAACAGCTGCAAGTGCTATTTAAACCTCCCTGTTACTCCTTGTACCAGGTTGTTATTAATACTTTATACAATACAATACAAATATTCTTTAAATATCTTGTCAAAGAGATGAAACTGAACAAAACAAATTATGCCTAATTCCCTGTATATATAAATGAAAACCAAAAATGCACATATATCTTGGACTACAAAGCGGTAGAAATATTAATAAAAAACATAAATACATAGGAATAAACTCCTGTCTCATGTTTAGCGTAAACCATATGTTGTATATGTGCACCTAATTAATCAGGATTACTCTTTTTCCCTTTTCTACGTAAATGAGTTAAATGCACTCTAACTATACTTTAATTTATTTTATTTTATTCATTGTAGTAATAGGAATAAACTATCTAATGCTTCGCTGAAGGATCCATTGTATACACCCCTTAAGGTATGTAATTTAAGAACTATTAGACCTCTTACGCCCCATTCAATACCAATAGTATCAATAGTAATGGGACTCTTGTGGTCCCTCTCAGTACCAATAATTTATCAAGTCATAGGCTGAGTTTAGTCCTGAAGGTGTCCTGGTCTTCAATTTGAAAATCCAGAACACCTCCTGTCTACCTAGGGCTTTCTCCCTATCCCCACCTCTAGATGGCAATGGTACATATTCAATGGCCTTCCACCTAAAACTCTCTGTGCTTTTTGAATGTTCAAGTGCGAAATGCTGCACTAGTGGTGTACTTGATTTTCCTGCTCTGATGGTAGAGAGATGCTCCCTAATCCGCGATCTGATCTCACGTGTTGTTAACCCTACATATTGAACCTTGCATAGCATGCAGGTAACCAAGTATATCACATATTTGGACCTGCACGTGATGCATGTTTTTATTTCAAATTGTTGGCCTGTGATGGTGGACTGAAATGATTCCCCACATTCAACTTTCTCACAGGCCACACAATCTCTATAGTTGCACCTGTGCATGCCTTTTATCACTAGCCATGCTGACCCCCCTGGGGGGCTTGTTTTGACCCTGGTGGGCGCTACTGAGTTCCCAATGGTTTTGTTTCTCCTGTAGGAGAACTGACAACCCAAGCTGGATATGTTTGTTAAATCATCATCTGCAGAGAGCATTTTAAAGTGCTCTCTGATGATGTTACAGATCCTTGGATATTCTACTGAATAGTCTGTAAGAAATGTCAGTCCTTGTTTAAAGGCTTTGCTTTCTCTACTCTCTTTAGATTTTAATGTGAGTAAGCTGTCCCTATCCAGGGTCCTGACTGACTCTTGGGCGTTCTTTATTGTTATATGCGGATAACCCCTGTCTTTCAACCTTACGGCCAATGCACCACTCTCTCTCTCAAAATCTCTTGAGAGGCTGCAGTTTCTTTTTACCCTCATAAATTGCCCTTTGGCCACTGCTTTGAAGAGGTTCTGAGGGTGACAGCTCCTGGCGTGCAGTAGAGTATTGCCCGTAATGGGCTTCCTGTAAATGGTGGACATCACTTTTTCGCCTGTCTTTCCAATTAGAGTCACATCAAGATAATTGATGTTTGTCTCCCCAACCTCAAAAGTGAATTCTATCCCCTTGTCGTTGTTGTTGAGATATTCAACGAACCCGGGGATACTGGTTAAACCCCCCTTCCACACAAAGAGAAGGTCATCAATGAACCTTTTGTAAAATATTATATCCTTTCGGTGTGGATTTCTTTCTCCAAATATGTGGTCCTCCTCCCACCAACCCATGAATAGGTTGGCGTAGGAGGGGGCAAACTTGGCCCCCATGGCCGTGCCACATATCTGGAGAAAGAAAAGGCCATTGAACTCAAAAAAGTTGTGGGTGAGTAAAAACTTGGTTACTCTTCCCACAAACTCACACAATGACAAATCATTCCCATGGTACTTCCTCATGAAATACTCTACAGCCAGTAGTCCCTGCTCATGTGGAATTGATGAGTACAGGGACTTCACATCTACTGTGATCCAAACATATTCATCCTTCCAGTCTATCCTGGACACCAGATTCAAAATGTGTTTTGTGTCCAGGACAAAACTGGTGAGTTGTTTGATCATGGGCTGCAAAATTGCATCAAGCCACTCAGAAAGAGGCTCGAGGAGAGATCCAATGCCACTGACTATGGGTCTCCCTCTTACCTCTGTGAGTGACTTGTGCACTTTAGGAAGATGATTAAACACTGGTGTTTTTGGACATTCAACATATAGAAAATCACCAGTGTTTTTGTCAAATATGCCAATCTCAAGGCCATCATCTATGAGGTCACTTAATTGTCGCTGGAATATTTTGGTGGGGTTAGCATTCAGTGCTCTATACTCATGTGTGTTGGAAAGCTGTCTTAGTGCTTCTTTATTGAAGTCACTGGTGTCCATGATCACAATGGATCCACCCTTATCCGCAGACCTAATTACTATCTTGTCATTCCTACTTAAACTTTGTAGGGCTTGTCTTTCTAAAGAATTGATATTGGGTCTGTGGACCTTTTCTTGATAGTACAGATTGGTTAAGTCCCTTTCTATTCTGGAGTGGAACTTTTCTATTATTGTACCCCTATCCTGAATCGGGTAAAACTTAGATGGTTTTTTGAACTTCGGTAGAACAGTGTGAGCAGTGGATCTGTTTGACCCTTCCTCTATTAGTAGAGATTCCAGTGTTCTTATATCACACTGTTCTCCAAAGTCCAAAAATTCCTCATTAGAATCAGTTACTCCTAATGTGTGAGTGCGTGCTGGTTCCATAATTGATGTATCCTCATATGCCTTACGAGCAAAATGTTTATAAAGTGTGAGTTTCCTTACCAGTTTGTTTACATCAAGAAGTGTATTAAATAAATTAAAACTGGCGGTAGGAACAAAGCCTAATCCTAACTCCAACACTCTGGTTTCATGTGTATTCAGCTCATATGAGGACAAATTCACTATGCTCATTGTAGCTATGTTGTCTACTTTTTCTTCCGGGTGTATCTGCCTTTGTGAGAATCTCCTGTATCTTGCCCCCCCACGTCTTTTTTTGCCGGGGGGGCAATCGAAAAAACCTGGTTGGCTTGTGCCCTCTCTGTGTTGGTAACTGTGTATGCCGTATCACCATTAGTAGTACCTGTTTTATGTAAATTATATTTTGAATAGGCATATGGTTTGGCATTTTTTAGAATGGGAGCCACTAGCGTGGTTACTTCCCTCTGCCCACTCAGTTGTGGAATGTTTCCCTGAGCTGCGGGGATGGTATTACTACTGAGGGGATAAGGGGTGTAATTACTATCCGTGTCTTCCCCTCCAGATCCTGAACTTTCTCCCTGTGAATCAGTGTCAGTCTCTGTAAAGTGAATTCTACGTTGTCCTCTTCCACCTCTGCCTCTATTTCTATGCCTGCTACCTCTCCTAGACCCACTACCTCCTCTGGTATTGAACTCTTTTCTCCTTGTGAATCGTTCTTTCCGATTCCAAATATATACTAGATCATTATTGAAATCTGTCTGATCTCTTACAAATTTAGTATGTTTTCTCTCTAGTAATATTTGTTTGGCTTCTGCTATAGTATCATGGAGGATTTGGTCTAGGGTTGGGTAATCTGTATCCCCACTGCGATTATTTAGCTCATTCTGAATTACTGATATCTTATCTGCTATGACCTTTAGCTGTGTAGTTTTGTACTGTATCAATAGCAGCATAAGTTTAGTTGAACATTCAGATAGGGTTGCATTCCACATTGTTATAAATTCCCTATCCTCTGTCAGAAACGTTGGGAACTTGCTTATGCGCAATCCCCTGGGAATAAGACCAAGTTCATTATACTTATTTAAAGTTATAATGTCCCATTTAAGTCTATTTTCTTTGATTAATAATTGCTCCACATCTTCAAAAAGAGCTGTTAGCGATAACTTGGTGGGATCAGTGGAAAATATGGCTTCAATTTCCCTAGTATGTTCATCTCTTTCTGTAACAGTCATAAGAGAGTAAAAAGTACGTGTTTGCAGCTGTAGGCTGCTGTCAGTGTTGGACATCTTATCACTCCCTTGGCTCACCCCTCTCGTGTGATGAAGAAAGCTCTGCAAATAGTGTGGTAATGGAGCGGAACCCCACACTCCTGTAACGATATAGCAAACAAAAAGTTCCGCACTAAAATAGAGCTTTATGTATGGTCGACTTACCGCGTCCGGTCCTAGGGAGGGGTTTTCTCCTGTGGTTGGTCTGCGGACTGTATCCTGATCAGCGGTCGTCCGCGATCCGTATCCGTATGCCGGTTTTCTTCTCCTTAGCCCCAGATTGAGCTCCTTGGTTCCGTTGACAACAACCAGCTTGAACCCCCGCCCTCCTCAGACGCGTGCGGCTCCTCCTATTGGTCAGCGGCCTGTGACATCATCACCCGGTGAGTGTGCCATCCAATCCACGGGAGGGGGAGGGGAGGAGGCGCAATACCTCAACTGTGCTCTCCGTAGGGATCCAATGGTTCAAGGTAAATAAAGAAAGACAGGAGCACCAGTGGATGTGTGGATCAGCGTTTTATTCGCCATAAACGCTGCAATAAAAGTACTCAAAAGAACAGCAACATATGACAAATTGTAATGTGCTTCGAAAAATGAAATGTACTCCGTAATTGCTGACAGCAGCTGATTGTTCAATGGGATGTAAAGGTGAATGAACAGCTGACGCGTTTCGGCAGTGTTGCCGTAGTCTTAGCTGGATAAAACTTAAAAAAGGAGTAACAGGGAGGTTTAAATAGCACTTGCAGCTGTTAATTACCGATAGTCCTGATTGGCTCAACAGATTGCCCAATGGGAGGAAGGTTAGCCCTTGAAAAAGGGCGCTTGTTTTTTAAGTTTTATCCAGCTAAGACTACGGCAACACTGCCGAAACGCGTCAGCTGTTCATTCACCTTTACATCCCATTGAACAATCAGCTGCTGTCAGCAATTACGGAGTACATTTCATTTTTCGAAGCACATTACAATTTGTCATATGTTGCTGTTCTTTTGAGTACTTTTATTGCAGCGTTTATGGCGAATAAAACGCTGATCCACACATCCACTGGTGCTCCTGTCTTTCTTTATTTACCTTGAACCATTGGATCCCTACGGAGAGCACAGTTGAGGTATTGCGCCTCCTCCCCTCCCCCTCCCGTGGATTGGATGGCACACTCACCGGGTGATGATGTCACAGGCCGCTGACCAATAGGAGGAGCCGCACGCGTCTGAGGAGGGCAGGGGTTCAAGCTGGTTGTTGTCAACGGAACCAAGGAGCTCAATCTGGGGCTAAGGAGAAGAAAACCGGCATACGGATACGGATCGCGGACGACCGCTGATCAGGATACAGTCCGCAGACCAACCACAGGAGAAAACCCCTCCCTAGGACCGGACGCGGTAAGTCGACCATACATAAAGCTCTATTTTAGTGCAGAACTTTTTGTTTGCAGGAGTCCATAAAAACACATTTTTTAGCAGCAGTGTATTTATGATTATTTGACAATGCTGTTGAAATTCTATATTTAAAACCATGCAGAAATGTTTCCTCCTCAATACACAAATGGTAGGTGCCCTTTTTGGCAGAAATGCATTTTTTTTCTTTATATATATATATATATATATATATATATATATATATATATATATATATATATATATAGTACTAGGGGGTACCAGACTATAACGCTTGTAGAAAGGGAGTAACATAAAGGGGAGCACAGTTGTAAGGTGTAACACAAAAGTACTGATTTACAGCAAGGTATAAAAAAACTTTTTTGTGGCTCACCTTTTTGCTGAGAAGTCTGTGTAGTGTCTCTGCTTCTCCTCTGTAGAGTATGGTAGTATTTAGAAATCAAAGATAATTGGCATCTGTGTGGTGCCAATTGAGGTAAATAAAATCTCCCTGTTAGGGTTAGGGTTGGGTGACAAGTTTCCCCTCTCAGGGGTATGGTAGATGCCTTTTAATGAAGTAAATAAATGAAACAAATGTCAGTGATTAGTGAAAATAAAATCTCCTTTATTTTAGCACAAAAACAAACCAGTGTTTGTGCTGGTGAATAAAAAGTCTCTTGGTGTTGTTTAGTAAAAACTTTGTGCAGAAATTTGAGATATTTAACTTCCCAAACAGGCTGTGATGGTTGTCGCCTTGATTATGCACAAACAGTGTAGAGGATTCCTTGAAGATCTTTGTCTCCGAATGGTGTTAAGTATAAGGTTTATGCAAGATTTTGGGGTATTTTCCTTCCCAAACAGGCTGTGATAGTTGTTGCCCAGAAATTGCATAAGCAGTATAGAGGATTCCTTGATGATCCCTGTTGGTTGCTCTCTTTTTTTTTGCAAAAAAAAAAAAAAAAAAAAAAACGTTTTTAGAAAATAACCATTCCTGAAGGTTCCTGTGTAGGTTGTAGAAGATGTGAGGTGTTTTTCCTGTCTTAGGATGGCATTGGATACACTTGTGCTTCACAAGAGATCACTTGTGCAATTTTTGGGCAACAACCATCACAGCCTGTTTGGGAAGGAAAATACCCCAAAATCTTGCATAAACCTTATACTTAACACCATCCGGAGACAAAGATCTTCAAGGAATCCTCTACACTGTTTGTGCATAATCAAGGCAACAACCATCACAGCCTGTTTGGGAAGTTAAATATCCGAAATTTCTGCACAAAGTTTTTACTAAACAACACCAAGAGACTTTTAATTCACCAGCACAAACACCGGTTTGTTTTTGTGCTAAAATAAAGGAGATTTTATTTTCACTAATCACTGACATTTGCTTCATTTATTTACTTCATTGAAAGGCATCTACCATACCCCTGAGAGGGGAAACTTGTCACCCAACCCCCTTCTATCAGGGAGATTTTATTTCTTGAAAAGAAATACCTCAATTGGCACCACACAGATGCCAATTATCTTTGATTTCTAAATACTACCATACTCTACAGAGGAGAAGCAGAGACACTACACAGACTTCTCAGCAAAAAGGTGAGCCACAAAAAAGTTTTTTTATACCTTGCTGTAAATCAGTACTTTTGTGTTACACCTTACAACTGTGCTCCCCTTTATGTTACTCCCTTTCTACAAGCGCTATAGTCTGGTACCCCCTAGTACTATCCATAATTGTTTGTTCCATTTTGATGATAGTGGAATCACCAGACTAAGCTGCTCAGAAACACATCAGGAGGAACTGCATATTTAAGCAAATTAAATTTTTGCATTTAAACACAGCGCAAGCCTAAACAATTTTTCCTTTATATATATATATATATATATATATATATATATATATAGATATATAGAGATATATAGATATATATAGATATATAGATATATATATATTACATTCCAGTTTACTGCCTCTTTATGCAAGGACTTTCCAGATGCAAGGAGGCATTTTATCTAAGATTTTTACATCTGCATAAAATGTTATACTCTCAGACTAAGATTGCTCAGTGTTTGAAATGAGACAGGTTAACTTAAAACTGTTCAGTTTACACTACAGCTGACTTAATTTTGAAATACATACCAACAAGCCTAAATCCTGCATTTAACCAGATCTAATGGTATGAGTACCACAGCTTATGGTTCCACCAAGACCATATAGAGTACAGCATTTTCAAAATCCATAAGAACATCTGACAGATGGGAACATTTGTACACTATATTTGAAGTGGTGCTCTTGGTTGGGGAAAATGCGGAAAAAACAAACATATGTCAACCTTTTAAAAGTACTTTTCTTTATCTAGCCATCTACCCAGATCATTAATGTACAATTTTGAATACACAGAATTATTTTTGTTTGCACATTTACAAATATGATTCTTTAAAAAGTGATCTCTTAATTTCTGCAATTATTTTTATCATGCATGTCACACACTATTGATTTAGGGGATGCAAGGTGCATAAATGTTTCCTCCTGTGAGTGTTTCTGTGGGTGTCTGTGTTTATGTATTTGTGCTTTGTTTTGTGTCTCTATGAGTGTGTATGTATTTTTTTCTGTGGGTCTCTCTGTGAGGGTGGGTGTGTATGTCTTTTTGCATTTTCTGTGGATGTCTGTGAGGTTGTGTGCATATGTCTTTGAGCTTTTTCTATGGGTTTCTCTGTGAGGGTGTGTGTATGTTTGTCTTTGTGTGTTTTCTCTGGATGCCTCTGTGAGGGTGGGTGTGTATGTCTGTGTTTTCTGTGGATGTCTCTGTGAGGGTGTGTGTGTATATATATGTATGTATGTCTGTGTTTTTTGTGGATGTCTCTGTGGGGTGTGTGTGTTTCTGTGGGTGTCTCTGTGAGGTTGTGTGTTATGTATTTGTGTGTTTTCTGTGGATGTCTCAGTGAGGGTGTGTGTATGTATGTCTTTCCGTGTTTTATGTGGTTGTCTCTCTGTGTGTGTATGTCTTTGTGTGTTTTCTGTGGGTGTCTCTGTGTGTGTGTATGTCTTTGTGTGTTTTCTGAGGCTGTCTCTGTCGGCGTTCCCGTGGATGTATGTGCAAGTTTGAGTTTGTGTGTGTGTGTGTGTGTCCATTGTCTGTTCATTTTTAGGATATTTTGACCTTACTACTGATTATTCACATCTTTCTACAGACTTTGAGACTAACAAGACCTTTCCGGAAGTCGCCAATCCACCATTTAACCTTTAAATTATTGTTTAGGCGGTTCAGGGCCCTTCCTTTCAGCCACTGCATGCTGTTGTCATCATTTAGTTTGCATCTTCCTTTACAAAAAGATAATCAGAACTCCATATTTTGTTTTCTAAATCTCCTTTTTTTACAAAACTGTAGTTTACCTCATTACTTGTCAGGTCAATGTAAACAAGTGCTGAGTGTCTGTTTGGGTGTCTATGTCTGAGTGTGTTTGTGTGTTTCTTTGCGTGTCTGCTAGAGTGTCTATATGTGAATTCTTGTGTGTGTATGTGTGTGTTTGCGTATGTTACTACCTTTACAAAATTTTCAAGTTTAAATAGACACTTAAGAATAAAGTGAATATAAGTTTTAGTCACTTGGTCAAAAATTGCACATGTCAAAGGAGGGGGGGGGGGGGGCCTGATCAATGGTTAAGTCAGGGGCCCCAAAATTTCTAGTGGCGGCCCTGTTAGTAGTGATGTTGGGTGGCTGGCGGTTTAGAGGTTAATGTGTTTATTATAGTAGTAGCGATGTGGGGGGCCGGCGGTTTAGGAGTTAATATGTTTATTATAGTAGTTGCGACGTGGGGACCAGCGGTTTAGAAGTTAATAAGTTTATTTAGGGTTGACGATGTCAGAGGGCAGAGGATTAGGGGTTATTAGTTTTATGTAGTTGGGGTTTATGTTAGCGTGTTAGGTTTAAACGTGTTAGATTTAAACTTTCTTTTCCCCATAGATATCAATAAGGTTGGGTTACGGCGATTTGCCATTCCACGATCACAGGTGTTCGTTTTGTTTTAACACTTTCTCTATATTTATGTCTATGGGGGAAAGCGTGCATGAGCACGTAAACTTAGCCCTTGGCTTTTGTGCAGTATGGAGCTTAATGCACCATAATGCACAGCACAAGGAGGCTTTTCAGTAACTTGTAATGGCAGCGATATGGAAAGTGCTATTACGCTTAACTTGTAATCTTGGCGTATATATGTTAAATAACACAAGAAAAGGGGTCCTGAGTACAAACAAATATCTGCTATATTAGTATCAATTCAAACCCAATTTGTCTCATTCATGCAATGCAAGTGAGACCAGTGGGGGTGCCTGGTGCATATAAAGAGTTAATAATACCAAAAAGAAAAGAAAAAAGAAACCATGTTTTTGCCATGTTATTATTATGTTCTCATAGAAGCAAATGATAGCAAAATATGCTATGAGAAATAAATAAATATAATAAAAGTGAATTGTATTTTTTTTATTTATTTCATTTGTATATTCTATCTGAATCACAAACCTTTTGACTTATATACCCTATACTTATGTTTATAGATTCATCCCTATATAAATCTACACAATACATTAAAGGGACAGTAAAGTAAAAAAAAAATCTTTCATGATTTAAATAGGGCATGTAATTTTAAACAACTTTCCAATTTACTTTTATTACCAATTTTTCTTTGTTCTTTTGGTATTCTTAGTTGAAAGCTAAATCTAGGAGGTTCATGTGCTAATTTCTTAGACCTTGAAGACTGCCTCTAATCTGAAAGCATTTTGACAGTTTTTCACCACTAGAGGGCGTTAGTTCATGTGTTTCATATAGATAACATTGAGGTCAGGCACGTGAATGAAGCTCCTAGGAGTCAGCACGGATTGGCTAAAAATGCAAGTCTGTCAAAAGAACTGAAATAAGGGGGCAGTTTGCAGAGGCATAGATACAAGGTAATCACAGAGGTAAAAAGTATATTATTATAAATGTGTTGGTTATGCAAAATTAGGGAATGGGTAATAAAGGGATTATCTACCTTTTTAAACAACAATTATTCTGGTATTTACTGTCCCTTTAAAGTGCTCTTTTTGGTCAGTGCTGGAGACACATATTAAAGTAAGTAATGTCCTACCAATCCTATAATGCATCATTTGTCAAATGGTAACATTTTTATTCTGGATGAAAAATAATAACCCTGAACTCTAGAAATCATACTTGTGCTGCAGCACAGAGAGATTTTTATACCCATTTCGTAGGCTTCCCCCAATCTCACAGTTGTAGTTTGGCTTTATAGTGAATAGGGTGTAAATGACAGTTTACGAGCTTCCATAAAACTATTATGTTAAACTTAATCCAGAGGGAAAATCTGTGAAGAAACCAAAGTTTTCTGATCTTTAGAGCACGTATTTTCTATGCATAGTGCTCTTATAACTTTTAAGCATGCTTTTAGATAGATAATTTGTTAGATTACTATCCATTCAATGCCCGGCTTGTTCCCATTTCCATTTGCATTTTTCTACCACTTTGCTCATTATATGCTGGAAGAATTTTCCGTGCATCAACTATATTTTCAGCTTAGCACCAAGGTTTGATTATTTCACCATGAAAAAGGAAAACATATTTTATCCTTAAAATAGTTTCAGTTTAATGGACAATCAGAAAATTCCATCCTCTTTGTCAGTATCTGGCATTCTCCCAAACACCAAACACTGTACAATACCCACAGAGTAGTAATACATAACATTCAATTCTCTTCCAAACCACATGGACATTACATTTCACTTCATCACATCAATACAATTTTCATCACCATTAATGTCAGTCCAGTGTAATGGAACAGAGATGATACTTAAAGAAAAAAAAATATTGTCTGTTTTAATCTGATCAAGTAGAACAGAACTGGCCATTCGCATTATTGCTTGTACAGCGCAGATATTTATGTACATGAAATTAGTTGCCAAAGTTCCAGATAAGAGATTGATGTCTCTACTCTTAGTTTAAGCAAAGTACTTGATGTGTGTTTGTTATGATATTGAGCCTGATTATCTTTGTGTATTGGAAGATGTTGCAAGTTTCTTGATGTCTGACTGTGTATTAGGAGAGGACAAGAACTATGAATTCTGCTGTCTTTATAGTAAAAATAGACAAGGTAACTTGTGATATCTGTATTTTGGAAATTAGAAATATAAATCATGACCTTGATCACATTCTTGGCATTGTGCGCAACAACCAGCGTCACATAGACTAACATAGAACTGCGTCGGCAGTCGGTATCACAAAGGCAGCGCATGAACTTATGTGCGCAGAATGGTTATATTTTACTCCAGTTTCAGCTCGCCGCACATAGGCAGGCACAGCAACCCTTGCGCACAGTAAAAAAATCAGCATAAGTCCTTGGAAGGCTTAACAAACACCTAACGCATGCGCACTCACATACATTTGAGCCGCACATATCAAACAGTTAAATCTTTCCTGGCCACTTAATCAAACCAGTATCTGCCCTCTGCAAGTGTGTCAAACCAATCCCACAAAGCACAACCTCTCACCTGCAACCTTAAAACATCTGACAGATAATGCACACCCCGATTACCCACCATGTTTCCCATGCAGTCGGTTTGCGTGTCAGTTTATTAATTTCTTTAGGTTTCGATTATTACGTGTCAATTCAACATAAAAAAACTACTCTTTATTTTTAACTTATGTGTGCAATATACTGGGGTAAATTACTGGTGACGCAAATGTGTAGTTGCACATACTTCTGAACCTCGCCAGTTTGGCCTACTTATGCCAGCATATCATATGGTGGCGTGTGTTATGTTATTCACCTGATGTGCGAGGGGAACTTACTGGCGACATGGGTTTCAGCAGTTGCACTGAAAATTATTCAACATATGTGATCGCGCCCCATATGTCTGTTATAAATACTGCTGTATTTGAATTGGAAAAAAGTGAGAGATATGTGCCCTACTGGCTACATGACACAAAAGGCATGTCCCAGAATATTTGTGTAAATAAATTGATGGTCAATCCTAGCGTGAAATGCTAGAATTGACCATTGGAACAAATAAAGGGGACTTTCAGTCATATATACTTATACACTTTATAACCCTTAAACCTCTAAATTACTGGCTGTTTCTAAGCCCCTGCAGGTCAAATCTTATCTTAGTGCATTTTATGAGCTTTTCACTGCCTGACAGTGCTAGTTCATGTGTCATATAGAGAACATTGTGCTCAATCCCATGGAGTTATTTATGCAGCAACACTAAATAGATCAAATCCAAGTTTGTAGATAGCACAGAAATAAGGGGGCAGTCTACAGAAGCTTAGATACAGGGTAATCACAGAGGTAAAAAGTATATCAATATAACAGTGTTTGTTATGCAAAACTGGGGAATGGGTAATAAAGGGATTTTCTATCATTTTAAACAATAAAATATTTTGGGTAGATCCCAGCTAACCAGCACTATCTCTTCCATTCCAACTGCAACCAGCTTTAAACTGACACTTATAAACTCATGAACACGTGGCACAAACAAGGTCACCTCTCTTGGATCGGCCAAATCAATACCATTAAAATGATGATAGATTCCAAATATCTATACATATTCCAGACACCTGTACTACTCCTCACCTAATATCTTAAAACTCAGCAGAGAATTATAGAATCCTTTATCTGGTCATACAAAAAACCAAGAATAGCTAGTCAGACCCTATATTTAAGTAAAGAAGACGAGGACTCAATGTGCCAAACCTACTGAAATACTATATTGCGACCCACCTGTCCGGCATAGTGGCATAGAACCATGCCTCTCCTTCCAAAGTCAGGGTACAAATTGAATCTTACCTAACCAACACACACAATATGAGGGATATGCTAGCTCCCTAAAACAGTCAAACCAGAAGGTATTTCCAACAACAGATATGTTATAGTTACCTTAGAAATCTGGGATACAATTATATCCAACACTAATGAAATATCCACCCCCATCTCCCCACTAACTCTATTACTAGACAACCAACTCTTCCTTCCACAAAGCCTCATATCAAAGATCTAGCAGTACTTAAAGACAGTTAAGGGCCTCCCTTCCATAAATGTTACTCTTTACTCCAAATCAGACATGCTATAAACACTAGCCCTTATAAAATAGAAATTCTAAGACTCCTCAAACCCTTTGAACATTTATGCACTCACCCAGACATTCGAAGGTCACACCTGTCTACCATCTACAAATAACTTTGAGGATCCTTTCCCAACAAAAAACCTCTATTTATAACCAAGTGGACATCAGGGGCGCGATCCGATATCGATCGCAGTTTGCGGCGCAAGCGAGGGAACCGGCGTCGCCCGCAGTTTCAGCTCGCAACTCGAGCCATCCCATATAGGTCGCCGTCAGATGCTAACGTGCCGTAAGTCTCACAAACCAGCGATGTCCAGAAATCTGCGTAAGTACAAATTTCTGGCGTCGCCAGTGACTTGCGCCACGTTAGAATCTGCCGGCGCCTATAAAACCTGACTAAAGTTTAAAACACCCGCACTGTCTAACACGCCTCCCTAACATAGCCTGCACTGTCTAACACGCCTCCCTAACATAGCCCGCACTGTCTAACCCTCTATCCGCTATCCCCCCTCACTAGCCTAACAATAAAAAAGCTATTAACCCCTAAACCGCCGCTCCCGTACCCCGCCGCAACCTAATAAAGTTATTAACCCCTAAACCGTCGCTCCCGTACCCCGCCGCCATCTATATTATATCTATAACCCCCTAAATATATTAAAATTATTAACTCCTAATGTAAGCCCCTTACACCGCCGCCATCTCTATTAAAATGATTAACCCCTAATTTAATCTACCTACCCCGCCGCCAGCTATATTATCTATATTAACCCTAAGTATATTATAGTTAATATAGTTATTACATTATATATATTAACTATATTAACCCTAATTATATTAGGGTTAATATAGTTACTATAGTATTTATATTAACTATATCTAACACTAACACCCCTAACTATATTTATATTAAATTAATCTAATTAATTTATAAACTAAAATATTCCTATTTAAATCTAAATACTTACCTATAAAATAATCCCTAAGATAATCCCTAAGATAGCTACAATATAATTAATAATTACATTGTAGCTATGTTAGGGTTAATATTTATTTTACAGGTAAATTGTTAATTATTTTAACTAGGTATAATAGATATTAAATAGTTATTAACTATTTAATATCTACCTAGTTAAAATAATTACCCAATTACCTGTAAAATAAATCCTAACCTAAGTTATAAATACACCTACACTATCAATAAATTAAATAAAGTACAAACATCTATCTAAAAATACAATTAAATTAACTAAACTAAATTACAAAAAAAAACAAACACTAAATTACAAAAAATAAAAAAAAGATTACAAGATTTTTAAGCTAATTACACCTATTCTAAGCCCCCTAATAAAATAATAAACCCCCAAAATAAAAACAATTCCCTGCCCTATTCTAAATTAAACATATTTCAAAGCTCTTTACCTTACCAGCCCTTAAAAGGGCCTTTTGTGGGGCATGCCCCAAAGAATTCAGCTCTTTTGCATTCAAAAAATACAATCCCCCCCCCCCCATTACAACCCACCACCCACATACCCCTATTCTAAACCCACCCAAACCCCCCTTAAAAAAGCCTAACACTACCCCCCTGAAGATCTCCCTACCTTGTCTTCACCACACCGGGCCGAACTCCTGATCCGATCCGGGCGATGTCGTCCTCCAAGCGGCAAAGAAGAATTCTTCCTCCGGCGATGTCATCCTCCAAGCGGCAAAGAAGAATTCTTCCTCCGGCGACGTCTTCCTCCAAGCGGCAGCAAAGTCTTCATTCTTCCGGCGGCATCTTCAATCTTCTTTCTTCGCTCCGCCGCCGCGGAGCATCCATCCCGGCCGACTGCTAAACTTGGAATGAGGTACCTTTAAATGACGTCATCCAAGATGGCGTCCGCCGAATTCCGATTGGCTGATAGGATTCTATCAGCCAATCGGAATTAAGTTAAAAAAATCTGATTGGCTGATTGAATCAGCCAATCAGATTCAAGTTCAATCCGATTGGCTGATCCAATCAGCCAATCAGATTGAGCTCGCATTCTATTGGCTGTTCCGATCAGCCAATAGAATGCGAGCTCAATCTGATTGGCTGATTAGATCAGCCAATCGGATTGAACTTGAATCTGATTGGCTGATTCAATCAGCCAATCAGATTTTTTTAACTTAATTCCGATTGGCTGATAGAATCCTATCAGCCAATCGGAATTCGGCGGACGCCATCTTGGATGACGTCATTTAAAGGTACCTCATTCCAAGTTTAGCAGTCGGCCGGGATGGATGCTCCGCGGCGGCGGAGCGAAGAAAGAAGATTGAAGATGCCGCCGGAAGAATGAAGACTTTGCTGCCGCTTGGAGGAAGACGTCGCCGGAGGAAGAATTCTTCTTTGCCGCTTGGAGGATGACATCGCCGGAGGAAGAATTCTTCTTTGCCGCTTGGAGGACGACATCGCCCGGATCGGATCAGGAGTTCGGCCCGGTGTGGTGAAGACAAGGTAGGGAGATCTTCAGGGGGGTAGTGTTAGGCTTTTTTAAGGGGGGTTTGGGTGGGTTTAGAATAGGGGTATGTGGGTGGTGGGTTGTAATGGGGGGGGGGGGATTGTATTTGTTGAATGCAAAAGAGCTGAATTCTTTGGGGCATGCCCCACAAAAGGCCCTTTTAAGGGCTGGTAAGGTAAAGAGCTTTGAAATATGTTTAATTTAGAATAGGGCAGGGAATTGTTTTTATTTTGGGGGTTTATTATTTTATTAGGGGGCTTAGAATAGGTGTAATTAGCTTAAAAATCTTGTAATCTTTTTTTTATTTTTTGTAATTTAGTGTTTGTTTTTTTTTGTAATTTAGTTTAGTTAATTTAATTGTATTTTTAGATAGATGTTTGTACTTTATTTAATTTATTGATAGTGTAGGTGTATTTATAACTTAGGTTAGGATTTATTTTACAGGTAATTGGGTAATTATTTTAACTAGGTAGATATTAAATAGTTAATAACTATTTAATATCTATTATACCTAGTTAAAATAATTAACAATTTACCTGTAAAATAAATATTAACCCTAACATAGCTACAATGTAATTATTAATTATATTGTAGCTATCTTAGGGATTATTTTATAGGTAAGTATTTAGATTTAAATAGGAATATTTTAGTTTATAAATTAATTAGATTAATTTAATATAAATATAGTTAGGGGTGTTAGTGTTAGATAGAGTTAGTATAGTTAATATAAATACTATAGTAACTATATTAACCCTAATATAATTAGGGTTAATATAGTTAATATATATATATAATGTAATAACTATATTAACTATAATATACTTAGGGTTAATATAGATAATATAGCTGGCGGCGGGGTAGGTAGATTAAATTAGGGGTTAATCATTTTAATAGAGATGGCGGCGGTGTAAGGGGCTTACATTAGGGGTTAATAATATTAATATAGCTGGCGGCGGTATATGGGGATTAGATTAGGGGTTAATAATTTTTATATAGGTGGCGGCGGTGTAAGGGGTCAGATTAGGGGATAGATAAGGTAGATGGCGGCGGTTTTAGAGGCTCACAGTAGGGGGTTAGTTTATGTAGATGGCGGCGGGGTCCGGGAGCGGCGGTTTAGGGGGTAATAACTTTATTAGGGATTTGGGGGGGGGGATCGCGGTTGACAGGGAGATAGACATTGCGCATGCGTTAGGTGTTAGGTTTATTTTAGAAGATCGCGGTTGACAGGGAGATAGACATTGCGCATGCGTTAGGTGTTAGGTTTATTTTAGCAGCTAGTTTAGGGAGTTACGGGGCTCCAATAGTCAGCGTAAGGCTTCTTACGGCTGCTTTTTGTGGCGAGGTGAAAATGGAGTAAGTTTTCTCCATTTTCGCCACGTAAGTCCTTACGCTGCATATTGGATACCAAACTGCGCGGGTTTGGTATACCTGCCTATGGCCCAAAAAACTGCGGGCGACGGCAGAAATATACGCGCGTAACTTCTAGCTTACGCCGTATATAGGATACCAAATCCGAGCAATTATTGGCGTCGCCGGCTTTTGCGGGCGACGATTTTTATCGGATCGACCCCCAGAACTCCAATGCCAACCAACCGACTCACACTGGAAAAGCATATTTAGATTAACACATTCCTCTTCTATCTCTCTAACCCTGACTGAACATAAATACAAAATTTTATTCTGTTGGTACCTCTCTCCCCAGAGAATAAGACATATCTTTCCAAACACTACATCCAGCTGCTGGAGAAGATGTGGAGAGGTTGGCACTATTTCTCACATTTGGTGTAAATGCCCAAAACTTAAATCCTACTGGGACCAAATAGAGTCACGTATCAACAATTTACTAAAGACCAACATCACGCTAGACCCTAATACCGTCCTCCTCAACCAAATCCCCAAGTTGGGATGCATATACTGCACAAAATTTCTCCAAACTATTATTACTTGTGCTAAAAGACAGATCCCCAGACTCTCGAAAACACAACAAACACCAACTTACCCCCAATGCATTTCATAAGTAAACAATGTCCTTGTCCTTAAAAAGATGCACTACTGCTTTATAGGAAAACGTGATTTCATACTAACTAGACATAATTTTCATCTGGGAACAAAGAATGCTAGCCCAATGATAATCACAAGACAAACATTAACAGTTTCATATACCCAAAAGTACGCCTATGACATAGAGTTACTAAGGTACACAAGAGGTATTCATCATTCTCTTCTTTATAGGATGACCCCCATTCCCCTTCTTTTTCCAATATGTATTTAATTGTAGATAAAAATTGGTTGTTTTTAATGTATCTAATTAGATCTCTGTTAAACAAACATAATACTATGTATACATCTTTCAACATATCTGTTGTAACTCTTGATCAACCTTAATAAAAATATATAAATAAATAAAATATTTCGGGTAGACTGTCTCTTTAGGAAGTGTAACATTTGAAAGGGACAATTACTTTCAATAACTACATTTGATTCTTAGGGAGTATTCATATCAATACTATCAAAAAAATAAAAAAACATAATTTATGCTTACCTGATAAATTTATTTCTCTTGTGGTGTATCCAGTCCACGGATCATCCATTACTTGTGGGATATTCTCATTCCCAACAGGAAGTTGCAAGAGGACACCCACAGCAGAGCTGTCTATATAGCTCCTCCCCTAACTGCCATATCCAGTCATTCGACCGAAAACAAACAGAGAAAGGAGAAACCATAGGGTGCAGTGGTGACTGTAGTTTAAAATTAAAAAATACCTGCCTTAAAATGACAGGGCAGGCCGTGGACTGGATACACCACAAGAGAAATAAATTTATCAGGTAAGCATAAATTATGTTTTCTCTTGTAAGGTGTATCCAGTCCACGGATCATCCATTACTTGTGGGATACCAATACCAAAGCTAAAGTACACGGATGAAGGGAGGGACAAGGCAGGTACTTAAACGGAAGGTACCACTGCCTATAAAACCTTTCTCCCAAAAATAGTCTCCGAAGAAGCAAAAGTATCAAATTTGTAGAATTTTGAAAAAGTATGAAGCGAAGACCAAGTCGCCGCCTTGCAAGCAAATATAATAAACGGTACTGTGCCTTTAAGAGAAACAAATTTTGTCAGAATTTGAAAAACAGTGAAAAAAGTGTGTATAATAAGCTAACAGAGCATTGCACCCACTTGCAAATGGATGATTAACCCCTTAGTTCAAAAACCGGATCAAAAAACGATATTGACGTTTTTTAACAGTCACACCAAACTGCCACAGCCTTGCTGTGGGCCTACCTTCCCCAACAAACGATTTTGGAAAGCCTAAGAGCCCTTTAGAGATGTCCTATAGCATTCAGGGGACCCTTGGAGGAAGCTGGATGTCTCAGTCTGTAAAAGTTACTGCGCAAAAAAACGCTAAATTAGGCCCCTCCCACTCATAGTAACACAGTGGAAAGCCTCAGGAAACTGTTTCTAGGCAAATTTAAGCCAGCCATGTGGAAAAAACTAGGCCCCAATAAAGTTTTATCACCAAAGTATATATAAAAACGTTTAAACATGCCAGCAAACGTTTTAAATTGTAAATATAAAAGAGTATTACCTCAGAAAGTAAGCATGATACCAGTCGCTATTAAATCACTGTATTCAGGCTTACCTTACATAAATTTGGCATCAGCAGCATTTTCTAGCATTCACATCTTCTAGAAAAATCTTAACTGCACATACCTCATAGCAGGATAACCTGCACACCATTCCCCCGCTGAAGTTATCTCTCTCTTCAGTCATGTGTGAGAACAGCAATGGATCTTAGTTAAAACCTGCTAAGATCATAGAAATCACAGGCAGATTCTTCTATTTTTCTCTGCCTGGAACAAAATAGTACAACTCCGGTACCATTTAAAAATAATAAACTTTTGATTGAAGTAAAATAACAGCTACATTTCACCACTTCTCTCTTACTACCTCCATGTTTGTTGTGGATATGGCAGTTAGGGGAGGAGCTATATAGACAGCTCTGCTGTGGGTGTCCTCTTGCAACTTCCTGTTGGGAATGAGAATATCCCACAAGTAATGGATGATCAGTGGACTGGATACACCTTACAAGAGAAAATATCTTGAATACTTTTTCATTGCATTTAAATATTTAAATTATGTATTCAAACATTCATTACATTTTGGGCCAGATTACAAGTGAAGCAGTATTAACTGCTTCTGCTAGAGTGCTAATTGCGCTAGAAGTAATCTTTTTGCCAGTGTCGAGTTGCGCTGGTATTATGTGTTGAAAGTAAAAATGTATCACGCTCGAGCTAACTGGACGCACACAAACGGGTTACTTCTAGCACAATTAGACTGTCATGCAAAAGATAACCTCTTCCCCCATAGAAGTTATAGAGAAAAAAAGTGGAAAAAAAACACCCGACTCGCTATCCCGATCTTATATTCTCATATGCGCTAACCCGAAATGAAAATATAAATATTTCCCATTACAATGTTTTGCAGAATATGTTCTATTTATTCATAAATACATATTTCTACATATATCTGATTGTATTTTTGTACAATATACAGTATTGTGCAAACGTTTTAGGCCATATTTTTCAGTCTCTTTATTAAGATGCAAACAGAAAATGCAGGCAATATCCACACAAAATATAAAAAAAAACACTATTTTCAGAACAAAATGGCTTCTTCAGGGAAAAGTCAGTATTTAGTGTGACCTAGCTTGGCACTAAGCACATTTTGAACTCTTTTGGGAGACTGCCCTGAAGAAATCTTCTGGTATATTATACCAGGCTTCTTTCAGGACTTCCCAGAGTTCTTCTTTAGATTTAGGTTATCTTATCTTTCTTTCTCTATCCAGGTGATCGCATACTGCCTCTATAATATTCAGGTTTGGACTCTGTGGAGGCCAGTCCATGACTGTCAATGTTTTATCAGCTGATTTTCTCTCCAAGTATGATTTCACTGCATAAGTAGTGTGCTTGGGCTTGTTATCATTCTAAAAAATAAAATCAATCCCAATCAAATTTGCAAAAGGAATGGCATAATGAATTAAAACCTGTCTGTACTTTCCAGCATTCATGATCCCGTCATGTAGAACAACATCGCCAACACCACTGGCAGAAATGCAGCCCTGAACCAGGACAGGCCCTCCATCATGTTTCACTGAAGGCCACACGCACTCATTCTTCCACCTCTCTTCAACTCTTCTTCTCACATATTGTCGACAATTGGACCCAAAAATTTAAAACTTGGATTTGTCATTCAATAATATTCTTTTCCACTGATCTTTATTCTAATCTTTGTGAGCTTTAGCATATCTTAGCCTTTTCACCCTGTTCCCCTTCTGAAAAGTGGTTTGTTGGCTGCTACCCTTCCACAAAGACCATTCCTGATCAAGCTTCTTCGGTCTGTAGAAGGATCCACTTGGCATCCTGATGAAGCTGCTAGATGCTGAGCCAGATCCTTGCTGGACTTCTGGTACCTCAAAGAAGAAACTCTGAGAAACTTCTTATCAGATTTTGAAAAAGTTTTCTTTGCCTTCCAGTCCTTTTTTTGTCCTTGACGTCTCCTGAGTCTTCAAATTTCTTTATAACAGCTTGAATACCACATCTTGAGTATCCAGTTTGTTTGCTGATTTGAAAGTGGCCTTGCTGATGCAAAAGTTTGATTTTATGTCTGTCAAATTCTGTGATCTTTGGCATTTTTTATGGAATAATGTGATTGAAAGTTGGTCTTATTAGCAAGCTTCCAATTAATTAAACTCATACCACATGTGTATGTAATGCTCAAGCATGTCTTGCACAAACTTGTTGAAATAGACCTTTTTCACATCAGCCATTTTGGACAAATACAGGTGTTAGCAATGACATTAATTAGGGTTCCCTTCCATTTAGGTTTACGAGAGCCAGGTTCCTGCTCTTGCTCAAGTGTAAGGGGAGGTAACGCTAAATACCTGCCACTTAGCCTATAGAAGCTGTTTTTTCTGATTTTTCCTATTTTTTTAATACTACATATAAAGATTCTGTATTTTCTGGTTGTATTCTAATAAAGAGGCTGAGAAATAATTATATATGGTAATTATACCATTGTTAAAACAAAAAAATCTAATGGTGGCATAAGAATTTTGCACAGTTCTTTATATCTATATCTCTATATATACATATTTTTTTATTTATTTATATATATATATATATAGGTATAGATATATATGCAGATATATATATATCTATTTAGAAATACATAGAACATATTTTATATTACAGTAAATATACGCTATAACACTTTATTAAAATGAATATTGAAAGGTCTCCACTGCACATATATATATATATATATATATATATATATATATACCCCCAATCGCCCGTGTTCCAGCACTCCAACTTTGGTGATGTAATACAGAACCTGGGTGCAATCCTCTATGGGCATGTAGATACGAGTTCAGAAAGGGAGGGCACTCTCAGGATTTATGTAAATTGCATACCAGTAAATAGAATATCATTTATTTTTCATAGCAATGACATAGAAAAGTCATAAGTCCATATGTGTACATATGTATTTATATGTGTATATGTCTGTAAATACATCTATACACATATAAATACATATGTACACATATATAGACATATACATACATACATATACATTTTTAAAGATGTATATGTATGTATCTCAATGTTAAAGTCCTTTGCCTGCCTTTTTTTCTCTAACATCTGAGATCTCATATGTTTGATCCCTTACAACTTTTTTGTTCAATTTTTTTCCAATAATTTTTATCAGACAGTGTTATTATGAGTGTACGTGTACTTTGTAATGTATTTTTGATGTGCTTTGTGACACTTTTTAATTTCGCGAAACAGTTAACCACAGCTCTGAGATTGCGGTAATGATTCTAGCATAAATGAAGATTATGTTAACGCGATTGCGCTCAACTTGCAATATGAGCGCAATTTAACCTGCACCCAAACGATTGCGAAAACCCGACCACAATCTTTAGCTCGCCACTTATTATCTAGCCCTTTATAGATAAATGTATTTTTATTTGAATGATATTACAAATTTTAAACTGTGAGTATGGTGTATTAAAGTATTAAATGGTATTTATTATTATTATTTATTTATAAAGCACCAACATATTACACAGCACTGTAACATTTATTATACAGCTATGGAGTACAATAATATAAGACCTTTATATGTTATGTAGTACAATAATCAGAAGACATTTACATAAATTATAAGGATAGAGGACTCTGCTCATAGAGTCACTGTAAGTTGTAAATAATGTATTTATATAATGTGATCAACAGGACAGGTGGAATTGTGAGCTTACATTCTAAATGAAAATGTCCTTGTCTAGGTTTTTAACCCTTTCCCAACATTTAGGACATTCCATGCCGTCCTAACTGCTCTGGGCTTTAGCACTGTCAGGATGGCATGGAACGCCCTAGCCGTTTGGCTGTACTGAAACCAACTGCACTTTCTGAATGGGATCGCAGTGTGAAGGGCGTGCCTAGCATCATATGGACGCCCCCTGACCCGATCCCTTTATTGAAAACTTGCAATCGTGTATGTGCTTCCTGAATGCCATCACGGTCTGAATGGTGTGCCTAGTGTCATAGGGACGCCCCCTGACCCAATCCCATTATTGAAATCTCGTGATCGCATGCACGATTGCGGGATTTCCATTTGTTTACATTGGAATGTTGTTCCGATGTAGACAAATTAGCTCAGTCATCAAAGGGATAACTTTAAAAACATTGCTTGTGTTTTCAACTATTTTTTCATTGCTATCTTTCTGTTTTTCCCATTGGGAGCATTAATTGACTAACCAATAACATTTCTCTTCAGTCTCAGGATATAAGCACAACACTCTGCCACACATGTGTAACTGCTAAGTTCCCTGACATCATTGTGCATGACCAGCAGTCAGGCATGCCCTTTGGGCATGGCAAGAGGGGCACCCACCCAGGGACCAATGCTTCGGGGAAGCCCCGCAATTCGTGGCAATTCTATGGGGATGCTGAGGGTGATATGCACCTCCAAACGCACATGTAGCACTCCTGTTGAGCCTTGAAGGGCTACGTATGTTATGTGTGCTTTGTCGCTCTACTTTTTCACCACCTTTGTTAGCACATATAACAGAATCTCTGTTGAAACATCAAAGGATTTTTAAAGACAAAGCATGAAATTATGGTAAAAGGGTATTTTATGTAATATAATGTATTTGTATTAGGGTAAAATAGCTCTGTATAATATGCCAGCAGTTTCTGAATAATAACATTATGTGTGCTGTGATTGGTTCGTATTGGCATACATATTACTTAAATGTATAAAGACAGGTGGAAGCACTGGGGCTTACTGTCAGTTTAAAACGTGAAGCTGATTCCGCTCCTTTGAAGAAATAGGCAGTTGACACTTAGGTTTATCCTCTGTCCTCCAGGCTGAACGCTGCATTTTATTTAATGTTAGTTGTTGTGTAGTGCACCATCTGCTGGCAATATATAAAGCAGATCAGGAAACTAGAGTTTGGTAGCTGATGTACCCAAAAGCTATTGGGCAGCCCCATGTTAAATCTATTTTGCTGATCTTTATTTTGGCCTTGTGCTCTTCACCTTGCCTTACTGCAGAGTTGTGGTGGGTCTATAGGTGTGCTATTCACCTCAGAACGCATGTGTAGCACCCCCCGTTGGGCTACCAAGGGCAGCGTATTGTCTGACAAGCAGCTACATATATTACTTTCACCATTTTTGTTAGCCACCCCCCAAATTTTAAGTTCTAGAACTGCCACTGCAGAGTTCCAAACCATCACACATATTCAGGGAATATTATAGTTTGAGAGACCTGTCCCCCTGTCTCTCACACATCGTTTCTTCAGTGTACTTGTCCTGCTTTCAAAAATGAATCCAGGGACCACCTTGACAGCACCTGTTGTCTGACTCCTCCCACAGTCAACTAACAACAACTGTGGTAGTTTCATCTCCAACCAAAAAACAACTGCAGCTCTGCAAACTGCTGGTAATGACTCCAGAGTCTTATAATGGTCCAAAAAATGGTACTGGAAGGAAGACCATGGATCTAGAATTCTGTCTGGTTGATAGATTTGGCCTTATTTCTAGGACATTCAAAAAAATATGTATTGAAACACACAATTGTTTTGTCCTGTGATTAAGATAGAGTACAATAATAAAAAAAAAAAGTTTAAATTCACTTTAATTATCAAATTTACTTACTTTAAAGGGACAATCAGGTCAAATTAAACTTTCATGATTGAGATAGAGCAGGCAATTTTAAATTTACTTCCATTTATAAAATGAGCACAGTCTTTTTATATTACACTTTTTGAGTCACCAGTTCCTACTGAGCATGTGCAATAATTCACAGATGGCTGTCACATGATATTGGGGGAGTTGAAAAAGATATAACTTTGAAATTTGTCTGAAAAAAATCTATTACTTATACACAACACTTGATAAATCAAGTCCTAAGTGCTATTGCATTGTCTTTTAATCATGCATTTGTTGATTGTGCAAATCTACTGTATTTACTGGTCCTTTAAGGAGTGAAAATAGCTGGTAAAAACATCTTATTCTTTACAATTATTTTTAAGGAGAAAATATTTAGTGCCTTCCTAACCCTGCTATCATCTACTACTCATTTGAAGTTCAGACTAAGTGCTATTGTATTGTCTTTTTATCATGCATTTGTTGATTATGTAAATTTACTGTGTTTAGGTCTTTTTATTATGCTTTTTTGAAAGCCATTAAGCAGGCTTAGGAGTGTGCACATGTCAAAAGCATTATATGACAACAGTTTTGATAAAATTATTTTAACAGTGTAATATATTGTGAAAACACTGCTGCCATCTAGTGTTCAAAAACATTCTTGCAAAACAGCTGCACTTTGTTTTGCAGACACAAGCATGCTACCTAAAAAGTAGGGATGGGTAGATTTTGATACATTCGTTCATATTGAATTTCGAATGTTTATATAGCATTCTAACATCCTATTTTCGAATTTTCATTTTTGAATTTTTCAATAAAATTCTAAAATATTCATTTGAATAATAGAATGTTTAGCTAGGTATTTTTTATTTATTTTTTAAAATATTTTTTATTGATGTTTCAACAATAAAACAACAATTAAACAAACAATAGTCAGTGAGCTGGTACATAAAAATTTGTCTATACATCTTGAGTTTCCTGAAATGGCGGTTCACTGTGATCACCATTGTGTGGATCCCACTCCTTGAAAGTTTGGTTTGGGGCAGTCTCAAGAGTCCTTGTGTCCCTATCTTGTTGACGTCATAGTGGGGGGGTGACAAGACCATAACATTTATTGTCTCCTCCCGCCTGGAAGAAGCAAAAACATAATTTATGTAAGAACTTACCTGATAAATTCATTTCTTTCATATTAACAAGAGTCCATGAGCTAGTGACGTATGGGATATACATTCCTTCCAGGAGGGGCAAAGTTTCCCAAACCTTAAAATGCCTATAAATACACCCCTCACCACACCCACAAATCAGTTTAACGAATAGCCAAGAAGTGGGGTGATAAGAAAAAAAGTGCGAAGCATATAAAATAAGGAATTGGAATAATTGTGCTTTAAACAAAAAAATCATAACCACCACAAAAAAGGGTGGGCCTCATGGACTCTTGTTAATATGAAAGAAATGAATTTATCAGGTAAGTTCTTACATAAATTATGTTTTCTTTCATGTAATTAACAAGAGTCCATGAGCTAGTGACGTATGGGATAATGACTACCCAAGATGTGGATCTTTCCACACAAGAGTCACTAGAGAGGGAGGGATAAAATAAAGACAGCCAATTCCTGCTGAAAATAATCCACACCCAAAATAAAGTTTAACAAAAAACATAAGCAGAAGATTCAAACTGAAACCGCTGCCTGAAGAACTTTTCTACCAAAAACTGCTTCAGAAGAAGAAAATACATCAAAATGGTAGAATTTAGTAAAAGTATGCAAAGAGGACCAAGTTGCTGCTTTGCAGATCTGGTCAACCGAAGCTTCATTCCTAAACGCCCAGGAAGTAGATACTGACCTAGTAGAATGAGCTGTAATTCTTTGAGGCGGAATTTTACCCGACTCAACATAGGCAAGATGAATTAAAGATTTCAACCAAGATGCCAAAGAAATGGCAGAAGCTTTCTGGCCTTTCCTAGAACCGGAAAAGATAACAAATAGACTAGAAGTCTTACGGAAAGATTTCGTAGCTTCAACATAATATTTCAAAGCTCTCACAACATCCAAAGAATGCAATGATTTCTCCTTAGAATTCTTAGGATTAGGACATAATGAAGGAACCACAATTTCTCTACTAATGTTGTTGGAATTCACAACTTTAGGTAAAAATTCAAAAGAAGTTCGCAACACCGCCTTATCCTGATGAAAAATCAGAAAAGGAGACTCACACGAAAGAGCAGATAATTCAGAAACTCTTCTAGCAGAAGAGATGGCCAAAAGGAACAAAACTTTCCAAGAAAGTAATTTAATGTCCAATGAATGCATAGGTTCAAACGGAGGAGCTTGAAGAGCTCCCAGAACCAAATTCAAACTCCAAGGAGGAGAAATTGACTTAATGACAGGTTTTATACGAACCAAAGCTTGTACAAAACAATGAATATCAGGAAGAATAGCAATCTTTCTGTGAAAAAGAACAGAAAGAGCGGAGATTTGTCCTTTCAAAGAACTTGCGGACAAACCCTTATCTAAACCATCCTGAAGAAACTGTAAAATTCTCGGTATTCTAAAAGAATGCCAAGAAAAATGATGAGAAAGACACCAAGAAATATAAGTCTTCCAGACTCTATAATATATCTCTCGAGATACAGATTTACGAGCCTGTAACATAGTATTAATCACGGAGTCAGAGAAACCTCTATGACCAAGAATCAAGCGTTCAATCTCCATACCTTTAAATTTAAGGATTTCAGATCCGGATGGAAAAAAGGACCTTGTGACAGAAGGTCTGGTCTTAACGGAAGAGTCCATGGCTGGCAAGATGCCATCCGGACAAGATCCGCATACCAAAACCTGTGAGGCCATGCCGGAGCTATTAGCAGAACAAACGAGCATTCCCTCAGAATCTTGGAGATTACTCTTGGAAGAAGAACTAGAGGCGGAAAGATATAGGCAGGATGATACTTCCAAGGAAGTGATAATGCATCCACTGCCTCCGCCTGAGGATCCCGGGATCTGGACAGATACCTGGGAAGTTTCTTGTTTAGATGAGAGGCCATCAGATCTATCTCTGGGAGCCCCCACAATTGAACAATCTGAAGAAATACCTCTGGATGAAGAGACCATTCGCCCGGATGCAACGTTTGGCGACTGAGATAATCCGCTTCCCAATTGTCTACACCTGGGATATGAACCGCAGAGATTAGACAGGAGCTGGATTCCGCCCAAACCAAAATTCGAGATACTTCTTTCATAGCCAGAGGACTGTGAGTCCCTCCTTGATGATTGATGTATGCCACAGTTGTGACATTGTCTGTCTGAAAACAAATGAACGATTCTCTCTTCAGAAGAGGCCAAAACTGAAGAGCTCTGAAAACTGCACGGAGTTCCAAGATATTGATCGGTAATCTCACCTCCTGAGATTCCCAAACTCCTTGTGCCGTCAGAGATCCCCACACAGCTCCCCAACCTGTGAGACTTGCATCTGTTGAAATTACAGTCCAGGTCGGAAGAACAAAAGAAGCCCCCTGAATTAAACGATGGTGATCTGTCCACCACGTTAGAGAGTGCCGAACAATCGGTTTTAAAGATATTAATTGATATATCTTCGTGTAATCCCTGCACCATTGGTTCAGCATACAGAGCTGAAGAGGTCGCATGTGAAAACGAGCAAAGGGGATCGCGTCCGATGCAGCAGTCATAAGACCTAGAATTTCCATGCATAAGGCTACCGAAGGGAATGATTGAGACTGAAGGTTTCGACAGGCTGTAATCAATTTTAGACGTCTCTTGTCTGTTAAAGACAAAGTCATGGACACTGAATCTATCTGGAAACCCAGAAAGGTTACCCTTGTTTGAGGAATCAAAGAACTTTTTGGTAAATTGATCCTCCAACCATGATCTTGAAGAAACAACACAAGTCGATTCGTATGAGACTCTGCTAAATGTAAAGACGGAGCAAGTACCAAGATATCGTCCAAATAAGGAAATACCACAATACCCTGTTCTCTGATTACAGACAGAAGGGCACCGAGAATCTTTGTGAAAATTCTTGGAGCTGTAGCAAGGCCAAACGGTAGAGCCACAAATTGGTAATGCTTGTCTAGAAAAGAGAATCTCAGGAACTGATAATGATCTGGATGAATCGGAATATGTAGATATGCATCCTGTAAATCTATTGTGGACATATAATTCCCTTGCTGAACAAAAGGCAATATAGTCCTTACAGTTACCATCTTGAACGTTGGTATCCTTACATAACGATTCAATAATTTTAGATCCAGAACTGGTCTGAAGGAATTCTCCTTCTTTGGTACAATGAAGAGATTTGAATAAAACCCCATCCCCTGTTCCGGAACTGGAACTGGCATAATTACTCCAGCCAACTCTAGATCTGAAACACAATTCAGAAATGTTTGAGCTTTCACTGGATTTACTGGGACATGGGAAAGAAAAAATCTCTTTGCAGGAGGTCTCATCTTGAAACCAATTCTGTACCCTTCTGAAACAATGTTCTGAATCCAAAGATTGTGAACAGAATTGATCCAAATTTCTTTGAAAAAACGTAACCTGCCCCCTACCAGCTGAACTGGAATGAGGGCCGTACCTTCATGTGAACTTAGAAGCAGGCTTTGCCTTTCTAGCAGGCTTGGATTTATTCCAGACTGGAGATGGTTTCCAAACTGAAACTGCTCCTGAGGACGAAGGATCAGGCTTTTGTTCTTTGTTGAAACGAAAGGAACGAAAACGATTGTTAGCCCTGTTTTTACCTTTAGACTTTTTATCCTGTGGTAAAAAAGTTCCTTTCCCACCAGTAACAGTTGAAATAATAGAATCCAACTGAGAACCAAATAATTTGTTTCCCTGGAAAGAAATGGAAAGTAGAGTTGATTTAGAAGCCATATCAGCATTCCAAGTCTTAAGCCATAAAGCTCTTCTGGCTAAGATAGCCAGAGACATAAATCTAACATCAACTCTAATAATATCAAAAATGGCATCACAGATGAAATTATTAGCATGCTGGAGAAGAATAATAATATCATGAGAATCACGATTTGTTACTTGTTGCGCTAGAGTTTCCAACCAAAAAGTTGAAGCTGCAGCAACATCAGCCAATGATATAGCAGGTCTAAGAAGATTACCTGAACATAGATAAGCTTTTCTTAGAAAAGATTCAATTTTTCTATCTAAAGGATCCTTAAACGAGGTACCATCTGACGTAGGAATGGTAGTACGTTTAGCAAGGGTAGAAATAGCCCCATCAACTTTAGGGATTTTGTCCCAAAATTCTAACCTGTCAGGCGGAACAGGATATAATTGCTTAAAACGTTTAGAAGGAGTAAATGAATTACCCAATTTATCCCATTCCTTAGCAATTACTGCAGAAATAGCATTAGGAACAGGAAAGACTTCTGGAATAACCGCAGGAGCTTTAAAAACCTTATCCAAACGTATAGAATTAGTATCAAGAGGACTAGAATCCTCTATTTCTAAAGCAATTAGTACTTCTTTAAGTAAAGAGCGAATAAATTCCATCTTAAATAAATATGAAGATTTATCAGCATCAATCTCTGAGACAGAATCCTCTGAACCAGAAGAGTCCAAAGAATCAGAATGATGGTGTTCATTTAAAAATTCATCTGTAGAGAGAGAAGATTTAAAAGACTTTTTACGTTTACTAGAAGGAGAAATAACAGACAAAGCCTTCTTTATGGATTCAGAAACAAAATCTCTTATGTTATCAGGAACATTCTGCACCTTAGATGTTGAGGGAACTGCAACAGGCAATGGTACATCACTAAAGGAAATATTATCTGCTTTAACAAGTTTGTCATGACAATTATTACAAACAACAGCTGGAGGAATAGCTACCAAAAGTTTACAGCAGATACACTTAGCTTTGGTAGATCCAGCAGGCAGTGGTTTTCCTGTAGTATCTTCTGGCTCAGATGCAACGTGAGACATCTTGCAATATGTAAGAGAAAAAACAACATATAAAGCAAAATAGATCAAATTCCTTATAAGACAGTTTCAGGAATGGGAAAAAAAATGCCAAACATCAAGCTTCTAGCAACCAGAAGCAAATGAAAAATGAGACTGAAATAATGTGGAGACAAAAGCGACGCCCATATTTTTTGGCGCCAAATAAGACGCCCACATTATTTGGCGCCTAAATGCTTTTGGCGCCAAAAATGACGCCACATCCGGAACGCCGACATTTTTGGCGCAAAATGACGTCAAAAATGACGCAACTTCCGGCGACACGTATGACGCCGGAAACGGAAAAGAATTTTTGCGCCAAAAAAGTCCGCGCCAAGAATGACGCAATAAAATGAAGCATTTTCAGCCCCCGCGAGCCTAACAGCCCACAGGGAAAAAAGTCAAATTTTTGAGGTAAGAAAAAATATGATAATTTAAAGCATAATCCCAAATATGAAACTGACTGTCTGGAAATAAGGAAAGTTGAACATTCTGAGTCAAGGCAAATAAATGTTTGAATACATATATTTAGAACTTTATAAATAAAGTGCCCAACCATAGCTTAGAGTGTCACAGAAAATAAGACTTACTTACCCCAGGACACTCATCTACATGTTTGTAGAAAGCCAAACCAGTACTGAAACGAGAATCAGTAGAGGAAATGGTAAATATAAGAGTATATCGTCGATCTGAAAAGGGAGGTAAGAGATGAATCTCTACGACCGATAACAGAGAACCTTATGAAATAGACCCCGTAGAAGGAGATCACTGCATTCAATAGGCAATACTCTCCTCACATCCCTCTGACATTCACTGCACGCTGAGAGGAAAACCGGGCTCCAACTTGCTGCGGAGCACATATCAACGTAGAATCTAGCACAAACTTACTTCACCACCTCCCTTGGAGGCAAAGTTTGTAAAAACTGATTTGTGGGTGTGGTGAGGGGTGTATTTATAGGCATTTTAAGGTTTGGGAAACTTTGCCCCTCCTGGAAGGAATGTATATCCCATACGTCACTAGCTCATGGACTCTTGTTAATTACATGAAAGAAACTTTGATTCTGAGCTGTCACAAGCTATCGTTAGGGCTGGCGGGTGTACCCCCAGGGGTTAAGTATTCGTATAGAGTAGTTTCCCAGTAAAACCTGATGTTAGCTATATATTTTATATCACAATCAATTTCAAAATGTAATATTCTAATTCAAATGTATCATTCAAACTCGAAATAGTATTTCTAGTCTAGAACTGTGTTTAATAAATATAATATTCGAATTCGAATGCTACATACGGCATCCTCCAATCACGGCTTCCCCCCAGGGGAATTATTGCGTGAGGCAATGCCGTGATTGGAGGAAGCCGGATTCATCATTGCTAACGTATGAAGTGACGAGCGGCAGGAGGGGGAATCGCTTCTCCGGCTTCAAGAAAAAAAGGTATTTTAACAAAACAGGTGAAATGTAACCTTTCATTAATGAAAGTGCCTCTCTTTTTAATAGTATTTTTAAAAACCGGGCACTCATTCTTGAAAGTTGACATTCACTTTAATAAATGTAATATTCAAATTTGAATGCTACATTCAAATTCAAATGTAACATTTGAATTTTATAGTCTAATACTGTGTTTTATAAATGTAATATTCGAATTTGAATGTGACATTCGAATTTGAATGTGACATTCGAATTTGAAATAGTATTTCTATTCTACAACTGGGTTGTATAAATGTAATATTTGAATTTGAATGTTACATTTAAATTGGAATTTAGCATTTGAATTTGAAATAGTATTTCTAGTCTATAACTGTGTTTTATAAATGTAATATTCGAATTGGAATGTTTATATTCGAATGTGACATTCAAATTCGAAAGTGACATTTGAATTCGAAAGTGACATTCAAAAACTGTATATAACATTCGATAATAGAATTTTTAAGAATATTCATTCTTATCAACATTCTATTATGTAAATCGTATTTCTACAATAACATTTGTTCTAACAATCGAATTTGAATATAAACACATTCGCTCATACCTACTAACTAGGTACTCTTTAACAAAGAATACTATAATAACTAAGTAAAATTGAAGTCAGGAGCATATTATGGCCTAGGCCATCAAAGCCCCTGCCTAGGGTGGCAAATTTGGGGGGCAGCAAACACGTTCACATTAAAGGTAACACTTGATTATCCCAGGCGCCTGTGCGCCACGGTTGACTCAAAAATAAGGTTTGCCGCTTTCATTTTGCTCATCTGTCTCCCATCTACCGCCATACTACTCCACACTCCATCTGCCACCTGGTTTTGATTAATTGTGGTAGCAGCTGGCGGGGGACTAGGAAATTAGGCATGGTGTGCTAGAAGCGAGTGTGCATGCTCAAGCACACATTTCAATCTGGCCTAACTAAAGCGTTCTAGAGGTGGGGCTGTCACAAAGGAGAAGCAATTCAGTGTCGGACGCATATTCACAGGTAAGTGTCCCCATTGGCCCCATTTATTTGCATTAGTTATTAACAAATATGTTTTGCAAGCTGTATTGAACATTTACTTTACTTTGGAAACGCTATTGAAAAAAAAAGTTGTGTCATGTTATTCTCTGAGCAAAAAATATTATGGCTAAAAAAGGACTAATACGTGGGAGAGGACAGCAGAATTTCGATTGCCTGGGGCAGTAGGAAACCTAATTAACGCCACTGTAGATTTAATTTTTTTTTTTTAATGGTATACTCTGAATCATGAAAGAAAACATTGGGGATTCATGTCCCTTTAAGTTTCTATGGAGTTTATTTATGGGGGTAATTTATTATTTCCCAGTAGATAAATATGTCCTGTTTATTAATATGTATATTGCATGTGTTATTCAACAGATATTTACCTTGCTAAAATATTGATTAACTTTATTTGAATTGTTTTAGGTGTAGAGATTTGATTTTCTATACTGTTGTTATAATAAGATATATATATATATATATATATACAGAAATATTTAACTAATAATATACTATAGAGTCAGTCTTCTCTTGGTGTGTTGCATGTATCAAAATGTATGTACATTAAGATTTAAGTTTCTGATGTCTGTGAATTAGAATCAATTGGGAGCTTTTGTGCCCTGATGTCTGTATATGAAGAAAAAGTATATTATTATGTGTGAGTTTAACTAATTTGTGCTGTTTCCCCAATTATGTCTTTAGCATCTTCATTCCACCTCCAAATTTACTGCAACACAACTTTAATTAGCTGCGAACAAAGTAATTCTTTGCTATCCTACATATGCTGCTGCCACAAATTCCATTGCTGTATCTAAGGAGTAATCATTAAACTATTTTCATACTTGCTAATGAGCAACACCATGAAATTGTAAAGTTGTCAAGATCTTTCATGGAATCAAAGGAAAACTAAAGAAGTGTGAAGACAAATTCTGATTTTATGTGGCAAAAGAGTGTGGCTGCTGACCAGAGCTGACCAACAACGGCCTAGTTTCCATTGAGGTGGTAAAGTTTGGAAATTGGTGATAACGTAAAAATTCTCCATAGACTTTAATGGAGATAAATGTTTTTACCACCTTTTGGTTTCCAAACTTTACCACCTCAATGGAAATTAAGTCAAGGTTGTTAAAAGTATTTTTGGAGTTCCAGGTGAAGATTCAGGTTGTTTTTCTTATAATGTATGTTTACACATTCAGTAATGGTCTTTTATTGTGTTTCTTGATTTATTTGTTCCTGTTAAATACATTCGGCTAGATTATGAGTTTTTGTCGGTAAGACTTGCGGTGTTAACGAGCCTTTTTTTCTCACCGTTCACTTAAGACAGCGCTGGTATTATGAGTTTTCTGAAAGGCTGCGTTAGCCTCAGAAAAGTGAGTGTTGAGCAAAATTTAGCTCCACATCTCACCTCGATTCCAGTGCTGCTTACGGTAGCGGTGAGCTGGCTAAACGTGCTCGTGCACGATCTCCCCATAGGAAACAATGGGGCTGAGCCGGCTGAAAAAAACCTAACACCTGCAAAAAAGCAGTGTTCAGCTCCTAACACAGCCCCATTGATTCCTATGGGGAAATACATATAATGTCTACACCTAACACCCTAACATGAACCTCGAGTCTAAACACTCCTAATATTACCTATAATAAAGTTATTAACCCCTAAACTGAAGTCTAACCCTAACACCCCCTAACTTAAATATAATTTAAAATAATCAAAATAAAATTACTACAATTAAATAAATGAATCCTATTTAAAACTAAATACTTACCTATAAAATAAACCATAAGCAAGCTACAATATAACCAATATTTACATTGTATCTAGCTTAGGGTTTATTTTTATTTTACATGCAACTTTGTATTTATTTTAACTAGGTAGAATAGTTATTAAATAGTTATTAACAATGTAATAACTATCTAGCTTAAATAAATACAAGTTTACCTGTAAAATAAATCATAACCTAAGTTACAATTACACCTAACACTACACTATAATTAAATTAAATCCCTAAACTAAATACAATAAAAAAATTATTACAAATTTTTAAACTAATTACACCTACTCTAATCCCCCTAATAAAATAAAAAAAGCCCCCCAAAATATTAAAAATCCCTACCCTATACTAAATTACAAATAGCCCTTAAAAGGGCCTTTTGCGGGGCATTGCCCCAAAGTAATCAGCTCTTTTACCTGTAAAAAAAAAGAAAATACAATACCCCCCCAACATTACAACCCACCACCCACACACCCAAACCTACTCTAAAACCCACCCATTCCCCCTTAATAAAACCTAACCTCTTGAAGATCACCCTACCTTGAGACGTCTTCACCCAACCAGGTCGAAGTCCTCTACGAAGCCGGGCAAAGTGGTCCTCCAGACGGGCAGAAGTCTTCATCGAATCCGGGCAGAAGAGGTCCTCCAGACGGCCAGAAGTCTTCATCCAGACGGCATCTTCTATCTTCATCCTTCCAGCGCGGAGCGGGTCCATCTTGAATCCAGCCGACGCGGAGCATCCTCTTCCAACAACATCCAACTGAAGAATGAAGGTTCAATTAAATGATGTCATCCAAGATGGCGTCCCTTGAATACCGATTGGCTGATAGGATTCTATCAGCCAATCGGAATTAAGGTAGGAAAAATCCTATTGGCTGATTGGAACAGCCAATAGAATGCAAGCTCAATCCTATTGGCTGATTGGATCAGCCAATAGGATTGAACTTCAATTCTATTGGCTGATTGCATCAGCCAATAGGATTTTTCCTACCTTAATTCCGATTGGCTGATAGGATTCTATCAGCCAATCGGAATTCAAGGGACGCCATCTTGGATGATGTCATTTAAAGGAACCTTCATTCTTCAGTTGGATGTCGTTGGAAGAGGATGCTCCGCGTCGACTGGATTGAAGATGGACCCGCTTCGCACCAGAAGGATGAAGATAGAAGATGCCGCCTGGATGAAGACTTCTGCCTGTCTGGAGGACCTCTTCTGCCCAGATTCGATGAAGACTTCTGCCCGTCTGGAGGACCACTTTGCCTGGCTTCATAGAGGACTTCTGCCCGGTTGGGTGAAGACGTCTCAAGGTAGGGTGATCTTCAAGGGGTTAGTGTTAGGTTTTATTTAGGGGAGATTGGGTGGGTTTTAGAGTAGGGTTGGGTGTGTGGGTGGTGGGTTGCAATGTTGGGGGGGTATTGTATTTTCTTTTTTTTACAGGTAAAAGAGCTGATTACGGGGGGGGGCGGAGCCGATAGCCAAAGCTCCTGGCTTTATAGCTAAAAATAAAGATTTTGACTACAAATATGAACTTTATTTAGGACCTACATTTGGGCAACCACTGCTGAACATCGCTGGAGCCCAGATACTTGCACCAGGATCGCATATTTAGCTTATGTTCTTTGGCACAGCAACATAGTGAATGACCATGAGGAGTGAACATAACCTGGCGAGGGGAGAACTGCCATTCAGTGATAAGATCCTTCCCTGTGGACTACAAAACCTACAGGATCTTTAGACGTGGTTCACAATCTATGGAGCTTAGGCTGCTGCATAATAACCCCCCCCCCCCCCCCCCGGGAAACAGGGTTACTGAGCAGTTAGGCAAAACTGCTATTCACAACGAACACAGAGACACTCTTTGACTTAGGGAATTATTCATAAGAAGGTGCTACTTTAAAAGCTTATACTGCAATAGTGATTGCATCCAGCACTCTGATAAAAAATGGTGGCTCTAGCAAGATGGGAGACACAGCTAAGCAAGCTTATACAAGTTCACTTCCGAGTCCTGGAGGAGGAATTTCACGCCATAATCTTGAAAGTGCAGACTGACAGTGGTGCACAAAGGATACCTATTGAATGTGCCTTGCCTGTTACTAATAACAGCTCTGGTCTCAGCTTGGCCAGAGATGCGTGTGGGAGGATGACCCTCTTAGCTGCAACACAGATCTCGGCAAACATAGATCCAAACAGAATCCTACCTAGCCCTTTGCAGGCACGGATGGTCCCTGAGGTGATTAAGGACTCGAACTGCACCACAGAACCCTTCCCTCAGGTAATGGATCCTGGGTCAGACCAGAGGAAACAAAAGAAGTAAAAAAGAGCAGAGGTATGTACTTCCACATGGGATTGCAGCAAAATAGACATACGCTCACTTAAGCAGCAAAGCTGGACCTTACTCACTGATAGCTCTACAGCCTGGAGACCTCCAGGTATATATTGCGACAGCTATCGTTACCGATCCCCAGATCCTACCAGCATCAGGTACATAATTAACAGTGTGCCCGGATTG
Organism: Bombina bombina; assembly: GCF_027579735.1. NCBI lineage: Eukaryota > Metazoa > Chordata > Amphibia > Anura > Bombinatoridae > Bombina > Bombina bombina. Next base: position 226,988,351 of record NC_069506.1, on the reverse strand, counting down.
ACCCGCAATCTCCAAAATCTATTACCATCCCAACAACTAAGAACCAAATGTCCTGGGGCAAAGCAGTCTCCCTACCTAAGACTCTTTCTTCTATGTGCTGGATCTGAACTTGAGCTTTCAGGGTACGGCTTAGCCTGGCGGTCTGGGGTAGGCTGATGATGACTGTTAGACAGTGCCTCGTGTTGCAGTCCTGTGGGTTACTGCAGCTGGGAAATATATCTGTGTGTTTCTCAATGATTCTTATAATATGGTTCAGTTTATATTTTATATTACATGTTGTTTCTTTACACACATATGTCTAAAGTTCTAGTTCTGTAGAAAAGTATGGTCTAGACTGACCTAGTGCTTCGTCTGAAATCTATTAATCCTACACTAGGCTATATATAACGATTGTTACAGTTTCACTCTAGTTTTGTATGTATTTATACAAGCACATTACCGAAGAAAGTGTACCGGGTATAATTTTAAATCTTTATCAGTTTATTCTTAAGGTCCCAACCTATTTCAGCGCACATTGTTATAATAACCCTAAGCCATAAAGTTGTCATAATCTATTCGATATATATAAGCCTCGAGCCCTTATTCTTTCTATATTGACCATATTTTTGTATTATAGCCAAGGGAGCTGCACATTTTGCTCTAGGCCCTGGGGTATTGGGCCCATGCTCCTAGGTCAGTGCTAAAATGTTGAATATTCATACACAGCTCCTAGTGCCCTTTTACTGAGGAATGCTCTGTTTACCCATTGTTATTTAAACATCTGTACATATATTTTGTAGGCTAATCCCTTCACATTCCTTATCCATTAAGGCTCTTTGATATTGGCGAAACCTTTACACTGAATTATAGCTGCCCAGCTTATATTTTAAATCTACAATACCCAAAATATAGAAATTAGATGGAGATTTGTTTTTCCCCTATTTTAGATTATCAGATGTTTCTTTCTAGGCTCTGTGTTTTTCAGTTCTTTCCATGTTCTATAGCACTGTATTATTATGTCCCACATATGCATTGAGGGACCTATGCATCACCCTATGCCATGCTTGTGTCCTCCGGATAAGAACGCATGTTATCTTGCTCTATTAGTCTGAATGTTATAATCAGCTGTAGTTTAATGTGATTATCTCCTTATTTAATTTAAGAGGGTCTTTTTTTTATTGTCCTATGTTACATTGGTTTGATGTGCTTTTACTGCTTAGTGATTCCCTTAGCTCTGTAAGTCCTTTTAGACATTAGAAGGCCCAAGTCCCTAGCACAATGTCCTTATAATGTGATATATAAATATCAGACCTTATATTCCTTCCTCCATGAGCTCAGAGTTATTAGAATTATGGCTCCATCCCCCCTTCAGATTCTATATTTCTTATATTCTTGACCCAAAGTGATATTCTACTGGTTTGGGAAATACTATACTATGGATATAAATAAGGTCAAAAAGCAAATGTATAGGATGTTTGTTTTCAGTCACATGTGTATATCTTTGAAAATGTTTCTTTCCGATGTAGGCTGAATGTGAATTACGGACTTTTTCTGGCATGCATACCATTAGGTAGATTTATGCCTATGTCCATATCTCTCTGACAAGATTGTGTATGTTTATAAGTTTTATGACTTCAATAAAAAAATTTAAAAAAAAAAAAAAAGCTGATTACTTTGGGGCAATGCCCCGCAAAAGGTCCTTTTAAGGGCTATTTGTAATTTAGTATAGGGTAGGGATTTTTATTATTTTGGGGGGCTTTTTTATTTTATTAGGGGGATTAGAGTAGGTGTAATTAGTTTAAAAATTTGTAATTATTTTTTTATTTTTTGTAATAATTTGTAATTATTTTTTTATTTTCTGTAATTTAGTGTTTGTTTTTGTACTTTAGTTTATTTGATTTAATTGTAATTAATTGTATTTAGTTTAGGGATTTAATTTAATTATAGTGTAGTGTTAGGTGTAATTGTAACTTGGGTTAGGATTTATTTTACAGGTAAACTTGTATTTATTTTAGCTAGGTAGTTATTAAATAGTTAATAACTAGTTAATAACTATTTAATAACTATTCTACCTAGTTAAAATAAATACAAAGTTGCCTGTAAAATAAAAATTAACCCTAAGCTAGCTACAATGTAATAATCGTTATATTGTAGCTAGCTTAGGGTTTATTTTATAGGTATTTAGTTTTAAATAGGATTAATTTATTTAATTGTAGTAATTTTATTTAGATTATTTTAAATTATATTTAGGTTAGGGGGCTGTTAGGGTTAGACTTAGATTTAGGGGTTAATAACTTTAATATGGTGTCGGCGACGTTGGGGGTGGCAGATTAGGGGTTAATAAATGTAGGTAGGTGTCGGCGATGCTAGGGACGGCAGATTAGGGGTTAATAAAATTTAACTAGTGTTTGCAAGAGGGGAGTGCAGCGGTTTAGGGATTAATATATTTATTAAAGTGGCGGCGATGTCCGGTCGGCAGATTAGGGGTTAAAATTTTATTTCAGTGTTTGCGATGTGGGGGGGGTGGGTACTCGGTTTAGGGGTAGTTTATGGGTGTTAGTGTACTTTTTAGCACTTTAGTTAAGAGTTTTATGTTACAGCGTTAGCCCATAAAACTCTTAACTACTGACTTTTAAATGCCGTAGGAGTCTTGACAGGAGAGGCTGTATCGCTCACTTTTTCCAAGACTCATAATACTGGCGTTAGGAAAATCCCATTGAAAAGATAGGATACGCAATTTATGTAAGGGGATTTGCGGTATGTTCGAATCGCGGAAAAAAAATGAGCGGTACACCTGTACTTGCAAGACTCGTAATACCAGGGGGCGTTAAAAAGCAGCGTTGGGACCTCTCAACGCTGCTTTTTAAGGCCAACGCAAGACTCGTAATCTCGCCGATTAACAATACCTATAGACTTTTAGGGAATTTTGGGAAGGTCGGGTATCTAGTGTCATAAGTTATAGTCTTTATCAGTCTAAAATCTTTTAGTCATTATTCTGTGGAACAACTCTTAGACAGTGTTGCATACGTCATCATACACTTCTTTGTCTCAGATTACATAATACAAAGAAGAAGAACTAGCGCTTCTGAGGTCCTAAGCCACTGATGACCAGCAAGTGCTGTGCAAAGAATTAAATAGATTGCCCCATGGGTTTTAAACAAGGGCTTCGCTATTCGTTAATCCTTATAACATCACAGCAAACATCTTTACATTATTTATTTATTTTGTGGGAGACTGAATAAATGAAGCAAAAGAAAGTTTAGAGGCAAAAGTATGTATTCTGCATGGTTAAATACAGTATGCATGTTTTCTGAGGTAATATTTTTCCTGAGGATGGTAAACACAGGAGGTGCTGAGAGCATCATGTGGTCCACATGCCTCAGGTGCCCACTTGTACCTAAGTAAAACTCAAACATGAGGCTCTTTGATGCAAGTAATACAAATTAAAAAAAAATCACTACTTAAATGAAATAGATCACATTAATACCACAACAAATGTTTTGATTTAGAAAGGTGCACTTTGTAAGTAAAACCTTGACCCTCATATAACAACCCAGAAAAGACCTATACCCCTTTTTTTGCCAGCTATGACCCAAAATGCAACAGTTATACACACTAGATCTATGTCTCTTTTATGTTCAATGCACCATCAGACCCAGTACAGCAGTTCAGACTTTAGATTTTTTCAATGAAAACTAACATGAACTCTAATGTAAGAGGCATGGATATGACAACAATAAATTGAATATAAATTAAATATTAACACAATGTTCTTGGCATGAGTTGCATATTAGGGTTAAAGGGACATTATACACTCATTTTTTCTTTGCATAAATGTTCTGTAGATAATCTATTTATATAGCCCATAAAGTTTTTTTTTTTTAATTAATGTATAGTTTTGCTTATTTTTAAATAACATTGCTCTGATTTTCAGACTCCTAACCAAGCCCCAAAGTTTTATGTGAATACGCTCGACTACCTACTCCAGCTTGCTCCTGTTTGTGTAAAGGGTCTTTTCATATGCAAAAGAAGGGGGAGGGGGGAGTGTCTTATTTGCCACTTGCAGTGGGCTTTCCTGCTGCCTTTTCAACAGAGCCAAAGTGACAGCTTCTAAGTAAGTTTTTAAACAGTTTTATACTGGATTTTTATATCAGTATCTGTGCATCTTATTCTTTATAGTAGTGTCTATTACATGCAGTAATGGTGAGGTAACTGTGGTGAGGAAAACAGGATAAGCGGTTGTGTTCTGGTTCCAGAGAGGGAATCAGACAGATGGTATGATAATATTTAGCACTACGGAATCTGTTGGAACTCCACAAATAACTGATGATAATAATATGTATTTTCTCGTAGTTTTATATAATTTTGCCTCTCAGATTCCTTTTCCATTCCTGAACCATTGTCACTTCTGCTGATTTACTACTGAAATAAAAACATATACATTTTGGCATTCAAATCAGTTTTATTCCTAGAAATACATTTCTTGACACTGGTGGTCCTATAATCGTGTGCTATATTAGAATAAGCAGGCACTTCAAGGAGGCTTAAGTTTGCCTTAATTAGAAAGAAAACAAACAAAAGAGGTATGTTGCCAATTAATTCCGGTAAACATACCAAGTAAACTACATATGAAATGTTAGAAAAAATATTGTTTAAGAGCTCTATCCATATGAAGTCAATGAAAAACTGCCTTATCACTAAATAATATGGCCTAGATTTGGAGTTTTGCGTTAGAAGGGGTGCGTTAGCTACGCGTGCTTTTTTTTGGCCGCACCTTTTAAATACCGCTGGTATTTAGAGTTCACAGAATGGCTGCGTTTTCAGTGCGTTAGGCTCCAAAAACGTAGAGCATAATTTACCGCCACTGCAACTCTCAATACCAGCGGTGCTTACGGACGCGGCCAGCTTCAAAAACGTGCTTGTGCACGATATCCCCATAGGAAACAATGGGGCAGTTTGAGCTGAAAAAAAAACCTAACACCTGCAAAAAAGCAGCATTCAGCTCCTAACGCAGCACCATTGTTTCCTATGGGGAAACACTTCCTATGTCTGCACCCAACACCCTAACATGTACCCCGAGTCTAAACACCCCTAGCCTTACACTTATTAACCCCTAATCTGCCGCCCCCGCTATCGCTGACCCCTGCATATTATTTTTAACCCCTAATCTGCCGCTCCGTACACCGCCGCAACCTACATTATAGTTATGTACCCCTAATCTGCTGCCCCTAACACCGCCGACCCCTATATTATATTCATTAACCCCTAAACTGCCGCCCCCAACGTCGCCGCCACTTACCTACAATTATTAACTCCTAATGTGCCGACTGGACCTCACCGCTACTATAATAAAGTTATTAACCCCTAATCCGCCTCACTCCCGCCTCAATAGCCCTATAAGAAATAGTATTAACCCCTAATCTGCCCTCCCTAACATCGCCGACACCTAACTTCAATTATTAACCCCTAATCTGCCGACCGCACCTCGCCGCTACTCTAATAAATGTATTAACCCCTAAAGCTAAGTCTAACCATAACCCTAACACCCCCCTAAGTTAAATATAAATTTATTCTAACGAAATAAATTAACTCTTATTAAATAAATTATTCCTATTTAAAGCTAAATACTTACCTGTAAAATAAATCCTAATATAGCTACAATATAAATTATAATTATATTGTAGCTATTTTAGGATTTATATTTATTTTACAGGCAACTTTGTATTTATTTTAACCAGGTACAATAGCTATTAAATAGTTAATAACTATTTAATAGCTACCTAGTTAAAATAATTACAAAATTACCTGTAAAATAAATCCAAACCTAAGTTACAATTAAACCTAACACTACACTATCAATAAATTAATTAAATACAATACCTACAAATAAATGCAATTAAATAAACTAACTAAAGTACAAAAAAATAAAAAAGAACTAAGTTACAAAAAATAAAAAAATATTTACAAACATTAGAAAAATATTACAACAATTTTAAACTAATTACACCTACTCTAAGCCCCCTAATAAAATAACAAAGCCCCCCAAAATAAAAAAAATGCCCTACCCTATTCTAAAATGAAAATAGAAAAGCTCTTTTACCTTACCAGCCCTTAAAAGGGCCCTTTGCGGGGCATGCCCCAAAGAATTCAGCTCTTTTGCCTGTAAAAAAAAAAACCATACAATACCCCCCCCCCAACATTACAACCCACCACCCACATACCCCTAATCTAACCCAAGCCCCCCTTAAATAAACCTAACACTAAGCCCCTGAAGATCTTCCTACCTTATCTTCACCACACGAGTATGACCGATCCATCCAGGCTCCGAAATCTTCATCCAAGTACAAGCGGGGGCTGAAGAGTGACGTCCATCCTCCGGCTGAAGTCTGGATCCAAGCGGAGGCGAAAGAATTCCATCTTCGGGCAGAAGTCTTCATCCTATCCGGGCAGCAGAGTCGATCCGGACCGGCAAACATCTTCATCCAAGCCGCATCTTCTATGTTCTTCCATCCGATGACGACCGGCTCCATCTTGAAGACCTCCGGCACGGATCCATCCTCTTCTTCCGACGACTAGACGACGAATGAAGGTTCCTTTAAGGGACGTCATCCAAGATGGCGTCCCTTGAATTCCGATTGGCTGATAGGATTCTATCAGCCAATCGGAATTAAGGTAGGAAAATTCTGATTGGCTGATGGAATCAATCAGATTCAAGTTCAATCAGATTGGCTGATCCGATCAGCCAATCAGATTGAGCTCGCATTCTATTGGCTGATCGGAACAGCCAATAGAATGCAAGCTCAATCTGATTGGCTGATCGGATCAGCCAATCGGATTGAACTTGAATCTGATTGGCTGATTCCATCAGCCAATCAGAATTTTCCTACCTTAATTCCGATTGGCTGATAGAATCCTATCAGCCAATCGGAATTCGAGGGACGCCATCTTGGATGACGTCCTTTAAAGGAACCTTCATTCGTCGTCTAGTCGTCGGAAGAAGAGGATGGATCCGCGCCGGAGGTCTTCAAGATGGAGCCGGTCGTCATCAGATGGAAGAACATAGAAGATGCGGCTTGGATGAAGATGTTTGCCGGTCCGGATCGACTCTTCTGCCCGGATAGGATGAAGACTTCTGCCCGAAGATGGAATTCTTTCGCCGCCGCTTGGATCCAGACTTTAGCCGGAGGATGGACGTCACTCTTCAGCCCCCGCTTGGGCTTGGATGAAGATTTCAGAGCCTGGATGGATCGGTCATACCCGGTGTGGTGAAGATAAGGTAGGAAGATCTTCAGGGGCTTAGTGTTAGGTTTATTTAAGGGGGGTTTGGGTTAGATTAGGGGTATGTGGGTGATGGGTTGTAATGTTGGGGGGGGGTATTGTATGTTTTTTTTTTTTACAGGCAAAAGAGCTGAATTCTTTGGGGCATGCCCCGCAAAGGGCCCTTTTAAGGGCTGGTAAGGTAAAAGAGCTTTTCTATTTTCATTTTAGAATAGGGTAGGGCATTTTTTTATTTTGGGGGGCTTTGTTATTTTATTAGGGGGCTTAGAGTAGGTGTAATTAGTTTAAAATTGTTGTAATATTTTTCTAATGTTTGTAAATATTTTTTTATTTTTTGTAACTTAGTTCTTAATTATTTTTTTGTACTTTAGTTAATTTAATTGTATTTATTTGTAGGCATTGTATTTACCGTAATTAATTTATTGATAGTGTAGTGTTAGGTTTAATTGTATTTAATTGTAGGTATTTTATTTAATTAATTTATTGATAGTGTAGTGTTAGGTTTAATTGTAACTTAGGTTAGGATTTATTTTACAGGTAATTTTGTAATTATTTTAACTAGGTAGCGATTAAATAGTTCTTAACTATTTAATAGCTATTGTACCTGGTTAAAATAAATACAAAGTTGCCTGTAAAATAAATATAAATCCTAAAATAGCTACAATATAATTATAATTTATATTGTAGCTATATTAGGATTTATTTTACAGGTAAGTATTTAGTTTTAAATAGGAATAATTTATTTAATAAGAGTTAATTTATTTTGTTAGAATAAAATTATATTTAACTTAGGGGGGTGTTAGGGTTATGGTTAGACTTAGCTTTAGGGGTTAATACATTTATTAGAGTAGCGGCGAGGTGCGGTCGGCAGATTAGGGGTTAATAATTGAAGTTAGGTGTCGGCGATGTTAGGGAGGGCAGATTAGGGGTTAATACTATTTCTTATAGGGTTATTGAGGCGGGAGTGAGGCGGATTAGGGGTTAATAACTTTATTATAGTAGCGGTGAGGTCCGGTCGGCACATTAGGGGTTAATAATTGTAGGTAAGTGGCGGCGACGTTGGGGGCGGCAGATTAGGGGTTAATAAATATAATATAGGGGTCGGCAGTGTTAGGGGCAGCAGATTAGAGGTTCATAGGGATAACGTAGGTGGCGGCGGTGTGCGGTCGGCAGATTAGGGGTTAAAAAATTTTAATAGAGTGGCGGCGATGTGGGGGGACCTCGGTTTAGGGGTACATAGGTAGTTTATGGGTGTTAGTGTACTTTAGAGCACAGTAGTTAAGAGCTTTATGAACCGGCGTTAGCCCAGAAAGCTCTTAACTCCTGACTTTTTGCTGCGGCTGGAGTTTTGTCGTTAGATTTCTAACGCTCACTTCAGCCAAGACTCTAAATACCGGCGTTAGAAAGATCCCATTGAAAAGATAGGATACGCAATTGACGTAAGGGGATCTGCGGTATGGAAAAGTCGCGACTGGAAAGTGAGCGTTAGACCCTTTCCTGACTGACTCCAAATACCAGCGGGCGGTAAAAACCAGCGTTACTAGCCTCTAACGCTGGTTTTGACGGCTACCGCCAAACTCTAAATCTAGGTGTAAATTTTCAATGAAACAGCCATCTTGAAAGAAAACAACTGGTTACAAGAGTTCATAATCTTGATTAAAAAACAAAAAAAACAAAAACAAAGGAGGAGGCTGTAAACAAGCTACCTGGTAGATTATTACTTATAGAAAACTGAAAATAGAGAGAAGTTCTCAAGTTTATTATTTATGTCAGAGACCCAAACCTAGTCTACAAAAAACAAAAACTTTACTAGCAACATAATACCTTGTCAACCTGGTTTAAAAAATAATAATAACTGTTTACATTTTTAAAGCAATCAAAAAACAAATCTACACTATTATTATTTTATGGTTTTGGAAACAAATAGACCATGAAAAAGAAATGTAAAGATGTGAAAAGTTAACATGTGGTTGTTCCCTATCAGAAAAAAATCACTTTGGACAGGCTGAAGTCAGCAGAACTTTTCTGCTTATCAGGCTTGAATATAAAAGTCACACAAGAAACCAGAGTAGCCAGAGGAAAAAACAAACATTTGTTATAGATGCATTGAGATAGAGAGGGATAGTCGTCAACCGCAAATACGCTGGAATTAATTAATTGTGGCGAGCCTGATTCGACCTAGTTATCAAAACCTACAGACCGGCAAAAGTTGAAATTTGTGACGTAACATACGATCCGCTGGTCTCAATCTGACACAAATCTCCTTTGAAAAACTCTTATGCTGCTATTACTGCTGGCATCTGTGAAGAAGAGAGCACAACTAATAGTACTTCTGACAGTGTAAAAGGGAGGTCTGAGTTTCTGGTGTCTGAATCTGCAAACAAGAAATCCAAGGTAAGATTTGCAAATGTAAATTTCTGTAAGACTTTGTTAATAGGTGACTCCATTTTAAGAAATGTACAGATAGATGATGATAATGGTGATTTGAGAGAGGTTAGATGTCTTCCAGGTTCTACCGCTCACAGAGATTTAAATCGTATTTCAAGAATTGTGAAAGCAGCTAGAAAAGTCAGTGAGTTAGATGTTATTGTTCACCTAGGTGCAAATGATCTGGCTAGAAATGATGTTGTTGCTGTGCAAAAGGAGTTCTTTAAGCTAGGAAGTTGTTTAGATCATGTGGCTGCATCTGTGTCCTTTTCTGTTGTTTTACCTGTGTATGGACAGGAAGAAGGAAGAATGCAGCGTATTATAGAATTTAACTCTTGGTTAGAGAGGTGGTGTAGGGAGAGAAGATATGGTTTTGTTAGCCATCAAAGCCCTGTTTGGCTTGATAGCAGCTTGTATAAGAAGGATGGTTTGCATCTGGATATTAAAGGGACAGGAGTATTGAGTAAAGAATTGAAAGACTTTATTAGTAGCAATTTAAACTAATGAAGGGGGACAGAGTTAATATACCCATCTGTCCCCCAGAACATGCCAAGACAGTCAACCAAATTTTAGATTCTTGTTTATTTAAGAAAAAATCATTACTTTTAGGAATAAGACTTTGAATAATGTAGGCAAGGGTTGTATTGACCATGCAAAAGGAGTTGAGAATTCTAGAAATATTCTACGTGCAATGTGCACAAATGCTCGCAGTTTAGTAAGTAAATTACCTACCCTTACTGCAATAATGATTCAAGATAAATTGGATTTAGTTGCTATAACAGAGACATGATACAATGACTCTCATGACTGGGAAACAGTCATACCTGGTTACATCTTGTTTAAAAAAAATAGAGTAGGTAAAAAAGGGGGCGGGGTTGCTCTGTATGTGAGAGACAATATTAAAGAAACTGAAATTGTAGAAAAAAATGACAATGTAGAAAGTGTTTGGGTAACTATAGAAACAGGTGTTTAGAATAGGAGTAGTATATAGACCACCATTACAGGATGAAGCATCAGACAATTTATTAATTGATGAAATAGCCAAAATTACAATGAAGGGCAATGTTATTGTAGTGGGGGACTTTAATATGCCTGATGTAGACTGGGAAGTACCTGTTGCCAAATCAACTAGAAGTAAATATATCCTGGAATCTTTACAAGGGGAATCTCTTGAGCAACTAGTAAAAGAACCAACACAAAAAGGAACTATATTAGATTTAGTACTTAAAAACAGTGATATAGTATCTGAGGTGTCTGTGGGTGAGAACTTAGGCTCTAGTGATCATCAGTCTGTATAATTTAATATTCAGGCAAAGGTACTAAGCAACCATAGTAAAACAAAAGTCTTAGACTTTAGATCAACTGATTTTTCTTACATGGGCAGATACCTAGATGAATCCCTAAAAGGGATGGCACAGATTACAGGAGTACAAGAACAGTGGGAATATTTTAAAAATGCTATTCTAGATGCAACTAAACACTGTATTAGGCTTGTTTGTAAAAGTAAAAGAAAACCAATCTGGTTTTCAACAGAAGTAGCACATGCAGTTAAGACAAAAAAAGACAGTCTATAAAAAATTCAAACTCCCCCCCTTCCCCCCCCATCTACAACCACAGATATAACTTCCTTCGCCTTATAAATATATATATAGCACATGAGAAGTTTAACCCTTTAAGGACACAGCTTTCAGTTTGCTCAATTGTTTTATGACGGAAAAATTCCGTCATATGTCCTTAAGAGGTTAAAACAGCTCCCTATTTTGGTCACTATTCTATTCACTATGAAAATATAGAAATGGGCCCAGCACTCACCATCCAATTAAGGGTGCACGCTACAGGGGTTTCTGCACTAACCCCCAAAGGTAGACAATATTGTAGAAAAGAGCAGCAGCACCACACTTTATGAACTTTTAACGATGAAACATACAGGAAAGCAACGACGTTTCGGTCATCAACTGACCTTAATCATGTTGTATACAGAAGTAGCTAAACACACTGCTTAAATAGCTATATGGGGAGGGGTCACAGATACCTGTGTGGGTGTACACCCATATAGTTAACACTTTCATATATCAAACACAGTATTGTTCTCAAACTCCCTCTAGTGGATAAAGATACTTCATTCTAAAATTCTATAGTGACCTATAAGACAAAACATAAATATGTATATATTATAAAAACATCAATTTACAATAATTAAACATTGCAAAAAGAAAATATTGCAGCACCAATAAATGTACATAATTACCACATTTATACCAATATATCCAGATAGCATATTAATACAGTATATTCACAATGTTACTTGCCAGTCTATTTCCTTATTCATTCCTAGAGGGGCAAGAGCTTGTAATGTATAAATCCAGAATGTCTCTCTGCTTTTAAGTATGGATTGTCTATCACCACCTCTCCTAGGCCTCTTGATCTGTTCTATGACCTGGAATCTCAGTTGGGAGATGGTATGACCTGTCTGCAAGAAATGGTTAGAGACTGGAGCGTCCCTATTCCCACATCTTATATTGGATTTGTGTTCTACAATTCTGTCCCTTACCCTACGTGTAGACTCACCTATATAAATCTTTGAGCATGGACACTTAATTAAATAAATCACATACTCTGAGTTACATGTAAAGTAACCAGGGATTTTAAATTTCTTGCCGGTCAGGGGATGCAAGAAACAGTTACCTCTAATAACATTATTGCAATTACAACACCCTAAGCATGGGAAGCAGCCTAATTTTGGTGTAGATATATATGTTTGTGTCTGTTTCTTACCTGGGCCTAAATCTGCTCTTACTAATTTGTCCCTTAGGTTTTGACACCTTCTATAGGCTGGCATAGGTGGTAATTCAAAATCTTTAATTTGAGGGTTAAGGTCTTTAATAACAGACCAGTGTTTCCTGATAATATTATTAATATTCTTACTAAGAGGGTTGAATTGTGAGACAAAAACCATACGCTTATTGTCTTTTTTCTGCTTTACATTGCCTCTCAGGATAGAATGTCTAGGAATTTCACTGACTTCTTCTATCTGTTTCTGGATGAGTTGTTTGGGAAAACCTCTCTCAATAAACAGTTTACCCATTTCTAATAATCTGGTATGGGCTGTGTTGTCATCTGAGACTATTTTCTTGACCCTCAGGAGTTGGCTCCTAGGAAGGCTATTGATCAAATGGGGGGGATGGGCACTTTCATACCTTAGGAGACTATTTCTGTCACTCTCTTTCCTATATAGGTCAATTTTTAATGTCCTCCCATCTTTGATTACCTTAGTGTCTAGGAAAGCCACTGACTCCTCACTGAAGGTCAACTTAAACTTAATGTGTCTAGTAGATACATTTAGATCAGCCACAAATTTCTGCAAGGAGTCAACGTCGTCCCCCCATATGCCAAACACATCATCGATATATCTGAACCAACATAGTCCATATTGTTGAAATAACTGGTTAGTGTATACAAATCTCTCCTCATATACATTCATAAAGATGTTGGCATATGTGGGGGCGACATTTGACCCCATCGCAGTACCTTGACATTGTAGGTAAAATTGATCCTGAAAAAGGAAAAAATTGCAGTAGAGGATGAGTTGTAATAATCCTAAAATAAATTCACAATGAATGTTAGAAAATCTATCATTACTCTGGATAGCCTGTCCGACAGCCCCTAAGCCACTTGTATGTGTAATGGATGTGTAAAGGCTATTTACATCGAGGGTAAAAAGGATAAATTTCTCACTTGACATACTTAATTCTTCTAGTTTCACAAGAAAATCACCTGTGTCCTTAATATAGGACATAGATTCCATAGCTAGTGGTCTAAGTAGCTTGTCAAGATATTTGGATACATTTGTCATGATTGAATTAGTGCTGGCAACAATCGGACGGCCAGGGGGAGCCTCTCTGTTCTTATGTATTTTGGGTAATGTATAGAATACAGGTGTAACAAACTCTTTAATCAACAGAAATTTTTGTTCTTTTTCAGTTATTACCCCATTACATATTGCTTTATTGATGTATTGAGTCAACTCATGTTGTACTTCAAATGTTGGGTCCCTGTCTAGTAATCTATACACTGTATTATCTTGTAGTTGACCCCTAATCTCTTGAACATAGTATTTCTTATCAAGAATAACGGTGGCCCCGCCCTTATCCGCTGGCTTGCAAATAATCTCATTATTATTTTTCAAACTTAGTAGTGCCTCATTTTCAGATCTAGAGAAATTACTCTGTAGAGTTTTCCCGTCCCTATCCGTGACTAGCTGTTTATGTTTAAGTACATCTATGTCCCTCAAAACTAACTGTATAAAAGTTTCTATGCTGTTGTTATGCACCTGAGGATTAAAGTTACTTTTACATCTAAGACCCAAATTTTTAAGAGACAAAGGTTTATCACCATACTCCAAGTCCGCATTAATATTATCTCCTTGAACAGCCTGTGATTGTCCAAAATATGCCTTTAATTTAATATTGCGGAATAAAGTATGTAGTTCCCTTTGTAGCTGAAAAAAGTCACATCTTGGTATGGGACAAAATGACAGTCCTTTGTTGACTACCTGTTTCTCTAAGTCTGTAAAAATATGTTTAGAGATATTCACCATCAGTTCCGCTTGGTCTTGTTCCGTGCCGTTCTCTGTGGCCTGGCTTCTTTCGTTTTGGTATCCATTGATTTTCCGGCGGTGTTTCCGACGTAGACGTAGGGGCAGTCGGAAACACCGCCGGAAAATCAATGGATACCAAAACGAAAGAAGCCAGGCCACAGAGAACGGCACGGAACAAGACCAAGCGGAACTGATGGTGAATATCTCTAAACATATTTTTACAGACTTAGAGAAACAGGTAGTCAACAAAGGACTGTCATTTTGTCCCATACCAAGATGTGACTTTTTTCAGCTACAAAGGGAACTACATACTTTATTCCGCAATATTAAATTAAAGGCATATTTTGGACAATCACAGGCTGTTCAAGGAGATAATATTAATGCGGACTTGGAGTATGGTGATAAACCTTTGTCTCTTAAAAATTTGGGTCTTAGATGTAAAAGTAACTTTAATCCTCAGGTGCATAACAACAGCATAGAAACTTTTATACAGTTAGTTTTGAGGGACATAGATGTACTTAAACATAAACAGCTAGTCACGGATAGGGACGGGAAAACTCTACAGAGTAATTTCTCTAGATCTGAAAATGAGGCACTACTAAGTTTGAAAAATAATAATGAGATTATTTGCAAGCCAGCGGATAAGGGCGGGGCCACCGTTATTCTTGATAAGAAATACTATGTTCAAGAGATTAGGGGTCAACTACAAGATAATACAGTGTATAGATTACTAGACAGGGACCCAACATTTGAAGTACAACATGAGTTGACTCAATACATCAATAAAGCAATATGTAATGGGGTAATAACTGAAAAAGAACAAAAATTTCTGTTGATTAAAGAGTTTGTTACACCTGTATTCTATACATTACCCAAAATACATAAGAACAGAGAGGCTCCCCCTGGCCGTCCGATTGTTGCCAGCACTAATTCAATCATGACAAATGTATCCAAATATCTTGACAAGCTACTTAGACCACTAGCTATGGAATCTATGTCCTATATTAAGGACACAGGTGATTTTCTTGTGAAACTAGAAGAATTAAGTATGTCAAGTGAGAAATTTATCCTTTTTACCCTCGATGTAAATAGCCTTTACACATCCATTACACATACAAGTGGCTTAGGGGCTGTCGGACAGGCTATCCAGAGTAATGATAGATTTTCTAACATTCATTGTGAATTTATTTTAGGATTATTACAACTCATCCTCTACTGCAATTTTTTCCTTTTTCAGGATCAATTTTACCTACAATGTCAAGGTACTGCGATGGGGTCAAATGTCGCCCCCACATATGCCAACATCTTTATGAATGTATATGAGGAGAGATTTGTATACACTAACCAGTTATTTCAACAATATGGACTATGTTGGTTCAGATATATCAATGATGTGTTTGGCATATGGGGGGGGCGACGTTGACTCCTTGCAGAAATTTGTGGCTGATCTAAATGTATCTACTAGACACATTAAGTTTAAGTTGACCTTCAGTGAGGAGTCAGTGGCTTTCCTAGACACTAAGGTAATCAAAGATGGGAGGACATTAAAAATTGACCTATATAGGAAAGAGAGTGACAGAAATAGTCTCCTAAGGTATGAAAGTGCCCATCCCCCCCATTTGATCAATAGCCTTCCTAGGAGCCAACTCCTGAGGGTCAAGAAAATAGTCTCAGATGACAACACAGCCCATACCAGATTATTAGAAATGGGTAAACTGTTTATTGAGAGAGGTTTTCCCAAACAACTCATCCAGAAACAGATAGAAGAAGTCAGTGAAATTCCTAGACATTCTATCCTGAGAGGCAATGTAAAGCAGAAAAAAGACAATAAGCGTATGGTTTTTGTCTCACAATTCAACCCTCTTAGTAAGAATATTAATAATATTATCAGGAAACACTGGTCTGTTATTAAAGACCTTAACCCTCAAATTAAAGATTTTGAATTACCACCTATGCCAGCCTATAGAAGGTGTCAAAACCTAAGGGACAAATTAGTAAGAGCAGATTTAGGCCCAGGTAAGAAACAGACACAAACATATATATCTACACCAAAATTAGGCTGCTTCCCATGCTTAGGGTGTTGTAATTGCAATAATGTAATTAGAGGTAACTGTTTCTTGCATCCCCTGACCGGCAAGAAATTTAAAATCCCTGGTTACTTTACATGTAACTCAGAGTATGTGATTTATTTAATTAAGTGTCCATGCTCAAAGATTTATATAGGTGAGTCTACACGTAGGGTAAGGGACAGAATTGTAGAACACAAATCCAATATAAGATGTGGGAATAGGGACGCTCCAGTCTCTAACCATTTCTTGCAGGCAGGTCATACCATCTCCCAACTGAGATTCCAGGTCATAGAACAGATCAAGAGGCCTAGGAGAGGTGGTGATAGACAATCCATACTTAAAAGCAGAGAGACATTCTGGATTTATACATTACAAGCTCTTGCCCCTCTAGGAATGAATAAGGAAATAGACTGGCAAGTAACATTGTGAATATACTGTATTAATATGCTATCTGGATATATTGGTATAAATGTGGTAATTATGTACATTTATTGGTGCTGCAATATTTTCTTTTTGCAATGTT
Source organism: Bombina bombina (assembly GCF_027579735.1). Lineage (NCBI taxonomy): Eukaryota > Metazoa > Chordata > Amphibia > Anura > Bombinatoridae > Bombina > Bombina bombina. The sequence goes on along the minus strand of NC_069506.1, from coordinate 226,971,478 downwards.
TAATTATTGTAAATTGATGTTTTTATAATATATACATATTTATGTTTTGTCTTATAGGTCACTATAGAATTTTAGAATGAAGTATCTTTATCCACTAGAGGGAGTTTGAGAACAATACTGTGTTTGATATATGAAAGTGTTAACTATATGGGTGTACACCCACACAGGTATCTGTGACCCCTCCCCATATAGCTATTTAAGCAGTGTGTTTAGCTACTTCTGTATACAACATGATTAAGGTCAGTTGATGACCGAAACGTCGTTGCTTTCCTGTGTGTTTCATCATTAAAAGCAGTTAAAAGTTCATAAAGTGTGGTGCTGCTGCTCTTTTCTACAATATTGTCCACTATTCTATTCACACCAATAGCACACATGGTCCAATAAATAAGTCCATCCTAGTCACAGTTGGCTCCGCCCTCCTTACTTTATCCTTCCCCTCCCCTTCCCTCCCCATAATTCGAGTGGCTCTCGCCCACTGCTACACCTCTTCTTTCCCGTTCTCTACGACCTACTCAAGGTCATTTACAATGCTAATTATCCACACCATGATAAGAATTTCCACTTTAGTCATTTTATAGGTGTGAAGATCAGACTCCAAGCATTAAAATACAAAATGAAGTTATACCTCAGTTTGCCCAAACTTATATTTGACACCCCTCTAGACGTAACATAGGTCTCCACTCATTAAGACCGTCTTTGTAATGTTACTGCTGCTATGTTTATCTTTACAAGCCCTAATATTGACTCACTTGGATACTGGGAACAGTTATCCCACTACTAGCTGCATAGATAACTTACATGTCACAATATTGTGTGTCGCACTCATGTTAATTTTATAGATGGGCAGACTTTGTGTTTTGTATTGTGTATTGTTTTTCTTTTTGAAACTTCAATAAAAAAATCTAATGAAAAAAAAAAAAATTCAAACTCACTGGCTCAGAAGAGGATAAAGAAAAATGGAGAGCCCATCAAAAGATGACAAAGCAGTTAATCAGAAAGGCTAAAGATGATGCAGAAGAGAAAATATCACAATCTGTAAAAAACGGTGACAAAACCTTCTTTAGATATATCAGTGAAAAGAGAAAAACTAAGAGGGATAGTTAGACTCAAGAATGAGGATAGAGTAGTGGAAGAAGATAAACAAATAGCAAACTGTTTAAATGATTACTTTTGTTCAGTCTTTACAACAGATGGTAAAGATAGTGAGATTCTATTAAGGGATGTTACTGTAAATAATAATGTGAGTAGTACTTTTCTTTTTACAGAGGAAGAGGTTTCAAGGGCTTTATCAAAAATAAAAGTTAATAAGTCTGTGGGTCCAGATAATATTCATCCAAGGGTTCTAAGAGAACTTCGATCCGTAATAGCTACTCCATTAGCTGATTTATTTAATCAGTCAATTCTAACAGGAGTTGTTCCAAAAGACTGGAAAATTGCCAATGTAGTCCCTCTTCATAAAAAGGGTAGTAGGAAAGATTCTGCTAACTATAGGCCAGTCAGTTTGACCTCAATTGCAGGGAAATTAATGGAAACTCTTTTAAAGGAAAGACTTGTATCTTTCATTCAGACAAACAACTTAGAAGACAAAGGAAAGCATGGTTTCACTGCTGGAAGATCATGCCTGACTAATCTAATTGATTTCTTTGATCATGCAACTAAAATAATAGACCAGGGAGGAGCCGTAGATGTTGCATATCTAGACTTTAGCAAAGCATTTGACACCGTCCCACACAACAAACTTATTCACAAAATGTATTGCCTTGGAATAGATGCTAAGATTGTTAAGTGGGTAGAATGCTGGCTTAAAGATAGACGGCAGAGGGTTTCAATTAATGGAGTACATTCAAATGAGGCATCAGTTACTAGTGGTGTTCCCCAAGGATCAGTTCTTGGGCCTGTTTTGTTTAACATGTTCATAAGTGATATTGGAAGTGGGCTTAAGGGGAAGGTTTGCTTGTTTGCTGATGATACAAAAATTTGTAACAGGGTAGATGTTCCAGGAGGAGTTGATCAAATGAACTGTGATATTAATAAACTAGAGGACTGGTCAAATAAATGGGATCTGAAATTTAATATTACCAAGAGCAAAATGATGCATATAGGATCCAAAAACCCAAAGGCCAATTATAGTCTCAATGGTACATTACTGACTGTAATTAAAGAAGAAAGGGATTTGGGAATTATTATTTCAGATAATTTAAAATTTGGTTCACAATGCCGCAGTGCAGCCAGCAAGGCCAGTCAAATGCTTGGTTGCATTGGAAGAGGTTTTAGTAGCAGAAATAGCAAGGTTCTTATGCCACTTTACAGATCATTAGTTAGACCAAATATGGAATACTGTGTACAGTTCTGGAGACCATATCTTCAGAAAGATATAAATAAACTAGAAGCTGTCCAAAGGAGGGCTACTAAAATGGTACATGGTCTAAAATATAAAAACGTACAAAGAAAGACTCTATGATCTAAATATGTATAGTTTAGAGGATAGAAGGGAAAGAGGTGACATGATAGAAACCTTCAAATATATGAAGGGACTTAATAAAATAGAAGCTGAAAGCATTTTTCACAAAAAAATAAATGCCAAAACAAGGGGTCACAATCTAAAGTTAGAGGGTAGTAGATTCAGGAGAAATTTGAGGAAGCATTTTTTTACAGAAAGGGTGGTGGATTCATGGAATAAACTTCCATTTGAGGTGGTAAACACAAAGACTGTAAAGGAATTTAAAAATGCCTGGGACATGCATAAGGCTATCCTAAGGAAAAAGTAACATGTAATATGGGTAGACTTGATGGGCCTTTTTGGTTCTTATCTACCGTCAAATTCTATGTTTCTATGTTACGCTTGCCACTATTCCGGCCTAGCGTACCTGGTTTTCAATCCGCCACCCTGGAGGCTGCGGATTCCATAGTCTAAAAGCAGCGAAAGCTTATGTTCGATGCTGCCAGATATCCCATTGATTTCTATGCTAGAAAACCAGTAATGTTTACACCTAACACCCTAACATAACCACCAAGTCTAAACACCCCTAATCTGCCACCCTGCCATCGCCACCACATACATAAAATATATTAACCCCTATCCCACCGCTCCCGAAGCTCACCGCAACTAAATAAATGTATTGACCCCTATCCCGCCGCTCCCGGAGCCCACCGCAACTAAACAAATGTATTAACCCCTATCCCGCCGCTCCCGGAGGCCACCACAATTAAATAAATGTATTAACCCCTATCCCGCTGCTCCCGGAGCCCACCGCAATGAAACATATGTATTAACCTCTATCCTGCCGCTCCCGGAGCCCACCGCAACTAAACAAATGTATTAACCCCTATCCCACTGCAACTAAATAAATGTATTAACCCCTATCCCACCGCTCCCGGAGCCCACCGCAACTAAACAAATGTATTAACCCCTATCCCACCGCTCCCGGAGCCCACCGCAACTAAATAAATGTATTAACCCCTATCCCGCCACTCCCGGAGCCCACCGCAACTGAAATAAAATTATTAACCCCTAAACCCCTGGCCTCCCACATCACTACCACTAACTAAACCTATTAACCCCTAAGCCGCCAGCCCCCCACATCGCCATGAACTAAATTAAGCTATTAACCCCTAAACCTAACAACCTGCTAAATTTACATTGAATATTAACTCATCCCTATCTTATAATAAATTAAAACTTACCTTTCGAATTAAAATAAACTATATTAATTAATTAATCTACCCTAACTATTATAATAAAATTACATTAAATTATATTAAACTATTAATGAACCTACCCTAACTATTATACTAAAATTACATTAAACTAACAATTAAATTAACTATATTACATATTTAAAAAACCTTACCCTACTTATACAAATTATTTAAATCTACTATTAAAAATTACTAAATTACAAAAAATAACAACTAAGTTACAAAAAATAAAAAACGCTAAGGTACAAAAAAAAAAAAAATAAGTTACAAAAAATAAAAAAACCACAGTATCAAAAATAAAAAAGAATTACACCTAATCTAAGAGCCCTATCAAAATAAAAAAGACCCCCAAAATAAAAAAAACCCTAGTCTACACTAAACTACCAATGGCCCTGAAAAGGGCATTTGTATGGGCATTGCCCTTTTAAAGGGCCTTTAGCTATTTTACTGCCCAAAGTCCCAAATCTAAAAATAAAACCCACCCAATAAACCCTTAAAAAACACTAACCACCGACGATCCACTTACAGTTTTCGAAGACCGGACATCCATTCTCATCCAGGCGGCAGACGTCCTCAGCGAGGCCGGCAGAAGTCTTCATCCAAGCAGGCCGAAATCTTCATCCAAGTTGGCAAAATTCTTCATCCAGACGGCATCTTCTATCTTCATCCATCCGGCGCGGAGCGTCTCCATCTTCAAGACATCCGGCGTGGAGCATCCTCTTCTTCCGATGGTCGACGACAAATGAAGTTTCCCTTCATAGTGTGGTTTTTTATTTTTTGTAACTTAGTTATTTTTTTGTAATTTAGTAATTTTTAATAGTAGATTTAAATAATTTGAGTAGGGTTAGATTTTTAAATATGTAATATAGTTAATTTAATTGGTAGTTTAATGTAATTTTAGTATGCTAGTTAGGGTAGGTTAATTAATAGTTTAATATATTTTAATTTAATTCTACAGGTACGTTTAAATTTATGATAAGATAGGGATGAGGTAATTTTAATGTAAAGTTAGCGGCTTGTTAGGTTTAGGGGTTAATAGCTTAATTTAGTTTATGGCGATGTGTGGGGGCTGGCAGTTTAGGTGATAAAAGGTTTAGTAAGTCGTAGTGATGTGGGAGGCCAGGGGTTAATACATTTATTTAGTGGCGGTGGGGTCCGGGAGCGGTGGTTTAGGGGTTAATAAATGTATTTAGTTGCAGAGGGATCCAGGAGCGGCGGGATAGGGGTTAATAACTTTATTAAAGTTGCGGCAGGGTCCGGGAGCGGCGGGATAGTGGTTAAACATTTTAGTATAGTGGAGGTGTTTAGTGACAAGATATAAATAAAGTTGGTAGAAAGCCAAATAGCAGCAAGATCGATGACTGTTAGTTAACAACAGTCCGCTGCTCATCGCCCCGTACTTGGTGTGCGGCTTTTTGCTGGCTTTTTTTTTTTTTATAAATATGGAGATTGTATTCAGGTCCGTGGCCGTAATGTTAAGGAAAGTGTATTGGTCCCAGCGAATGCAGCGTAGTTGACGGCTTGATAATTCGGCCTCTCAGGCTTTTGTTATGAATATCCATTGCTGATAGAGTGTTTGGGATCATAAAAAAAATATCTAGACTTTCCTACTTCTAGGAAGAACATTAATGCAAAGAGACCATTCTCTTAAACAAATAGTCTAGCCAGTTGGGAAATTTACCAGTTCTGGAGATCTTGAATGAAATATTTAAAAATTACCCTTAGGATATAAGTACCTCTTTTATAGTGAATATTCTGAGAATATTCTCTACAGTATGTAATAAAAGCAAAAATCCCATTCTTGGATTGAATATGCATATAACGTAGGGAAACCAGTGAATTGAATGATTTCAGAGCCATACCAAATATGTCTGGTTATTGCATAAAAGTTAACAGTTAAAGTGACTGATACATGGTAATGATAACTCAAATTATCTGCAGGAAATCCCCTATAGAACATTTTTGCCCAATAAACAGTTGAGTGACGCTCACACAAAAAATGAGAGGGAAATTTTAGAACATGTTAGAAATTAAACTAGTGACCTAAAAACTCTCAAGAGACTAGAATCATTACCAATGCAACAACCATAGTAAACAGGCATTCACTGGTAAAAGGAATACATTAGGAACTAATGCATTTAATCTGGTAAAAAGTACCCAGAAAACAATAGAAATTTGGAACTAACTTCAAACCATAGTTCTCAAATGCCTTGAAATACAACGTAAGGCTGACACGCTGTCTTCTCTGCTGTCAAAGCTTGAGTAAGAAACTTTTCTTTTCTTTTAGAGGAGTATCAGAAGTCAATACATCTGATTGTTTTGCGCTCCAAGTATTAATCTGCTTGCTACAGAGTTTAGCAATCTGCTGTCACGATTCAGCTGCTGTTTTTTTTATGGTTGTCTAGTACCCCTACCTTGGCAATCTTCTTGTCGCTTCATTGCCTCCTCTACCCGTAAGCTGCAGACTTCAGCTTGATCATTGACCTGTTTATGAATCCTGATTCTGTACCACTGCTGCTAGAAAGTTATCTGGCCTGTCTGACCTGCTCTCTGCCAAGAGACCCCTGGTCACATCCTGGAACTTATTCAATGAGTTGGGATATTGTTATTTAAGTCCTTTCTCAGCCACTGGGTCCTTACCTGGACAGATGCTAACCTCACATTTTGTAGTGTTACAGCTGCACACCTTGTTCTTCTAATAAAGTGGTCCTCCCAGAACTAATGTTCATCTTCTCTGGTGCGCAGGATAAGAAAAGATCCACCAGAGCTCAAAGTTTATATTCCTAAAAACACAAATCCTTGCACTCTGTCCAGGATGTAAATAACAAACAATCTTTATGTTATCCTCAAAAAAACATGGCATAGTGGAAAAGAGTCAAACGCGTTTCATATGAGCCTACAAAACTTCCTGAATGACTCGTATAGCTGTATCAGGGACTATTTTAATTGGAGGTTAAATGTGAACAAAATGTTAAGGTTTATATAACTTGCAATGCCCAATAATGTAATTATATCCATGCTAGTCAATGTAAAGAGCAATAGCTTATGTAATTTAGAAAAACATAATTTATGTAAGAACTTATATCTTACTAAAAAGGAGAGAGAAAAATATTAGAGAATATAATAATCCTCTAAAAAAGAAAGGGAATAAAAACGGCACACATATGAGGTGAATTCAACAATTTATTAAACTCATATAGCATTTACAAAAAGAAGTTTGCCCAAACATGCCCTGCCATCTCAAAAATAGAGCAGAAACATGCAACCACACCACTATATATATAAATTAAAACCAGAACTACATCTCATATCAATATAATACAAGCCTGTATCATTAAATCACACAATTAGTACCATTTCCTATATCGGATAGCTATAAAATCCAAAACAGGTAGAGCTCTGATATATCACTTATACATGCAGAGGTAAAGTAACACCACAGAGCTGCATAAATGTGATATATAAATAATCCTCTTATGAATCCAATTTATAATAACCTGTGATCACAGAGTAAATATATACAGTTTGGAACAAGACAGAGAAACATATACACGAGCAAGCAGGCAAATATAAAGTTCATGCAATGCTAACAAAAGTTCATTCACCTCCTCCCTATGATGAATGTAGAAATGGGAGGGGTCAGCCTCCAAAAATAACCTGATTGGACAGGCCGTGCTGTTAGCCAGACAAAGCAATCTTCATACTGAAAACAATGTATCCGTTTGAATCAAAAGATATACTTTTAAGCAAATGATTGCAACTTTTAGGCGTGTGTGGGATACATATCTGATCTTACCATAGATGTACCAAGCAGGCCATTCTGCTACACCATGTGTTCACACAGATAATAAATAACGCCTCACACTAGATATTTTGTTTGCAAATGCAGAAATCTTCATAATGGATATTATATACCCGTTCTTACCAAGAGATGTACCTTAGGCAGCAAATTGCATAGTGAGCATATACAAAGTATACAGGTGATCTTACCACAGATGTACCAAACTTTATATAGCAAGCTATCAGTTCCACTCCACTTTATATTCACACAGGTAGTGAGCCACGCCTCACACTTAGTACTTTGTATGCTTTCTTACCAAGATGTACCAATAACGTGCTATAAGAGCAATAATCCACATCAAAGATTGTATTTTAGTGCATGCATAGGGTATAGCATAGGTCTTACATAGATGTACTATTCATCCTATGTCATGCAGTCCATTCTGTTCCAAAATTGCCATACAGAAGGAAGGTTACAGCATTCACCACGCTGAGCTCGGTGCATCTGGTCTCTCCACAGGTGCATCCAATCAGCAGGATAACACCTCTAGACCTGCAAATCAAACTGTGCAATCTTACCACAGATGTACCATTTGGAGCACAGCAGTGTATCAGCTTTGTTAACTTAATGCAGAGTTGCTCACACTGTTACAAATCAATGATAACAGGTAGTAAAAAATGAGAGTAGTTCACACATAGAATATCATGAAGTATAGTCGAATCTTCTCCATGATAAAACACACACAAGTGCCAACGCACGTTTCACCCCCAAAGTAACGTGTTTCAGGGGCTCATCAGGGCATACCGTTCAATCTTAGGACCTCCTCCTTATAAAGCACCTGGTGGTATCCAATTGGCCAGCCAATATGTGCTATTTCTTATTTTCTTAAAGGGGCAGATCAATCAACCAGATTAATACAAACATATTTCATTGCCCTTTCTCTAAAACACACTTTTATGTATATAGAGATTTCATTTATGGGAGTACTACAACATAGCCATTCACATGTAATTCCTTAAGGAACAGCCACAATGTACTCCAATGATTTAGGTTTTACATTTCCATTCACTCACCATAACGTTCACAAAACCAGACAACCTGCTAAACTTATCTATAACATAATATGCTTAAACTCTATTTATCACCTCAAAATTTGTTTATATTTTATTACATATTTTTCCATTTTTCTTTTTTACTCTTTATCCTTCAACAAATGACACATAAGTTTCGATACATACCTTTCTAATTATGCGCTAAAGACATATTTATCTATAACCTAGTATGTCTAAATGCATCCTAACATCTCACAATTCATTTTCAAGACCCTAATTGTTGTCCTTCAACAAAGGACAACAAGGATCAATATACTAAGAATTGTATAAAAAACTTGCAAACTCCAATTTATCATTTAGGCCTACAGGGAATATGTTTAAACTCTATTTAGCATCTCACATTTTTTTTATATTTTTCACTCTTTCATTTCCAAAAACCTTTGCTCATTATCCTTTAACAAAGGAAAAATAAGTATCAAAACATATCTTTCTAATCATGCGCTAAGATATACTAATCTGTAGCCTAGTATGTCTAAATGTTTCCTAGCATCTCACAATTCATTTTCAGGACCCTACTTATTGTCCTTCAACAAAGGATAGATATGTATCAATATATTTAGAACTTTACAAAAAACTTGCAAACTCCAATTTATCATTTAGGCCTACAAGGATTCTAGTACCTAATCTATATATCCACTTGGAGTTTGCAAGTTTTTTTGTAAAATTCTAAATATATTGATACCTATCTATCCTTTGTTGAAGGACAATAGGTAGGGTCCTGAAAATGAGTTGTGAGATGCTAGGAAACATTTAGACATACTAGGCTACAGATTAGTATATTTTAGCGCATGATTAGAAAGATATGTTTTGATACTTATTTTTCCTTTGTTGAAGGATAATGAGCAAAGGTTTTTGGAAATGAAAGAGTGAAAAAATATAAAAAAAAGTGAGATGCTAAATAGAGTTTAAGCATATTCTCTGTAGGCCTAAATGATAAATTGGAGTTTGCAAGTTTTTTGTACAATTCTTAGTATATTGATACTTGTCCTTTGTTGAAGGACAACAATTAGGGTCTTGAAAATGAATTGTGAGATGTTAGGATGCGTTTAGACATACTAAGTTATAGATAAATATGTCTTTAGCACATGATTAGAAAGGTATTTATCGAAAATGATGTGTCCTTTGTTGAAGGATAAAGAAAAAAAAAGAAAAATGGAAAAATATGTAATAAAATATAAACAAATTGTGAGGTGCTAAATAGAGTTTAAGCATATTAAGCTATAGATAAGTTTAGCAGGTTGTCCGGTTTTGTGAACGTTATGGTGAGTGAGTGGAAATGTAAAACCTAAATCATTGGAGTACATTGTGGCTGTTCCTTAAGGAATTACATGTGAATGGCTATGTTGTAGTACTCCAATAAGTGAAATCTGTATATACATAAAAGTGTGTTTTGGAGAAAGGGCAATGAAATATGTTTGTATTAATCTGGTTGATTGATCTGCCCCTTTAAGAAAATAAGAAATAGCACATATTGGGCTGGCCAATTGGATACCACCAGGTGCTTTATAAGGAGGAGGTCCTAAGATTGAAAGGTATGCCCTGATGAGCCCCTGAAACACATTACTGTGGGGGTGAAACGTGCGTTGGCACTTGTGTGTGTTTTATCATGGAGAAGAGTCGACTATACTTCATGATATTCTAGGTGTGAACTACTCTCATTTTTTACTACCTGTTATCATTGGTTTGTAACAGTGTGAGCAACTCTGCATTAAAGGATTACTTTTTGTTATAATTTTTAAGCTAAACAACTAACATATTAAAGTTAATAAACATTAATTAAAACCTACTGACCTATATTTTCTCCAAAACGAAGTTTCATAACGTTCTAAAAGTTATATCTTTTATTCGCTGATGATGTCACGTTAGCCTGCCCACTATTTTCAGCACTGCATGTTCAAAATACTTAAACCAATAATTTTGTGTTTAAAGCACCATTTTGAAACCTAGGTATTGTAAACGGATTGGTACAGAGCAAAGGATACCCACGGAGTGGGTTTGGAAAACAATTAAATTTGCAGACAAGATTTCTGATATACGGTAGAGATATGTTAATGAAATGCTAATGATAAAAAGCGTATTTGGGGTAGTTAGTTAGTAACAGGCATAGAAAATATTTACTTACAGTGGCCCTTTAAGTTAACAAAGCTGATACACTGCTCTGCTCCAAATGGTACATCTGTGGTAAGATTGCACAGTTTGTGATTTGCAGGTCTAGAGGTGTTATCCTGCTGATTGGATGCACCTGTGGAGAGACCAGATGCACTGAGCTCAGCGTGGTGAATGCTGTAACCTTCCTTCTGTATGGCAATTTTGGAACAGAATGGACTGCATGACATAGGACGAATGGTACATCTATGGTAAGATCTATGCTATACACTATGCATGCACTAAAATACAATCTTTGATGTGGATTATTGCTCTTATAGCACGTTATTGGTACATCTTGGTAAGAAAGCATACAAAGTACTAAGTGTGAGGCGTGGCTCACTACCTGTGTGAATATAAAGTGGAGTGGAACTGATAGCTTGCTATATAAAGTTTGGTACATATGTGGTAAGATCACCTGTATACTTTGTATACGCTCACTATGCAATTTGCTGCCTAAGGTACATCTCTTGGTAAGAACGGGTATATAATATCCATTATGAAGATTTCTGCATTTGCAAACAAAATATCCAGTGTGAGGCGTTGTTTATTATCTGTGTGAACACATGGTGTAGCAGAATGGCCTGCTTGGTACATCTATGGTAAGATCAGATATGTATCCCACACACGCCTAAAAGTTGCAATCATTTGCTTAAAAGTATATCTTTTGATTCAAACGGATACATTGTATTCAGTACGAAGATTGCTTTGTCTTGCTAACAGCACGGCCTGTCCAATCAGGTTATTTTTGGAGGCTGACCCCTCCCATTTCTACATTCATCATAGAGAGGCGGTGAATGAACTTTTGTTAGCATTGCATGAACTTTATATTTGCCTGCTTGCTCGTGTATATGTTTCTCTGTCTTGTTCCAAACTGTATATATTTACTCTGTGATCACAGGTTATTATAAATTGGATTCATAAGAGGATTATTTATATATCGCATATTTATGCAGCTCTGTGGTGTTACTTTACCTCTGCATGTATAAGTGATATATTAGAGCTCTACCTGTTTTGGATATTATAGCTATCCGATACAGGAAATGGTACTAATTGTGTGATTTAATGATACAGGCTTGTATTATATTGATATGAGATGTAGTTCTGGTTTTAATCTGTATATAGTGGTGTGGTTGCATGTTTCTGCTCTATTTTTGAGATGGCAGGGCATGTTTGGGCAAACTTCTTTTGTAAATGCTATATGAGTTTAATAAATTGTTGAATTCACCTCATATGTGTGCCGTTTTTATTCCCTTTCTTTTTTAGAGGATTATTGTATTCTCTAATATTTTTCTCTCTGCTTTTTAGTAAGATATAATTTGTTAAGAGGGAGGCACCGTGAGGTTTATAAGTGGTATATACTACCCTCTCATTTCTTCTATAATATGTAAGAACTTACCTGATAAATTCAGTTCTGTCATATTGGCAAGAGTCCATGAGCTAGTGACTTATGGGATATACAATCCTACCAGGAGGGGCAAAGTTTCCCAAACCTCAAAATGCCTATAAATACACCCCTCACCACACCCATAATTCATTTTAACGAATAGCCAAGAAGTGGGGTGAAAAAGAAAGGAGTAAAAAGCATCAACAAAGGAATTTGTAAATAATTGTGCTTTATACAAAAAAATCATAACCACCATTAAAAGGGTGGGCTTCATGGACTCTTGCCAATATGAAAGAAATTAATTTATCAGGTAAGTTCTTACATAAATTATGTTTTCTTTCATATAATTGGCAAGAGTCCATGAGCTAGTGACGTATGGGATAACAATACCCAAGAAGTGGAACTCCACGCAAGAGTCACTAGAGAGAGAGGGATAAAATAAAAACAGCCATTTTGCTGAAAAAAATTAATCCAGAACCCAAATATAAGTTTATTCTCATAAATGAAAGGAAAAACAAATCATAAGCAGAAGAATCAAACTGAAACAGCTGCCTGAAGAACTTTTCTACCAAAAACTGCTTTCGAAGAAACAAATACATCAAAATGGTAGAATTTAGTAAATGTATGCAAAGAAGACCAAGTTGCTGCTTTGCAAATCTGATCAACTGAAGCTTCATTCTTAAAAGCCCACAAAGTGGAGAATGACCTAGAAGAATGAGCTGTAACTCTGAGGCGGGGCCTGACCCGACTCCAAATAAGCGTGATGAGTCAATAGCTTTAAAAATGATGCCAATGAAATGGCAGAAGCCTTCTGCCCTTTCCTGGAACCAGAAAGGATAGCAAATAGACTAGAAGTCTTACTGGAATCTTTAGTAGCTTCAACATAATATTTCAAAGCTCTCACCACATCCAAAGAATGTAAGGATCTCTCCAAAGAATTCTTAGGATTAGGACACAAGGAAAGGACAACAATTTCTCTATTAATGTTGTTAGAATTCACAACCTTATATAAGAATTTAAATGAAGTCTGCAAAACTGCTTTATCCTGATGAAAAATCAGAAAGGAGATTCACAAGAGAGAGCAAATAATTCAGAAACTTTTCTAGCAGAAGAGATGGCCAAAAGAAACAACACTTTCCAAGAAAGTATTTAAATGTCTAAAGAATGCATAGGCTCAAATGGAGGAGCCTGTAAAGCCTTAAAAACCAAATTAAAACTCCAAGAAGGAGAGATTGATTTAATGACAGGCTTGATATGAACCAAAGCCTAAACAAAACAGTGAATATCAGGAAGCTTAGCAATCTTTCTGTGAAATAAAATAGAAAGAGCAGAGATTTGTCCCTTCAAGGAACTTGCAGACAAACCCTTATCCAAACTATCCTGAAAAAACTGTAAAATTCTAGGAATTCTAAAAGAATGCCAAGAGAATTTTATGAGAGAAGCACCATGAAATGTAAGTCTTCCAAACTCGATAATAAATTTTTCTAGAAACAGATTTATGAGCCTGCAACATTGTATTAATCACAAAGTCAGAGAAACCTCTATGACTAAGCACTAAGCGTTCAATTTTCATACCTTCAGATTTAAAGATTTTAAATCCTGATGGAAAAAACCTTGAAACAGAAGGTCCGGCCTTAATGGAAGTGGCCAAGGTTGGCAACTGGATATCCGAACAAGATCCGCATACCAAAACCTGTGAGGCCATGCTGGAGCTACCAGCAGCACAAACGATTGCTCCATGATGATTTTGAAGATCACTCTTGGAAGAAAAACTAAAGGCGGGAAAAATATAAGCAGGTTGATAACACCAAGGAAGTGTCAACGCATCCACTGCTTCCGCCTGAGGATCCCTGGACCTGGACAGGTACCTGGGAAGTTTCTTGCTTAGATGAGAAGCCATCAGATCTATTTCTGAAAGACCCCACATCTGAACAACCTGAGAAAACACATCTGGATGGAGGGACTACTCCCCCGGATGTAAAGTCTGACGGCTGAAATAATCCGCTTCCCAATTATCTATACCTGGGATATGAACCACAGAAATTAGACAGGAGCTGGAATCGGCCCAAGCAAGTATCCGGGATACTTCTTTTATAGCTTAAGGACTGTGAGTCCCATCATGATGATTGACAAATGCCACAGTTGTGATATTGTCTGTCTGAAAACAAATGAACGGTTCTCTCTTCAACAGAGGCCAAATCTGAAGAGCCCTGAATATCGCACAGAGTTCCAAAATATTGATTGGTAATCTCGCCTCCTGAGATTTCCAAACCCCTTGTGCTGACAGAGATCCTCAGACAGCCTCCCAACCAAAAAAGACTTGCATCTGTAGAGATCATGGTCCAGGTTGAAAGAAACGAAGAGACCTGTAGAACTAAATGATGGTGATCTTAACCATCAAATCAAGTGATAAATATTAGGATTCGAAGATTTAAAATGTGAAATCCTAGAATCCCTGCACCATAATTCAGCATAAAAGACTGGGAAAAGGTTCTATTGAAAATGAGCAAAGGGAATTAAATCCAATGCTGTGGCCATAAGACCTAAAACTTCTATGCATATAAAGCAACTGAAGGAAATAATAGAGACTAAAGGTACCGACAAACGGAACACAATAAAATTGTCCCCTGTCTGATAGAGACAAAGACAGTGACACAAACTATCTGGAAACCTAAAAAAGGTGACCCTTGTGTGAGGAATCAAGAGCTTTTGAAAAAAAGAACCTCTAACTATGTCCTGAAGAGCAAGTGAATCATATGAGATTCCGCATCCTCAGAAAATAATCTGAATGAAAACAGAAAAATGAAAATATGCATTTATTGTATCTAAGGAAGACAAATAATGCTATCACTGACCAAAAAAAGGCAGAATAGTTTGAATAAAACTCCAAAACCCATTTCCTAAAAATGGAACTGGAAGAAATACCCCAGAAGATTCCAGGTCTGAGCAGCGCTTGAACCCCATGGGTGCCCAGCCATGCTTCAACAGAACCCAAAATATATAGGACCCAAACACACTTAAAGAGAGTGTTAGCCTTACTGGAATAAAAACAAAGAAATTTGGACTGAATAGAACCAAATAAATTTCAAAGAAGTCTTAACCTGCCCCTTGCCAGCCAAGCTGGAATACGGCACGTACATCGCAATATTAGGGAGCTGATTTTGAACTGAAAATTTCCAATTATAAACATGTTACTTGGGAAAGAATTCAGGAATTCGTTCCTTAATAAGAACAACCAAACTAGTATAAGCTTAAAGTTTTAGTCTTAGAACTTAATCTTGAAGCCCAGAGTAACAGTTAAGAATTGAATCCAATTATAAAACAAATAATTGATTATCTTAGAACAAAAGAAATATGGATTTTTTTTATTTTTTTTAAAAAAATCACAAAATTCTTCTAGCTAAAATAGCTAAAGACATAGATTAACCCTCATTTGCGAAAATATTCAATAAAATGAAGACACAAATGAAATTATTAGCATGATAGACCAGTTAAAGGAACAGTCAATACAGTGGACTTGCATCATCAATAAATGCAAAACAACAAGACAAATGCAACAGCACCTAGTCTAGTAAATGTCCCTTAAGAATGCTAAAATAAATCATAATCTGATACTTGATCTTAAAGTAAACAGAACAAAAATGAAGCAATTGCAACATCCAAATAAATCACAGGACCAAGAAAAGTACCTGAAACTAAATAATTTTCCATAAATAAGATACAACCATCTAAAGGAAAATAAATACTATTTTGCTATAGAAACAATAGCATAATTAGTAGGAGTAGAGATAGCCCCAATAAATTGGAGAACCCTCCAAATTGAATTTAACTGCTGGCAAAGAATATAGTTTAAAACCTTAGAAGAAGGAATAAAAGAAAATTCTCAGCGTATTCCATTCCCTAGTATGAGGAATTGGAAAGAAAACTTCTGAAAACACAGAAGAATAAATAAGCAGAAATAGTGTCAGCTAGTCTTAAAGAACTAGTTACCTTAATATCCAAAATAATCAACACCTTTTCAACAAAGAACAAATGTACTTTAATAAAGAAATAATAAAAAAGTAGATTTGTTAGTGTCAATATCTGATGAAGAAAATTCTGAAAGAGTAAAAACATCATCAGAGAAGGATAAAACAGTATGTTGTTGGTCATTTGAAACTTCAATAATTAAAAAAGAAGTGAAAGACACCTAAAAATTTTATTAGAAGGCACGAAGTCAGACAAAGCCTTTAAAATAGAATCAGAAAAATATTTATTATAAATCTTCTAAATTTTTCTTGTACATAAGATGTAAGAATGGCAATAAAGCATAAATACTAATGGATTCTGCATGTAAAAGTATATCATAATAACTTATTGCAAACCATAGCTAAAGATAAACATTTATAACATTTAAAATAAATGAACTTAGCTTTGGTAGAACTGAACTCAGTTAAGCGTTTTTCCAGAAGTAGCTTTTGATCCAGGGTCAATCTTGAGACATCTTGCAATATGTAATAGAAAAAACAACATATAAAGCAAAATTGATCAAATTCCTTAAATGACAGTTTCAGGAATGGGAAAAAAAATGCCAATGAAACAAGCTTCTAGCAACCAGAAGCAATAAACAATGAGACTTAAATAATGTGGAGACAATAATGACTCCCATATTTTTTAGCGCCAAAAAAGACGCCCACATTATTTGGTGCCTAAATGCTTTTAGCGCCAAAAATGATGCCACATCCGGTAACGCTGACACTTTTGGCGCAAAAACGTCAAAAATGACGCAACTTCCGGTGACAAGTACGACGCCGGAAATAACCAAAAAAGTCCGCGCCAAGAATGACGCAATAAAATTAAGCATTTTCAGCCCCCACGAGCCTAACAGCCCACAGGGAAAAAAGTCAAATTTTAATGTAAGAAAAAAAATTTGATTATTCAAATGCATTATCCCAAATAATGAAACTGACTGTCTGAAATAAGGAATATTGAACATCCTGAATCAAGGCAAATAAATGTTTAAACACAAATATTTAGAACTTTATATAAAAGCGCCCAACCATAGCTTAGAGTGTCACAAAAATAAGATTTACTTACCCCAGGACACTCATCTACATGTAGTAGAAAGCCAAACCAGTACTGAAAACGAGAATCAGTAGAAGTAATGGTATATAAAAGAGTATATCGTCGATCTGAAAAGGGAGGTAAGAGATGAATCTCTACGACCGATAACAGAGAACCTATGAAATAGACCCCGTAGAAGGAGATCATTGAATTCAAATAGGCAATACTCTCTTCACATCCCTCTGACATTCACTGCATGCTGAGAGGAAAACCGGGCTCCAACCTGCTGCGGAGCGCATATCAACGTAGAATCTAGCACAAACTTACTTCACCACCTCCACGGGAGGCAAAGTTTGTAAAACTGATTTGTGGGTGTGGTGAGGGGTGTATTTATAGGCATTTTGAGGTTTGGGAAACTTTGCCCCTCCTGGTAGGAATGTATATCCCATACGTCACTAGCTCATGGACTCTTGCTAATTACATGAAAGAAAGTAGTACTTTTAGCAAGAGTAGAGATAGCCCCATCAACCTTAGGGATTTTGTCCCAAAACTCTAATCTGTCAGATGGCACAGGATATAATTGCTTAAAACGTTTAGAAAGAGTAAATGAATTACCCAAATTATTCCATTCCCTGGAAATTACTTCAGAAATAGCATCAGGGACAGGAAAAACTTCTGGAATAACTACAGGAGATTTAAAAACCTTATTTAAACGTTTAGATTTAGTATCAAGAAGACCAGATTCCTCTATTTCTAATGCAATTAAGACTTCTTTAAGTAAAGAACGAATAAATTCCATTTTGAATAAATATGAAGATTTATCAGCATCAACCTCTGAAACAGAATCCTCTGAACCAGAGGAATCATTATCAGAATGATGATGTTCATTTAAAAATTAATCTGAAAAATGAGAAGTTTTAAAAGACCTTTTACGTTTACTAGAAGGAGGAATAACAGACATAGCCTTCTTAATGGATTTAGAAACAAAATCTCTTATATTAACAGGAACACTCTGAGTATTAGATGTTGATGGAACAGCAACAGGTAATGTAACATTACTAAAGGAAATATTATCTGCATGAACAAGTTTGTCATGACATTCCTTACAAACAACAGCTGGAGGAACAGATACCACAAGTTTACAGCAAATACACTTAACTTTGGTAGATCCAGCATCAGGCAGCGATTTTCCAGAAGTATCTTCTGATTCAGGGTCAATCTGAGACATCTTGCAATATGTAATAGAAAAAACAACATATAAAGCAAAATTGATCAAATTCCTTAAATGACAGTTTCAGGAATGGGAAAAAATGCCAGTGAACAAGCTTCTAGCAACCAGAAGCAAATAAACAATGAGACTTAAATAATGTGGAGACAATAATGACGCCCATATTTTTTAGCGGCAAAAAATACGCCCACATTATTTGGCGCCTAAATGCTTTTAGCACCAAAAATGACGCCACATCCGGTAACGCCGACACTTGGCGCAAAAACGCCAAGAATGACGCAATAAAATGAAGCATTTTCAGCCCCCGCGAGCCTAACAGCCCACAGGGAAAAAAAGTCAAATTTTAAGGTAAGAAAAAATTGATTATTCAAATGCATTATCCCAAATAATGAAACTGACTGTCTGAAATAAGGAATATTGAACATTCTGAATCAAGGCAAATAAATGTTTAAACACAAATATTTAGAACTTTATATAAAAGTGCCCAACCATAGCTTTAGAGTGTCACAAAAATAAGACTTACTAACCCCAGGACACTCATCTACATGTAGTAGAAAGCCAAACCAGTACTGAAACGAGAATCAGTAGAGGTAATGGTATATATAAGAGTATATCGTCGATCTGAAAAGGGAGGTAAGAGATGAATCTCTATGACCGATAACAGAGAACCTATGAAATAGACCCCGTAGAAGGAGATCATTGAATTCAAATAGGCAATACTCTCTTCACATCCCTCTGACATTCACTGCACGCTGAGAGGAAAACCGGGCTCCAACCTGCTGCGGAGCGCATATCAACGTAGAATCTAGCACAAACTTACTTCACCACCTCCACGGGAGGCAAAGTTTGTAAAACTGATTTGTGGGTGTGGTGAGGGGTGTATTTATAGGCATTTTTGAGGTTTGGGAAACGTTGCCCCTCCTGGTAGGAATGTATATCCCATACGTCACTAGCTCATGGACTCTTGCTAATTACATGAAAGAAAACAAAATAAAAAACCCTAATCTATAAATAAACTACCAATAGCCCTTAAAAACTAAATTTATGCTTACCTGATAAATTACTTTCTTTTACGATATGACAAGTCCACGGATCCTTACTTGTGGGATATTAACCTGCTGGTAACAGGAAGTGGCAAAGAGAACCACAGCAGAGCTATATATATAGCCCCTCCCTTCCCCTCCAGTCATTCGGCCAAAAGTTATAGGAAGAGAAAAGGAAAGGCTAAAAAAGGTGCAGAGGTGACTGAAGTTTACAAAAAAAAAACTGTCTTAAAAGAACAGGATGGGCCGTGGACTCGTCATATCGTAAAAGAAAGTAATTTATCAGGTAAGCATAAATTTAGTTTTCTTTCACAAAGATATGACGAGTCCATGGATTTCATCCTTACTTGTGGGAAACCAATACCAAAGCAATAGGACACAATTGAAAGGGAGGGACAAGACAGGAACCTATACGGAAGGCACCACTGCTTGAAGAACCGTTCTCCCAAAAATTGCCTTAGAAGAAGCAAAAGTATCAAACTTGTAAAATTTGGAAAAAGTGTGAAGGGACGACCAAGTCTCAGCCTTACAAATCTGTTCAGCACATACATCGTTTTTAAAAACCCATGTGGAAGCCACAGCCCTAGTAGAATGAGCTGTAATTCTTTCAGGAGGCTGTTGTCAATCAGTCTCATGTGCCAGGCGGATGATACTTCTCAACCAGAAAGAAACAGCCTTAGCTTTCTGACCCCCTACGCTTTCCAGAATAAACAATGAATAATGAAAATGTTTGATGGAAATCCTTAGTTGCCTGTAAGTAAAACTTTAAGGCACGGACCACATCCAAATTATGCAACATACACTCAGTCTTAGAAGGAGGGTTAGGACACAAGGAAGGAACAACAATTTCCTGATTAATATACTTATTTGAAACAACCTTAGGAAGGAATCCAGGTTTAGTATGTAACACCACCTTATCAGAATGAAAAATGAGATAAGGGGAATCACACTGTAGCGCTGAAAGCTCAGAAACTCTTCGAGCAGAAGAAATAGCAACTAAAAACAGAACTTTCCAAGATAACAATTTGATATCCATGGAATGCATGGGTTCAAACGGAACCCCTTAAAGAACTTGAAGAACCAAATTCAAACTCCAGAGAGGAGTAATGGGTCTAAATACAGGCTTAATTCTAGATAGAGCCTGACAAAAAGACTGAACATCTGGCACATTTGCCAAACACTCGTAAAGCAGAATTGACAAAGCTGAAATATGTCCCTTTAAGGAACTCGTTGACAACCCTTTCTCCAATCCTTCTTGGAGAAAAGACAAAACCCTAGGAATCCCAACTTTACTTCATGAGTAACCCTTGGATTCCCACCAATAAAGATATTTACACCATATCTTATGATAAATCTTTCTAGTGACAGGCTTTCTAGCCTGTATCAAAGTATTGATGACCGAATCTGAGAATCCTCACTTCGATAAAATCAAGTGTTCAATCTCCACGCAGTCAGCTGCAGAGAAATTAGATTTGGATGTTGGAAAGGACCTTGAATGAGAAGGTCCTGTCTCAATGGAAGTTTCCACGGCGGCAGAGAGGACATGTCCACTAGATCTGCATACCAAATTCTGCGTGGCCCCGCAGGCGCTATCAAAATCACTGAAGCTCTCTCCTGTTTGATTCGAGCAATCACGCGTGGAAGGAGAGGAAACGGTGGAAACACATAAGCTAGGCTGAACAACCAAGGCACTGCCAGGGCATCTATCAGTTCGGCCTGTGGATCCCTTGACCGGAATCCGTAACTTGGAAGCTTGGCATTCTGTCAAGATGCCATCAAATCCAATTCTGGTCTGCCCCATCTGAGAATCAATGAGGCAAATACCTCCAGGTGAAGTTCCCACTCCCCCGGATGAAAAGTCTGACGACTTAGAAAATCCGCTTCCCAGTTCTCTACCCCTGGGATGTAGATTGCTGATAAATGACAAGAGTGGGCCTCCACCCAACGGATTATCTTGTGCTCTCAGTTCCAGAATATTGATTGGAAGAAGACTCCACCTGAGCCTTCAGGGAGTTCCAAATCGCGCCCCAGCCCATAAGGCTGGCATATGTTGTCACTATCACCCACGAGGGTCTGTGGAAACAAGTCCCTTTGGATAGATGATCCGGTGACAACCACCAAAGAATAGAGTTTCTGGTCTCTTGAATCCCCATTCCACTGTCTGAGCATGCACAGCTGCAGTGGTCTGAGATGAAAGTGAGCAAATGGAACTATGTCCATTGCGGCTACCATCAATCCAATTACCTCCATACACTGAGCCACTGATGGCCGAGGAATGGACTGAAGTGTTTGGCAAGTATTCAGAATCTTTGCTTTTCTGACCTCTGTCAGAAATATTTTCATAGCTACCGAGTCTATCCGAGTTCCCAAGAAAGGAACCCTTGTCTGAGGAACAAGTGAACTCTTCTCTATGTTCACCATCCAGCCGTGAGTTCTCAGAAAAGACAACACAGTGTCCGTGTGAGAGTTTGTCAGATGATATGTTGAAACCTGAATCAGAATATCGTTCAGATAAGGTGCCACTGCTATGCCTCACGGTCTGAAAACCGCCAAAAGAGACCCTAGAACCTTTGTGAAGATTCTGGGTGCTGTAGGCAACCCGAAAGGGAGAGCCATGAACTGATAGTGTTTGTCCAAAAAGGCAAACCTTAGAAACTGATGATGATCTCTGAATTGAAATATGAAGGTAAGCATCCTTCAAGTCCACAGTAGTCATATATTGACCCTCCTGGATCATTGGTAAAATTGTTCGTATTGTCTCCATCTTGAATGATGTGACTCTTAGAAATTTGTTTAGTCACTTGAGGTCTAAGATAGGTCTGAACGTTCCCTCTTTTTTTGGGAACCACAAATAGGTTTGAGTAAAACCCCTGTCTCTGTTCCAATCTTGGAATTGGACAAATTACTCCCATAGTAAAAAGGTCTTTTACACAGAGTAAGAACGCCTCTCTTTTTATCTGGTTTGCAGATAACCTTGAAAGATGAAAACTCCCCCTAGGGAGAAAATCCTTGAATTCCAATTTATAACCATGGGTCACTATTTCTAGTGCCCAGGGATCCTGAACATCTCTTGCCCAAGCCTGAGCAAAGAAAGAGAGTCTGCCTCCTACCAGATCCAGTCCCGAATCGGGAGCAACCCCTTCATGCTGTCTTAGGAGCAGAAGAGGGCTTTTTAGATTGTTTACCCTTATTCCAGTTCTGATTGAGTCCAATTCCCTTCCTGCTTTGAGGAAGAAGAAGAAGAGGGGGTCCTCCTTTAAAGTTCAGAAAAGAATGAAAATTATTCTGTTTACCCATCATTTTAACCGACTTATCCTGAGGTAGGGCATGACCCTTACCTCCTGTAATATCAGAAATGATTTCCATCAATTTTGGCCCAAAAAGGGTCTTACCTTTAAAAGGGAATAGCCAAAAGCTTATTTTTTGATGACACATCAGCAGACCAGGATTTGAGCCACAATGCTCTACGTGCTAAAATAGCAAATCCTGCATTCTTTGCCGCTAATTTAGCAATTTGAAAAGCGGCATCAGTAATAAAAGAATTATTTATTATTATTCTATCTAAAATGTCATCTAATGGAGTCTCAACTTTAAGAGATTCTTCCAGAGCCTCAAACCAAAAAGCTGCTGCAGTAGTTACTGGAACAATGCAAGCCGTAGGTTGTAAAAGAAACCCCCGATTAACAAATAATTTCTTTAATAGACCCTCTAATTTCTTATCCATAGGGTCTTTGAAAGCACAACTATCCTCAATGGGTATAGTAGAACGCTTAGCTACAGAAGATATAGCTCCCTCCACCTTAGGGACTGTTTGCCAAGAGTCCCGAATAGTATCTGATATGGGAAACATTTTCTTAAAATTAGGAGAGGGAGAAAACGGTATACCTGGTCTATCCCATTCCTTTTTAATAATTTCCGAAATTCTCTTTGGAACCGGAAAAACATCAGTGTAAGTAGGTACTTCCAAATATTTATCCATTTTACACAATTTCTCTGGAGGAATCACAATAGGATTACAATCATCCAGAGTCGCTAAAACCTCCCTAAGTAAAAGGTGGAGGTGTTTAAGCTTAAATTAAATTTAAATGACTAAGGCCTAGATTTGGAGTTTGGCGGTAGCCGTCAAAACCAGCGTTAGAGGCTCCTAACGCTGGT
Organism: Bombina bombina; assembly: GCF_027579735.1. Classification (NCBI taxonomy): domain Eukaryota; kingdom Metazoa; phylum Chordata; class Amphibia; order Anura; family Bombinatoridae; genus Bombina; species Bombina bombina. The sequence continues at coordinate 226,947,885 of NC_069506.1, read as the reverse complement.
TTTAGGCTACCGCCGGTATTTGGAGTCAGTCAAAAAAGGGTCTAACGCTCACTTTTCAGCCGCGACTTTTCCATACCGCAGATCCCCTTACGTCATTTGGGTATCCTATCTTTTCAATGGGATCTTTCTAACTCCGGTATTTAGAGTCGTGGCTGAAGTGAGCGTTAGAAATCTAACGACAAACCTCCAGCCGCAGAAAAAAGTCAGTAGTTAAGAGCTTTCTGGGCTAACGCCGGTTCATAAAGCTCTTAATTACTGTGCTCTAAAGTACACTAACACCCATAAACTACCTATGTACCCCTAAACCGAGGTCCCCCCACATCGCCGCCACTCAATTAAATTTTTTTAACCCCTAATCTGCCGACCGCCACCTACGTTATACTTATGTACCCCTAATCTGCTGCCCCTAACACCGCCGACCCCTATATTATATTTATTAACCCCTAACCTGCCCCCCACAACGTCGCCTCCACCTGCCTACACTTATTAACCCCTAATCTGCCGACCGGACCGCACCGCTATTATAATAAAGTTATTAACCCCTATTCCGCCTCACTAACCCTATAATAAATAGTATTAACCCCTAATCTGCCCTCCCTAACATCGCCAACACCTAACTTCAAACATTAACCCCTAATCTGCCGACTGGAGCTCACCGCTATTCTAATAAATGTATTAACCCCTAAAGCTAAGTCTAACCCTAACACTAACACCCCCCTAAGTTAAATATAATTTTATTCTAACGAAATTAATTAACTCTTATTAAATAAATTATTCCTATTTAAAGCTAAATACTTACCTGTAAAATAAATCCTAATATAGCTACAATATAAATTATAATTATATTATAGCTATTTTAGGATTTATATTTATTTTACAGGTAACTTTGTATTTATTTTAACCAGGTACAATAGCTATTAAATAGTTAAGAACTATTTAATAGCTAAAATAGTTAAAATAATTACAAAATTACCTGTAAAATAAATCCTAACCTGAAAACAGAAAAATGAAAATATGCATTTATTGTATCTAATGAAAACAAATAATGCTATCACTGACCAAAAAAAGGCAGAATAGTTTGAATAAAACTCCAAAACCCATTTCCTAATAATGGAACTGGAAGAAATACCCCAGAAAATTCCAGGTCTGAGCAGCGCTTGAACCCCATGGGTGCCCAGCCATGCTTCAACAGAACCCAAAATATATAGGACCCAAACACACTTAAAGAGAGTGTTAGCCTTACTGGAATAAAAACAAAGAAATTTGGACTGAATAGAACCAAATAAATTTCAAAGAAGTCTTAACCTGCCCCTTGCCAGCCAAGCTGGAATACGGCACGTACATCGCAATATTAGGGAGCTGATTTTGAACTGAAAAATTTCCAATTATAAACATGTTACTTGGGAAAGAATTCAGGAATTCATTCCTTAATAAGAACAACCAAACTAGTATAAGCTTAAAGTTTTAGTCTTAGAACTCAATCTTGAAGCCCAGAGGAACAGTTAAGAATTGAATCCAATTATAAAACAAATAATTGATTATCTTAGAACAAAAGAAATATGGATTTTTTTTTAAATCACAAAATCCTTCTAGCTAAAATAGCTAAAGACATAGATTAACCCTCATTTGCGAAAAACATAATTTATGCTTACCTGATAAATTCCTTTCTTCTGTAGTGTGATCAGTCCACGGGTCATCATTACTTCTGGGATATTACTCCTCCCCAACAGGAAGTGCAAGAGGATTCACCCAGCAGAGCTGCATATAGCTCCTCCCCTCTACGTCACTCCCAGTCATTCGACCAAGGACCAACGAGAAAGGAGAAGCCAAGGGTGTAGTGGTGACTGGAGTATAATTTAAAAAATATTTACCTGCCTTAAAAAAAAAACAGGGCGGGCCGTGGACTGATCACACTACAGAAGAAAGGAATTTATCAGGTAAGCATAAATTATGTTTTCTTCTGTTAAGTGTGATCAGTCCACGGGTCATCATTACTTCTGGGATACCAATACCAAAGCAAAAGTACACGGATGACGGGAGGGATAGGCAGGCTCTTTATACAGAAGGAACCACTGCCTGAAGAACCTTTCTCCCAAAAATAGCCTCCGAGGAAGCAAAAGTGTCAAATTTGTAAAATTTGGAAAAAGTATGAAGCGAAGACCAAGTTGCAGCCTTGCAAATCTGTTCAACAGAGGCCTCATTCTTGAAGGCCCAAGTGGAAGCCACAGCTCTAGTAGAATGAGCTGTAATTCTTTCAGGAGGCTGCTGTCCAGCAGTCTCATAAGCTAAACGTATTATGCTACGAAGCCAAAAGGAAAGAGAGGTAGCAGAAGCCTTTTGACCTCTCCTCTGACCAGAGTAAACGACAAACAGAGAAGACGTTTGTCGAAATTCCTTAGTTGCCTGTAAGTAAAATTTTAGGGCACGAACTACGTCCAGATTGTGCAGTAGACGTTCCTTCTTCAAAGAAGGGTTTGGACACAAAGAAGGAACAACAATCTCTTGATTGATATTCCTGTTAGTAACTACCTTAGGTAAGAACCCAGGTTTAGTACGCAGAACTACCTTATCCGAATGAAAAATCAAATAAGGAGAATCACAATGTAAGGCTGATAATTCAGAGACTCTTCGAGCCGAGGAAATAGCCATTAAAAAAAGAACTTTCCAAGATAACAACTTTATATCAATGGAATGAAGGGGTTCAAACGGAACGCCCTGTAAAACGTTAAGAACAAGGTTTAAACTCCATGGCGGAGCAACAGTTTTAAACACAGGCTTAATCCTGGCCAAAGCCTGACAAAAAGCCTGAACGTCTGGAACTTCTGACAGACGTTTGTGTAACAGAATGGACAGAGCTGAGATCTGTCCCTTTAATGAACTAGCAGATAAACCCTTTTCTAAACCCTCTTGTAGAAAGGACAATATCCTAGGAATCCTAACCTTACTCCAAGAGTAACCTTTGGATTCACACCAATATAGGTATTTACGCCATATCTTATGGTAAATCCTTCTGGTAACAGGCTTCCTAGCTTGTATTAAGGTATCAATAACTGACTCAGAAAACCCACGTCGTGATAAAATCAAGCGTTCAATTTCCAAGCAGTCAGCTTCAGAGAAGTTAGATTTTGATGATTGAAAGGACCCTGTATCAGGAGGTCCTGTTTCAGAGGTAGAGACCAAGGTGGACAGGATGACATGTCCACCAGGTCTGCATACCAAGTCCTGCGTGGCCATGCAGGTGCTATTAGAATCACTGATGCTCTCTCCTGTTTGATTCTGGCAATCAATCGAGGAAGCATCGGGAAGGGTGGAAACACGTAAGCCATCCTGAAGTCCCAAGGTGCTGTCAGGGCATCTATCAGGACTGCTCCTGGATCCCTGGATCTGGACCCGTAACGAGGAAGCTTGGCGTTCTGTCGAGACGCCATGAGATCTATCTCTGGTTTGCCCCAACATCGAAGTATTTGGGCAAAGACCTCCGGATGAAGTTCCCACTCCCCCGGATGAAAAGTCTGACGACTTAAGAAATCCGCCTCCCAGTTCTCCACTCCCGGAATGTGGATTGCTGACAGGTGGCAAGAGTGAGATTCTGCCCAGCGAATTATCTTTGATACTTCCATCATTGCTAGGGAGCTTCTTGTCCCTCCCTGATGGTTGATGTAAGCTACCGTCGTGATGTTGTCCGACTGAAACCTGATGAACCCCCGAGTTGTCAACTGGGGCCAAGCCAGGAGGGCATTGAGAACTGCTCTCAATTCCAGGATGTTTATTGGCAGGAGACTCTCCTCCTGACTCCATTGTCCCTGAGATTTCAGAGAATTCCAGACGGCACCCCAACCTAGAAGGCTGGCATCTGTTGTTACAATTGTCCAGTCTGGTCTGCTGAATGGCATCCCCCTGGACAGATGTGGCCGAGAAAGCCACCATAGAAGAGAATTTCTGGTCTCTTGATCCAGATTCAGAGAAGGGGACAAGTCTGAGTAATCCCCATTCCACTGACTTAGCGTGCACAGTTGCAGTGGTCTGAGGTGTAAGCGAGCAAAGGGTACTATGTCCATTGCCGCTACTATTAAGCCGATTACCTCCATGCATTGAGCCACTGACGGGTGTTGAATGGAATGAAGGGTGCGGCAAGCACTTTGAAGTCTTGTTAACCTGTCCTCTGTCAGGTAAATCTTCATTTCTACAGAATCTATAAGAGTCCCCAGGAAGGGAACTCTTGTGAGTGGAACGAGTGAACTTTTCTTTTCGTTCACCTTCCATCCATGTGACCTTAGAAAAGCCAGTACTAACTCTGTATGAGACTTGGCAGTTTGAAAGCTTGAAGCTTGTATCAGAATGTCATCTAGGTACGGAGCTACCGAGATTCCCCGCGGTCTTAGTACTGCCAGAAGAGCACCCAGAACCTTTGTGAAGATTCTTGGAGCTGTAGCCAATCCGAATGGAAGAGCTACAAACTGGTAATGCCTGTCTAGGAAGGCAAACCTTAGATACCGGTAATGATCTTTGTGAATCGGTATGTGAAGGTAAGCATCCTTTAAATCCACTGTGGTCATGTACTGACCCTTTTGGATCATGGGTAAAATTGTCCGAATAGTCTCCATTTTGAATGATGGAACTCTTAGGAATTTGTTTAGGATCTTTAAATCCAGGATTGGTCTGAAAGTTCCCTCTTTTTTGGGAACCACAAACAGATTTGAGTAAAACCCTTGTCCCTGTTCCGACCGTGGAACTGGATGGATTACTCCCATTAACAAAAGTTCTTGTACGCAGCGTAGAAACGCCTCTTTCTTTGTTTGGTTTGTTGACAACCTTGACAGATGAAATCTCTCTCTTGGAGGAGAGTATTTGAAGTCCAGAAGGTATCCCTGAGATATTATCTCTAGCGCCCAGGGGTCCTGGACATCTCTTGCCCAAGCCTGGGCGAAGAGAGAAAGTCTGCCCCCCACTAGATCCGATCCCGGATCGGGGGCCCTCAATTCATGCTGTTTTAGGGGCAGCAGCAGGTTTCCTGGCCTGCTTGCCCTTGTTCCAAGACTGGTTAGGTCTCCAGCTTTGTCTGTAGCGAGCAACAGATCCTTCTTGTTTTGGAGCAGTGGAGGTTGATGCTGCTCCTGCTTTGAAATTCCGAAAGGAACGAAAATTAGACTGTCTAGCCTTAGGTTTGGCTCTGTCTTGAGGCAGGGCGTGGCCCTTACCTCCTGTAATGTCAGCGATAATTTCTTTCAAACCGGGCCCAAATAAGGTCTGCCCTTTGAAAGGTATATTAAGTAATTTGGACTTAGAAGTTACATCAGCTGACCAGGATTTTAGCCACAGTGCTCTGCGCGCCTGAATGGCGAATCCGGAATTCTTAGCCGTAAGTTTAGTTAAATGTACTACGGCTTCCGAAATGAATGAATTAGCTAGCTTAAGGATTCTAAGCCTGTCCGTAATGTCGTCCAGAGTAGCTGAACTAAGGTTCTCTTCCAGAGACTCAATCCAGAATGCCGCTGCAGCCGTGACCGGCGCAATGCATGCAAGGGGTTGCAATATAAAACCTTGTTGAACAAACATTTTCTTAAGGTAACCCTCTAACTTTTTATCCATTGGATCTGAAAAGGCACAGCTATCCTCCACCGGGATAGTGGTACGCTTAGCCAGAGTAGAAACTGCTCCCTCCACCTTAGGGACCGTTTGCCATAAGTCCCGTGTGGTGATGTCTATTGGAAACATCTTTCTAAATATCGGAGGGGGTGAGAACGGCACACCGGGTCTATCCCACTCCTTAGTAATAATTTCAGTTAGTCTCTTAGGTATAGGAAAAACGTCAGTACTTGTTGGTACAGCAAAATATTTATCCAACCTACACATTTTCTCTGGTATTGCAACTGTGTTACAATCATTCAGAGCCGCTAACACCTCCCCTAGTAATACACGGAGGTTTTCCAGCTTAAATTTAAAATTTGAAATATCTGAATCCAATCTGTTTGGATCAGAACCGTCAGCCGCAGAATGAAGCTCTCCGTCCTCATGTTCTGCAAGTTGTGACGCAGTATCTGACATGGCCCTAGCATTATCAGCGCACTCTGTTCTCACCCCAGAGTGATCACGCTTGCCTCTTAGCTCTGGTAATTTAGCCAAAACCTCAGTCATAACAGTAGCCATATCTTGTAATGTTATTTGTAATGGCCGCCCAGATGTACTGGGCGCCACAATATTGCGCACCTCCCGAGCGGGAGATGCAGGTACTGACACGTGAGGCGAGTTAGTCGGCATAACTCTCCCCTCGTTGTTTGGTGAAATTTGTTCAATTTGTACAGATTGACTTTTATTTAAAGTAGCATCAATACAGTTAGTACATAAATTTCTATTGGGCTCCACTTTGGCGTTAGCACAAATAGTACAGGTCTCATCCTCTGAATCAGACATGTTTAACACACTAGCAACTAAACTTGCAACTTGGAAATATTAGTCAAGTAAAATACAATGAAAAACGTACTGTGCCTAAGAAGCACAGAAAGATATATAACAGTTGAAATCAATAAACTTTGTAAAACAAAACACAATTTTTGCAAAGGCTTGTTCCCATTAGCAAAGAATAACTAACCCTGATGGCATAAAAAAGTTAAAGAATAAACGTTTTTTATCACAGTCAACTACAATCTCACAGCTCTGTTAGATTACTTCCCTCAAACAAGCTTTGAAGACCCCTGAGTTCTGTAGAGATGAACCGGAACATGCAGGAAAAAACAATGAGCTTCTGACTGAAATTTTTGATGCGTAGCAAAAGCGCCAAAAAAGGCCCCTCCCCCTCACACACAACAGTGAGAGAGATCAGTAAACTGTCATCATTAGATCAAGCAACTGCCAAGTGGAAAAATAGTGCCCAAACATTTTATTCACCCAGTACCTCAGAAAATGAAAACGATTTTACATTCCAGCAAAAACGTTTAACATAAATTAAGAGTTATTAAAAAGCCTGTTGCTTGCAAATAGGCTAAAGTCTTATATACACAGTGTAATTCCAGTGAAGTACCATTCCCCAGAATACTCAAATGTAAAATATACATACATGATATTATATCGGTATGGCAGGATTTTCTCATCAATTCCATTGTCAGAAAATAAAAGCTGCTACATACCTCTTTGCAGATTAATCTGCCCGCTGTCCCCTGATCTGAAGTTTACCTCTCCTCAGATGGCCGAGAAACAGCAATATGATCTTAACTACTCCGGCTAAAATCATAGTAAAAACTCTGGTAGATTCTTCTTCAAATTCTACCAGAGAAGGAATAACACACTCCGGTGCTATTAAAAAATAACAAACTTTTGATTGAAGAAATAAAACTAAATAAAATCACCATAGTCCTCTCACACATCCTATCTAGTCGTTGGGTGCAAGAGAATGACTGGGAGTGACGTAGAGGGGAGGAGCTATATGCAGCTCTGCTGGGTGAATCCTCTTGCACTTCCTGTTGGGGAGGAGTAATATCCCAGAAGTAATGATGACCCGTGGACTGATCACACTTAACAGAAGAAATATTCAATAAAATGAAGACACAAATGAAATTATTAGCATGATAGACCAGTTAAAGGAACAGTCAATACAATGGACTTGCATAATCAATAAATGCAAAACAACAAGACAAATGCAACAGCACCTAGTCTAGTAAATGTCCCTTAAGAATGCTAAAATAAATCATAATCTGATACTTGATCTTAAAGTAAACAGAACAAAAATGAAGCAATTGCAACATCCAAATAAATCACAGGACCAAGAAAAGTACCTGAAACTAAATAATTTTCCATAAATAAGATACAACCATCTAAAGGAAAATAAATACTATTTTGCTATAGAAACAATAGCATAAATAGTAGTAGAGATAGCACCAATAAATTGGAGAACCCTCCAAATTGAATTTAACTGCTGGCAAAGAATATAGTTTAAAACCTTAGAAGAAGGAATAAAAGAAAATTCTCAGCCTATTCCATTCCCTAGTATGAGGAATTGGAAAGAAAACTTCTGAAAACACAGAAGAATAAATAAGCAGAAATAGTGACAGCTAGTCTTAAAGAACTAGTTACCTTAATATCCAAAATAATCAACACCTTTTCAACAAAGAACAAATGTACTTTAATAAAAAAATAATAAAAAAGTAGATTTGTTAGTGTCAATATCTGATGAAGAAAATTCTGAAAGAGAAAAAACATCATCAGAGAAGGATAAAACAGTATGTTGTTGGTCATTTGAAACTTCAATAATTAAAAAAGAAGTGAAAAAACTAAAATTTTTTATTAAAAAGGCACAAAGTCAGACAAAGCCTTTAAAATAGAATCAGAAAAATATTTCTTATAAATCTTCTAAATATTTCTTGTACATAAGATGTAAGAATGGCAATAAAGCATAAATACTAATGGATTCTGCATGTAAAAGTATATTATAATAACTTATTACAAACCATAGCTAAAGATAAACATTTATAACATTTAAAATAAATGAACTTAGCTTTGGTAGAACTGAACTCAGTTAAGCGTTTTTCCAGAAGTAGCTTTTGATCCAGGGTCAATCTGAGACATCTTGCAATATGTAATAGAAAAAACAACATCTAAAGCAAAATTGATCAAATTCCTTAAATGACAGTTTCAGGAATGGGAAAAAAATGCCAATGAAACAAGCTTCTAGCAACCAGAAGCAATAAACAATGAGACTTAAATAATGTGGAGACAATAATGACGCCCATATTTTTTAGCGCCAAAAGACGCACACATTATTTGGCGCCTAAATGCTTTTAGCGCCAAAATTACGCCACATCCGGTAACGCCGACACTTTTGGCGCAAAAACGCAACTTCCGGTGAAAAGTACGACGCCGGAAATAACTTAGAAATTTTTTGCGCCAAAAAAGTCAGCGCCAAGAATGACGCAATAAAATGAAGCATTTTCAGCCCCCACAAGCCTAACAGCCCACAGGGAAAAAAGTCAAATTTTAAAGGTAAGAAAAAAATTTGATTATTCAAATGCATTATCCCAAATAATTAAACTGACTGTCTGAAATAAGGAATATTGAACATCCTGAATCAAGGCAAATAAATGTTTAAACACAAATATTTAGAACTTTATATAAAAGCGCCCAACCATAGCTTAGAGTGTCACAGAAAATAAGACTTACTTACCCCAGGACACTCATCTACATGTAGTAGAAAGCCAAACCAGTACTGAAACGAGAATCAGTAGAGGTAATGGTATATAAGAGTATATCGTCGATCTGAAAAGGGAGGTAAGAGATGAATCTCTACGACCGATAACAGAGAACCTATGAAATAGACCCCGTAGAAGGAGATCATTGAATTCAAATAGGCAATACTCTCTTCACATGCCTCTGACATTCACTGCACGCTGAGAGGAAAACCGGGCTCCAACCTGCTGCGGAGCGCATATAAAGTAGAATCTAGCACAAACTTACTTCACCACCTCCACGGGATGCAAAGTTTGTAAAACTGATTTGTGGGTGTGGTGAGGGGTGTATTTATAGGCATTTTGAGGTTTGGGAAACTTTGCCCTTCCTGGTAGGAATGTATATCCCATACGTCACTAGCTCATGGACTCTTGCTAATTACATGAAAGAAATAAGATAAGGCGAATCACATTGTAATGCTGAAAGCTCAGAAACTCTTCGAGCAGAAGAAATAGCAACTAAAAACAGAACTTTCCAAGATAACAATTTGAGGTCTATGGAATGCATGGGTTCAAACGAAACCCCCTGAAGAACTCTAAGAACTAAATTCAAACTCCAGGGAGGAGTAATAGGTCTAAATACAGGCTTAATTCTAGTTAAAGCCTGACAAAAAGACTGAACATCCGGCATATTTGCCAAACGTTTGTGAAGCAAAATTGACAAAGCAGAAATCTGCCCCTTTAAAGAACTTGCTGATAACCCTTTCTCCAAACCCTCTTGAAAAAAATACAGAATCCTAGGAATCTTAGTTTTACTCCATGAGAAACCCTTGGATTCACAGCAATATTTACGCCATATCTTATGATAGATCTTTCTAGTAACAGGCTTTCGAGCCTGTATCAAAATATCAATGACCGAATCAGAGAATCCTCGCTTTGATAAAATAAAGAGTTCAATCTCCACGCAGTCAGATGCAGAGAAATTAGATTTG